>NC_040903.2:72827717-73444530 GCF_004126475.2 Phyllostomus discolor
GGAGGAAGAACAAGTTACATGGAAGCTCTGTTGGTGTCCCCTGAGGGTAGGCTGCCATCTGAAGTATAGGGTTAGTCTTAGAGGATGAGATAAGAATTATGAATGCTTTCTATGGGCCAGGTATTGTGCTAAGTGCTTTGTATTTAATATCTCATTTAATCTTTGCAACAACACTATGAAGTAGGTGCTCCCATTTACCACAATGGGGACTTGGTTTTTACTAGCTGAACCAGAACACTTAGAAAATGATGCCATATACTGTTCTGACTTAGCACCTTTCCTTGGCACACTGGTAACTTGATGAAGCATGTTGCCTTAAGTATGCCTCCGATGGGAAAAATTTGCACCACATTATTTTTCCTTTTCTCACAGGAAAGTTTGAAGAATGATGGCCTACTTATCATCAATGGCATGGGGTACTTTTTAAAAACCTTTGCAAGAACCAGGGGGAAGTAGGCTATGAGAATATAGAGAAGATCATGTAATAATTCTCTAGGTAGAATGAATTACTATATATGTTTATGAAAGTGAATACAAGATCTGGGCTTCTTAAACAATTTATTATATTGGAGAATCTACTTTTCACAAAGCATGACTAATGTAGCACATGATATAACTGATAATGACAAAGGTTATTATAAGATCACATAAAAATGCAATTGCATTTTCATCTCATTCCAGCATTCAAAAAAACAAAAATACCTTCATGAGTTGTTTCCATTCCATTGACAGAAATAATCAGTACAAAAATATTCATTGACAATTAGTTTTCTCCCTCCTGAATGGTTCTGTTTCCCTGGTGGATTGTACCAGCAATGTATCAAGGACAAAAACAACAAACCCAGATCATGTGAAATTTCAAAGAAACACAAGAGGAAATTCCTCCTGTAATCTCCCAAAGGTCAGAGACCACAGTGAAGCTATTTTCCCAAAATAGAAAACCACCTGCTACTTTTATTCCAACATTTGGGACTAGAAAGCAGAAAGTGCTACTCGCCTCCCTACACTCCCCAGATATTACGTGTTCAGGCTCAATGTCCCAGAATACTAGAATCAAATGCGATAGGCTGTTCCGTAGGAGAGGACTGCCAGGGTAGACTTCCTGTCTGTTCTTATGCAGGGCTCCCGTGTTTAGCTCCTCTCTGCATTTTAATACCACAGGACAAGGTACCTGAAGAGATCAACCACTCACCCTCCTTTCTTCAATTCTATGTTAAAAACATCTCCAGTCCCCACACTCCATAGGTTTCCTGAGGACACGGACTGTCTTTTTTACCACCGTGTCTCCAGCAGTGTCCAGTCCTGACCCAGGTTTGCTACTTCCTAATTTCAGCTGAGAACTCTTCACGAAACTCTCCTTGCTTCCATCCCACCTCTCAATGGAAGGAAAATGTCCTTCCCCTGAATGCTCATAGCACTGAACATAACCTAAGATCTCCAAATGCAAGTGCATATTTTCTCCTTTGTCATTTATATATACTTTTGTCCCCTTAGGAGGCTTCAAACCCTATAAAGATAGATAAGATCCATGCCTGATTCATCGCTGTGTCCACTTGCATCCTATCCCCAGACACTGCTGTTTGCCCAGCCAGTATTTGAATGGACATCACATTCCTCGTTGTAAGATGAGAGATTGAACCAGGTTATGTATCTAAGGATTCCCACTCATAAAATTATATTATCTCTGTGAGATAGAACAAAGAAGCACTCTCCCACGGATCTCAAGTCCCACCTGTGTAAGCCATACCATGCTTCCTTTGCCCACACTGTAGAGTTTTTCTGGAAGCAAAGCAATTCTCTTTACATTGATTCTCACTTTCCTTCACAGATCTTTTATTCCCAATCCTTCTGTAGAGTTGATAGACTGAACTACAAACCTGTTTTCCAATGTGCTGTCTCTGAACTCAGGCTATATTATAAATCAGCTGTTGCAGGGATGCATTCTGCTGATGCATACTGACATTAGCAGTCATGTGAGTATTCCTACAGGGCCGAATACTGCACTCTAACCAGACTGCAGGTGTTACCCTTAACCATGGTTTGGGAACTCCATTTTCTTTTTCATTGCACAAGTTTTTCATTCTCACAGAGACACAAATGCCTAAGCCAGAAAAAAAATACAGGCCTGTGGAAATGGCAGTTTTATATATTTTATTATGTTTCCTGGTGGATAAGTGAAAGACTTTGTAAACTGGAAAAATGTTATCCTCATTTAAGTTTGGCATTTACAAATGGAACTTAAGGCTTCCTCTGAGCCTTGGCACAATGCTTCCCACCATCATTATCTTCATTATCAACCACAACAGCCATTAATGAGGCCCAAGAGCTGGAATGCTCTTCTCCTCCATAAAAACTCATGTGTCTAAAAGGTTTGTTCTAACCGGAATTCCTCAGTGTAACTCTGCCTGACAACCTTATTTAAATCGGCCACTTGCCACATTGCAACTTCCTCAACACTTAGTTGTCACTCTACAGAGACGTAATGTAAATAACAATTTGAATGTGGATTTTTTCAGATAATGATTGACATATAACATCATAGTTTCAGTTATATAACAATGATTTGATGTTTGAGTATATTAAGAAATAATCACCATAGTAAGTTCAGTTAACATCCATTACCATATATACTTACAAATTTATTTTTCTTGTGATAAGAACTTTTAAGATCTACTCTCTTGGCAACTTTCAAATAAACAGCACGGTATCATTACGTATAGTTACCATGCTGTACACATCCCCAGGACTTATTTTGTAACTGAAAGTTTGTACCTTTTGACCCCTTCATCCAGTTAGCTCACCCCTGCACCTCTGGTGACCATCAGTATGTTCTCTATATCTATGAGCCTATGAGCTCAATTTGTTTATTATTGTTGTTTTGTTTTAAATTCCGCATATAAATGAGATCATACAGTATTTGTCTTTCTCTGACTTATTACCCTTGGCATAATACCTTCAACGTCCATCTATGTTGTTGCAAATGGCAAGAGTTCTTTCTTTTTATGGCCGAGTAATACCCACTGTGTGTTAGTACCCCATCTTCTTTACCCATTATCTGCCACTGGGTACTTAAGTTGTTTCCATCCATGCCTTGGCTATTGTAAATAATGTGGTGATGAACATGTGGGTATATGTATCTTTCTGAGTTAGTGTTATCATTTTTTTTGATAAATACCCAGAGCATAATTGCTGGATTGTATGTATGTTAGGCCTATCTTTAATTTTTTGAGGAACCTCCATACTGTTGAGCACATTTTCATGTACCTACTGGTCATCTGTATGTCTTCTTTGAAGAAATGTCTATTCAGATTATCTGCCCATTTTAAATTGGGTTATTTTCTTTTTGCTATTGAGTTCTATGAGTTCTTTATATATTTTAAATATCATATATTATCAGATATATGATTTACAAATATTCCCATTTGGTTGGTTGCCTTTTCATCTTGTTGATAGTTTCCTTTGCTCTACAAAATGGAATGTGTTTTTTTTATTTTCTTATCTATTTCTTTGAGTTACAGAATGACTTCCATGAAAGCAGAAAGCACATCTCCATTAGAAGGCCCAGGATGATAGGGTGTTTATGAAATGTGCACATTTGAAAGACATAAAAAATATAATTCTTTTACACTCAGATGGAAAGTAAGATTGGGTATATTAAATGGCATTATGCCCAGGGAACCCATGGATGTTTGGGTCTTGATGCAGACCCCTCATGTACAAGTGTCCAGAGGGACTAAGGATGGAGGGACCAAGAGGGGGCCATCAGTTTCTTAACTGAGGATTCTAAAAACCACTTGTTGGGGAATCACGGAAGGGGCTGAAATATTCTGGAATGTTATAGCTGGCCTTCTCCACTGCCACTTCTGCAAAACCTGGACCTTCATGGCCTGAAAGAAACAATGACAGATTGAAGTAAGAGTGTAGAATTAAATGTGGATTGGTTCAAAAGCCCAATATGTATAAATCTAATGGGTCAGACTGGACCGTTCAGACACCATTTTTTTTCCTAATCTAATCTAGATTGTTTTAAATAACTTCTGCTCTGTTTTACATTGAAACCTCAGTCTATTAGTTAGAAATGTTTCAGCTACAGGTAGCCAAACGTTGAATGTTTCAGGTCCATTTTATGATGATCTACACCAAGGACTGGCAAATTGCTTCTGTAAAGGACCAATTAGTAAATATTTTTCGCTTTGCTGACAAACCATATGGTCTCTGTCACAACTACTTAACTCTGCCATTGTAGCCCAAAAGTAGCCAGAGATAACATATAAGTGATCGGATGTGGTGGGATTCCAATAAAGCTCTGTTTACAAAGGCAGGCAGAGGGCTGGATTTGGCCCACAGGTCATAGTCTGCTGATTCCTAGGTAAGCCAATTGACCATATATGTTCCACTAAGATTTAGACCTTTAAGAGCCTAACAGCAAGGACCTCAATAGGGAAATTAGACCAGAGAAAGCAACAAGAGAACATATTCTCCACATGTTATACACTGAGCTGGCCTAAGCTATACTGGACTTTAGCCTCTAGGAAGAAGAGAATGTACAAAGAGTGAAGGAGGGATAGTTAGACTTTCTCTGATCAATCCAGGATTACCTTTCATTTTGGCTATATGGAGGCAAGCGCAGAACATGCTACATTTTAAGGAAGACCCAACACTTCTAACCCACCTGACCTTGACAATGACCTAGAATCTCATCAAGTGATAGCAGGGACTCATCCCATTGGGAGATTATGAAATGAGACCAAGGAAGAGAAGAACTCCTTGAAAAACACCCTCTACGGGGATTATAGGAGTTGTGGGAAGAAGGCAGCTGAGATAATTTACTGCCTATTGCCCATGAGAGCCAGAAAATGACTTCTTGAGGAAATAAAAGTTGACTTCCAGTGCCTTTGGTCTGTACCCACAATTGCTGTCTCATTACCACAAAATCAACCTCATCTTTAGGATGTGGTCAGGCATTTTATTATTAAAAATAAAACTCATGCCTAGATTGAATGCCAAATTGAAAACATGCATGATCATAACAAGCAAAGAGATTTAGCATCTGATAGAAGCCCCCATGTCCTACCTATAACAGGTACCTCTACAGAACAAAAATGGTATTTTTTATGAGATTTAGGATTATGAACTGGCCCTGGGCCAAATGAAGTAACATGGCTTTTCCAGCTTCTTTATGCATTATAAGGCTCTTCAGAGGGATCAATCAGTTACAGCTTCCTAGAAATTTAAAGCAACATAATTCGACATCAGAGAATTTACATTTTGTGGCTTACTTGCAGCTATGCAGCAAACAATGGGAGGGTGGGGAAGCAGCAGAATTCAGGTATGAGAAGAAGGTTGGTGAGGCTTTCTGTATTGCTGCCCCATAGGTTCTGCCTGGAAGACCTGAGTCAGGAACACTCCAGTGTGAGCTGAATTCTTCCTGAGGAGGAGGGCTTCCTCTGCTCTTGAATCTTAATAAATTACCACTTTACAATAAGTTGCACTTAAATTACCAGATCAAAAAGGTCAGTTTCCTTTGTCAAAGAACTAGAAGTATACAAGAACAAGACTACAGGAAAATCACTGGAGAGGAAAGTGGTTTGAGGCAGAATTTCTTTCTGAAGGACTTTAATTTCATTATAATGCTCTCCTCAATGGCAAAAAAAAAAAACCTCCTTGAGCACATGCCCTCACCCAGATTCTGATCAGGTCCCCTCCTGACTGCTGCCTTTGTCCTCGTCCTTCCTCGCTGTCCCCTCTCCCCTTAAAGAACAGAAGGCAGATTTCACCTCTGGGCACCTGACATTGGTGATGATGGACAGGGAGTGGTAGGTAGGAGCAGAGTCACATAAGGCAGAATGTTCTCAATTTTATTTCTGTAGGAAAGGAAGGAAAGGGTCCTTATTGTCATCTTTGAAAGCAGGCTAAGTGTGTTTGAGGAAAACAGCTCCTGAAGACGTAGATTTTGTTTTATTAAAATCCAATAACTGGGTTGGAGAGTAAAGCTTGTGTCCCTAGTCCCTGGATGAGTACTTGCCTCACTGTCTTCTCTCATTACAGAAGGCAAGCGGCAAAGTGTTTTTCCGTTTATTGAGCATATCTTGGGCAGAGCTCTGTTAACAGAACTAGTGTGTTGTGCTTCTGAAACCTGGTTTTAAGCTCTGTCTGCAATCAGGCAGAGCTCTCTAGAGGAGAAAGCTATATTAAGCTTTAATTCTCTAGTTAATTTTTTGTTTGTTTGCTGCTATAAAATTGATTTCCTTGTCTTTTGCTTATTCTCTGCAGGTCACCATTCAGTAAGTCAGCAGTCTCTCCGGCACTCTCAACCAGCCCATTAGTTAGATGGGGATCAGAAAGAAATATTTTGCATATAAGCTTCCAACATCATAAAGTAGAAAAAGAGAGAGTAAGAGGATTTGAAGTCTTGGACTGTATTTCATAGCTTGAGTTTTTCGCCCTGGTAATTGGTTTAAAATCCCTTTTGATCATCATTTCTTCTTTTTTTTTTTTTGGCAGACAATGTTTTTTCTTTATAAAAACAGTGAATGTTTTTTTAACTTGTGGTAACAACATTCTCCCACATAGATCTTTCACTTTCATTGACCCCTGCAACTGTATTCGCTCGGAACTTTAATCTCCAAACCATAAAATGAAAGTTTAAACCACATCTTGAGGCAATAAGTTTCTGCCTTTGCCATTGGTAACACTCAGAGGCTTTTGTTAATGAGAGATTTGGGTAAGGGAGAAATAAACCTGTTCTAGAAAGTCACAAAAGATGTGCTCATGTTTCACAAATCTATTGATTTAAATACATTGGACTTCTCTTTTTACGTGATTTTAAAAAATGAATCAAAGGCAAATTTAGTTAATTTTGTGTTATAAGGTGATTCTGAGAGCTCCCTCTCTGCTTCTGACTTTAGAGAAACCTCTGTTTAAAAAGATATTTGCTGAAAACCTAATCTACATGATTATAGCAATCAACATGTTTCGAGTATATTGAGTGTATTTTGCAAATGCACGGTTTAATTATGACATTCTCTGTGTCCCTTTTCCTATAATTATTTTTCTCTGCATTATGCACATACTGAATAGCCAAATGGCTGTCTGTAAGGGGGGAAATGAATAAGTGGAAAATTCAATGTCCAGTTAAGTAGTGACAAGTCTCTGTACAGATATTGAAAACAAGTCATATCTTAAAAATACAGTCCATTCTTCTGAGGGGCCTTGGATAAACAAACTTAGTATTACTCAAGCTAATCATATGGTACTAATTTGCTGCCTTGCTTTTCCATTAAACTCTCCCCAGGTGATTCCATACAACGATTGTGTTTGGTATGTTCCAGATTTAAGTAATGGATTAAAGTTTAGCAGATAGTCTTTTAAAAAGACAGCATGTAACCAGAGGCTGTACTAGAATTTTCGACATGAAAATCACTAGAATGGGAAAGATAAAATATATTAATATGCACTCTCCTGACCCTTCCTTAAGGAAAAAAAAAAGGGAGTTAGAAAAAGAAATGGAAAGTCTGTAGGTCAGAGTTATGTGGTGTCAGCAATCCAGACAGGTGACTTGGAAACTGGTTCTGGAAGTGTCTGGATTGTACACACATGGCAGGCAGTGGAGGGGGCGAGATTGCATGAAGAAAAGTAATGAATCAAAGGAAATGGACACATCTGTTTATATTAGGTTGTCTTTGTCCTGAATTTTGGGCATTAACACTACTACATAGTAAAATAATGTTAGTGAACCTGCCACCTTCCTCAGCATTTCTTGTTCCTGAGGCCTAATGTGTGGTGGGAAAGTGGGCTTCAGAACAAGATAGACCTGAGTTCAGATCCAGTCCACCACTCCATAGCTCTGTGACCTTAGGCAAGTGCCAGTGATGTTCTGAGGTAGCCTACCTTGAAGGGTTGCTGTTAACTCACAGAGGATCTTCATAAAACCGCTGGTACATAGTTCTCAGTCACACACACAGACAAAACAAGCTGTATCACTTATACATAAAATCAAACACTTCTGATCTTCCTAGGATTTATTTCGTGGTAAATAAAATTATTTAGGCAGCACCTATGTGGAAACTGCATTTTGAGGCTACCAAGCAAAATTTAAGAGGTAATCATGTGTCATTAGTTTTGTGTTATTAGGCAGTCTTGAGACCTGTAGGAGCACATTCCTACAGATGTGACCCTCACATCTGATCCACCAGAGTGAGACCGCCATGTTGTAGGCATGGGCACACTGATTATAGTACCAGGTTCTCAGGCAGAGGGCTCAAGCAGGTCCAGCTTCCCAACCACTCAAACTGTACATCCAGAAGGAGATTTTTTTCCACTAGAGATGAGGTTCAGCTTCCATTGAAGACCAGTTAGAAACTACTTGCTTACAGGGGTAGATTATAAAACAAAAACAAAACCAACTCAGATCCCATTTCCTGGGGTCTGAAAAGGTCCCAACCTTCAGAGCTCCAACAAGCAGCATGCCGTTTTCCACGTGGAAAGCTGAACTTCTGAACCATGGTCAGCTTGGCTTACTGTGTGTGTGAGGTGGGGGGATGGAGTGGGAGGTGGGGAGGTATTGCTCTTGGTAGAGCTCTGCTTGGTTGATATTGTTAATAGCATATCGCAAAGTGTATTAACCAGGAGGGTTCCAGACTAGCCAAATGGAAGGAGCCTAGATTTGGGCTAATTGTGGTTGGAGAATTTAACTGGTTGTGTGATCCCTGATAAGTCCATGACCTCCCTGAGCTTTTGTACACTTATCTATAAAATGGAAATAATACCTATTCTATATACTGCTTCAGGTTGTTGGATATTCAAATTATAATAGGAAGCATATTCAAAATTATAATTGCTTCAATTTCATCTTATTGCGTTTTTAATTTTATTTTGATTTTAAAAATGACATTGAAGGAGAATGTGAAATACTTATGCTTAGTAAAAAGGGACCTGAACAAACTAAGATCAGAGACAGTGCTCTGTGGTAACCAGATTTGTAGAAAAAGTGCCCAAATCAACCTTGCTCAAGAGTTGAAAACCATGTGTTTTGGCATGAGTTTAGTATGTAACTACTTTTGCTGAATCCTAATGGTCAAATCCAGTGGCCTAATTTTAATCCTCATTGTACTTCAATTCTCAGAAGCATTAACATGCTGATTTGTCCGTTTCTCCTTAAAAAGATCCCTGTCTTGGCTTCCAAGAGACTGTCAGCCACTGGTCTCTCTTCTATGATCATTATTTCTTCCTTTCCTTTGCTGGCTGCTCCTCTGCATGCATAGGCTTTATCTTTGACTTTCCTTTCTATCATTCTCCTTGATGTCAAACAGCCCTCCAAGAGGGCTGAATGGAATTTGCAGAAGTGTTTTGTTTTGCTGCTAGGATGTTATGTTTTAATCTGATTTTGCATGCCATACAACAGCGCGCACATCCTCCAGTACACACTCACTGCTACTTGTCACTTACTTCATCATTTCACAGGTACATTTTTGGGTGGTCCCTGGAGGCATTTGAGCTTGCACTTCTTCCCTGTACCTGCCCCTTAGCACTGCAAAGTTTCTAGTGCATATGCCTGAAATTGGGAGTACAACGACTCCCAGTTTAAACTTTTCTCTGAAAAGTATTTTGTATATTCTACCACCTACCTTGTATCCTATGGAGACCTAAAAATAAGGTCTAAATATGCACGAAACTGAATCCATCTGCCCAGCTTTCCACATTGTCCAACTCTCTCCTCAACTTGATCAATGACTTTATCCATCTCCCTCTTCATCCTCATTAGAAATCATGGACTTATTCCTTTAGTGGTTTTACTCAAACATTTACTGAGCACTTTATGTGTACCAGGCCGTATGCTAGAGAATTCAGTGGTGATCATAAAGAAACCTGGCCCCTGCATCATGGCATTTACCATCTAGTTAGAGAGAAAAAAATTTATGAGATAAGACAAAAATAGATACAAAATTGCACCTGTGCTAAGGGGTAGAGAGCACGTGATGCTATGAAAATTACATATGGTTCTCTGGTCTAAGTAGGGATATCAGGAAAGGAGCTCCTGTGGCAAGCTGAGATCAGAACACAATGTAGGACTTTAGCAAAGAGGGCAGGAAAAGGGGTTTAGACATATTCTAGGCTACATTGAGGATTTTGTTCTTTCAAGCCTAAGAAAAATGGAAGGCACTCACATTGTTAAACGGAAAGAGTGCCATGGAGAGATTTACATTTCCAAAAGTTCATTCCCAAAGTAGTAGGGAGAGTGAGCGTGGATGTGGGAGGGGTGTTTTAGAGGCAATTGCAGATGTCCTGGCCAGAGATGACAGTAATTTGGAATGGGACAATAGCAGGGGGACTGGAGATAAATAGGCAGATTCAAATGATATTTATGAAATGAAATCTAAGGATTTGGACTGATATTATATATGGGAGTGAGGAAAAAGAAAGGATCAAGGACAACATATGGGTTTCTGGCATGGTGGAGATGTCATTTGCTGAAATTAAATCCTACAGGGAACCAGATTTAGGGTTGATTTTGGACATCTGTATCTAAAGTGTATCTAATATACCTATGAAGACATTTCAAGCCCTGGTTGGTGCATCTCAGTGGATTGAGTGTGGGCCTGAGAACCAAAGAGTTCCCAGTTCAATTCCCAGTCAGGGCACATGCCTGGATTACAGGCCAGGTCCCCAGTGGGGGTGACACATGAAGGACAAGCACACATTGATGTTTCTCTCCCTGTCTTTTGTCCTCCCTTCCCATCTATAGAAATAAAATTTTTAAAAACCTTAAAAAAAAAGACATTTCAAGCTGAGATTGAGTACATGGATCTGGAATTCTAAGGAGATGGCTAAAGAAACATATTTATAATTCATTTGTGTAGAGGAAAAAATAGAATGCATATGTGGTGTTTAAATGCATACATGTGGCATTGGCATGGAAAGAGAAGCTAAGACAGAGGCTTGAAAAATGCCAGTCACCAATAGCTTAGCTCTTGTGCTTCACCACATATATTCAATTATCATTCATTCACTTTCTTCTTGGAAGCACCTCCAGAATTAAGGTTCTTCTCATCTTCCTTGCTCCTGCAGTAATGGAGGTCCTCGTCATTTCTTTCAAATACTGTTAGATTATGACAGGGTATACTGGCACTTACTCCAGACTTCAGAGCTTCCCACGCTGTTATGCATTTATTCTCTTACAAAGACAAGTATGATCTTGTTTCGCTACTACTCAAAGTTTCTGGGGCTTTCTGTGCTCTCTCAAAGCACACTGTTTATATGTCTGCCCAGCAAGAATCCCATTGTATTGTAGCTACTTGTTCCAGATCCTTGGCTCCCTCCTCAGCTGGAATGCAACAAGCTCTCCAACAGAGGGGGCTGGACTTCACCCACCTTTGCCTTTGTGAAGGCTAAATGGGCATTTGGCAACTAGGAGCTGTACAGTGATGTGAACTCTGCTGCCCTCTGACCTTTACCAAATCAAATCCTGCCATCTGTTTCTGCTTTAATTTTCCTCTGCACAAATATAGATAACAGCTATTGGCCTCTTTCTTACCTACTACCTTAGAGGCACATTTTGCTGCAAGTTCAAGAGGTCTTCCTGCCTAAATGAGGGGAGTTACAGAAACAATGCTTACAAGAAGTAACAGTAATATATATGCAGTCATGCATTTTTAAGTTAATAGTAAAACTGCTTTACAAGTTTAGGCATGACATTATTTTTACTCAAAATAAAATGCCCTCAAAGCCCCATTGGATTAAATTCCATAGATTAATTATATGTGTTCAGTGAGAAAAAGTTCAAACTTCAATTTGAAGAATCTCAGGGGAAAACATGTTGTTTGAAGCAATTAGCTATCTGTACTTGTGTGTAGGCCTGATTTACTGCTTTACTATTTTTCACCAATTTAGATTCTTTTCCCATTCTCCTTTCATGTATCTGAGCGAGACAGAAATGGAGATAGGGATAAACAACATATTTTTGCATTTAAACCTTATTATTTGGAGTAAAGAAAATTAGATTATTTACTAATTACAGATTTTAATTTTTTATCTTGATTGGAAAACAGCTGTCTGGCCCTAGTAGCTTGCCAAGGATTGATGCATTCAGAAGATCTACTTAGAAAAAATATCTGTACATTTCTAGGGTTTTCACTTGTGAGGAATTGATGGATAAAGATAAATCCAAAATGGAATTTTTGGAAGTTATTTACCTAATTGATAATGGCTTAGATGTATGTGGACTTTTGGAAATAAGATATTTTCTTGAATTGCAGCAAAAAGACCTTAAAATGGCATATGTAATTCTTTTCTTGTGTTTCCTTGAAGCAAAAAATCATGATCCGAAGGTACTTTTTAAAACATTTTGGTACACAGAAGCAAAGAAAATTACATATATATATATAGTACTCTCTAGAGTTCTAGTTAAAAATAAATCTATTGTATAATTAGCATATAGTTGAAATTGAATATTGTGCCAAAATTCAATATCTGAGCACTCTCTCACAGTAGTTCAGTTGCACTAATTCTGCATTTACACACCTTCCAGCACAGTCTTATGCGATGAGAAGGGAAAAGTAAGAATCATAGCACTGGCAGGG
Source organism: Phyllostomus discolor (assembly GCF_004126475.2). NCBI lineage: Eukaryota > Metazoa > Chordata > Mammalia > Chiroptera > Phyllostomidae > Phyllostomus > Phyllostomus discolor. The sequence continues at coordinate 72,840,296 of NC_040903.2, forward strand.
GTGGACATTGGTTATAGGGCTAGAACCCCATCTGGGTCACAGAAATGAGGAGTCACAGTTCATCTCATGCTGTGTGTGACCTTTCAAATTTAGGATATCCCTTTTCCTCCGCACATAATGCTTTTTAAACAATAGGCAAGATAAATAAAGAGACTTTGTTAACTGATCTGTATGTGTGTATGTGTGTGTATACATAGTTTTTTGGTTTGAAAAAAAAACAAATATTTGTGTGTGTGTTTTCCTATAAACAAAAAACTGGAGTGGCTGAGTTGTGTTGCAAGTATGTAAAAACAACCAAAGCAATTTTATTCATTTATAAATATTAAGCTAAATGTGGTAGAGATAATAATATTAATAATCAATCTCATACAATTATAGTATAACCTGCTATCTGAATAATAATTATATGCTAAGCCCTATTTTAAACACTTTAAATCTTCTATCTCATTTCATTCTTGCAACAACCCATGAAGCAGGATCCATCATCATCCCCATTTTATAAATGAGAAAAACAAGGTCCTGATTGAGTAATTCAGTTGGTTAGAGAGGCATCCCAGTACACCAAGGTTGCGGGTTCAATCCCTGGTCAGGGTGCATACAAGAATTAACCAATGAATGCATATATAAGTGGAACAACAAATTGATGTTTCTCTTACTCTTTCTCTGTCCTTCTCTCACTCCCTTCCTCTCTCTCCCTGCCTTCCTCCCTCTCTCTAAAATCAATGAAAACAAAAGTTTCTATGAGAAAAACAAGGCACAAAACTTGCCTACACTCATACCATTAGTGTGTATGCTTATTTCAGATCTTTTGACAAGCAAGCTATAACTACATTAAGCAAAATATATTTGCATTTCATATATTTATACATATTTACATATAAGTATACACATACACAGAGTGTTTTATGGCTGACAGTATTGAAAACTCACCACAACTGAGAGATTCAGGTTTATTTTCCATTCAACTACCATTTAGAATTTGTTCTTATTAAACAAATAATCTTAATTATTAAAGTTTAAAAGTAGAAAGTCTAGCATGTTAAAACCTATGGGAGAGCTTTACAAAAACCCTTCATTTTATCACCTGAATAATCAGCTGTGTTACATATGTCACTTCTACTAAGGAATGTTACTAATAGTGTATGGTTGTTATTTATTTATTTGGCCAACAAAGACAGAGTTTCCCAGAATTTTCTTTTTGTTTCATCTCACAATATTTGTCACCTCTCAATTTTATTTATTTATTTATTTTTAAAGATTTATTTATTTATTTTCAGAGAGGGAAGGGAGGGAAAAAGAGAAAGAGAGAGAGAAACATCAATGTGCAGTTGCTGGGGGCCATGGCCTGCAACCCAGGCATGTGCCCTGGCTGGGAATCGAACCTGTGATGCTTTGGTTCGCAGCCCAAGCTCAATCCACTGAGCTATGCCAGCCAGGGCCTCACCTCTCAGTTTTATCAACACAACCCCAAAATTTCAAATGCATATCTGGACCCTGAGATACTCTGCCAAAACTCTGAAGAAAAAAGAATAACAAAGTAAACTAAACTTGAGGATGTTTGAAATCCTTGTCAAACCAGACTTCGCATCTCAGATATTCCCACTTCCTTAGCTCCATGTGACTTTGGGATAATAATTATGCACAATCTCTAACTGGAGCATTAGCACTTTTAATGTTAAGCCATACTTTTAGTAAGAATGCAAAGTGTAAACCTACTTAAAATGATCATTTTCTTAAGCAATGTCAGAAATATTTAGTCTCTGTTGCTGAACAGACTTGCAAGCCAACCTTAGCCAAAGGAGGTCAGCTCAGATATGTGCCTGCACATTTAAGCTGCCAAAAAACATAAGAGAATGTTTAGAACAATGAATTGTAAGCTGAAGGTTTCCCCCCTCATGGAAAGTTAACTCTCTAGCGCTCATACCTCTGATTAAGAGGGAAAATCAGGGAAAGAGCATGGAACTGGGCCACCTAATGGAAATATTTCATCAGACAGTGACCTTTCTGCTTGTCATTGTTTGTCTTCTCTGCTTTCTTGGGCATACTGTTTTAATAAGCATTTGTAATTTTAATCTGCGCAAGCATTTTAACAGTTTCCAAAGAGAGACTCATTTGAGCTGTTTCGCAATTGGAAATTGGCGTTTATTTGGAGATGGCTCTAGTAGGATCATTAGCTTCAGTCCCCCTGGTGTTCCCTGTATGATTTCAGTGGGTCTTTTTTGGGAAACTTGCCAGTGTTTTATGCTTCCAACCATCATAGTAAGATTTCTGTGTTCATATAAACTTTCATAACGCTCTGGTTAATATTTGAACGTGTGTTTAAATATGCCTGCTATTTTTACTTTAGGGGTAAATCCTTCATGAATTATGGCACTTAAATCGATATCTAGAGCATTACTGTACCGCTCCACAAGGTCACATGACATAACAGCAAAGGCCACGGAGGACACCAGGCTGGGCATCTACCTGGCTAGGAAACTCCCAGTAAATCACTTTATCTTCCCGGGCCTCAGTTTTATCTGTAAAATGATACATTTAGACCAGATCATCTCTCAGATCTGGAGCTCTGATTGCATGGTGCTTATAAATCCATCTCCAAAGAATGTCTTAAGGTTAAGGGGTAAATTGCTCATACAGAGATGTTTTAAAAATAACAATAATATTGTCTTCCTCTAACAAGCATGTACTCTGTGCTAGGAGTCATACAGAACTTGAAGTACAGCCTCTAATATTAATCCTTACAAATTCAGATTAAGGGGCTTAAATAAACAAATGCCAGGGTAATCAAACCATAAGAGGTTTGGTTTCTGATAAATTAAAACCTCTCATTTGAGCATTAATTTATTAATAAAATTAAACAGCTTACTCCTTTCACTGAATCAATTTCATGCAAATATTTAACAAATATTAATTGGATGGGGAAAATTATCAGTCTTTCCAGGATCCTCTTTAATCTTGAGCTGGCCCTCCTTGGAGAAAGATCATCATTATTCACGTTCAACAGGAAAGGAAGCCGAGGATCATGGAGGCCATGTAACCTGCTCACTTACTCATCCACATGTAGCACAGATGGAGTTTGTACCCACAGGACTCATGCTCTTGGGGTTACGAGATTTAGCAAACAAAAATATAGGACAACCAATTAAATTTGAATTTCAGATTAGCAATGAATAATTCTTTTAGTATAAGTATATCTCAAAAATTACATGGGATATTTTATGCTAAAAAATTATTTGTCACCATCTGAATTTCAAATTGAACCAGGCATCCTGTGTCTTTCTTCGACAACCCTATTTATGACAGAATTCTGTGATAGAATCTGACCTCTGTGCTTTAGCAAATGCACTGGGGATGAGCAGGAGGAGGTCCTACCTCTGGGAAGTTTAAAATCCAGATGATGAAACTGAAACAAAAAGTGGAGTGAACATGGAAATATCCACAAGAGCATCCGAGTAGCCTTAGAAAATAAAGAGCACTTGATTTGCCTTCAGGCCTTTTTTTGGGTTTTTGCCTTTGAGATCTAGAATTTGCATTGTGGTAAGCACCAGGGCAGTTTGTGCAGAATAATCACCAGAAGCAGACTTACAGACCTTCAGTGTTTAGTATTGGGTGTCCTCAAGAATCCGTAGTGGGTTCAGATCCCATATTTGAATGGGGCTGGTTGGGACTGAAATACAATGATCTGACTCCCTTCCCAAGGACCCTTCAGGGAATGGCACATGGAGGAATGCTCCAGGTGGCGTAAGGCTAACCAGATAGAACTAGATAATGGCAAGGCCTCCTGGAAATTTTATTGGGATCAAACTGTTTTTGTAGATAGTTAAGTAGAGAGTTCTATCCTGACCCAGACCCCCAGGCCATCAAGGGACATGTCTTTCTCCATTTTGCAAATATTTTTATATTTTTATGAACAGATGCTACTGTTCACTCACAAATTTTCGGGAGCTAGATACCTAAATATCAGGTTACCCAGAAATCTTTTCCCCTTCTTCCCTCATATTACTAAGTTGCTAAGAATTATTTTATAGCTAACATGTTCTCAGTAATGTCTTCTTCAGAAATTAGGGGAAAAAGAAAACAAATTATTTATCTTTGCAACCTGAGAACAGACCACTCTGGAAAAGCTATAGGTAAGAAAAAGTGTTTAAAGAATTAGCTGAACAGGATTTATCCATAGATTTTACTAATTTATCATATCCTTGACCCTAGCTATCAAAGATGATTCAGAGCAGACTGAGGGTAAGTTAGCACTTCCTGTGGACACAGAAGTCATTCGTGTTCCCCGGGGGTGTCACAGTGAAGCTGGATATTGCTTGGCAATCAGAGTTAGTTCTCAAAACATTTCTCAAAAGTACTCATGGTTTTATTTTTCTGTATACAGAGAATGCTATCACACAGAAATGTGTGTGTGTCTGTTTTAAAGACTGTGTATATCTTTAATACAAAGATGAAATGATAAAGGCAAAGGATAAAAATCATGAGTAGAGAAGTGTGAATTACACATCTCATTTGTCACTAGTGTAAACATTTCTCCAGAGCAGAATAAAACACCTTTGAAAGTAAAACTAATTTGTATTAAGGAAATACAAAACAAAACTACAAGATACAGCCTCATACTCATTAGGATGGAATTATAAAAAGAATATAGTGCGCATTGGGGAGGCTGTGCAGAAACCAGAACCCTTGTGCACTATTAGCAGGAATGTAAACTGGTATAGCCACCACGGAAAACACTGTAGCAGTTCTTCAAAAAAATTTTTTTCCATTTTTAATTTTTTTTATTTTTTTAATATATTTTATTGATTATGCTATTACAGTTGTCCCATTCCCCCCTTCTCTCCCCTCCACCCTGTACCCCCTCTCCCACCCATGTTTCCCCCCTTTAGTTCATGTCCATGTGTCATACTTACGAGTTCTTTAGCTTCTACATTTCCTGTACTATTCTTGCCCTCCCCCTATCTATTTTCAACCTACATTCTATGCTACTTATTCTCTATACCTTTTCCCCCTTTCTCCTCCTCCCACCCCCCTGCTGCTAACCCTCCATGTGCCCTCCATTCCTCAATTTTTGTGGTTCTGTTCCTGCTCTAGTTGTTTACTTAGTTTCTTTTGGTTTTGCTTTAGGTGTGGTTGTTAATAATTGTGAGTTTGCTGTCCTTTTACTATACATGTCTTTTCTTTATCTTCTTTTCTTAGATAAGTCCCTTTAGCATTTCATAAAATAAGGGCTTGGTGATGATGAACTCCTTTAACTTGACCTTATCTGAAAAGCACTTTATCTGCCCTTCCATTCTAAATGAGAGCTTTGCTGGATAGAGCAATCTGGGATGTAGGTCCTTGTCTTTCATGACTTGGAATATTTCTTTCCAGCCCCTTCTTGCCTGTAAGGTCTCTTTGGAGAAATCAGCTGACAGTCTGATGGGAACTCCTTTGTAGGTGACTGTCCCCTTACCTCTTGCTGCTTCTAGGATTCTCTCCTTTGTTTTTACCTTGGCTAATGTAATTATGATGTGCCTTGGTGTGTTTCTTCTTGGGTCCAACTTCTTTGGGGCTCTCTGAGCTTCTTGGATTTCTTGGAACACTGTTCCCTTTGCCAGATTGGGGAAGTTCTCCTTTATTATTTGTTCAAATACGTGCTCAATTTGTTGCTTTTCCCCTTCTGATTCTGGTACCCCTATAATTCGGATGTTGGAACGTTTAAAGGTGTCCTGGATGCTCTTAAGGTTTTCCTCGATTTTTTGAATTCTTATTTCATCATGCTTTCCTGCTTGGTTGATTCTATCTTCCTTCTGGTCCACTGTATTGTTTTGAGACTCAGATTCCTTCCTTTCACTATTGGCTCTCCTCCGTATATCTTCCTGCATCTCTTTTATGGTAACCTGCATCCTTTCATTTAAATTGTGCCCAAAATCAATCACTTCCGTGAGCTTTCTGATCACCAGTGTTTTGAACTGTGCATCTGATAGATTGGCTATTTCTTAGTTGCTCAAAAGGATGAGTCCTAGGGGACTGATCTGTTCTGTTGGAAACATGTCTTTCCCTGTCTCTCCTTTTTTTTTCCCAGTCTGGTCGCTCTTGTTACGGTGGGGGGCAGAGCCTTAGGTGTTCACTGGGGCTGGGCACCCCAGTCGCTAGATTGTGATGTTATATGGGGGGGGGGGGGGCGGCGGGAGCGGGGATGGGAGGGAACAATGGCAGTAGTTGCATTCTCCTGGGCTCAGACCCTTCTCTGGGATCCTGGGCTGCGAGCTCTGCCCTGGTCCACAATCGCCACCTCACTGGGTCCAAGAGCTGCAGCTTGCGTACTCAGGGATCACCGCTGCGTTCTTGCACCCCGGATGGCTGTCGCGATGATTTTGCGCCAAATTTTCCCCGACCTCCACTCACCGCTGACCCACACCAGCCCCGCGCCCGCGTGGCTCGTCTTCTCCTACCAGTCTGGATATATGGGTCTACTTCAACTTCTTGGCTGTCCAACTTCCATTCAGATAAATCCTCTGTCAGTTCTGGGTGTTATTCTATCTGTAAATTATTGTTGTTCTAATCTTGGTTGTGCGAGGAGGTACGGTGCATCCACCTATTCCTCCATCTTGCCGGAAGTCTTCAAAAATTTAAAAATAGAATTATCATATGAGCTAGCAATTCCACTCTGGTTTGTACACAAAAGAATTGAAAAGCAGGGTCTGAAAGAGATATTTCTGTACCCATGTTCATAACAGCATTATTCACAGTGGCTACACTGTGAATACCAGAGGTTAAAGTTGGAAGCAACCCAAGTGTCCATCAGCAAATGAATGGATAAACAAAATGTAGCATATACACACAATGGAATATTATTCAGCCTTAAAAAGAAAGGAAATTTTGACACATGCTACACCATGGGTGAATCTTGAGGGCATATGCTGAGTGAAGCACTCCAGTTGCAGAGAAGACAAACATTGTATGATTCCACTTATATGAGGTACTCAGAATATTCAAGTTCATGGAGACAGAAAGTAGAATGGTGAGTGCAGGGGAATGCAGGGAAAAGACAGTGGGGAGTTGTTTAATGGGTACAGAGTTTTAGTTTTCCAAGATGAAAAGGGTCCTAGAGAGTGGTTGCATAGCAATGTGAATGTACTTAACACTACTGAACTGTATGCTTCATGGTGGCTAAGATATTAAATTTTATGTGATGTGTACTTTATCATAATTAAAAATCAACAAATAAGTAAATGAATATGTCTAATGTGGTCATTGGCTACTTTTCTAAACCAATATGTATTGAGCATCTACTATGTTCCAAACAGTATTCCCAACCAAAAGTGTCCAGTGCTGAGACTGATTTTCTGAGGTACTATCATGGGCATTCAGTAAATAATCATGGTATGAAATGAATGAAAAAAATATTAAGTAAATGCATAGATTCACTAGAAACAATGCTACATTTTTCATGGGCATGAAGAAAGAGGTGGTTGAAAAAGAATGGCACTTATTATGTACTAGCCTTCCATCACTGTCCCCTGAGTCACAAGATGCCTCCAAGAAATTCCAAGTCTAGAAGAAAACGTAAAAATTGAAATTAAAAGACTGTAATGTAAATGTATGTTATGATACTCAGAATTAATTCATAACAATGATCTCCTATATTGAGGGATAGTTATGATTATCAATCTCATCTTCTTACTTTTGTTATCTTATCACTGTATATGGACTAATATTTATTTGGAATATTGACTTTCCAACCTGGCTATGCTGTGCACTTTTGACTCATTTTGGTGAAAGCTAAAACAAGCAAACAAAGAATGATATGATTACAAAAACAGTCATTGCCATCTGCTTATTCACAACAGAATTGTTTACAAGTCCTTTTCTTTGGGAATCCATCCCTAATTCAGAAGTCAGGAATGTTATTGTCCCTGCCTAATTATTAACAAGCTGTGGACCTCTACTGGATGTATGAGTATGGCATTCTTTCTGAGACTAATTTAATGATTTATTATGTCCTTAGTCTTCTGGAAAAGGTTCTTTCCAGAGATGGCTTTCTATTAGTTAGTGAATTTGAAAGTTTGGTCGATTCTAATCAGTTTGTGCATACAGGGTATGTGTGTATATATATACATATAATTATTTAAATCTTTAATCATTTTATATTATTTGGATTTAACTATCTCCATTTCTTACCAGAAGTTAATTCAAGGCAATTGCCCTGCCGTGTTTGTAAGTACAACAGTCTTTGAGATTTCTGGTACAAGGGTTTCTTTTAATTGCCATTCTATTGAAAGCTTTTAAAATGTACTTTTGCTTGTAAGTCGTGTGCAGCCAACATCACCAGAGGTTAAGAAGCAAAGGGAGAGGCTGAGGTGATTGGGACCCAGGTGGGGTGCACGTGGTGGCCATGGCAGAGCTGAGATGGTTGAGTCTTGATCCTGCAGAGGTTAACTTCTGCTACACCATGTATATGTCCCAATGGAGTTCCTCAGCATTCCAAGTGGTTGGTTCATCTTTGGAACTATGCAATATCATTTTTAATGTACAATTGCCTTTTGTGAAATAAAACAGGCACAACCTGTAACCCACTGGCCAAGTTGTATTTGTTTCTCCCCATCATCATTTTGGTCCTCTGTCATATTTACTTCTCTGTCCACTTGGCATCAGTATAAAAAGGTTATTGAACTATAGCCAGACAAGGGTCAAGACACAGCAGTTTCCACTGAGAAAGAAGTTTTATAAGACTCCTTTTTTAAAACTGTATGTGTGATGCACAATAGTAGAAGTCCTCCCACTTGGATATATAAAAGCAATTGTATAGCCTAGGCTGTGAAAAGACTTCCAAAGGGTAATACAAATTGTGGACTATTTAATGCCATGGCTTAAAAAAAAAAAAGATCAACAGGAAGGTATTAGAATTACAATAATGATACAAACAGTATTTATAGCAGATTGTTGAAGCTGGAGTTACGATGTAATCATTGCTATTTTATAGCAATAGTTTTTACTTCAGTGCAAGTTTATTTCCTAAAAGCTTTAAAAAATATATAGCATAGTTCGTATATTGTGTCACCCCATAAGGAAGCCAAGCAAAATTGACTCCTCATTCTATGTTATTTTTTTCCTTGGTTCCTTAAAGGATAATTTTTAAAAAAGGAATTCATAGATTCCAATCCACTCCCTTCTTTTCTTTTTACAGAACTTCCCCCTCCTGATGCCCTGTGGGAAAGACTAAGGAAAAAAAATAAAAGGACTGTGGGAGAGAAGTCAGTCAAAAACAAGCCCCCTAAATTCAAAAGGCTTTTTAAATTTTTTTCTTTTACATAGAGAATACTCACATAAAGGAATCAAGAGAGTTATAATTCCTATTATTTGGCTAGAAGCAGCACACAAGTGCATACTTCCTGTGTGTTAGTCATTTTTGGTTGCCTAGCTGCCAAACACAAATATATTGCAAAACTATTTTTTCAGCACAATTGTACCCATCTGTCAAAGAATCTACTCCCCTGACTTGTTTTTTTAATACGTTAAAAACAATAGATGTCATCATATCAAATTCCAAATTCCTGATTGCTCCAACCTTACTTAACTCTAAGTGTGATCCCCATTCTAGCTTAAATGTTGGCCTTGGCTGAGGCTGCAAGAGAGAATTGCATAAAGTAAACCAAAAGTCCTGGAAACAGGCAATAGTGGTACCCAGAAAGAGTTTCCTCCCGAAGCCAGTAGAACAAAGAAATAAATGTTCTTATATGCTGAGATGAATTAAATTCCCAATTTCAAGTATGTTAGCATTATTCTAGAACAAATTGCTCCAGTGTTGACTTGTGGTGGTGTAATGAGTATTCTCAGATACTTGAATATGATCCCAGATTCCCTGGTGTTTACCTCCTCAGGGTTGGCCGAGGGTCATGGCTGACACAAGGGCGGCAAAGGCACTTCTGGAGCAGGGTTCACAGAGCCACTCTGTCTTCACTGTGCCCTGTGGTTGGCATGCACTAATGTGCGCCAGCTCTTACAAGGTCCAGGGCTGGAAGAGGTGGTTCAATAAGCCCTAAAGTAAGGTGCTAGAAGAAGGATAAGACTGTGATAACAAGCTCAGCTTTCTTGAACATATCCTGTCTGCAATATAGGGGTATAGAAAACTGGGTCCCAACTGACAAAGGCACATTAGGGGCCTGTGGTGGTGTACTCAAAGCCTGTCCTCTACCTGGGCAACCTGTCCCATATCACTATCTCCCCAAGGAAATGAGTACAGTGTCTGGTACATAGTAAGCATCTGATAAATATTTGCTGAATGTACAACACTTAGGGGAACTTTATACAAAGAAGTTCAATGCAAGAATTCTGCAGCTGCTCACAGAGAGATTTTAATGTCCTTGGGACGTCTTGTAAGATGCTAGACCTGAAGACAAAAGGGGTCACCAGCACAGAATCATTTTCAAAAGCAAGAAAATAGGTCCAGAGTTTTCTTTTGCAATGTCACATTGGACTCAACCAATTGACAAATGTCTTTCCGACAGTAGAACAAAAGAGACAATAACCTTTTCTAGGCATGATTATAGCTTCGTGTCGGGCATGACAGTGAATCCATCAGGTGACTGCATGGTTCCTGCTTCAGGGTTGTGAACCCATCTTGATCTCAGGGTCTTCTTCCTGGGGTCTTTGCTCATAGTCTCCATGTTATTTCTTCCCCAGTGACTTGCTTTTAAAGTAGAAATATTGTTCAAAACAGAAACAACAAAGGAAAAACAACAATTTAAAAAACAACCTCTGAGAACATGCATTCATGGCACTAGAATTGGTGGGGAGAAAAGATAAAATGCAAATTCATCTTAAAAATAGTAAAGAATAAGATGCCTGGGCTGGGATGACTAGCTATCTCAACTCTCTGGGAATTATCCTAGGACACAATTTTAGAGTTCTCCAGATATATTAACAACATATCAATTTTTGAAGGGTTTTTTGCCTCATATATATAAACAGAAGTGTATAAATAAATATTTTAATGTGAGTTCTGCAAAGCAGAAAATTGAACAAAGAAAAATGTGAAACCACATCTTACCCTTCAGAATTTTGAGGATCTGTTTTCATGCATAAAACTTTTATGATAATGCCTTATGTTATGGTTTGTCTTCTCTCCAAAATGCATTGTCTTTCCATAGTTAATGGTACGTAGCCCATCCTAATCAACCTGGTTAATATAAATGAAGCAATAGCAGACATAATTCAAAACCACAAATAATTTTAAGAGGCATTTATGTTTGATTCTGGAAGGCACATGGTATTTTTCCTTCCCAATTGTGTTTATGAGACTGACGTGCAGTTTGAATTCCTGCATAGCACACACCAACTGACTGTGTAAAGAAACTGCCAAGATATCTCCTATGGCCAGGATGAGGCCAGACCAAGATTAAAAACTTGCTGTAAGTAAGGCATAAAGAGGGTATTTAGGAGCAGGCAGCATTATCTCATGTACTCTCATACTGTCCCTTGAAACTAGGTAGAAATATAAACAAGGATTTTTGAATCACAAAGATGAAGGAAAGTATGGGAACAGACCTGAATTAGAACACACGAGGAGTGGGTTGGACTGTAAAGATGCAGGGGCTGTGCCCTTCCAGACCACCTGTGTTACCTAATTTTAATTCTCACAGCAGCACGGAGTTGCTATCCCCATTTTAGAGAAGATTCCAAGAATTTGAAAGGCCAACTACCATGCCAAGGACACACATCCCTGGGGAGTGGCACATCTGGGAGTCACACCTAATTTGTTACTTGACTCCAAAGCTTTTCCCCTTTTTAAAAGAACCAGGAAGGCCACAAGACATCTTAAATATCACACTTAAGAGAGAAATTTGGTTTTCTATGATATATAATAAAATTATAGAATTCATTAACATCCCAGAAGGAAATCTGGTATATTGGTGTTATATTACTAATCATTCCTATCAGATTCCTAATAGGCAAACAGTTCGGGCTGCTTTTACCCTGTTTTCTCCTCAGAGCCTTATCTTGGCAATTCGCCAGGATGTCTGCCCAGGGACTCCCACCTTAGAGTCATCTCTGTCCCTCCTCCTCTCTTTTCTCCAACCTTATCAAATTAGTAACAAAATTCTCATTCTGTTTTACCCTTTTAATGTCGCTCACATTTGTGCCCCTTATATCAGCAGCTGAGGTACAAGTTAGGGATAAGGCACCCGGACTATTGCATTAGCCTTCTAACTTTAGCTTTGCATCTTGGAACTACCTATGCCTCATGAGCAGATTAATTTTTAAACATCCGAGTCCTTCCCATGCAACCAGCCCCTGAATTTGTATGCTATGGGAGCCCTGTCCTTTTGGAGCTTATGATCTAGTGGGAGAAAAAGACAAAAACATGTGAGCAGATACATCAGTATGAGGCCATAGAGCTCTAAAGGAGGTAAATAAGGTGTCGGGACAGAGAGTAGTGAGAAACCTGCTTAAATAAGGAGGCCAGGGTAGGCCTCTTTGAAGAGGTGATATTTAAGCTGAGATGGAGCTGATCTTATAAAAAGTCAAGGGTGAGTATTAAAGGTAATAGTGTGTGAAAAGCTCCAAGACAGAATTTACCTTGTCGGGCTGCATATTCATGGACAAAAGGGACTGTATCATGACATGAGATGGAAAAAGTGAGCATGGGTCCAATGGTACAAGTCCTTGTAGTTCATTTCAGAGTTTTGTGTTCCACGTGAGATGAAAGTCATTGACAGTAAGGATTTCTGTATGATGAGTCATATTTTAGGTTCTGAAAGAAAGCTGGTGCGGTTGAAGTATAAAGAGCAAGGGAAAGTGTGAAGCAAGGTGAGGCCACAGGTGCTGATGGGGCAAGACTAGGCAGGGTGCATTAAATATTTTGACTTTCAGCCCTGGCTGGTGTGGCTCAGTGGATTGAGTGCTGGCCTGCAAACCAAAGGGTTGCTGGTTCGATTCCCAGTCAGGGCAAAGGCCTGGGTTGCAGGGCAGATCTTCAGGAGAGGGTACGCAAGAGGCAACCACACATTGATGTTTCTCTCTCTCACTTCTCCCTCCCTTCTCCTCTCTATAAAAATAATAAATAAAATCTTAAAAATATATTTTGACTTTTATAGCAGGAGCCCCAGGGAACCACAAAAGTGTTTTAAGTAAAAGGTGACTTGACCAGATTTGTTGTGACAGAGGGAAAGGACTGTGGTAAACAAGAGTGAGAACAAATGAAGACCATGAGAAGGTTGTTTCAGGGACTCATGCAAGAGATGGTGTAATGGTTTCGACTAGGGTAATGGAAAAGATTGGACACATTTAAGATAATTTAACAAGTTTTTTTTAATTTACTTATTTTCACTACTTTTTCCTTTGTGGTAAGCACTTAAGATAATATCTACTCTTTAGCAAAATGCTAAGTGTATAGTACAGTGTTGATAACTATATATCCTGTGTTGCAATTAATATATCTCTAGACCGTGTCCATTCTGCATAATTGAAACTTTGTGCCCTTTGGCCAACACCTCTGCATTCCTCCCACTCCCAGACCCTGGTGACTACCATTTTGCTCTCTGGTTCTATCAATTTGACTACTTTAGATTCCTCACATAAGTGGGATCATACAGGATTTGTCTGTCTTTGTGTGGTAAGGGAAAGGGCTGAATCAAGGATGGTGCCAAAGTTTCTGTATAGAGCTAGGAGGAGGGTATTGCCACTTTTGAAAATGTGGAAGATTGGGGAACAATTTGAAGAGGAGGAAGGGGCGATAAGAGACCAACTCCGGACATGTTAAATTTGAGACAGCTCTTACATAATTCCTGGGCATCCACATAAAGGTGGCACGTAGGCAGCTGTATCTGTAAGAACAGAACTCAGAGAAGAAGCCTGGGCTAGAGATATAAATTGTGGAATAAAAATCAAACAGATGGAAATGAACCACACCAACGGAATGAATGAGGTCAACTAGGGAGAGATTATAGAGAGAAAGAAGAAAATTGGGAGGGTGGGCCAGAAGAACCCCATTGTTATTTAAAGGATGAATATAGAAATACCCATCAAGGAAGAACAGCTAGAGATGAGGAGAAAATCAAGAAAAGGTAGTGTTCCAGAAGCCAATAGAAATCGTTGTTTCATGGGTCTCTCCTATCAGTAGCAGAGTCAGAGGCTGCTGAGAAGCTGGAACTAAAACGAGATGCATGACTTATTAGAAATGACAACACTGAGGTAGGTAATGACCAGTGGAGAGGCGGCTGGGCAGAAGCTGTCCTGGAATGGACTGAGCTGGGAGAGAAGGAAGAGGATGCAAATCAGTACTTAAAATCTCATTTAATTCTGTTACTTCTTAGTGAAAAACCATAGATGGCTTTCTACTTCCAGCCTACACATGAAACCCACATTCTCTAGCCTCATTTTCCACTTGCCTTCCACAAAAATAATCCATTCTGGTCAAACTGACTTAATCTTATTATTTTCTTTCCTTTCTACTTCTACCCATGTAAGTTCTTACCCTAGGAATTCCCTACTCACCCCTTTGGGACTCAGCTCTCTCTGGCTTGCCCTGATAGAGTCTGTCATGCTTGCCCTAATCTTTTCGTCCTCTGGAGTTTTACAGCACATTCTGTCTATTACCCCTGTTGTGGCATTTATGAAACACTGCTTTTATTTATATTTCATGTTTTATCTTGACCAAAGAGTCAGAATACAATGGACATTACATTTAGCATTTTCCTAACACAAAATGTTACACACATTAGCACACAGTATTAATGTTTGAATGGTGGTGACATGCTTCACCCACTAATTTCAGACTCAGTGTCCAGGAAAACAGACCTACACATCATACCTCCCAGATTCTGCCCCAAGGAAAAATGCAGGAAAAGTGATGAGATCCTGATCCAGTAACTATGTTTTCTTCTGCTTTTAATAAACTTTTTTTAAACTTTAGATTTATAGAAAAATTGCCAAGATAGTAAAAGTTTTCATATGAGCCATATACAGTGTCCACCATTATTAGCATCTTATATCAGTATGGAACGTTTGTTATAATTAACCAATGTTGATACATTATTATTATTACCCAATATCTATACTTTATGTAGATTTGCTTAGTTTTGTTTTGTTTTTACCTAACATCCTTTTCCTCTTCTGAGGTCCCATCTAGAATATCACACTACATTTCATCATCATGTCTCTAGTCTCCTCTTGACTGTGAAAACTGCTCCAATTTTCTTGTCATTGATGACATTGGCAGTTTTGAGGTATATTGGCCAGGTATATTGTAGAGTGACCCTAGGGGTTTGCCTTGTGGTTTTCTCATGATTAGACTGGAGTGATGGGTTTGGGGAGGAAGACTACAGAGGCAAATGCCACCGTTCTCACCACATCATATCGAGTGTGCACACTATATGGTTTGTGACTACTGATGTCAATTGTGTTCACCTAGTGTTTGCCACATGTCTCCACTAGCAAGTTGTTCTCTTCCCCCTTTCTATATTGTACTCCTTGGAAAGAAGTCACAATGCGCAGCCCGTGCTTAAGGAGTGGAGACTTATGTCCACCTACTTCAGGGCAGTGTATCTAATACAAAACTTATTTGACATGCTTTTGCATGGGCAGCTTGTCTCTTATTCCCCATTTAATTAGTTATTTACCCATTTATTTATGCCAGGATGGACTCACGGATATTTGGTTTATACTTTGGATTATAATCCAATATGACTATTTTGTTGCTTCAACTGTTCCAACGTTGGCCACTGGGAGCTCTTTTAGTTGTCTCCTGTGTCCTTTGACATACCTCTATGTTTATATTTGTTTTTGTTCACTTCCTTGTTTTATTTTGAGTAGTTTCTTGTTCCAAATGTTCCATGTGCATTCTGTGTAATTCCTGCTCCAGTCCTAGAATCAGTCATTTCTCTAAGGCAGGGGTTCCCATTGGAACCCGGCCTCACAGCAGAAGGTGAGCAATAGGTGAGCAAGAAAAGCTTCATCTGTATTTACCACAGTTCCCCATGGCTCACAATACCACCTGAGCTCCGCCTCCTGTCAGATCAGCCCAGCATTAGATTCTCAATGGAGCACGAACTCTGCTGTGAACAGTGCTTGGGAAGGATCCAGGTTGTGCACTCCTTGTGAGACTCCAATGCCTGATGATCTGAGGCGGAGCTGAGGCAATGATCCTAGCTCTGGTGAGTAGATGCAAATACAGATTATCATTAGCAGAAAGGTTTGACTGTCCAGAGATCATAATAAATCAGTTTTTTGCAGACTCATATCAAAACCCTATCAGTGAGTGGCAAGTGAACCAGCTGCATCTGGTGGCAGGCTATAAAGCCATCCCTACCACCCTTTGGTCCATGGAAAAATTGTCTTCCATGAAACTGGTCCCTGGTACCAAAAAAAGTTGGAGGCTGCTGCTCTAAGGATCCCTGGTTCCATTTTTTAGAGAATGGGATTAGAAACCAAGATCAGGTCACTATGTATGCTCACTGCTACTATGTTGTTGTTGCATCTAGGCCCTCTCAGCTGACACCAAGGAAATATATGTGGATATTATTAACTCGTGCATATATGCATATCTCTAAATATTTCTATAGGTAACTATCCATATTGCTATTAAGCTAAATGTAAGTTCATACCCACGTCTCCAATGCTAATCCATTACCTTCTCCTCCTGTTTATTTGCAAACTCCTGCAGTGAGACCCCTAGCTCTCACCTTTAGCCTTCTATTTACTTGAGTGCTCAATTTTACATATACGGTGGCTTCAGAATTTCAACCTATACTCGTACTCCATTGGGAAACAACTGCATCAACTAGAGTACTTGCTTGTGTCCTTTGCCTTTAGTCTTAGAGATTCCATTCATTTCTACAATTACTGTGGTCAGAATCCTTTCACCCCATCCCCTTTAATGGGGCTATTTTATGTGTTTGAACACACTTAAATTATTTTTGTAACATTCTTAATTCTATCTGGGATCCCCTGAACTTGTAAGTGATTTTTAAAATTTGCATAAATTAAGGTTCACTCCTTGTGCTGTAAAGTCCTAGGGTTTTGACCAATGTAGTGTCATGCATCTGTCATTACAGTATCATGCATTACCCTAAAATTTGACCACCCTAGAATTTCCTCTGTGCTTCAACCTCCCCACCTCAACCCCTGGGCTTTTCCAAAGTGCCCCAAACATAGAATCATACAGAATGTAGCCTTTTCACAATAGCTTTTTTCAATTCACAATATGTACTTAAGATTCATCCACGTATTTGTATGGTAGCCTGATAGCTCATTTTTTTAAATCACTGAGTAATATTCCAATATATAGATGTACCACAGGTTGTTTATCTATTCACCTACTAAAGGACATCTTGGTTACTTTCAATTTTTGCCAATTATAAATAAGGCTGCTGTAAACATACACATGGCCATACATTTTTGGATCAGTTGGATAAATACCTAGAAGCATGATTGCTGGCTCATAAACTAAGACTATGTTTAGCTTGGTAAGAAACTAGTAAACTCTTTTCTAAAATGATTGTACCATTTTGCATTCCCACCAGCAATTACTGAGAGTTTCTGTTGCTTCACATCCTCAATAGCCATTGGAAATGTCAGTTTTTTGGACTTTAGTCATTCTAAAATATGTGTAATGGTATCTCATGTTCTATAATTGGCATTTCCAAAAGGGCAAATGATATTGGGCATCTTTTCATATACTTATTTCCCACATAGAGATATTCTTTGATGAGGTGTCTATTCAGATCTTTTACTCCTTGTAATTAGGTTGCTTTTTTTATTGCTAAGTTTTGAGAGTTTTTATGTATTTGGATATAAATTTTTTATCAGATGAATTCACAAATATATTTTCCCAGGCCTGACTGGTGTGGCTCAATGGATTGAGTGCTAACCTGTGAACCAAAGGGTCATCAGTTCAATTCCCAGTCAGGGCACATGGGCACTTGTGTTTTGGGCCAGGTCCCCAGTAAGGGGCATGTGAGAGGCAACCACACATTGATGTTTCTCTCCCTCTCTTTCCCCTTCCTTTCACCTCTCTATTAAAATAAAAATAAGTAAAATATTTTAAAAATTTATATATATATATTCCCAGTCCATGGCTTGTCTTTTCATTCTCTTTATACTATTTTTCTTAAACAAGAAGTTTCTAATTCTAATCAAGTTTAAATTATTCATTCTTTTCTTTCACAGATTGATTTTCAAGCTGTACATAAAAAAAAAACAAACTCCTCATCGCCAAACCCAAAGTCATTATATTCTATGTTCTACGATTGTTCTATGTTTTCTTCTAGAAGTGTTATAGTTTTATATCTGAGTTGATGTTTTAGAAAGTATGGGACTGGGTCCAGGTTCATTTGTGAGTATTTGGATACCCAATTGTTCCAACACCATTTGTTGAAAATACTCTCTTTTATTTATTAAATTACCTTTGCACCTTGAAAACAATCTATGAGTCTGTCTCTCTTTTGCTTTTAGTTCAGTTAACTGCAGGGGTTTTTTAATAGATGTTCTTTATCAAGTTGGGGGAGTTTCCCAATATTTTTTTCTTTTTTAAGAGAGTTTTTTTTTCAAAATATGAATGAATGTTAGAATTTTGAAATGCCTTTTCTGTATCAATTGATATGATCATATGATTTTTCTGCTTTAGCACTTTAATATGGTGGGATACACTGATTGAGTTTTTTAAAAGTTGAATCATCTTTGAATAATTTAAGTAAATCCATTTGGTCATGGTGCATAGTAATTGTATATATTGTTGGATTTCATTTGCTAATATTTTATTGAAGATTTTTGCATTTATTTTCATGATAGCTATAGCTTTCTTTCTTGTAATATGTTTATCTGGCTTTGATTTTAGAATAATGCTGACCTCCTAAAATGACTTAGGGAGTGTTTTCTCTGCTTTTATTTTCTGGAAGATAATGTAGAGAATTGGTATGATTTTTTTCCATAAATGCTTGGTAGAATTCACCTATGAATCAATCTGTGAAATCAATCCTGGAACAAATCAGCTACTTGGACCTGATTTGTTGTTGTTGTTGTTGGAACCTCACTCGAGGATATATTTATTGATTTGAGAGAAAGAGGAAGGGAAGGTGGGAGGAGTAGCGAGAGAGAGACGTGAGAGAGAAACATGGATCATTTTCCTTTTCTGTGTGTTCCAACCAGTTAACAAACCTGCAGCCTAGGTATGTGCCTTGACAGGGGACTGAGCCTGGCACCTTTTGGTGTATGGAACAATGCTCCAACTGACTGAGTCAGCTGACCAGGACTGGACCTGATTATTAATTATTGATTAAATTTCTTTACTAGATATAGAGCTATTTAGGTTGTCTATTTCTCGTGTGAGTTATAGTAGTTTGTGTCTTTCAAGAGTTGGTCCATTTCAACTGAGTGGCCTGATTTGTAGTTATTTGTAATATTTCTTCTATTATCCTTTTACTGTAGATGGGATCAGTAATGATGATCCAGCTTTCACCTGATATTGGCAATTTGTATCCTCTCTTTTATTCTGCCCAGCTAGAGGTTTATCAGTCTTACTGATTTTATTTTTTTAAACAGCTCTTTGTTTCATTGATTTTCTTTATTGTTTTCCTATTTTTCAATTATTGATTCATAAATCAATGGCCTTTTAAAAATTACCTCTTTTGTTTGCATTCATCTTAAATTGCTCTTCTTTCTTTAGTTTCATAAAGTGAAAGCCAGTTGTAGATTTTAGATCTTTCTTCTTTTTTAATGTATGCAGTTAGAGCTATAAATCTCCCTCTAAGCACTGCTTTTGGTACATGTCATAAAATTTTTAAAGTTGTATTTTTATCTTTAGTTTTAAAGTATTTTTGAGGTTGTTTATTCAACCCATGTCTTATTTAGAAATGTGTTGTCTAGTGTTCAAATATTTGGCAATTTTATAGCTATCTTTTAATTATTTATTTATTTTAGTTCTGTTGTAGTCTGAGAACATACTTTCTATGACTTTTATTCACCTAAATTTTAGGTATGTGTTTTATGGCCCAGAATACAGTTTATTTTGATGAGTTTTCCGTGTAAGTCTGGGGTGTGTATTGTGCTGTCTCTGGATGAAGTATTTGATAAATATCAATTAGATCAAGTTGACTGATAGTACTGTTTCAAGCATCTGTATGTCTTTAATGACTTTCTGCTTGCTTGACCTATGAATTACTGACAGAAAGATGTGAATCAGTGGCCTTATTTTGGTCTTTGAAGCAAAGTCACCCTTGACCAGGACTGCAGATCCAACTCCTCTTTGGATACACTCAGTTGTCTTTCCGTGAATTATAAAAAATGGTATCTTTGAAAAGTGATGATATGAAATTTCTTGGCATAAGGGTTATGAAGAAATAGGCAGAAGCACCACTTGTGGAGGATATTGTGAAAGGGAATCACAAATCAGGACAAAATTGAATTAGATGATTTCTAAGATCCCTCTGACTCTGGGATTTTCGATTCTCTTAATATTTTTTACTTGACTTTTCTACTTCTTTGCTCTCACATTTTTGTTTCTGCCTCACAATCTTGGTAATAAAAGTTTTCTGTTAAATAAAACCTAATCTGTGACCTCTGACCAATATACAAGTGTATAGTTATTGGGGGGCCTGTGGGTCAAACATTTTTCTAGTTTTTCCTATACAAGTGCCTGTCTGAAAATATTCAAACCAAGGGAAAAGCAGTCCATACCCTTCTGGAAAAACTAGAGAAAAATAAGGAGCCTTTATTAATACTTCTGGCCAAAACTACTGCCTTTTCCTGAAATTTAAAAAAAAAAAAGAGAGAGAGAGAGGTGCATATATTCTTTTGAATTGGTGTTTCAGGATTCTTAGGATATAATCCCAGCAGTGGAATTGCTGTGTCAAAAGGCAGTTTCATTTTTAGTTTTTTTTAGGAAATCCCATACTGTTTTCCACAGTGGCTGCACCAGTCTGCATTTCCACCAATGGTGTACTAGGGTTCCCTTTTCTCCACATCCTTGCCAGCACTTGTTGGTTGATTTATTGATGACAGCCATTCTGATTGGTGTGAGGCAATATCTCATTGTAGTTTTAATTTGCATTTCTCTGATGATTAGTGATGAGCATTTTTCATATGTCTACTTGCCATCTGTATGTCTTCTTTGGAGAAGTGTCTATTCAGGTCCTTTTCCCATTTTCAATTGAATTCATTGTTTGTTTTTTTGGTATTGAGTTTTACGTTCATTGCAGTGTTATTTACAATAGCCAAGATATGAGAGCAGCCCAAGTGTCCATCAGTAGATAAAACAGCTATGGTACATTTACATGATGGAATACTACTGGGCTATAAAAAAGAAGAAAAATTTTCTTGTTGCTCTTCCTGCAGGCCACCCCCTTCCCCCCAGCAGCCACAGATGAGAATAAGTCTACCAAGACTTGATCTGCTTGGGGAGGAAAGGTAGTCAACCTCTCAAAGGAGAAGGGCCAGGAACCTGTTCCTCAATGGGCTTTTATTGGGTTCAATTTGCACAGGAATACAGGTAAAGCTCATCAATCATTGTCAGGCAGTAATGATCAAACAATAGATAACATACAAAGAACTAAGAGGGCTTATTCTGAGTCAGGGTCTGTTAGCTAAAGGGCTGTAAAACATAGGGGAATAAACTCATTTCCTGCTTGGACCCTTATCAGAATATTGAGAGTATTCTTAGCAAAATCAGGTTTCACAGGATTTTATGCATTCCTTCTTAGACCTGATGGCCCTGGGGAACCCACCCTTTCCAGCACAGGGCACACCCACCTTCAGCATTGTTTCAGGCTCAAGTCAGGCAGGGAAGTAAAGCAGCCAAGAGATTAGGAGACTTCTTACAGACAGAATGAGGACTCAGGCTTTGTCAAAGCCGAGTGGTGAGGGTCCATCTCCCCCTTTTTCTATAGTCTCCCAAGTCCTTCCCTGATAACTGGGCCATCATGACTATGCCTGTCTTAGGTCATCCCTCCCTTGAGGAATCTTACCCATCGTTGGCTAACTGGTCATGCACTGGGGCCAGGCAGGGTGAAGTAAAGGGAGCAGAGGTGGCACCTCTGCCAGGGAGATAAGCTTTGTCTCCTTAGTGGCTTATGGTCCCAAGGTCTCCACTCAGCCTTAGTCAAGGGGAGGGTTACAGCTTCTGAAACCAGGCAGGGTGGTTCCCAACAGGTAGACCTGGAAAACATTATGCTAAGTGAAATAAGCCAGTCAGAGGAAGACAAGTATCATATGATTTCACTCATTTATGGAATTTAATGAACAAACAGAACTAACAAGTAAAATAGAAACAGACTCCGCAGGGATTGAACAAGAAGGAAAAATCCTCATGGACATAGAAAACAGTGTGGTGATTGTTGGGGGAGGGGAGTGGGTGGAGGTGTAAGAGGGTATGGGGAGATAAATGATGATGTAAAAAAATAAAATAAACTTAAAAAAGAGAGAGTGAGGAAAAGAAAAGAAAACAAGAGAAAAGAAAAGAAAGGAAAAGAGAAAGGAACTATCTAAGACACCTGAACTTTTTTTGTAGAAGATTCTTCTAAATGGGGAGAAATAGTGCAGGGAAGACTTGCTCTACTGCAATTGCACTTTTTCCCCCAGAAAAAAATGAGGAGCCTGGGAAATGTTGACAAATGACTCTTGTAGAATATCTATAAATCAGTCATATAAATTAGCACATGTCTTATGCCTAAGAGAAAAAAAGTTCCCCAAGCCTTTCCTCTGTAGATACTTTGTTGAGTTTTCTTGGGATTCTCTGACTTCAGGAAATTTTAACTATGTTTTGGGTCCATGAGAAAAAGGAGTTTGGTTAGGGTTAGCATAAAAATTTGGCACAAAGTCTGACATATGATCTGACAAAGAAAGGGACCTTTGCACTTAGAACTATCATGGAAACTGAGGAAAGTGCAGGTGCTGCTTACTGCTCACCTCTCCCCCACAACAACTTCCTGTTGAGAAAGAGCCTCATTATTCATTAGTTCTCTGTGTTTCGTGTTAGATGGATGAATGACCAGAATTTTCATTCCATTTTTGTAGACCAGAGTGAGAAACAGCAAGATTTTAATTATTTGCTCAAGGATAGGACTGGTCTTCTAATTCCAGTTCCTGTTCACTGCCTAAGCAGTTTCATAGCCTGTAATATTTAAATTACTGCCTAAATGTTTTATTTAATGATGAGTGGCTTTTGCCATCATAGATGGGAAATAGCTTTGGCCATTTTCTCGCTTGAATAACCAGAGTCTCTGAGAGGGTAGGCTTATTCTTCAAGGGCCTCAAATGCAAAATCTATTTTAAACGTGTCCAAGTGCAAATTAGCTTTCTTAAAGGGAAAAAGAGAAAACACACACACACACAGTCCCAGTTTTTCCTCCATTAGCCTTCAGCTCATTGCTCCAAGGAAAATGGGAGTTGTTTTGCAAATAGCACTTTATTATTGTGATAATATCTGTGGAAACTCCCTAAAATTTTAAAACAAGATAAAATAATAAAACAACACACACACACACACACACACACACACACACACACACACTGAGTTGTGGGTAAAAGCCTGCCATGCATTTCTGAGCTATTTCTTCGAAGAGAAATACTGCCTCAGGAAGCAGTGTCAAAGAGGAGGGATTCTAAAAGCAGAGCTAAAATTGGGCATTATCTAACCATTAGCTCAGTGATGAGCACCTCATTCATGCAACCGAGTAAGTCAGGACATAAGCATCTAGTGTCTCAGTTTCCCCATCTGTAAACTTGTCCATTCTGATTTGAACAGATCCTCCCATGCTCCCCAAGGTCAAATAGGAGCAGGCATTTCCTTTGGGATTATTCAAAGCAAGGAATCTGGTCTCACCTCCTCTTCTGCTAAGACCAGGCATTTTCATGATTAATTATGTATAGTTCAGGCTTCTTGAATCCTGTAGTTTAAGTGTTGTTTTGCAGCTTCTTCATTCTTTCCAGGACCTGGCTGTTCCTAAAGCATTTTTGCTGACAATGAAATCTCTCCACTTGCTGCCCAGAGTCTTTTTCAGATGTTCCCTGTATCAACAGAGCAGCAGCTGCTGCCTGGCCAGTGTGAGTTTAAGGCATCTGCTGGTGTCTTTTCATCTTGGCAAATATCGTTCAGATAAGCAAATAACTTTCAAAAAAAATCCCAGAAGAATCTATGAATGTGATAGTTTCCTTGTCACTTTCTGTTCAGGAACTTGACTTCACTTTGATGTTTTTATCACCTGGGATAAAGATTTATAAGGGATCCATAAATTGTGAGAAAAAGCAATAATTGCCTTCGGAGTTGAGTGTAACAGGCTAAGCCAGTGTGGAACCCTGAATGGTCCAGATCTGCAGTGACTGCTTTATGCTTTTATTTTACCTGAGCACAAGGGGGAAGGACATTGTAGGTGTGCCTGCAAGCGAAGTGCAGTAGATACAAATCTTGAGATCAAGCTCTATTTTGCTGAAATGAGGTTAGAAAACAATCTAAAGAAAGTTATGTTTTCCTAAAATAAAAATTGAGTTCAGGCACCAAACTATTGTACATGCTTGTTTAAATAAGATTTGAGCACTTTCAAGTGATTGCAGGTTTCGGTTTTCTGTTTGTAATTCCCTCTTGCAATTTCCCCTTTCCTGCTCACCTAAGGTTAGGAAAAGTACCTCAGATGGGATTTCTTTTATTGCCTACGTATTTGATGTACAATTTTGATGGCTAAATCCATTATTAATCTTGAAATAGGCAGTCTTAAAAAACTGACCAGTCCCTTAATATTTTATTTGTAGGAGATGTATAAATATTACATATGTACACATGTGTGTATGCGTGTATATATATATATAAACAAAAGTGGAAGATATGGTAATATATAGTAATATGTATATAAATATATATTACATATTATATAGAAGTATATATCATATAAAATAATTTTTATGTAAATGTATATAGATATATATGTATATTATATAGTTTTGTATATAGAGATGAGGAAGAAAAGCACTGCTTTAGGTGCAAAATAAACTATGATAATCCCATCACAAAGGTAATTTTAAAATGTCATTTCAATTCTCCCTCATCAGTCTGTAAAATAATGATACCATCTGACCTATTTACTTCATAGACTCAAATGAAAAATGTCCCAAGGAAAAATGTAAATGTGAAGTTTGCATGGTGCGCCCCAGTGATGTGCGGGTATGTGAAGAAATGCACACCCACTCCACTGCAGGCACCCCTTTCTGTAAATATTCACATGACTTGAAGCAAACACAATGTAACAGAATTTATTATTCATATTTTTAAAAAGGAGGATGGCTTGTTGAAAAAAAGAAAGTATCATTGTAGAATGACTATTTCTATCAAGTTGTAGTGAATTGTAAAATGTCTCAGGAGCATGTCTAGTTTAGAAAGCTGAGTATATGTTTTAAAGCAGTGGTTCTTGTCCTCCATTGTTCCACAGAATCACTCAGGCCCCACTCCCAGAAATCCTCAGTCACTGGGTCTCTGCTGAGACTCAGGTATGGTGCAGTTTCAAGCTCCTTCGGTATTCTAATGGACAGCCAGATTTCACAGCGTTATCTCTGAATGTGAAGATACAATATTTAACACACAACCAGGAAAAAGTTACTACATTCAGGTCAATATTGTAAGCACTGAATTTTAACCAAAAGGGACTATCACAGCACATACTGTATAGGATGATCGGCCTCTCTCTGCCCTCCCTCTCCCTTTCCATCCCTCTTCCCCTCTGCCCTTCTTTCTCTCTTTTTCCCTCTCTCCTCCCCTCCCACTCTCCCTTTCTTCCTCCCTCCCTCTCCTTTCTCACTCTCCTTTCTCTCTCCTTTTTCTTTCCCCTTAGGTATGCAAGTTTGTCAGCTAGAGATTACAATTTCCTGCTATGTTGTGCATACCAGTTCAGATTAAATCCTTTAGAGGAAATTTTATTTCCTTTTTCTATATGAAATTGCCCTTTTTAACAAGTGCATTTTAGGTAAAAGCTTTTCAATTTGATCTGTTCACTACCTCTTCATTGCAATAAAAATAGTGTGGTCCTGAATAAGTTGGAATGCCCTTGAGTTAGCGAGAGAAACCATTTTGTTTACCTAATGTTCCTGCTGATTTCCTTTCCCCTTTGTGCATTGTGACTTTTAAAATTAGCAACAGTGCCTTGAATATTGAGATGGAATTATATTATATGTCACATTTTTAAAAAGCATGACATGTATAACTTAAAAACTGCTAAAAATTAGAGATAATGCTATTCACCAGAAGAGGCTTCATGAGAAATTAAAGTTTGGCTTAAGTTTATGAATGAGATTAAGACAGAAATCTTTAATTAAAGCAGTTCAGAGCCACACATAACAGAAGGCGATCTTTGGCAAGGGTTGTGTTTTCTCCTGCTTTCTGGAAGGCTCCCATGGTGTTGTGGGATTTTGCCGGTCTCTTCCCTTCAGAGTAGGAGGGGAAGCATTTGTTTTGGACTTCTTGTGGCCTGGGTCATGCTCCCAGGTCAGTGGGGGTGACAGAAAAGAGACATCAAAAGAACAGGTTTCTGTTCCTGCATCTATCAATCAAGTAAATTGAAAAAGCCATTTCATTTGTCTCTATCGGTTTTCTTCAACCATCTAGAAAATGGTGATTATAGCACAGGGCTTGAGAGGGAGTCTGATGGGGATGCCACATTGTCTTAGGCAGCAGGATTAAGGAGTACGTTCCTTCTCCAGTCCATGTCTGCTGACTGCCCTCACATGGTCTCAGGAGAGATTGCCCAGGTGTAGGGGTGAAAGGAAAAAAGTCAGAACATTCTTACTCTGCTATAAACTAAATGTCTGTACCTCCCAACCCTACTATCCATATGTTGAAGCCCTAATCTCCAGTGTGATGGCTTTTGGAGGTGGGATCTTTGGGAGTTGATTAGAATAAGCTGAGGCCTTGAGGATGGAGCCTTCATGATAGGGCTATCAACTTTATAGGAAGAAGAAGAAACCAAAGCTTGTTCTCTTTCATTTTTTAAAATATATTTTATTGACGGTGCTATTACAGTTGTCCCATTTTTTTCCTCCCCTGTATTCCCCTCTGCCCAGTATCCCCTTTCCCACCAGCATTCCCCCACCTTAGTTCCTGTCCATAGGTCATATATGTAAGTTATTTCTCTTCTCCATTTCCAATACTGTTCTTAACCCCCCCATCCCCCATCTATTTTGTACCTACCATTTATGCTTCTTATTCCCTGTATCTTTTCCCACAGTCTTCTCCTACCCACTCACCACTGGTAGCTGATAACCTTCCACGTGATCCCTATTTCTGTGATTCTGTTCCTGTTCTAATTGTTTGCTTTGGGTTTTTTTTTTTAAGGTTCATTTGTTGATAGTTGTAAGTTTGTTGTCATTTTACTGTTCATAGTTTTGATCATATTCTTTTTCTTAGATAAATCCCTTTAACATTCCATATAATAAGGGCTAGGTGATGATGAACTCCTTTAACTTGACCTTATCTGGGAAGCACTTTATCTGCCTTTCCATTCTAAATTATAGCTTTGCTGGATAGAGTAATCTTGGTTTAGGTCCTTGCCTTTCATAACTTTGAATACTTCCTTCTAGCCCTTTCTTGCCTGTAAGGTTTCTTTTGACAAATCAAAAGAGTAGTCTTATAGGAACTCCTTGGTAGGTAACTGTCTCCTTTTCTCCTGCTGCTTTTAAGATTATCTTCTTATCTTTAATCTTGGGTAATGTAATTATGATGTACCTTGGTGTGTGCTTCCTTGGGTCCAACTTCTTCAGGACTCTCTGAGCTTCCTGGACTTCCTGGAAGTCTATTCCTTTGCCAGATTAGGGAAGTCCTCCTTCATTGTGTTTTCAAATAAGTTTTCAATTTGTTGCTCTTCCTCTTCTTCTTCTGGCACCACAATGATACAGATGTTAGAATGTTTAAAGTTTTCCTGGAAGTTGCCAAGCATCTCCTCATTTTTTTTTTTGAGTTCTTGTTTCTTCGTTCTGGTCCAATTGAATATTTATTTCTTCCTTGTGCTCCAAACCATTGATTTCAGTCCCAGTTTCCTTCCTGTCACTGTTGGTTCCCTGTACATTTTCCTTTATCTCACTTTTCATAGCCTTCACTTTTTCCTCTATTTTACGACCATATCAACCAATTCGGTGAGCATCCTGATTACTAGTGTTTTGAACTCTGCATCTGATAGGTGCATCTGCTATCTCTTAATCGCTTAGTTCTTTTTCTGGAGTTTTGATCTGTTCTTTTATTTGGACCATATTTCTTTGTCTCAACACACCTGTTATGTTATAGGGGGTGGAGCCTTAGGTATTCACCAGGACAGAGCAACCCACTTTGCTGCATTGTGGCACTGTATGTGGGAGCAGGGTCCTAGAAGGAACTAAGCCTCTTGCTTGGCCCTCAGCTGGCTTTCAGTCACTTTCCCATCTACCCACAAGCAAATTGGGCCCTTCTGGTGCCGATTCCCAGGTATGTGGGCTTTTGTACACTCTAGGACCCTGTGGGTTTCTCCAACGAACTCTCCTGTGAGGCTGGAAGTTTCTCCTGACACTGCAATCCCCACAGGTTTTTATAGTCAGAGGCTTTGAGGCTTTATTTTCCTGTGCTGGAACTCTGGGATGTGTGGTCCGTCTCTTTCTCCCCAGTTGTTCCAACCAGTTTATCTTCATGCAAATGTGGGACCACCCACGCTGTCAGCTGTGGCCTTTTTCACCCTATTCCTCCAGGCATTGCCTTGCCTAGCGTCTTCTCCACCCCAGCTACCTATTTGTGCCCCTCCTACCAATCTGGATGACTCCATTCTTTTAAATATTTTGCCTATTTCTTCTTTAACTCCTTGGTTGTTGGGCTTCCTAACAATTCAATTTTCTGGCAGTTCTGGTTATTTTTTGTTTTTAAATTTGTTGTTTTCCCTCTTTTGGTTGTGTGAGGAGGCAAAGTGTATCTACCCACCTTGTTCTCTTTCCACTATGTGATGACACAGCAAGAAGGGCACCTTGAGAGGAAGAGGGCTCCCACCAGATACCAAATCTGCCAGTACCCTGATTTGGACTTCTAGCCCCCAGAAGTGTGAGGAGTAAATTTCTTTATAAGCCATCCAGCCTGTTCAGGGTAGTGCAAACTGACTAAAACAGTCTCTGTCCTTGGCTCGTTAATTTTTTGTATTAGTAGAGTTCATAATTGAACTCTATTTTCCCTTTATTTTTATTTTTTGTAATAATTTAAGCTTATAAAAAATCACAAGAATAATATACAGAATATCATATACCTGTCTCCCAGATTTCCTATTTCTTAACATTTTGTCTATTTGCTTTACTACTCTTTCCATACATATATCTTTCTGAACCATTTGAGAATAAGTTACAAACCCAATGTCCTCTTCTGCTAAGTTGTTCAGTATGTATTTTCTAAAAAATAAGAATGTTTTCTTATATAACCATAGTACAGTGATCAAAATCAGAAAATTAATATGATACAGTCCACCTCATTCAGAGTTCTCAAACTGTCCCAGTAAATGTTTCTTACATGCAAAAATATTCTTTTGTCTATTACATATGGCTAAAAATATTTTCTATATGTATATATGTGTATATGTCTAAAAGCATTGACCTTTTTAAGACACACACATACACATTTGGCTTTTGAAATTGGCTAATTTAAGTGGCAAGGAAAATTATTGAACAACAATAGGTAGTTTAATCATCTCCAAAAAGGCCAGACAGCTACATTTTAAAGCTATGCAACTAGGAAAAAGTCCAAATGAAAGACAGGGCTCTGTCCAGGAAAAAAAACAGTACTTCACTGCTCAGCACCCATGTGCTTGGGACTGAATTCTAAGATGCTGCTAAGGCTACCCCCAAAAGATTGTGGGAAGAGTTACTTTCTTGTACATGGCCATCTGCTTTTCTTGCTTCTGAATCCAAGGCCTTCATAGCTATGCCTGATTGGTTTCTAGGTCAAACTAAGACAAAGGTCATTACCCCAACTTCAAGGAGAAGTGGCAATGCAAGTTTTCTGGCTTCTTGGGATCTCATAGTGTGGGAAACTATCAACATGTAGGAAAAAAAGATGTTGGACCATGACAAAAGATAATAGTAGCAACACCCATTGCAAATAATAACAGCTAACATTATTGATCATGCCTTACATGCTAGACATTCTTTTAAATATTTTGCTTTTTAATGCTTTGAATCCTCACAGCAACCCAGTGAGGTGATTAATATTATTGTCCCTAGTTTATTGATAAGGTAACTAAGGCACAGAGATATTTAGTAAGTTGCCCGAGATTACTAACAAGTAAAAAGCAGAAACCAGATTCACACAGGTTCTTAATCCTCACATCTTTCTTTTTAAAACACATACTAGAAAATAGTTTGGCAGTTTTTCAGAAAATTCAGCAATTGCATTCTTGGGCATCTATCCCAGAGAGAGGAAAAGTGAAGTTCACACAACAAATGTTCATAGCAGCTTTTTGGTACCAGACTTGCCCTCCCACCATAAACAGAAAATGGTGATAGAAAATTAGACCTCCATATGCAAAAAATGAACTTTGATCTTCATGCCAAATTTTTAAAAAATGACTCAAAATGACCACAGACCAAAATATAAAACTTAAAATAATAAAACTTTTAGAAAAAAGCATCAGAGAAAATCTTTATGGCTTTATGTGTAGGCAAGGGTTTCTTAGATATGACTCTAAAACTATAATCCAAAAGTTGGTAAATTGGACTTCATTAAAACAAAGCATAATAACATAAAAGTTGTATCTTTGAAAGTTATCATTAAGGTAAGGAAGAGACTAGCCATAGAATCAGAGCAAATATTTGTAGATCATATCTTTGAATTATATCTAGATTATATAAAAAATCCTCAAAACACAACAATAAGAAAATAAATAACTCACTTTTTAAAAATAGGTAAAAGATTTTAACAGGTACATTCCCAAAGAAAAATGTTCCCAACATCATTAGATATTAAAAATGCAAATTAAAACTAGAATCAACTACCCCTGCACACTTATCAGATTGGCTACAAGCAAACAACTGACTATTTCAAGTGTTGGTGAGGATATGAAGGAACTGGAATGCCCATACACCACTGGCAGGAACGCAAAATGATATAGTCAATTAGAAAACAGCTTGATAATTTCTTAACAAGTTAAATACACAGCTACCATCTCATGCATCATTCTACTCTGTGTTGTTAACTCAAGAGGAACAAATTCATAGTTCCACATAAAAATATGCACTTAAATATTCATAGCAGTATTGTCTGTAACAGCCAAAACTAGAAACAACCTGGATGCCTTTCAACAGGTGAGTGTTTAAATCAACTGTAATAGTACATCCATACCATGGCATACTGTTACTCAGCAACAGAAAGAAATTATAGACTTACACAACAACTTGAATGAATCTCATGGGTATTATGCTGAATGGAAAAAGCCAATTTCAAAGGTTTATGCTGTAAGATTCCATTACTATACAATTTGTGAGGTGATAAAATTATAGGATTGAAGTACAGTTTGGTTGCCATTTAGGGGCAGGAAGGGGGCACAAGAGAGGTGTGTGATTATAAAGAACAACGTTATGAATTCTAGTGGTGATGGAACTGTTCTGTGTCTTCACTGTGGTGATGAATACACAACGCTACACCTGTAATAAAATTGCTTCAAACCAAACATACATACATACATACACAAGTGAGTGATAGCTGGTAAAATGTAAAAAAGGTTCATGGATTGTATCAGTGTCAATATCATGGTTGTGATGTTACACTGTAAGTTTTGAAAGATGTTACCACTGGGGTAAATGGTTAAAGGATAAAGGATCTCTGTATTAGTTCTTATAACTGGATATGAATCTATAATTGTATCAAAATGAAAAATTTAATTAAAAATATACATACGTATCCAAACAACAGCATGAGATGAAATACCTTTATTGAGGTCTTCAGTTTTCAAAAACTGACATCAGAGGCAGGACAGGAGACATACAATTGATTTTTATATATCCTATTTTTAGAACACAGGATTAACATTTCAACTTTACTTGGATGCAGGACAATTTGTGCATATATAATGCCACTATCAATCATTATTTTAACTTTGTCTTTTCCAACTTTATCAGTCTCGGCTTCTTGGTTGCAGTAATAAGAACAAGCATAATTATCAGGCCAAAAAAGAGGGGTATTTAGTGAAGGATCTGGTGAGCTCAGAATCCTCAGGAAGGCTACAAAACCAGTTTTGGAGATGAGCAGAAACAAAGGCAGTTCTGGAGGTCAGAATCTCATACATGAAGTGGTCTCTTGGTAGGAATAGGTAGCTGGGGTGGCAATGGTGTCTGAGAAGAATGCCCTCCAAGCACTTTCAGTCATAATATCACTTATTCATGGGTTAAAATCTAGCAAAAAAAAAAAAAAAAAAAAAACCCTTCCCATTGAAGAACTTTCACCACAAGCCTTCCTCCTAGCTGTATAGAGACAATGAGACTCAGGACCTGGCCCTCTTGGTCCTCTTAGTGAGGGTCCGGCACCAGAATTTAGCACTGCACTGATTCCCCACAGTGTAAGAGGGGTTCCCTCCCTAGCAACAACCAGGAAGTGATTAGAAGGAAGTGCGTGCTGGCTGAGCCTGTGATGAGATCTGCCTCAACACGATGTTAAAGGGAACAAGACTTGCACATATATGGAAAGAGTGTGATATTTGAAGAGTGCTAGAGGCAACTTTTCTGTGTCCCAAATTCCTTCTTTGTCTAATTTCTGAAATTCCATCATTTGGGGATATTTTCTTGTTAGGCATTAACTCTCATCTGATAGTCCATTTAAAATACATATTCCCCTGGTAGAGGCAAAATGCCAAGTTGCAAATATTGGAATATTAATATCAGATTGGAAACTCTTAGGAGTCTCACCTGGATGTGAAAGTTAAAAAAGAGGCTGTGCCTGCTCCAGTTTTCTCTAGGCCTGGCCCCACCTAAGAAGTGATTTAGGGGCAGTGAATCTGTTTTAGGTGTTATCAGCCCCAGGCTATGAAAAGCTCCAAAGCAAGGCAGAATCAGGAGTCAGTTTATGTATATGATGTGACTACAAACAAGACATATGCCAAACCCATAAATGGCTCCTCTGAATGACCATTTGCACTAGAAATAAATATACAGGTACCAGCCAGCTAAAACACCACAGGTAAGAAATTGATTCTATTCAAACATAACCCAAATAAACCTCAGGGTCCATGTAACCTATTCTTGGCACAATAACTCATTCATATGAACACAGTCCAGAAAACAAAAATAATTACTGGAAAAATGATTTCACTTTTGTTCGTATTTTCCCAAAAATGATTAAGTGAATTGTGTTTAATTCATAACCCACATTTCCCCAAACCCCTTTCCTTGTTTCTCTCCTCTTT
This sequence comes from Phyllostomus discolor, assembly GCF_004126475.2. Lineage (NCBI taxonomy): Eukaryota > Metazoa > Chordata > Mammalia > Chiroptera > Phyllostomidae > Phyllostomus > Phyllostomus discolor. The sequence continues at coordinate 72,873,646 of NC_040903.2, forward strand.
ACTTTTCACCATGCAGCAGACCTGAGGACTCTCTCTAACTTTCAACTCTCAGTTCCAAACCCATTGTTGTCTCTCATCTCTCGGTCAGCTCATTTTCCCTCCTTCATATATAAATGTCAAAAACATCTAAATGCAAATCAGATATCACCACTCCTAGCCTCATCTTCACCCAAGTCCCTTGCTGACATCCTTGATCCACTTGAGAGTCAAGGGCACTTGGGGGAACAGAAGAAAAAAAACCTTTTCCGCTCAATAATTTTGGGTCCTTTCACCCAAGGATTTAATCACGGGTGACTGGGCAGAAAGTGGATTCCAGGTGAGGAACGTGAGCTTCAGAGTCGTCCTGTTAAGCATGCATAAGTTCACATCACAAACATGATGACAGTCAGACTCGGCCAAGCAGATGAAAGTCTGTCAGTCCTTCTTGCCCTGACAGGAAACTTCATCTTTGGGCCATAAGTGTAGATCCACCTGCTTTTTTTTGGTACCTGAATCGTTGCCACAGAGCAACTGGATTCCGGTCACAGTGACAATCTGTGCACGATACACAAGCTTTATGTATTTTCACAACACTCACATTGAGGGTCTTCAGGCCCCCTCTGCAAGTCAAGATGTCCATTTGGCATCTCTTGTCCCAGTCACTTCGTCTGGCCTTGTAACTCAGAGGTGCTCTTGGCATTTCCATCTGCAAGTGTGATCAGGTGTAAAAGAGGATGGGATACCAAAGTGACACTGCTGTCACCTAGGATGGGCTTCCTGCAGTTGACATGTGTACACACAAGAGCAAGGTGCAGTCTGCTCATCTAAATCCATTGGCACCGGGGTAACAGCCACAGGGGCTTTGATAACTGGAAATATAGTGCCCTGTCACCAAAGACTAGCAGAGCATAGAAAGATTTAATCCTTTCAATAACCCTGGCACATAAATTCTATACAGATTGTGACTTTAAGAGGTTTCACTACCAGACTTGGATACAGCCTGTTTCTGTCACGTACAAAGAAAGCTTCCCATTCATTGTGCTACAGAAGTCTTCAAGGGAGGGAAAGAATCAGGATGGTTAACTTTAATTCAATCATTCCCATGCCAACAGTTCCCAAAATTTGTTTCATGGAGTACTAGGATCCTTGGAGATATTAACAGTCACTCATGTTCAACATTAATTCCAACTTAATGTTTACTGAGTTCCTTCCTTAATATGTGGTAGGCATGATTCTAGGCTTAGAAGATCCATCAATGAACAAAAGAGACAAAAATAAGAAAAGGTGATAAGGAGGTCTCTGTTGGGGGAAACTGGATCTAAGAATAATTCTGGTAAGGTTTGAGGAAAAAAGGACTAACTTCATTAGACTTCTCTCATGGATGGCATCTAATACTGTCTTCCTACTTAGTAGTCTCTCCAGAGAACTTAAACATTCTAAATGCAAGATAGAAGTATGTGCACCAGGACTTTCACTACCTGGGGAGGAGAAAAGAAGGAAGTTGGTATTTCAAAAACAACTATGGTTGGCAAACTAATTATATTTTATTTAATCTGAATACTAACCCTATTATGTGGGTATCAGTCCCATTTTATATACAAAACTGCATTATTTTCTAGGTTTTCAAAACTAGAAAATAATAGAATGGTAATGTTTTTCTTTTTTCTTTTTTTTTTATTGTTGTTCAAGTACATTTGCCTCCATTTTCGCTCCACCATTCCCCGCACACCCCAGCCATTTCCACCTCCCACCCTCAGTCCTACAACCCCTTGGCTATGTCCACATGTCCTTTATGTATGTTCCTTGACAACCCTTCTCTCTTTCCCCTCCATTATCCCCTCATACCTCCCCTCTGGTTACTGTCAATATGTTCTTTATTTCAATGTCTCTGGTTATATTTTGCTTGCTTGTTTTGTTGGTTAGGTTTCACTTATAGGTGAGATTATGTGGTATTTGTCTTTCACTGCCTAGTTTATTTCACTTAGCATAATGCTCTCCAATTCCATCCATGCTGTTGCAAAGGGTAGGAGCTTCTTTCTTTCTGCTGCATAGTATTCCATCATGTAAATATACCACAGTTTTTTGATTCACTCATTTACTGATGGGCACTTAGGTTGCTCCAGCACTTGGCTATTGTAAATTGGGCTGTTATGAACATTGGGGTGCATAGGTTCTTTTGGACTGGTGTTTCAGGATTCTTAGAGCATAGTCCCAGCAATGGCATTGCTGGGTCAAAAGGCAGTTCCATTTTTAGTTTTTTGAGGAAATTCCATACTGTTTTCCATAGTGGGTGCACCAGTCTGCATTCCCAAATGTTTTTAAAAGCAACCAGTTGACCAGCATCAAAACCAAGAACTCATCCACAAGTTATTCACACAAAGTACTTTTTAAAACCTTTTACTTGACCCTTCTGGATATGCAAATTCTCCAAAAAAAGTTTCTGGATAGTGAAACAGTATGACTCTCTTATTTGGCTTGAAAAGAGAAGAGAGTTTAGAAGAGAACCTAATTCTTCAACTGATAGTATTTCATACAGAACATCCTAGCAAATAATCACATACACACACACAAACCCTTTTCATACTAGCCAGAATTCTTGATTCAGAGAGCTCCAAGGAACTATATGGCCTAAATCTGTTGATCAGTTAGGCCATACATTAACAAAAATGTTTCTAATTCTTACTAGAATTTTCAAGATTTACAGCATAACACACATTTAGAAGTTCATGGTTATGATTTATATAGAAGAATAGATGTTGCTAGTTATTGTCAGTAAAACAGTGTTTATTTCCTAAGGTAAGTTTCTAAACAAGCAGTTCTCAGATGTTTTGATTTCAGTCCTTTTTTATATTAAAGAAATGTTGAGGATCCTGAAAAGGATTTGTTTTAGGTGTTATATTTGTCAATATTACCTTACAAATTGAAACAGAAAATTTTAAATTATTAATCCAGCAAAATAATAAATCCATTACATGTCAATTTTTAAGAAAAAATATAATTTGTTAATCATGATACAGTTACATTTTACAAAAAGACTGTTAAACATGACATTATTTTACTTTTTTACAAACCTTTTTGACATTTTACATATTAAGACAACTGCGTTGTCATAAATACTTCTGCATTGGATCTGTTGCGGTATCACACACCATGCAGCCTCTAGAAAACACCACAGCGTGCTCATGACAGAATGAGGTAAGAAACAGCAAATACAATCATAACATTATTATGCAAATAGTTTGACTTCACAGGCATTCTAAAGGGGAGTCTGGGACCCACAAGCACCCTCAAGCCACACTTTCAGAATGTTTATCCTAACTAGCTCAAAGAACTTCTCTCTTTGAGGGTAGTCTCCCAGATATCAACTGTATGACTCATAAAAAAGGAATGAGAAGTTATCAAAAGTATGAAAAAGAAAATAAATTTTATTCCTTTGGTTTCTATGGCAAATGATGATTTTAATTCAGTTGATGAGACTTGGTACATTTTTATTAAAAAAAATATATATATATATATATACAGACATGATGCTGTGAAAGTTAATGGTCCCTAGGATGTTTCTCAGCCTTGAAAGGTGCTGTGGGCAACTCCATCAGAGGAGTTAGCCTCCAGCCACTTCAATCACCAATCAACAACTCTGGGCCATCCCAATCCCCCCTCCCTACTGTATATTCCTAATTATTCAAGAATTGGAACTTTCTACTTTAGAAATTATAAAAATGTTTTCTTATAAAGTGAAAAGTGCTCATATTTTCTCTCTTAAAAATTCTGATTCTCCTAGAAGACATGGCAAGGCAAATAAAAATTACTCTCACCCTTGAGTTTGTAAAATGAAGACAGAGAAAATTAATATGCTCAAAAGTAGACAAAGGCTTTTGGCTCTCTAACCATTATTAATTAGGAACAACCTTTAAAACACAATAGGTCTAATAAAAGGAATTGGCAGAGTGAACCTATTTTTATTTTTATTCTCATTATGTCCAGCTCTCCAAATTGCTTACAGTCAAGGTTCTTGGGACATTTTAATGAACATAAAGCTAGCTCTTCAAATTATCATAAGACTTCTATCCACGAGAGTATACTTCCTTGGAAATATTAGTATATAATTTGCAAGGCTGTATGTTGGACCAGATGGCAATGGATAGAGGACATGCAAGCATGTGGTGGCTCTAACATCCTGTGTTCCGGTTATTGTGAACAAAGTATCACCCAGTTTGGCAGCTTAAAACAATCATTTCATTTTACTCACAATTGGGTAGATCAGGAATTCAAGAAGGACTTGGCTGTGCAGTCTTCACTGAGGGTCTCTCGTGTTGGCTGGGCTATCATGTCATCTGAAGGTTCACCTGGTGTCAAAATCCAATTTGGCTCACTCATCTATTGATGCTGGTCAGCTGGAACTCACATAGGCTGTCAATCAGAATGCCTATATGTGGAATTTCTAGCGTGACAGTTTCATACTTACATGGCCCCTCAACCTGAGCAAGCATCTTAAGAGAACTAGGTAGAAGCTTCTCAACTTTTTCTGACCCAGCCTCAGAAGTCGCTTAGCATCACTTCCCTAGCATACTATTGGTTACAAGGGAATCATGAGAGTCAGCCCAGATTCAAGAGGAGGGTACATGGACCCTACCATTCAATGAGAGAAATGTTCAATAGTTTTCAGGCATGCTTTAACATTGATTCGCCATGTAAAGTTGAGAGTGCCTATTTTAATATTTTCAAAAAAAATTTCCCATGAAGCCTATGTAATGCCAGTAAAAATTCATTATATCTTTATTATAATTAAAATCTTTTGTGATCACATGAAAACAGTTTATGTTGAAAAATCTTATTTCAATTCTGTTAAAAATGTAGTCTGCCAAAGTGTCGCAGGTTCAATTCCCAGTCAGGGCACATGCCTGCATTGCAGGCCATGACCCCCAGCAACCGCACATTGATGTTTCTCTCTCTCTATCTCTCTCTCTCCCTCTCTCTCTCTCTCCCCCTCTCCCTCCCTTCCCTCTCTAAAAATAAATAAATAAAATATTTTTAAAAAATGTAGTCTGTGTAAAGGAAGCAACCTTTTGTGGAAAATATCCTAAAGAATTTTTTTTTCTAAAGATAATGTGTTAAAAGCTACAGACTGGTAGGCTGTTGAAAGAGTTGCTGTTAAATTAAGTATTATTGTATTAACAATTGTTTAGATAAGCTCTGAGTCAGGAAACTGCTGAGGGAAGGATAGTTCACTCTTCTGATTGGAAAAAAAAACATGAAGATTTGTGTATTCTCAAGAAAGGATTGACTAACATAGCCTCATTTTTTTTTGTATGGAAGTAAAAAGGGACAGTGAAGAAAATATAAAAAAACAAAACAAAAAACTCCATGCAGAATTATAAGTACTTCAATAGTGGGCAATAATGAAGGAGACTATAAGCCTAATTTTCAAAACTGAAAATGAACATGGCTTACAAGTTGAAAGAAACTGTAAGTGTTTTGCACACTGGGTTGTCCTAATGTGCAGGAGTTGAACCAGATCTAGGTAAACAGTGGAAACAAAATTTAGGATGAGTTAAAATGAAATATTCTAATTTAGGACTGAGAATTAGAACAAAATTAAATTAAGTTGAAATTCATAGTAATTTACAGAGACAATATGATACTTCTCTTTGATTTTAGATGCAGAAATTTTATGTCATAACAAAAAGCTTGAAAACAAAAACCCATATGAATTTTAGATAAAAAAAAAACTCCCCCTTTATCTGTGCCTAGATTCTTGCTATCAGCTCCGAACTATGCTCCATGCTTTTACTGTTGGCAAATAATTATTATTTTAAGGCCTATGCCAGTCTCACAATTTTTCAGGTAAAAAGTAAATGCCTTACCATGACTTATGAGGCCCTTTATGATCCACCACCACAATTTCAGTAGAACCTTCTACTGGAAATACCCAAGTGAAGTGACATTATAATGGGAAATATGTGAGTTAATATTACTTTTCTTCAGCTTTTTTCAGCTGCTCAGACCAACCCAAAGAAAGAGAGAAACTAAAGTTATCTTAAGTTGAAATTTTCTATTGTCAAAGAATAAAACAAATAATGCCAGGACTTTAAAAAGATGCAAAGTCAACTGTATTGACTTTTCAGGCAAGAAAACACACCAGTGAAGAAATACTCTGAGTAGTTAGTTGGAAGAAAATGTCAGAGGTCATTAAGCATTGGAAGTGGGGCCATTCATAGTGATTATGTTAATTAAAAATTGAACACTAGCACTCTAGATAGAATGGAATGAATCCATAGGTCTGTACAGAGTTAATTTTAAAAGTTCCATTGCTTATTATTCAGGAAAGAGATTTGAGGTAGATCCAGTGAAGTCTGCTATGCTAGGTCACTCAAAGTTCATTGTCAGGTTCAACTGTTAGAACAAGTTGTAATAAAACAACATTCGCTTTTGACATCTCCTAGGAAAGAGCTCCTGGAAGCAGGAATTTTTCCTTTCTGTCATGTAAAGGAGAAGGAAAGAGGGAAAGACAAAAAGAATGATGCTGCTGGGAGACCACTGAATGCATGTTGACTAACAGGAAAGCTGACAAAGAGGCTGAAAGAATATGCATCCTGTGTGTTGGGTAGTAGTTCTGTATCCACCTGAAGGATAATGTCAATGGGGCTCTTTAAGCAAGAAAGCTAGAAGAAGAGGCTGTGATTGGAGAATGAGGTGCATGAACTTGTGATAGCAGATATGATGGCAAAGTCATGGGTGTGATGGCGGGGTGGCAGAAGGGCAGCAAAGGAGGTGATCTGACCAGATTTGAGAGCTAGAGTGTTGGATGTATCTGTGCATAGACTTTACAGCTCCTTAAAATGATGGCAACAGCTCAGGTACAGAGGAATGATGGCACCAGCTGGGGTGAGAATCCGGTGTAGCATATGTTGTGAAATGAAAAGTAGCAGAGGATTTGTAGTGGTCTCTAAAGAGTTCAGATGAGCCTGGAGGACTCTCATTTTTTCTCCTAGTCAGGCCACATGGAGTAAGAGAGAAATGTTTTTATTAGAGTCACTTTAATCCTCTGAAGAAGGTATCACCCCAATTTTGCTGATGAGATTATACAATTTGTGTATTTTCATATATATATATATATATATATATATGAGAATGTTCTAGGGATAAAATAATAAGCATTTGTGTGTGATTTAATTTCTTCTCAGTTGTTTTACATTTCTTACTTTCCAGAAACTGATGTTTTAGATATCTGGGTTTAAGGCCCAGCTCCAATTTTTCTAGCTATGTGATATTGGCCATGTGAGCAAACCTCTCTAAACCTCAGTTTTCTCACCTGTCAAATGGATCAAGGGTAGTTATGAGGATAAAATTAGATATTTGTGTAAACATTTACTATAGTAATTAGCACATAATAAGTATTCAATAAAAATTTACTGAGTAACTAGGCAAAGAATGTGTTTATTTATATAAATACATACACAAACACATACACAATCTTGTCACCAACCATTTGTTGACCCTGGACAAATCACTTTAACATTGGGGCACCGTTTCTTCACCAGGCCACCTATTAGATCTCAGAGAAGAACTAGAACTAGAGAAGAACTAGCACCTCATGAACACTTCTGCCACAGTACTCACTGATATCTTGTGTGCACTTCTTTTCCACTCTAGACTGAGCTCTGTGAGAGCAGACTATGTATTAATTAGTTCAGGCTACCATAACAAAAATACCATAGCCTGGGTGGCTTAAACAGCAGATGGTTATTTCTCATAGTCTTGGATGCTGGGAAGGCCAGGACCAAGGTGTGGTCAGATTCAGAGCCTTCTGGGAGCTCTGTTCCTGGCTTGCAGATAGCTGCCTCCTCACTGTGTCCTCCTGTGGAGGAGAGAAGGAGAGAGAGCAAGCACTCTGCTGCCCCTTTTTATAAGGGACACTAATCCCCCCATGGGGGCCCCACCCTCGTGACCTCATCTAACCTTAATGACCTCCCAAAGGTCCCATCTCAAAATACCACCACGTTGGGGGTGAGAATTTTAATCCATGGATTTGGGGAGGAAATAAGTATTTCTTCCATTACAGACAGCTTTTACATCCATGTCCACAGGGCTTTACATGTCATTGGTCCCTCAGGAGAAGCTTTCTGAAATTTTTTTTAAAAGATCTTATTTATTTATTTTCAGAGAAAGGGGAAGGGATGGAGAAAAGGGATGTGTGGTTGTCTCTTAAACATCCCTAACTGGGGACATGGCCCGTGACCCAGTCATGTGCCCTGGCCAGGAATCAAACTGGTGACCCTTTGGTTCCACAGGTCGGCACTCAATCCACTGAGCCACACCAGCCAAGGCAGCTTGCTGAAATTTTAAAGCTCCATCTTGTCTCCAAATTCTATCATCTAGAAGTAATGAAAAAATATATATCCACAATATGGTAGTTTCCCCTTATATAAAATAAAAGAACTTGGGTGTTTTCAAAATCTCATAGTGTGGTATTGCTTTGATATAAGAAAACTTAATTTGCTGTCTCATTGCATATTCATTTAAAAATACATTTTAATAAGTGCCCTTGGAAGGAAAAATTAGGAAAATTAATTTTCCCTGTTAGATAATTTTCATTCACTAAACAGAGTAACCATTAAACAGCATTCACCATGTGCCTCACATTCATCTGTTCTCAGTAGGAAATATGGTCTATTTCCTACTGTAGTCAAAAGAAAATATGGAAGGAAGGCTCCTAGTGACTAACATAACACCTGCACGTGTCTAATGGTATTGTCACCTAAGCCACCTGGATAAAGAATGCCACAAACCAGAGTTCAAGTGGTGTGGAAGTTTTGTTAGTGCTTTGGTTCTGTCTCAAAAATATCACCCTGTTTTTCAACACCAAGCTATTACATATTCATCTCTTTTAATTCTCCCCAAAATGAAATACATTAATGTGTTTCTATTTAATAGAAACAGAACAAGCTAAAATGCTTCTGATTTTAATGAAACCTTTCAAGTCTATATGGCAATTCTGAGATGAGTCACAAAGAGCTTTATTACTCATTATATTCACATCTAAGTCATTCTCCGTAAGTTTTTATTGTGGAAATAAAAATGGAAAAAATATTAATATAGTTTAGTGTACTAAGTAACATCTCAAAATCCCCAGGTTTGCTTTGCCTAACAGATAAAACTTTTGTGTCTTACATCAAACTTATTAGGTTGAAATCCTCTGAGGATTAGGTTTTCATTCATATTCTCAGTAACCTTTTCTTTTATTGTGCTAACTCATTAATTTTTTTCTACTATCCTAAAACAAAATGAGGAGAAAGGACAATGCAGACTGTATGTGAAAACTGAACTGAAAAAAAATACCAACATGGTGAATTGGGAGGATAGGGTTGTTTTGGCCGTCAATTATAATATACTAGCTACATTATTGGGCAAAGGTGAGGTTAATCATTTTTTTTGACAGGTTGATTTATTTAGCATTTTTTCTAGTGCCAATAGGATAGTGTTTGCAGACTAAAGGCAGAAAGAACATGACATTTTGGGGTGAATTTCAGGTCAGGGAGCATGGGTGGGTATTCAGTTCCTCTTCACCACAAGCTCGCTGAGAAGAGAAATTGAAGAACACCAGTTTTCCCCTCTTAAAAAAATCTTCTCACAGTTAATCCTGTTTTCAATTCCATAGCTGCTAGAGGACCTCCATCTTCACATTGCTAAACTGTGCTGACTTCAGCTCATTTTGTTGCCCATTTCCTTGGTCTTGGAATGTCCAGGCATAGAAAAGAGGGTGAAGTCTGTCTTCACATGTAATAAATCATTTATGTTGAATCTAACAGTTGTGCTTCACACAGCTAATAAAAGTATGGTGAAATAAACTTTTACTCATGTCCTCTGTAGAATAAGGCATAAGTGAATAAGAAATGTAACAAAATTAAGTTCACTTTCTTGTGGTAAACTGAGTATAGGGAGGGAATGGGAAATGGTGTGCTGTTTAACAACCCACTCTCTGGGCCATGAAAGCCCAAATATGTAGTGTCTGCAGATATCTGTGGTGTGAGTGTACCACCTTGGCCAATGTCAAGCTACCAACAAGATGTCACTGACCACAGATATAAAGAGAGATGTTCACAATTAGCTCTCACAAGTGGATATGAGTTGGCCCCAGCACACTACTAGACAAATAGAACCTCAGTTTAACCCTCTGTGGTGAATCATCTTCCCACCCAGGGATGTTTACAAATTACTGACAAGTGGAAATAAATATATTAGCCTTTAAATCTTTCATAGGTAAAACTCTTAATTCCTAGTGAAGTTGTAAAAAACTAAAAACACATGAAAAAATTCAATAATATTCTATTTCTGGATCTCTCCAGCTTTCTCAGTCTCTTCTCTCACATAGCTTTTCTCTGGACCTCAAATTTCTGCACCTTCTTTTCTTTCATATCTATTATCAGCTCTTTTCCAGTTCCATTTCCTTTCCCTACACAGGCTAAAATCCATGGTCCATTGCTTCAACTAATACCTCCTAGAACCCACAACTACCTCACTCTCTCTTCCCTCCCCACCTGCTCTTTAAAACTGCAGTCCAAGATCAATCCACTCATATGACTTCTCTTCTCCTAACCTGGACAGCTGAGCACAGATTGAGAAAATCTCAGCCCCAGGCAAATGGTATTCTTCCTAATTATAGCTTACAACATCACCATGGCCTTCAAATAAGTGAACTTTTGCTGGGTTTTCTCTCCAGGTACACGTACCTGATATTCTAAATATTTATCCCTTTTTTCTAAACCCACTACCCCATCTCTTTCTCCTTCTTACCAAACTACATTGCTTCCAAATTCTCACCTCTCATTGCTCACCTATTAATCTATCAATGTATCTATAATCTTAATTCACTTGTTCTTGTCTCTTTTCTGCCTTTCTCTTGTCAAAGCCAAAATCCTCTATCTGTGTTTTGGTACCAGTTTCATTTATCTGTTCCTGGTTAGCATACCACTCCCAAAGTTAGTGGCTTAAAAAGCATTTATTGTTATCTCTTGTGGTTCTGTGGGCTGACTGGGTTCACCTGGGCATTTCTCACTGGGCTCACTCATGCAAGTAAATCAGATGTTGGCTGGAGCTAGTCATTGGAGGTCTTGGATGAGCATGATAGCCAAGATGGCACCCTCTGGGCTGGCGGTGGATGTTGGCAGTAGGCTGGAAGCCCTGCTGGGGTGTTACTGAAGCACCTCCATATAGCCCCTCCAGGTGGTGTGGGCATCTCACAGCCTAGCACTGGGTTCTGAGAGAGAGCAAACCAAGAGCAAATTTTGCAAGACACAGAAGTTGAAGCTGCCAAACCAGTTAAAGTTCATGCCCAGATATGACACATATCCAGTCTACTGTGTTCTTTTGGTCAGAGCAGTCACAGAGCCCACCAGATGCAAGTGAGTGGAGAAATAAACTTTACCTCTTGATGCAGGAGCATGAAGGTCACATTGCAGAAAAGCACATGGAGTGGGAGATATTATTGTGTCCATCTTTCTACAGTCTTCCACAGTACCAAACGCTCCTAGTTTTTATCTGCATCCTTCCTATTGGCCTTTTTTCTGCCTTTACCTGCATAAGCAAGCTCTTATCTCTATGTTGTAAAAAAATTAATAAGTATAGAGATTAATGAGTCTATCACTTATGATATGTATACTTTTCTCTGCATGTATTATAATTTAGTAAAAAGTTTATAGTAGAAAAAGGGAAAAAATTGTGGCTTACTGCTGTCAAATATGTGAGTCTTCATAATAGGCATTTCTTCTAGGTATTGCCCCTAACTTAGCACTTTTTTCTAGAGAACTAATTAATGTTTACCACATATATAAAAGTCAATGTTACAGTAAGTCGGTATTATACTAACATTGAGGTAAATAAAACTACTACATAAATCTCTATTACCCGTCTATCTACCCATCAATCTATCTTTCCATCTAGGAAAGCAAAAATTTTCAATTTTTTCTATGCCTTACATTTTTACTAGTAAAATGAGATAAACTAACCTCTTAACTTGGATACGAGGGGATTAGATAAAGTGTAGAAAACTTTTGAGGTCTAGGAAGAAAGTCCATATAAATGTAAGCTATGTGATTTCTACTATTGTTCCAATGAAGTTAGGTAAAATAATATTCCTAAGAAGTCAAAATAAAGATGATCCTTCATATATATTTAAGGGTGGAATTTCTATGTGTCCAGGAAAGTAGGACAAAGCATTTTCTCATCCCTGGTTTTAGGAAAATGTATAAACTAGTCAGTTTTCAACATCCTCGATTTTTCCTCCTGTATCCTGCTCACCACTCCTCCATACTGTGTTCTTTCACTTTCCCTTGGATTGCCAAAAAAATCAGATATTAGTCATTGAGATCACTTCACCCTGAGGTGTAAATATGTTAGCTCTCTCAGGACATGTGCATTTAATCTTCTCTATAATTATACAGTGGGGCTTTTTCTTTCCATGTCAAAGCAACCTGAGTATCAGGGCATAAAGGATGTGTCTGGACAAAAGGTACATCCCGTTGACATGCCACCAAGGCTCTCCATGTGGCCCTGCTTCAGTGATTTACAAAATACCAGTAAATCATTGAGAAGCTTTAAGGAATTCATACTTGAACCAGCCCTATGTGAACCAGTCAGGTCTTCTAATTCTCAATCTGTGTGTGTGTGTGTGTGTATGGAGAGAGAGAGAGAGGACTATCCAGAAGGTACCCAGCCATATAATGTGAAAAATAGACACATTTCTTGAAGAAGATACAAGAAACATTGTACATAACACAATGATGCCTCTGTTCCCTTCAAAGTAGGCACCTTGGTGCCTCACACAGTTCTCCCCATGGCCATTAGCTGCCCCATCATAGTTTCCTGAATCTCACTGATAGTCTGAAATCTCTTCCCTTTCAAAGGTGATTTGAGTTAAAAACTGCACGAGATGTGATGCATGAGTGGGTGCATTGTCATGATGAAGCTGCCAATCACCAGCTGCCCATACCTGCAGCCTTCTGAATCATCTGAACAGTTTCCATGGAGGAATGTTGAAGCTTAATGTAAAATTTGATGCAGATTCATTGCCCTACATGCTCAGTTATTTTGAATGTGATGCCCATACAGTAAACATGCTCACCCACCTGCATCTACCGCCCCCACTGACTAGTACAATGAAGTTGTCATTGTTCACACATATGCATCCCAGTCCACTCTCCTTGGCTGCCAGGTTACATTGATATCACACAAACTGTTTTCATTTATATTGACAATGGTAAGACTTTTTTCAGACATCTAATATATGTGGGCGGGGGTGTGCACACACACACACACACACACACATATATGTACAGTGTACACTGTATACACACACATATTGGGGGAGAGCCCCAAAAGTCTAGATTCAGCATCAGTTCTGAAGAACTGACATGCCGCCTTATTCAAATTCATCAGAGCTTCAATGGGAGAAACTGACATTCACAGGCAAATCAACTGCTCCCAGCAGTTCCAGGCCAGGAAAAATCCACACTTCTCCCAGGACAGGATCCCTTTTTATAGGGGGCTAGTAGTGAAACCATATGGTGGGTAGTCACAGAGACCACCAGAAAGAACAATGCATTCCTAAATTAACAGATAATATCAGGCAGTTATCACACTCCATGTATTCATTAACCTCCTTCCTGGGGGCATGGCGTTTATCCTTGGGTGGCATTCAGATTTTTTAGGTAGTCAGCCAAGCCTGCGGCTGCAGAGAGTTGAGCATAGAGTCCAACATTTCCCAAACACTTTTGCTGCTGGTGCCATATTGCACCTAAAGTGAATTCCCCTACATCTACCAAAGCTCAGAAGCAGAAGTTTCCAAATTAGCAAAATCCCTTCTACAAATCCTTGAGTTTCTTTTTATTTCTACTTTTAAGTCTTCAACCTCAAATCCATGCCATTCCTTAAGCCATCACCTGCCCAGCCTTCCCCAGCCCAGCATCAGCATACATCTGCTGCATCCTAGGCGGAACCACAGCAAAGTGGCAGCCCTGCCAGCCTGCAAACAGTCTCCAAAGAGGGAAAAGTGATGTACTGCCTCTTTTTTGCTAATATATCTTGGTTGCCTCCAGTCTTGTTATTTTTCTCTAGACATTACTGGACTTAGGAAAGCAGTGGCCTGGAGTAGACAAGAGGCAGACTGCACTTTTCACCCCACCCCCAGCTTGCAGAGAAGAGCAACTCCCTGCTATTGCACCATAAATAATTTAAAAATCTCTTCCAGGCAACACAGTCAAGATGCAGATTTAATTTATTCCCTGGGATGACTAAAGGTGGCTATATAGACCCAGTTCATAGTCAAGCTCAGTTGGGGACACTAGTTTCTTTCAAAATGTGTCAAACTTACAGAGCACATGCCCTCAGGTCTAGCACTGAGCCTCATTGCTAGGAATGGTTGGCTTTGTTTTACTTTTTTTCTTCTTCTTTGATTTGTTTTGTTTTTCCTGAGTACTCACCATTAGGGAAAGAAACTTTACAAACAGGAAGGGAAATAATACTGATGGAACTGCATGACATTTTGCATATATGTAAATTCACAGAAAAATGTCTGCTCAGATTCTAATGTTGTTGACTTGTGAGGGTTGGGTGCAGGGGCTAAAGAGTAACTGCAGGGGAGGATAAAGAATAACAGATACACAGCTAAAACTCCCAAACATACTAACTAGGGTCACTGTTGAGTACGAAATTGAATACATTGATTTCTACACATTAACCTTCTATCGATGTTTTATAAAAACATTTTGCATTTTAAAGAAGCATATCTTTTAAAGATGTCTAGCCTGCCTTGGGATTCCTCGCTTTAGAAAATGTTTACTGGTTTTCACGTGAAGTATTTCCTTTTGGAAAGCATTCCTTTTACTCTTCCTCTCTCCCTCACCATTCACTATGAGGGCATTTACAAACTATGTAAAGTATGACTGGAACCTTTTTGACAAGTACTTCATAATATCAGGCTTTGTTTTCAAGTCTGGGTTGCTATGATTGTATTTCTAAGGAAGCTTGTTAAGTTTTGGAAAGACTGCATAACCCAGAGGCCTGACCTGTTTCTCTGACCTCTGAGGTGATTTGAGGAAGTGACTTCAACAAATTAACTTCTCAATTGTTTCAAAATGACTTGGAAATTCAGAGTGAAGAAAGTCACTGAGGTAGTTTAGAGTAGTGATGTTCTGCTGAACGCTTTATACAATTTTAAGTAAAATTTTCCAAATCACAGAAAATCATTCCAAACAATGTCATCAGATTCACTTCACACAGCTGTCAGCTGACTGCAAACATTTATGGTTCCCATTAAGAGCTTAGAGGGAGAACATGTGGGTTACTTCTGGTCCATCTACACTGATAAAAGTCCAAGACTATGCTGACTCTGTTAGACACATGGAAAATAAACTCACAGAAATAAGAACAACAACAGAATTCTACCAAAATTTTACATGCTGTCATAGGCTGGTGGGCTTTTTGGTTTTCTGGGCATGTGGATAAGGAAAGAGGAGAATTTGCCCTCTTGGTGAAATCTCTTGCCAGAAAGGACTGTAACGTGAAATGCCATTATTTCTGGAGTGAGATGTCTGTGCTTTGTATTACACATACAGAATCTGGAGGGACAGTGCACTTGGTGAAGTGTTCCAAGGTCCTCCGGTATGGGGTGCTTATTCCAAGAATTTCTGGGTGACCCTTTTTGGTATTTAAAATAAAACACAAACTTAAACCACTTAAATTTCTCTCTCACTTGTGTTGAGTCAGCTCTCCTAACTCAGTACATATTTGTGTAAATGCACACACATCCACACATTGGCACGTGTATACACATATATTGTACCACACTGGCCAATGCAATATTTATGTTTGTACTTTGGGCTGCCTAAGATTTTGTCATAAAATCTACGGCTGCTGTAGGGGAGAGAGCACATAAAACTTTCATGACTAGTATAAAAAATACAAAATGTTATCATTAATATTTAATAAAATTTGCAGCAGTCAATGAGCAAAATCAATGTTTTTTAATTAAGTTATTCATTTGTAATACGAGCTGTACCTTGTAAGTTAGCATGGAATTTAGTAGGCTAAACTTAAAATAAATAAATAAACCTAATGTTATAGCCCTCGGCGTGATGGTATTAGTAATAAATCTATTAATTGGTTGCCTTTCTTTGATAAGCAAACAGGGTTTCTTCAGTGACAACATCTTGTATTCCAAGGTGTTTTATGACTTGCAAGCTGGATGCTGGCCAAGGTGTTTAGTGAGATGAATTGCAGTTCAGACTGTTTTTAACAGGTACTTCCGTGCTCCTAGCATATTGTGTGTTCTCACCAGGTCTCTTTTATAAGGAATGGGAACAAATGAGGGGTGGAAGTTCACACAACATGCGTGGGTTTTTAAGCAAGGTTTCAGAGCCATTGTATGTTAAAGAAATTAGCAGTAAACTAACGGTTTGTTAATCCCTCCACCTCTACCTGACTCTGACGTTCATTTTTCTGAGCTGTTGTCTCTGTCCAGTTCTCCTTCCTGATTGATTTTCTGACCCTTACTCCTTTGTCTGGCCTTCTTTCCGAGTGTATGGAGGACACAGTGTTCTAGAGCAAAGTTTACCTGTGCAGGTGGGACAACGTTTTTCCTTACGGTCATTTAAAATGCAGGTGTGATTGGCAAGACATTAATGCAACCTCTGTACATTCCCTAAACCTAATTGATATAAGTCATACATTGAAATGGCATGTTATAAACCATACCACCGTGTTTACAATACACTTCACCCACATTGCAGAGGAAAGAAAACACAACCCTTACCTACATCTTTCAATGGTGTCCTTACAAGTTGTTAACTGTGAGTTGAAAACATACAAAAGACTTCTGGCACAAATTTTTCAAGGTTTGTAGGTGAAAAAGGCATAGTTTTCCACCTACCACAAATTATTAAAGAAATACAAATTATTGGTATAATTTCTAAATGCAAAAAATTTAGACCCATTTTATTATATATTACGGTTGTTTAAATATACATAATGGGGGCATTATGAAATCCATGAAGGCTCAGTGTGAACAAAATAACTTAAAATTAATAAAAATAATATGTATTGGTACGATATGGTATGTAGAGTTTGGGATTAACTTTATAACTTCTAAGGAATAAGCAAAGCAAGACAGGCATCTTGATAAATGTTCCCACTTCATTAATAATATAAAATTGAAAGTATGAAGGACACTGTAGATTTATTAGGAAAGCCACAAAAAAAGGGTTTAATTTTTATTTGTTTTAAGAATCTCAATAAATAAATATCAGATATAAACTGGATTTAATTAGAATAACTCAAAGATGATTTCCTGATCAGAGTCATCCAGAACAATTACTACAGACCCTCTGGGAGGTAGGAGAATATGGGGAGAGAGTGTGCTAGCTCACATTATGCTCAGCTTTTTCAGTTGTTTAGTGAAATGTGTCAACTTTATTGCTAATATTCCACTGATGGTTCGTTCTTCATTTCTTCAATATAGAATTCAATTTAATATAAAACCTGGTATTCCATCTGAAAATTTCAATTCCCACCAGAAGTATAATTCAATTAAGTTCCAAATATTTCTTTTAAAAATACAAAATAAAATAATTCTTTCTACATATGCTATTTCTGCTCAGTTCCAAAAGGATAAGAAACTGCATTTGTTTAGTTTTGGTTCATCTATCACTTTGTACATTTTTATGGATTTTTATGTGTAATCACATTTTCAGAGGGGATTTTTATAAAGTCTGCTCCATTTCTGCAGAGTTATTATCTTTCAGCCTTAAAATTATAAAAATTGATACACAATCTTTGGTTTCTTTTTCCTTGGCAAAGTGATAGGTAGCCATTCATCATTCACTGTGACAAGCTGAACTGGCTTTGTTTGTAGTGAAAGATGACTTCTATTCCTGTTTCTCTTCTTTCTCCTTCTGACTAACAATGGTGATGATGATCATAGTGGTTTTGATGTGTGTTGGGGTGGAAGGTTGGGGATAGCACCTTATTTCTCAGCCTCAGTAATAATCTGCATTTTTCTCCAAAAAGCTCAATGAAATGTGTCATTTTAAAGGAATTTATAAAAGAAGTCAGACTTGCATCTGCCTATCCTGTTGAGGCCCCTCTCCATACATTGCTTCCCCCTGCCTCTCTCTACCAATTTTCTCTTTATAGGATGACGGCTCTATCACACATAAAATGCTGCCTTTTTCACTTAACTATGCAATAGCTGCTCTCTGTAGTTCTAGGGCAAATTTAATGGTGCATTTATATTCCTTTCAAACTTGAACACAGCAAGAGAAAACCTACCCACAGGGATCATAAGTACTGGTGGCATTTGTGGGGATCTGAAAGCTTTGCATATGGTATTATATTTACCTAAGCCATTCCAAAGTGTTATCATTAATATACAATTGTGCTTTCCAGGTGTCAGCTGGGCATAGATGAGGTTAAGAATCATTTTTATGCCTCTTCCCTATGGCTTAGGTAGAGGCTCATTTTAATATCTGTGTTGGAGCAAAGGGCCATAAAAAAAAACACCTTAACATACAGAGTGCGCAAAAGTCGATTTACAGTTGTAATCCAAATAAATACAATAATTAATAAATAATAGTGCAAGAATAAACTCTGTTTTGCATACTCACAACTGTAAACTGACTTTTGCCCACTCCAATACATCAGTCTCAGAAAAAAACAAATGTCAGTTTCCATGTGAATATCAACTGAAGAAATGCCTTCTCTTAACAGGGTGGAAGAAATGCCAAATGGTAAGAAACAAGAGAGCTCATTGAGAAAAGCTTTCACAATGGGCCAGTCTGGTGAGATTTCATTTAGCCCTCAAGTTATATGCTGAGAGACAGAGCCACCAGTTTACCCAAAAGAGCCCTGCCACTGATTAGAATATAGGTGCATCATAGGTGCCCTCTCTGTCTCTTTCCTCTCCCATAGCGGAAACTCTCACACATGAACAAGAGTGGCTACCACAAGTGAGATGTGGCAACAAAGTGCTACATTTCATGAGACTGATCAGTTTTAAGGCAGTTTGACCACTCCAATTTCCTGGTGGCTGAAAGACAAACTTGTAGACTATGAAAATGGCTCTTTACTGACCCTAGTCCTCACTGCATATGATTCCCAACCCTTCCATTCAAAAGATTAATTCTCTTATATTCTCTGCTGCATTCTTCTTACCAAATCTTGCTGCCAGGAAAGAATTGTCATCATGTATTCCTTCACATGAGGGTGAATTTCAGATATAAACTATGAGATGCATTTTAAAGCATAGCCATGTTTGGCCTGTGTATGATTACAGGTACACATGTGCTTGCTTGTGTGCAGGTAGAGATTGAGGAGCTCACCTAAATTCTTGAGCCACATTCCCTCAGCAGAATGGCAAATGGAAAATTTATACTACTCACCTATTAGTGATTTCACATTCCTTTTAGAAAAGTCCTAATCCAGTGTACATCTAAAAACTCTCTAATTTGGCTCCATAAAAGTAAGTAACTGGTATAGATTATACATAGACAAATAGAAGGAATTCAGTGATCTAGGCAGGCAGTAATTTGACCTTCCTTCCTCCTCACCTTTAAGGCAGTATGACTAAATATTTTTTGATTGGATGGAAGAATCTCAGTTGCCTGGAATTTGGGGAAGAAAAGTTGGTAAGACTGGGAGACAATGAGTACAATGGAAGGGTTGAATAAGAAGCAGCCAGTTTACTTCCATCCTAAGTAGATGTTGGATAGGTTCTTTATTCATTCATTCATTCATTCATTCATTCATTCACCAGTTCTATGTCACACCTATTGTATTTAACAGTCCTGGCACAGCCTCTGGTCCCCCTCAGTTTGGCCACATGCATCCCTTGTATTCATTCAACTAGACAGGACCTAAATTTTTTTGAAGACTGACCCAGATCATGCCAATGAAGATACTCTCTTCCAAGGTAGGAAATTCATAGACTGGGGGAAAGGCTGATATAGAAGAGACAACAGTCGGTCACTGACCTCTCTGTCTTCATAGGGAGCTAAAGCAATCCAAAAGCTTGCGATTACCAACTGCACACAGAATTGCTCTACCCACTACACTTCCCATGTGAGGAACCCAGAAGTCTCCACAGCCCCCACCCTCCACCATGTAACTTATTGGGATCCTTTATCCCTAAACTAGAAGGAAGAATGTCAATTCCGATCTTAATGTCAATCATTAGGGGCTCAAGAGCTATCCTTTCTTCTGCTATCTTAAGGGTTCATTCTCCTGAGCCAGCCACAGGTGGGATATAAACCACAGGGTTTTCTGTGAGTGTCTGAGCACTAAGTTCTTCTCCAAAAGGGAGAGGAAGACACTGAGCAAACACCTCTTGTGTGTGCACCGGTTCCCTTTCATGAAACCTCAAGTCTAACCTTATTTTTGGTGCTTCAGTTCTGTCCACTCGCCTTCACAACTCTGAGATTCAGGCTTCTGTTCCCTCTTTGAGCAGATGATACACAGAGATCTAGTATGCAAATCTCCAAATGGGTCAGCCTAGACCAGATTCTCTGTTCTATACCTTCTGTAGTTGCACAAATGCCTTCAACTTTGGCCCAAGTTCTCTAAGGGTGGTGGTGTGTGCTGACAACTTTCCTTATCTTGGGTGAGTAGAGAGTTTTCTCAGTAACAATACAGAACTACCTACCTGTGGAGGAGAGAGTGTCTGTTTCTGATTAGAATTAAGATCACATAATTGTTTATGACAGAAAGCATGATTTCTCCCTGCCCCCACAAATACACAGATGAAAGGAGTTTTGTCTCAGCATCTCCTTGTCTCTTTCAATCTCTGGGTGAAGATCAGCGTTAGGCAAAATGAAGAGCTGGGACTGATTTGCCATTGATTCCCTCAGATGCATTATATAGAAAAACAAACGAAGACTTTATCCTCTACTTTTCACATGCCTGACTCCCAGGGCTATCCCACATCCTTTTCCTTTTTGCAAGAATGCACAAGGGGCCATTAAATACTTGTCTCTCTATATCCAGGGAAATAACTGGGGAAATTGTACCCACAGGTAGATATCCTTTAGGTAATCAAATGAAAACAGTTAATTCTGAAGCTGCACAGCGATGTTCTTTCTCATAATGGAAGGTAAACACTGTGAAACTTTTCTAACACAGCTGAACATTTTTTAGAGGCCGGCAAGTCCAACTCCATGCAGCTAGCAAAGACAGGAAAATGAAGCTGGCTGCTCCTGTCTCTCTCCAAGCACCCACCCCTCAGCACTTCTCAGATCTACAGAAGAAGCAGTGCTACACACTGGCTAATACTGTATTTTTTAATGCAACCTGCTTAAATGCAGGCCTGAAACTTGACTGAGAACTTCACTTTGGCCTATCCACTTAAAACAGAAATTAAATTGATTAAAGCTGAGTCATCGCAAAGCTCATCCTCGAAATTGTTTGCATCATAGATTCTCAACATTGTTGTGTTTGATGTATCAATACCCTCCCAGAAGCCTGGCATTTAAACTGTCCTGAATGGATAGGTGGCAATTCTGTTTGAAAAGCTTTCTAGGAAAAGAGTCTAGGGGACAACTGTCTAAATCCTTTGATACTGAGTTCAGGAATCTCTCCTTCTGCCTGATCTGAATTCTTCCTGGTCCAATGAAATCCCATTATCTCATGCTCCGTTCTGCCTTCTACATGGAAATAAACGCTGCTTCTCTCCAACTCTCCAATACCTGTGATCCGTTTCCTAAGCCTTCTCTTCACCCGGTTGAATATTTCCAGTGTTTTCCAATAGTTGTCCTGCCCTGCTCCTGCCCACCACCTCTCTACTGCACACCTTTTGTGGACTCTCTTGTCCAGCCCGATGGTAGTGGTACCACAGAGATGACCATCTCCCTAATTAGAAAACCTGACGTCTAACCCCCTGAGGAATCTGACACGGAGTGAATGAAAGCAGTTCAATTTTCATTTTTAAATCCATTTGGCAAATATTTATTCAGCCGGCTAAGTAGAAGAAAATGTGCTCAGTCTAATGGGAGTCAGGAGGGGTGAGATAAGGTTCCCGCTTTCAAGGACCATAAATTTTAAGTCTGTGAGTAGCTAAATAAAAAAACATGGTAATGATTCAGGCAGTGGCACAAGGAGAGGCAGGTCCGTATTCGCTGAAGAAAGATTGGTGTTTTACAAATTCCTAGGAGACCGTCGGGGGAAAATAAAGGAAGACCTATAGTATTCCACAGCCCTGGTATTACCACTCTTCAGAGGAGCCGCAACCAGGCCAAGCTAATAGAAGTAGAAGTAGGTCTCTCAGTCCCATGAGAGGGAACAAATGCCTCGGGAGGGGAGGAAGCGACATTTGTTCCTGACCCCACAAACACAGCTCTGAGTAACACCTCCTGTCCAAACAGAGGGTGACTGTCAGGGAAGAAATGTGGGCAAAGCAGCTTGTCTTTGCAGCTTGAGAGGGTTGTGTGGCTTTTCAGGACTAAGAATTCTTGCACAATGCTGATTTTCAGCGTAGTATTTCTGATGTTTGTACCTAAACTGGATGATGATTATTAGTTTAAGATCTATAGATAGATTTTTTTTCCAACATGTTAAGGAAGATTAGTTTTAGTCCATTTTATCTAAAGCTTTTTTATACCTATTTATGAAATCTATAAATTAATAGATTACCAAATATAAACAACCTTACCTCTTGGTGGCAATCCCCATTAATTCTTCACTTACAATTCTTTTAATATATGTTTAATGTGATTTGCTGTGATTTTAGATATTTATACATGTATCTTCAAAAGGGAAATGTCTTTAATGTCCCTTCTTTTTCAGATTTGATAGTAGAGTGTGTTATTTTTACCAAATAAACTGATTATATTTTACATTTTTCTGTGTTCTGGTACAAATCATATAAAAGGGACTGATTGGTTCTTTTTTTAAAGAAGCAACTTTTAAAAAAATTTTATTAAGTTTATTGGGGTGACATTGGTTAATAAAATTACATAGATTTTAAGTGTACAATTCTATAATGCATCATCTGTATGTTGTATTGTATGTTCACTACAAAAGTCAAGTCTTCAGTCGTCATTTATCCCTACTTTACCCCATTCTACCTCCCTGCTACCTCCCCTCACCCGCTTTCCCTCTGGTAATCATCATACTGTTGTCTGTGGCTGTGAACTCAGCCCCCAATCCGCCTCCCCTCTGACAGCTGTCAGCCTGTTCTCTCTATCTGTGAGTCTGTTTCTATTTTGTTTTGTGGTTTATTTTTGTTCATTAGATTCCATCGGTTCTTAAAAGTTTGGTTTTGTTAAAAGGTGGAGCATTTAAGAAAATAAGTAAAACCTCACCAGTGAAACTGATATGGAAGCCTAGGAAAATAATTTTTCCTACTTCTTTTTGTTTTCATTTTTCTTTTCTTTCTTTTTTCCAGCTTAATTGAGATATAATTAACAAAAAAGTAAGATATTTAAAGTATACAATGTGATTTGTTATCATACACACTGTGAAAGGATTCCCCACACTGAGTTGTTTAATACAGCCATCACCTTACATATTTCCTTTTGTGTGTGTGAGAAGATTTAAGTTCTACACTCTTAGCAAATTTCAATTTTATAATACCATATGATCAACTATAGTCAGCACATTTTACATTAGGTCCTCAGCCCTTATTCATGTTATAACTAAATGTTTGTGCCCTTTTACTAACCTCTCCCTATTTCTTGTACACCGCTTCTGCTTCCCTACCCTCAGCCCCTGGCAGCCACTTTTCTACTCTCTGGTTCCACGTATTCAACTTCTTTTATAAACTATACACATAATTGATACCATACAGTGTTTGTCTTTGTCTGGCTTATTTCACTTAGCATAATACCCCCCAGATTCATCAATGTTGTTGCAAATGACAATATTTTTTTCTGTTTTTAAGGCTAAGTAACATACCTTTGTGTATATATATTACATCTTCTTTATCTATTTATTCATCGACAAACACTTGGGTTGTTTCCGTACCTTGGATATTGTAAATACAGCTGCTGTAAACATGGCAGTACAGATATCTTTCCGAGATAATGATTCTGTTCCCTTTGCTTGTATGCCCAGAAGTGAGATTTCTGGATCATATGATAGTTCTATTTTTAATTTTGGAGGCAACCTCCATACTGTTTGCTATAGTGCTGTACCAGTGTACATTCCTACCAACAGCACACAAGATTGCCCTTTTCTCCACATCTTTACCAGCATTTTTTATCTCTTATCTTTTGATAACAAACATTTCAAATTAGCATAAAGCAGTATCTCATTGTGGTTTGGATTTACATTTCCCTGATGATTAGTGATGTCCAGCACTTATTTTATATTACCCTTTGGCTATTTGTATACGTTCATTGAGAAAATGTCTCTTTAGGTCCTTTGCTTGTGTTTTTAATTATTTTATTTTTTGCTATAGAATTATATGTGTTCCTTATATATTTTGGATATTAAATCTTTATTGAACATGAGGTTTGCTATACTATCTCCCCTTTGTAGGTTGCCTTTCATGCTGTTGATGGTTTCCCTGGCTATGAGGAAGCTTTTACGTTTAATGTGGTCCCATTTGTTTATTTTTAGCTTGTTGCCTTTGCTCTTGGTGTCAAATCTGAATAATTATTGCCAAAACCAATATCAAGGAGCTTACCATTTATGTTTTCTCCTAGGAGCTTTACAGTTTGAGGCCTTAAATTTAAATTTTTAATAATTTTGAGTTGATTTTTGTGTATGGTGTAAGGTAGGCCTTTTGCACGTGGCCACTGAAGTTTGTCTTTACTGAGAGGAAGCTTGTTCGCTTGATGCAGCCCCATCTGTTTACTGTTGCTTCTGTTGCCTTATGATGTTCATTTTCTTGGTTTACTTTCTTCCCTAAATAATCAGTTCAGTTCATGAACTCATTTCTGAATTAATTTTTCTCTTTCTACAGTTTTTTGTCTTTTCTATCCTTCTCCTATTTTTCTCAACTTTTTCTTGCCCTCACAGGTATAATGCTTAATTTATTTTCATTCATCGTTTAATAAATCCATTCCATTGATAAGTTTTATGTACAAGTATTTTAACATTTTTATTCTCTAATAGTTTGTAAAGTTTTTAAATTTTTTCTCTAAGAATTATTTAGCAGAAACATTTTGTTTTGCTTTATTTTGTTTTAGATATCCAACTGATTTGGTATGTTTATTTATATTTTCATTATTTTCTGGTTTTACTGAATTATGGTCAGAATTTATGACCTTTAAAATTCTTAAAAAATTGTTTTGATAATGTATTAGTTGATCAAGGGTTTTGCGACAATTCCATAATGGTTGCTTTATATAATATATAGTTGGATAGGTATATACGTATTCAATTCTACCTATTTTATGATATTTAAATCATATTTCCTTGCCTTTTTTTATTTTTCCTCTGTCAAAAACTGAGAGATGTAATTCTCAAAGAACTTTATTTTTGTCCATTTCTTTTATTTGAGTTTTTGATTTATTGAAATGCTACCTAAATTGTCATCTGTGCATTTGAACATTTTTTTAATGATTGTACTTTTAATAATAAAAATTATGCTCTTTCTTATTTAATGTTTTTGTTTGTCCTAAGTTCAGATTGGCCTTAAATTGTTATTTTCGCCTCTGTTTCTTTCCATTGTGATTGCCTCTTATATATTAGCTTGTCTCTCTTTTGTCTTTTTCTTTTAGACATTTATCTGTCCTTTTATTTCTCTTAAAAACAGTTTATAGTTGGATTTTGCTTTTAACATATTCTTAGTCTTCATTTTTAAAAACATCAATTTTATGTCTTAAGCAAAATGTTTGAACAAACTTCTATGGTGTTATTTTATATATTCCATGTTTATGTGGGCCTTACTCTTTCAAAATTATCTCTTTCTTTTTTTTCCAGAGATAAGGAAGGTACAGTCCTAAAAAGTAGAAAAGCTTTATTTACTCTAATGGCTTGATTCAGGAACCATTACTTTAATTTTTCCTCATGTATGAGCAGGAATTTATAGTGCTTTTACTTTTTCCTATTCTCCTTCTAGCTAATCTTTGAGAGATATCGAAATTCATACCCTGATAATAATTCCTTTATAACTTCTATTTAAAATTTGTCAGTTGTTACACTGAATGTATTTTCTTTCAAGAATTATTTTAAACATTCATATTTAATTTTGAACTTTATAACTATTATTTCAATGTAACCCTGTGGGTTTAACTTGTTTAATTGCTTACCACAGTCTATTCACACCTTGACTTGCCCCTGCTGAATTTCTTGCCTTAGATTCATCTCACTTATAACTGGAATAGAGTTGCACAAATTTTTAGAACTGGTACATGGATGATATATTTTCAGAGGCCTTGCATATCCAAGTAAGGCTTACTTTTGCTTTAAAATCTGAAAGCCAAAGAATAAAAAAATAAAATAAAATAAAAATAAAATCTGCTGAAAGCCATCTGGCTGTGTACAGAATTCATGAGTAACCACTTATGTCCTTCTGAAAAAAATGTTCTACTTTATTTTTTTCTAAAATTTGCAGTTGAGAAAGAGAAGTCTGAACAAAAGGGCCCTTCTTTTATTAAAATAGCAAATATTTCAAACTACCGTTCAAAGATTAGTAAAATTAGACAAAGATAAACCCATTATCCACCTTTAGTATAAATATATTCTTCATATATACTTTAGTTCTGTTTTTCTTTTAAAGAAATAAAATATTAAGTTAGCTAAATTTTCAATCTGATTTTTTATTGTAATATTTTGCTTCGGTCTTATCATTTTAAAAATCTCGGTGCCTATGGGTATGTGTCTCTTTACATTTGATATTCTTTTCTGGAGTGCAGATGAATCTTTTCTATTGAATCATTTTTCTTAGTTCAAGGAAGTGTTCACTGAATTTTTTGGTCAATTTGAATATGCTACTAACTTTAATATACATCATTGATTTCATTATGCATGTAAGTATATATGTATATATATACACACATGTATATGTGATGCATATATACTTTTGTGTATATACATGGTTGTTTGTATACATATGTACATGTATATATGTATTACACATAAATACAAAGATAACTCTGCTTTCAGAACTATTAAAAAGTCTACACAGAAAAGGGAAAACTGTATCAGCAACAAAGAGATGTGGCATTAGATATACATATTGTTTTCTTTGTTGGGAATGTGGATTTGCTATTTATTACCAAGTTTTTTATTTGATCTTTTTTATTTAGTTGTTAGTTTCCTATAAATTACCTGTAATTTTTTTTCTGTAACAGTGTGCTTTCTACTCTGTCAATTCTGTTTGTTTATTGCCTTGAACACACATTTTCATTTTCTCTGGTGTTTTTCATACATGACTTTCTTCTCTGTCAGTTACCTTTTCACACTTTAGCCAGATTCCCTCCCCTCTAATACTTAAATCTCTCACTTAATCAAATTCATGCTTCTTGAGTACCATAGTCTATAGTTTTACATAATGATGATGATGATGGTGATAATAATGACAGCAAACAATGGATACTTTCTTTGTGAAGAGCATTACATGTATTAATTCATTTAATCTTCATACCACATGATAGTGTTTTGCTCTCCACTTCATAGATAAGGAATCTGAGTTCCAATAACTAAATAACTAATAGATAGAAAAACCTAGAATTTTAGGCCAGAAATTTGGCTCCCAAACCCCGACTCTGAACTGTGAGACTACTACAGGTGCCATGCTGTGTGAGGCAAACTTCCATTGTACCTATAGGATGATGGATCCTTTCTTTTACTCTGGTGCTTTTTTTCATAGACCCCCCCCCCCCCCCCCACATTAAATACTTGGGGTTTTTTTTTTCATGCTGATTCTCTAACAAAGAAAGATGTGTCCATATCTAGGGTTTGCCTGCTGCCAGATCTGTCTGTTTCCAGAGTCCACCTGGTGCTGCTAAAATCTCTTTGCCAGATCTAAAGCTTCATAGCGCATTGTTGGGTATGAGCCACACAACTTGGTTGCTGCCTAACAGTCATTTATCCAGTGCAATTCTACTTCATTGAGTCTGGGCACGACTGGCCATTATTCCCTCTTCAATACATTTCACTTATTTTGTAGTTGGGGATAATTTCTCCTAAAGATTAGTGATGTTTTCAGTTGATAGCTTTCTTTGCTAGGGCTACTGCACTTTTGCATCTTTTAATGTTTTTTGAAGGATATTGCGAAAGAAATAGGCAAAAAGTGATCCTGGGACAGCTAGCAGATCACCATCATAATTCTGAAGAATACAATTGTTATTACCAGAGCCATTTATTTCCCCCAGAGTGCTCGTCAATGTAGTTTAGATTATTAGTTTCCATCTGATTACTCACATTTTCAGTCTTGTCTCATAAAATGAAGCCATGAGCAAGAAAATGGGAGGAAAACAAAATGAGAAGAGGGGAAGAGAAGAAGACAGAGAGCACAGGATCTGTGGAG
This sequence comes from Phyllostomus discolor, assembly GCF_004126475.2. NCBI lineage: Eukaryota > Metazoa > Chordata > Mammalia > Chiroptera > Phyllostomidae > Phyllostomus > Phyllostomus discolor. The sequence continues at coordinate 72,902,084 of NC_040903.2, forward strand.
TGCCCCTTGTGTTGCTTAAATTCCCACTGAGTAGCAGAGTTGAAGTGTGGCTTCCCTCATAGTTTGTTTTCTTAAATGCATCTCCCCTCTCGTAACTTGATGGCCTAGGGGGTGGCGGTGTTCTACTGCCTTGACATTACTTGCTCGAACGGGGAAGGTAGTTTATACTGGTTTCATTCTCATTCATAGCAATGATTTTGTGCCCTCTCTTTCTCACGAAATTCAATTCATTATTACAAAATCCCACTGCTAACATGAACAAATTGAATTATTCCATTGGGTTTTATTGCTCTAAAAAGCAATTCCTTCAATTGATGAGAAAGACTCATAATATACTAAAAAAGAGAAATATAACCCTTAATGACAAGGATTCTCCCATGTGAATTTTCTCTCTGAAGACTTTCTTGTGATTTGGGTCTTTGACAAATAAATAAAATACATTTTATTATTCTACTCCTATTATTTTATTATTCTATTAGTCCAGATTTTAAAATACTGAATTATAGTCATCACATTCTGGGTACAACACTAACCTTTGGACCATTCTCTTGCCCCTCACCGCAACCTCAGGCTAAGTATGCTCTGGTATCTGATCTCGTCATGACTCTACGGTAAACTTCATTTCACCTCTAGTTTATAACCTCTGAATATTGAAGGAGGGCAAAAGTTCTTGTTATCATTCTCCCTGTCTCTTGAAATGTTAGTTTCACTCTTTTTAATTAAGATGAGATGGCACTGGGAGTAAAAAGTAGTTTGCTTTCATGTTTATATTTTAATAGGCCTTCATGCGTTGCCCGGGAGACAGTGCCCGTGGCCACCTGGTAGCAGAGACGTGTGCCCCTTCGTGGGCAGCACGCATACCTGGGCACCTTTCAAGCTTTTTCCAGAAAGCTTTGTAAACTTAAATACTGACAAGAGGAAGAGATGTATGTTAAAAATAACAAACTGCCAAGCAATAAGTGAGACTATTATCAATTTCACTGTTTTTATTTCTAGCTTTAAAACTCCTCATAGAAATTGGACATTAAAGAAATAAAATCTGAGAAGTACAACATTTTTTCATTTTCCCCAATTTCATTTCCTGCTTTATAGGGAAAAGAATATGTTTTATTCAAGCGGTGAGGTTGCAACTGCCCAGCTTCTCTGAAAGGATCCTGTTTTCAACAGGCATTCTGGATGTGACTGGCTCTCTTTGCTCTTTCCTCTGCGTTTCCCTCAGTCCCATGGGGCTACTGCCCAGAGGAGCATTTTCAGGCTCTGGGGAAAGCAACCAAGTGCTCCTCCCGTGGGGTCATTCACAAGAGTCCCTGGTAGGCTAGTGTGACACTGTGGTGGGAAAGCTGTCTAGTGGGTGCTGTCACACGCCCCATCGCTGTGGTGGAGATGACATGGAGCCCGAGGTGTGTAAGGGAGACTCGTCTTGGGTGGGGAGGCAGGGTGAGGAAGGCATGGAGGAGGACAGGTTAGACCATATGAAATGGCTGATATTTGACCATTTTTACCTGCAGAGACAACTATTTCATGTGGTTTAACCTAACACATTTCCCTGCTGCTGCCAGTATGAACAAGATGACATGGGCAAGGATCCTCTCATCATCATTTTCTTCATCCTCTTTCTCCTCACCTTCTTTTTCCTCTTTGCTCCTCTCCTCCTCTTGTCCAGGGCTGTTTGGGAATGTGATTTAGGAATTAGCAAGGAACCAACCCCACAGTCTCAGCCTCTCTCCCCCGACCCCATTATATTTTGAAAATAAATGAACAAACCTGAAAATACAACCAAGGCTGAATAAACAATCATCTCAAGGATCCTCTTCCAGTTTCCCAACTCGGTAACAGTGACCCCAAGAAAAATGGCTGTACTGAAATGGGACTTATTGAGAGCTGGAGCTGCGTGTCCCAGGGGCTGGCTGTGGGAAAGCGGAACCCCGCATGCCTGCTGCTGGCCGAGTGAACTGTGGCGATTCAGAAGGTGACAAGTGATGCTCCTCACTCCAGAGCCTAACTTAACTACTGTCCATTGCTAACACTGCAGTGCTTTTTAAATGTCAAAGGCCACGTTCTTAGTTCACGCAGCTCTAAAAGACAGTGTGCTCTCAGAACTATCTACTTTTCAAATTTATTATGTACAAAGTGAAGCCTACCTTCTTTAGTATGACATTTAAAACTATACAGAGAACTTATCCTACACTCTCAAAACACACACACACACACAGTGCTTTAATTGTTTCTTGACATCTTGCCACTTCTAGGACATATTTTGTACTTAAATAACAACTCTTAAATGTTTTCCTGAAATGGAGAAAAATATGAATAAATTAGGGTCCAGATGAAGTTCTATCTTCCTCGTGAAGATTTGCACAGTAAAAACAAGCCCTCCATGCCTTTGCACTTATACACAGGACAACTGCACACTAGTTTGTGTGCCTTGTCTTTTTGTGCCAAATAATTTTCTGTGTATGTGCAGGTATCTATGGTTTATTTATTGTTGTGTTCTCTGCTCATGGGAGAGTATCTGGCACATAGTAAGTGATAAGTGATTTTTAACACTAATAATAGGTCTTTAGAGATGATATGTAGGTGTCTGCTTTACACTAAGCCATGCATTAAAGGGAAATGTTTTCTAGGGGTACTCCAAAGTAAAGCAAAAACAAAGTAATCTGGGGTAGATGGTTCTTTAAAATCATATGAAAAATATCAGAAGTACAGTTCCAGTCTAAATCTAGAGTCTAGGCCTCAGGTTGGCAGGAAACAAGCAGAAGACAGAAATTTTATCATGTTGAGGGATTTGTTTAATTGAGAACCAGTTACCTTTTCCTTTCCAGCTTCTAGAGGCCTCCTGCATTTCTCTTAGCTCATGGGCCTGTCCTCCATCTGCACAGAGAGCAGAGCAGCATCTTCAAATATCTCTTTCTGGCCAGCCTCACATCTCCTTCTCTGACTGAATCTCCTCCCTCCTTCTTTCCCTTGTAAGGACCCTTGTGATAATGTTGGGCCTATCTGAACAATCCAGGGCAATGTCCCATCTCCAGATCCTAAACTTAATTACATCTTTAAGACCCCTTTAGCATGTAAAGTGATATAGTCACAGGTTCCAAGGATGAGGGCATGGATATTTTTGGAGGGCCATTATCCCGCCTACCACATCTCATGATCCCAGAAAGAACTCAATCTTCCCAGGTATTCAAAAGAGCTGGACAGATAGTCTTATGTGTTTGTAAGCCAATGTTCTATCCATGGTCATTTCCCCTTCTTCTCCTCCCCTCCTCCCTCCTTCCCTCTCTCGTCCATCTCTTCCTCCCTTCTTTCCTTCCTCCCTTCCTTCCTCACTTCCTTCTTTCCTCTCTCCCCTTTCTGTAGTCCCTATTGAGTCTCTTCTGAGGACCATCGAGTGTTTCTAGCCCAAGTTAGAGGTACTGACAGAAGTGACTTGACCATCCATCTCCCTTTAACTGTCCAGACAAAGCTATTAGGATTCATATGTCATCCAACTTGGAATTCTTTATAGGAGCCTTCCATAAACAAGTTTAAGCATCATTTTGTCAGAACACTTACTTACTGAACACTTCCAAATGCAGAATTATGGCAAAGTGCCTACAGAGGGGCTGCCCTCCTGATACTTACACTTCTAGACAGAGAAGACTGTTGCAGATGTAATCAAGGAACAGTCTGAAAAACAAACAAGCATCAAACATTTCTCTGGATTAAAAAAGTAAATGAGTAACATGTTGATGTTATTTATAAGCTGTTTGTGGCATGCCAACCAAGAAGCTGTCAGAGGAGCGGCATTTCTAGACAGGGTGGGATTTGCGGGTAAGGGTAGGACACAGATGCTTGTCTGGGTGTCGCAGCCTCCTGAATTTGCAGTTTACAGTGGACACCTCTGCAGCCTTTCTCAAGCCTTAAAATCCCTGTCACCAAGTCTAAAATAACCAGAGACTGGCAGAATCCTGGAGCTATTCCTTCCCAGATTTGCAACATTGTTATATTTTCTAAACTCCACTTGTGAAATGTTGAATGCCAATCCAACTGGCGAAGGCATCTGATAAGAGCACATCATCCCGAAAGCATTTCTGACAGTCAGTGTCACTATGCATCTTTTTTATCACCCTGCGTTTTACAAGGTATCACAGATAGCACACGAAGTTCAACTATGATTAATAGGACTCTCTCACCATGGACTTCACTGGGTTCTAGCCTACGAAGAAAAATGTGGCTGCTGATAAATCTCATAGGATAAGAGCTGTGTTATGTAAGCAGTTTGGGCAGGCATTTCAGTGCCTGTTATGACATGGAGGTAGTTTGCCACACTCAGTTGAATTGACAAGGCCCCTTGTTTCATTGATTTTGCTAAGAATCTGTGCAGTGAGACCAACAGATACTTGTGCTATGAAACCCATGCACACATAATAGACTGCTTGGCTGCTGGTACATGGTTGTTTTTGTTTTTTTCTGGGTTTGTTTTTTTTTTTGGAGCCACTTTCAGAGTATAATACACATGTTGAAAAGGTTTCTCTAGGGGTCCTTTTATTTTTTATTAGAAATTACTAATATGTCAAAGCTTCTGGTGGGACATAAAGTTGAAAAATTAAAAATCATCTAGGAAAGTCCCGGACACAAAGACAGAGCGTGGTTGTTCTGCTTCAGCCTGTGATGCTCCAGCTGTGTGTGGGGGAGACACTGTTTAGCATGTCAAGTTGTATACATGCATAAGACTTATGGATGAAATGGCAAGTTATTTAAGTTACTAAGATTCTAAATGACAAGGGACTTAAGTGATAGGAAAAAACACCTCCGATTTATGGGAGCATAAAGAACATTCCTTCAAGGCATAACTTGTTTACTAGAAACATTCTGAAGGAAATTTAATTGTGCACACAGGGTATTAAGGGGCACAGAGAGGACTTTCCAATGAATTGAAGTCTGTGGGGGAAAAAAGTTAGGGGAGCAGCTTTCATCTCAAACCATGACTCAAAGCACAGCTAAAAATCATTCAATCACTGAGCAGTGGGCAGTTATGAGGACTGGTTAGGTACACACATTCTGAGGTTTCTGAGCCAACAAGTGGAGAGTAGTGCCTTTATTTGGAAGCCCTCCTCCTGTAGCTCATTTATGTCCCATGAACTCCTGCCTGAAGCCACACTGGAGAGCCTGCATCCCCCCCACCCCACTCTTGCACTTGATCATGCCTCTGTGGTTCTGCTTAGCTGTTCTGTTAGACCAACTATTTATATTTTAAGACCCAGAACAAAGACTCATCATCACTTCTCATCAAAACTAGTGAGTACCCCTTTTCTGAGATCCATTCTTTTATAAATTCACTGTTACTTATCTACAGCACGGTCTGTTCCCAACCTCCCTTCCCCCATAAGATTGTGAGCTTCCTGAGGGCTTGGCCCACCCCTCCAGTGACTTGCACCTTGGGATTCCTGTCCTGCCCATGGAAATCATAGACTCCTGGAGAGTTCTTATTCAGTTATGGAATGAATCTGCACCCAGGGAAGAGACACCGGATCCTCAAAAGGACAGTCCATCATCCTCCTTATATTTCTAATCAAAGAATGTAAAACTCTTCATGTAAAATTTTCTCAGATAAAGAAACCAGAAAAAGGTTGTGTAACTTAAAATCCTGTAATATAAAATGTTCATGTGGGCAGATCCAACAGAGAAGAAACTAAGCCTAGGGGATTTGCACTCTGAAATCCATGGATTTGCTTTCTTGTTGTCTTCACCTCTTCCCAGTAATTCCATGTGATGGAGACATTTTGCTGGGGTTAATCTACACGTAATGAAGTTTCAAAGAAATTGTATACTGTACTCTCCTTATGGCCCCCTGAGGTTTTTCTTTTCTAAGCAGCATAGTACCAAACAGTGATAAATAAGCCAGTGTTTATTTCTGTAGGTAGTACTTTCCTTCACTTTTTTTTTTTTTTTTTTTTTTGCTATCTCCAAAGCAAGTAGGTATTATTGGGAGTGATTTCTTCATTAAAATTAGAGGTTTTTGCACACATTCTGGCAAAACTGGAAATTTCTTGATAAACAGAAATATGGAAAATCCAGGTGATAATTTTATTTCAAAAGACCTTCCTTGCTTTCTGGCTCGTGCAATCTGACCTTTGCTTTCAAATAAAAGTAATGAGCAAATATCCAGGTCTAGCCTGAGCTTGAGCCCTGAGATCAAGAACTCAGCTTGGCCGAGTCCTTCACCCTGTACCTGCTGGCCAAGAAAGCATAAGACTCCCCTTCCCTCTAGATTTGCAGAAGAAGGGTATAACATGGAGAGTCCCCCAGAGTGACCTGATTTTAAACCTCATTCTCATTATGAGGAAAGTAAATAGCTCATCTGGAATCCTCCATAATTGCTTGAGGAATGTAGACTATTTTCTATGCACGGCAAATTTGGGGAAGTTACAGCAAGCAGAGTCTTACACAAATGCTGATCTAGTTTAAACTTAATCCTCTAGTCTGGAATCAGAAGAACACAGATTCCTGAGATGTAAAGAATGGAATCAAAGTAATGATAAGAAAGTTTGTATTAGTTTAGTTTTGTTTTTTTCCAAATCTCAACTGATTGAATTTTAGTGACATATGAATGTGGTTAATTTTCATGACTTTTTTCTCTCTGGTTTCAAAATGAAAGTAAAATTAATAGTCAAAAAGAATGAGAATAATGGCATACTGAGACTGAAGAGCATTCAATCAACTACTGCCCAGATTTCTGGAAATTCATGGCATTGCCACATAACTTTATATCTAGATCTGGAGTGCTCAGGGGTGAATTATTCACACTATGGGGGTGAGGTATGGAGGAAGGACCACAGTGGAGTTTGAGGACAGAGAATGGAGCATCCCCCTGTGCCCCTCACTGGCAGCATTGTGTCAGGGCAATTTACAAGATTGGCTGAACTCCTTGGGGTAAAAGCGTTTTGTGAGCATAATAAAAAAGCGTGCAATTATCCATAATTCCAAACAATCCTTAAAAATGTAGCTTTATAGTTTTACTGATCTGCCAGCCAATCTGATGAACAGGAATGAGATTTTGTTTACTGTTTGTCCATTTGTTGAAAGAAAATAGCTGTTGAAGCACCAGGTGCCTCTGTTCCTTGGAGGTGGGCTGCTCACTGGTAGTGAGCTGTGGTTGCGGTTGCCCCGCACATCAGTGTGCAGGATGGCACCTTCCACTCCACTGCAGAGACGGGAGAAGAAAACGATGGGAGGAAAGAGCATAGTGGGGAAGTTTGAGGTGCAGAGTGATTTTTCTCTTTAATTTAAAAATATTTCCAGAAGATTAGACATACATGCTTTAAGTCAGAACAAATGTAAATAATTTCAGATTGTCTGTTTAGGATTATTCCTAGTGCTTTTCCTGCACATTAGTGAGAGCACTGGGAATTGACTGTGGTGTTAACCCTCTCTGATATGAATCCGTAGTCAAAGCAGGTAGTTTGGGCAGGGAGCAAGCAGGACTTACCTGGCCCTAATAGTCAAACTCCATGAAACAATTGCTAGTCCTTCCTCTAAAAGAGGTCTGAAAATAGCTGTTAGTGTTAGGTTAGCGTTGGAAATTGAAACCTGGAATTGATAAAATCCAAAAGCTTTTCCTTTCAATAATAATAATAGTAATAGGCAACTTTTACTAGATTTCTTCTTTGTGTCAGAAGCAATACCAGTTATGTACATATATTAGCTCATGCACATTCATCCTTACAATCCCGAGAGGTATGTATTGTACTTCCCATTTTTCAAATGAACAAACAGCAGTGCATGTTACTGACATAACTTGGACAGCCTTTTGAGAGGCAGAACTGGGACTTGAACCTGGTTCCAACTTCAGGCCTCACTTTACTCCCTACTCTGTGCTGCTGCTTCAGTGTTTATTAGCTAGATGAGCTGGATGGATGGATTTACACATCACAGGTCTTAAGATCAAATAACCTCTGTCTTCACACCTCAGTTCTGTCACTTATTACCTCTGTGGTCTTGAAAGAGTTTGTTAATCACTCTAAGCCTGTTGTTTCCTTTGTAAAGTTTTGTTGTTACTGGGCCTTCTGCCCTCTCGGGATGCTTGGGAGGACCAAATGCCACCGTGTGTACTGAGTGCAAGACAGATGCAAGGTCTCCTTATGATTCTCCCTCATAGTGGTATCATTTGCAAGGCTTGTTCTTAAAAATATGTTTTTCTCAAAGGGTTTGTATTTTTCTAAAACATGGGCATTTATTGAGTGGTAGAAGCAATGATATGCAATGGAACTTTTATTTAATTAGAACCTACGAAAGTAGGAACTCTTAGTTATCTATGTTGTTTTTGTTGTTTCCTTGAACTCCACTTTTGAGAGCAAGATACAATGAGTGAGAAAATAAGTGACTGGCAGAGGTTTGTTAAAGATCCAAACTGTTCCTCCGGTATTCCTAGGGTTCTAATCAGAGCCCATTAGAGCAGGAATTCCCTAGAGACCACAGATGTCAAGTCACTTGTCCAATAGCAGGTTCCTGTGCTCTTTCTGTCATGTCCCCCATATTTCTCTCTCTCATGCTTGGCTTGGTTTTGAGCCCACACAGGTGCTCAGAGTGAGAGCTCCCCAGATCTCCATCCACATGGGAGGTGGTCTTTTCTGTTTCTGTAGATGGTGCTTATTCATGGTGACTTCATTCATGGTGAAAACACTTTTAGCCGCAAAAGTTGGAGATAGAAATTTCAAATCAACAAAATGTTTCATTCTCCAAACAGTATCATTAATTTTTTTTAATTGTTATTTGGCTTATGAGGGGGGGACCCAAAAAGTCTAATTTATTTATAAAGAAATGTGTATTTATTTTTACATGTTTAAACCTCAGTCACCTTCAAAGTACTCTCCATTTGATGAAATACACCTATCAAGACATTTTTTTCACTACTCAGAACAGTTTATGAACTCATCAATTTTGATGCCTTTTAGCGTTTCTGCCTTTTTTTGTTTCACATCTTCCAATCAGCAAAATGTTTTCCTTTGAGGACTTTTTTCATCCAGGAAAACAAAAATGTCACTTGGGGCGAGATTAGGTGAATAGGGAGGGTGGGGCACAGGGGTCATGCCATTTTTGGTCAAAAACTTCTGAACACTCAGTGAAGTGTTGGAAGGTGTGCTCATAAATCAGCCATCAAGAAATGGGCAAATGCGTTGAAAGAGTCTTCCAAAAAAATTAACTGAAGCCTCTCACAGCCTCTCACAATGACACCAGCTGGTACACTGATACGGATGAGTTCTTAGAACATTCACCTGGCAGGGGAAGCCTGTACTACAAGAGGCCCACCCTCCAGAAAATAATTCCCGTTTTGGGGGGTCCCCCTTTGTGTATAATAATGGCAAAACAAGTGCAATTTGAACTGTCTAGGACACATAGTGAACTTGAACTAGTCATTCCCATAATCCACTGTTGGGCTCTGCATATGGCCCAAATTTACCAGAAAACTGCCAATCTCACTCCTAAATTCTGAAGATCTACCACAGAGGGAGGCATTGTGCAGGATTATAGAAGATAAAAAACCACATAAAGGTGATTTTTATTGTGATTGTATAAGGCAAACACAGGGAAATGCTGTGTTTGTAAAAGAAGGTTCAGTCCAGCCATTCCCTTACTTTCAAGTGGAGGGAACAATACTACTTGAAAGGAAACAGAGGAAGTGCCAAAATGTAAAATGTGGATATCATTTGCGTGGTCCTTATTTTCTTATGATTGTTTCCTCTTGATTGTTTCCTTTCAAACACTGACTCCCTTGGGGAATCCCAGATAGCAGGAGAACAGAACATTCTAACATTTTGCTTTGAAGCAAGGATTAGAATTAACTGCCCTTTAAATACAGCAACAAATTAATCCACCCCAAGTCCCAGTGAGAGAGGTCAGTCAAATTCTTGTGATTTCCCAGATGCGGGCATTTCACACAGAGACACAAGAGAGGGTAAATTACTTGCTCAAGGCCACACAGCAAGTTACTGAGCGGCTTGGAAGCAATTACACATACAGAGAGATCTTAATTGGCTGAGCCCTAAGATGATAGAAGAGCCATGACATCTGATGCCCCCAGCAGTTCTCTGCAGTCCCAGTGGTTGCCATATCAACAGCTATGAGGTTGGGAGACACCAGGCAAGGCCAGGAGTCAGGCAGGAGTGGAATGCAAGATTTATAAAGGTACCAAACCCCCTCTACATTCTTGTCCACGGCTGCAGGACCTAACCCTGTGGCCTGGGTCTGCTGCACAGGGTTCCCAGAGCACACTGAGTCTAGGAAAGTAAGCACAGAGTGTACTATATGTTACTAGAATCAGAGCTCTTAGACCAGAATGACCATGTTAACAATAATGAATGTGAGTCAGACCAAAGATAATTTTAACAAAATATGTTTTTAACCTGATTCTCATAGGGCAAAAAAAGTCCAAGTGGTAGATTTTTCATTTGGGGCCAAAAACAATTGGAGGTAATCTCAGAAGTTTACCTCTTTGGGCCAGAGGCGGAAACTTGCAGCTCAAGGAGGAGAATAATGTGAGCTTTAAAATGGATTATAGAGAGCCAAATAGAATAAAATTGGGATCTGAGTATGAGTCGGTAACATGTTACTGAGTTTCCTGAGATGAATCGTCTGCACAGTTTAATAGCACCAACGTGGTGGCTTTAACGTAATGTCTAAAGTTGCTAAGCTTTGATATTGTAAGTAGCCTGACCACATAGAGTCTGAGTAATTCGATTTCCTACTATTGTTCTAAAGTGGATCCTCTTTATAAAGCCACAGATACATGGGGCCGTTTAAAAGATAATGCGAAAATCCCTCTAGCGTAGAAACTTCAGTTACTGGTTTATATCATCAACTTTCAATCATACCAGAAGTCTAGTCGATGGACAGTTGGTTATAAAGGCTTATCTGAACTGAGGAAAGGGATGATTGGAAAGAGTAATCTACTGTGGCCAATTATAAAATGAGCCACCTGAAAGGAAATCTGTACTAAATATGGGCAGCCTGTCAGGCACAATGTGTCACGTGGTACTCAGTCAATCCCCAAACTGCTTCTGCATGCTACCCTCTGGTAAATCCCCCATTGTACCCCTGGTGAATCCACTTTGAGACAGACCCACTGGAAATCTAATATGATTTCATATTCTCTCTTTATAAGCTGGAAAATATCTGTCCATAGAGAAACCCAAAGCTGTATTTTTAAAGAATTTCTCCTACATTGCTCACACCTTGTAGTCTCCAGCCAATACCATAGGAGTAATCATAATGGTTAACACTTACTGAGAATTGAATGCTGTTTGCTACATGACCAGCCCTGTGCTGAGTTTGTTAATGGACAAGATCATAGTGAATCCTCACAAGAGTCCAGATTTACCTGCATTGTTTGGATGAGGACACTGAGGTACAGAGGTGAGGTAACTGGCCCCGGGAATACAGCTGATAGGAGACAGAACCAAGATTTGAAAGCAGGTGGTCAGACTCTAACCAACGTGGCTGATTGTGCTGCCGTGGCCCAGCGTCCCTCATGGACTTGCCCCACAAAGCTCTTTTCCTAAGAAAGAGATGTTGGTCATTTTGATGTGAATTTGATGCTGTTACCCATGCTACACATTTTAATCTCAACTGTTATTGTGAAATTCAAAGCTTATTTTCCAATCAACAAGAAGTCAGTGAGAAAATTTTTGCTCCAGACCAAGATGGAGTAACAGAGACTGGATTTACCTTTCTGTGTGATGAAACTATTTGAGAAAGGACAAAATACATTTTATAAATACAGTAAAAATGTATTTTTGAAAAAGGAAAACAATGTGCAAGGCACTGGGCACCAGACAATGACAGACAGTGATCCTGAGGTGACAGGACAAGGTGGAGGAAGATTGTCAGACTTCTGGGACCTTATAAGCAGGAAGCAGGCTGCTGGAACTGTTCAACGACAAGCACGTTCTACCCAAGAAAATGGAAGAGTGACTCTGAGGATGCCGCTACCAATGCAAAGGGCAGAGCAGCAGACCAAAAGGAGGGGCCAGTGAGGCCTCCATGGGCTCAGAGGCAGGGCCCTGGGATCTCTGCCAGCCCAGACGAGGGAGCTGGCTCAGCCTTCATGGGCCCTGATGGTGGATCAAGCCTTCGAGAATTATTCTTAGGCCCTAAAACTTAATGGAATTTGTCCTGATGGATTGCAAATTTATTTAGACCAGTGACCCCCTATAGCCTTCAATTTTCTCTCTGTTCTTTGTGGAAAGGAAGTGGCTATCTTGTGACTGCTCCACCATGTACCCTAGAAGCAGATAACTTCTTTTTTAGTATCACAGGTCCACACATAGGCAGGAACTTCCCTGGGGTGAGTCATACCCATAATCTTACCTGCACCTAATTTAGAGGACTTATATGATGATGTTTGGAACTTTCTGGAGGTGATGCTATTTAGATAAGATGTTAGATTTAAAGTTAGTGCTGGAATGGGTTAAGACTTTTGGGGCTGCTGATATGAGTTGAATATATTTTGCAAATGATGTAGATGTAAATTTTGAGGATCCAGAGGGCAGACTGTACTAGATTGAATAGTATTCCCCCCAAATCATGTCTACCTAAAATCTCAGAATGTGACCTTGTTTAGAAATAGGATATTTGCAGATGTAATTAGTTAAGATAAAATCACACTGGATTAGTATGAGCCCCAAATCGAATATGACTTGTGTTCTTATAAAAAGAAGAGAGGCAACACTGAGACATAAATAAACACAGGGAAGATAGACACGGGACAATAGAGGCCAGGACTAAAGTGATGCAAGCTGCAGTGCCCCAAGGATTGGTGGTAGCTAATGGAAGCTAGAAAGAAAGGATTCTCCCCTAAAGTCTTCAAAGAGATTATGGCCCTGCTGACATCTTGATTTTGGAACTCTAGCCTGCAGAGTTGTGAGGAATATATTTCCGTTGTTTTAAGCCACGCATTTTCAAGTATTTTGTTACATCAGCCCTAAAAATCTAATGCACCATAATAACACTAACAAAAATAAAGTTGGAATGGCTCTATCATTAGTAAGAATACTACCAGGGAATAAAGAGAGTCATCTAATTATAATAAAGTCGATTCATCAATTGATCCAGAAAACATAGAACTCCTAAACTGTTATGCATTTAATAGAGATTCAAAGTACATGAAGTAAAAACTGATAGGGAAAGTAGATCCACACAATTCAGAAATTTCAACAGTCCTCTTTCAAAATTGGTAGAACAAATGAACAGGAAATCAGTGAGAAGAGATGTGAACAACACTTGAACCAACTTGACCTAATTGACATTTATAGAACATTGTACCAAACAATAGAATTTATATTCCTTTCGAGTGCATTTGGAACATTTAACAAAACAGACCATTCTCTGGGCCATAAAAGAACTTTAATTGATTTTAAAAGTATTCAAGTGGTACAAAGTACACAATTTAACAAAACAGAATTGAATTAGAAATAATAACAGAAAATCTCCAAATATTTGAAACTAAAATATACTTCTAAATAATCCATGTGTCAAATAAATCAAATGGAAAATTAGAAGTATTTTAAACTTAATAAAAATAGAAACCCAGCATATCAAAATTTGTGGATGCCACTAAAACAGTATCATGGGGGGCTTTTAAGCACCAAACCCCGATATTAGAAACAAAGAAGAGTCTTCAATCAATGACTGCAATTTTCACATTTAGAAACTACAAAAAGAAGAGCTAATGAGGGCACAAAATAAAGAGAAGAAAGGAAACAATAAAGATGAGAGTGGACTAGAGAACAAAAAGATTGTAACAGAGAAAACCACTGAGCCAAATACTGCTTTGTTGAGATCAATAAAATTGCTAAACCTCTAGCTAGACCAATTCGGGGGAAAATTTAATAATAATAAATGTGAAATATGTTACATCATTAGAGTTTCTACAGATATATAAAGGGATGTGAGGAGATATTATTAACAACTTTAGGCCACTATATTTGACTACGTAGATTGGGGGTAACCAATGTTTACTGTAAAAGAACAATAGTCAAAATTTTAGACTTTGAGGGCTGCATACAATATATGTCAGACTAGTTTTCAATCTTTAAAAAATGTAAAAAAATACCACATTTTAGCTTTAAGGCTGTAGGTGAACTGCTGACTTAGATGAAATAGACAAATTTCTTGAAGGAAATTACTCAAGCTCAGTCAAGTAGAAATAAATAACCCGAATAGCCTTGTATCTAATAAAAATTGAATTTGTAGTTAAAAACTCTTACAAAGAAAACTCCAGACCCAGAAGTCTTTACAGGTAAATTCTACCAGATATTTAAGGAAAAAGTAATACAATTGTGAACAAATCCTTCCAGAAAACTGAAAAGGAGGGAATACTTTCCAATTTATTCTATGAGACCAGCATCACCATAGTACCAAAACCAGACAAAGACACTATAAGAAAATTACAGATCACTATCCATGTGAACATAGATGCAAAACTTCTAAACAAAATGTAGCATATTAAATCCAATAATATATAAAGAGGAAACTTCTTATATTGATCCAACATTATATACAAGGGAAAACTCATGATGACCGTGTGGATTTTATGCCAGGCTTGCAAACTTGAAAATCATTTAATGTAATTCACCATATTAACAAACTAGAAGGGAAAACTATATGATCATATGATAGGCACAGAAAAGGATTTGCCAAAATTCAGCATTCATTCCTGAAAGAAAGAACGAACGAAAGAACGAAAGAAAGAAAACCTCTCAGCAAACTAAAAATGGAGAGGAATTTCCTCAATCTCATATGAAAAATTCACCACTATTATCATACTTAATAGTGAAAGACTGAATGATTTTCATCTAAGATCAGGATCAAGACAATGATGTCTACCCCTCCTCTTCATTTTCACATTGTACTGGAGACTCTAGCCAGGGCAATCGGGAAGACTGTGCTGTGAAAAGGCAGTATAAAGGACATCTGCATGGAAAAGGAAGAAGTGGAACTGTCTTTTCAAAAGCAACTTATTGTCTAATATAGAAAATTCTATGGGATCTACAAAGAAGCTACTAAAACTAATAAAAAGTTAGCAGTTTGGTAAAATGTAGCATCTACATGTGAAACTAAATCGTATGTCTGTGAACTACACCATTTATGATACCACCAAAAAACGTATATGCTTAGGAATAAATAACAAGAGACGTGAAAATTTACACACTGAAAACCACAAATATTGTGGAGAGAAATTAGAGAGGGCCTAAGTAAATGGAGAGAACATCAGTTCATGGGTCAGAAGACTCAATATTGTTCTGGTGCCAATTTTCCCTGAATGAATCTATAGAGTTAATGCAAAATCAATCAAAATCCCAGAAGCCTTTGTTGGAAAGAAATTGGCTGAAATTCATGTGGAATTGCAAAGGACCTAAAATAAAATAACTTGAAAAAGAAGAACAAACTTAAAAGCTAACATTACATGATTTCAGGGCTTACTATGAAGCTGCAGTAATCAAAACAGTATGATAATGACACAAAGATTGACAACAGATAAGGGAAACAGAAAAGAGTGCCCAGAAAGAGACCTATATACAGATACTGACAGCTGACTTTCAACCAAGGTACGAAGGCACCTCAGTGGAAAAATGATAGGGTTTTCAACACATGGTGCTGGACCAGTTAGACATCCATATGCAAAAAGGAATTAAACTTGATCTTTATACCACGTAAAATAATTAATGTAAAATTATCACAAGACTAAGTATAAAACTTAAAACCATGGTACTTTAAAAGAAAATATTGGAGAAAATCTTTGTGACTTGGGGTAGAAGAAGATTTCTTAGATACAATCCCAAAAGAATGACCCAAAAGCTGGTAAATTGGACTTCATAAAAAAAAAAAATCTTCTCTTTGAGAGAAATCATTAAGAGAATGAAAAGACAAGTCACAGACCAGGAGAAAACCTTTGAGATTATAATTTGAGAAAGAACCCTTAAAACTCAACAGTAAGAAAACTCAAAATTTAAAGTGGGGCAAAAGATTTGAGCAAGTAACTTTTCCAAAGAATTTATACAGGTGCCAAATAGGCACATAAGATTTTCAACATTATTAGTTAATTAGGGACATCCAGATTAATCTAAAATGAGCTACCACTATAACCTGTTAGAATGGCTAACATTTAAAGGACTGATTATACCAAATTATGGTGAGAGGGGAAGCACCAGAATGTTAATAATACATTCTCACACACTGAGGGCAGAATGCAAATGTTACGGTCACTGAAAAACAGTTTGGCAGTTTCTTAAAAAGTTAAATATACACCTACCACATGATGCATCCATTCAACTCCTAGATAGTTACCCAAGAGAAAGAAAATCATACAATGTCCATATACAGATGTGTACATGAATGTTCATAGCAGCTTTATTTAAAATAGTTAAAAGATGGAAACACCCCAGATGTCCATTAAGGAGAGAATGGCTAAACAGTGGCATATTCATACAGCAAAATGCTATCCAGCAGTGAAACAAAATTCACTATTATTGATATAGGCTACAACATGTGTGAATCTTAAAATGATTATGCTGAATAAAAGAAGCCAGACCAAGAAAATTAATAATACATGATTCTATTTATATCAAATTCTAGGAAATGCAAACTAGTGCAGAGTGACAGGAAGCAGACCAGTGGTTACTTGGGGAGGAGGTAGGCTAACGGGAGAGATCACCGTTGGGCAGAAAGGAACTTTGGGGGTTGATGGGTACACTCATTTCCTTGATTGTGGCAATAGTTTCACAGGTGTATATATATGTTGAATCTGACCAAATTCTACACTTTAAGTATATGCAGCTTATTGTATATATCAATTGTATCTTTAAAAGGCAGAGAGGAGCTCTTCCTGAAGGAAGAAAAAGGGAAGGGGGAGGATGAGGAGGAGAGAAAAAAGGAGGGATACAAGTTTCAGATCTCACAGAAACAGTCTGGGAGATTAGATTGGTAAAAGGAAAGTGAGAATTTCCTTGAAGCTCCCCACTATCTTTTCCTAATCAGAGTGAGACTGGTCCTGACTGTATATAAGCCAACTGACATGTTCCACTGGAATGTCTGCTCAGATGGTTCCATTTGCCTTTACTTTTTACAACTTTTCTGAGATATGTGTGGATCATCAAGGTTCTACCAGTGAATGACTACATCTGGAACCCAGGCCACAGTTGCAACCCAGGATTTATTATTTTATTAGTAGAAATATGGCCTTGCTTTCTACATAACTCTTACTGCAGAGAATTTCCAATAAGTAAAACTGATTTATGAAATACAGACTTATAAACAAGTGAGACATCGATAACATTCCTTACCAAAACAGTGTCCAAAGGGCCCCTTTAAATAAGAAAGCTTCTTCAGGGCACCTAAAATCGATTCAATGCATTAAAAAGTTGGCTTTACACACATTTTAGGAAACTATCTGCATCTTTTATGGGGGGGGAGGGGTGAAGGGTGTTCTTTTTATTACCAAGTGATGTCCACACAGTTGTAGGGAGTTAAAATAAAAATCTGAAAGTGCACTTTATAAAAAAAAAAAATCATATCACAAGCAGAAATGATATACTACAGATGAGAATAATGCTGGATGTATCTTCAAATTTATACATTATAAACACTACCTGCGTACTGTTAAACCAGCCTTATCAAGTGAATGAATTTTTAATAAGCTGTATTTTCTTTGAATGCGCCTTTCTATTCATAGCTCTCCACCCTATATTCCCCAAACTTTCCCTGGCAGCCCTTGGGGAAGGTAGACCTGGGAATAGAGCGGTACCCGGCGTGCTGCTGAGTAGCCTGCAGAGGGGCTTTCGGGAGTGTCCATAGCGCCCCAAGCGGACAGGAGGCCTGCTCCACTGTGCAGCTGTTAGGAGACGACTGGAGCTCACTGTGGCCTTGCCAGGGGTGTCGCGACATTCCTAGGCCTCCGCACGCCTGAAACAATGAGTGACCCGCTTGATTTATGGCTGGACCTGGCCCGGCTGCGGGTGGGGTAAGTGCTCCTTCCGAAGCCCCACAGGCTAGGGTCGCAAGGGGGAGGCAGGGCGCATGTAGAACGCTATGCTGCCCCCTGTGCCATCTTGGATCAGAGCCTGCAGACCTTCCCACCTTCCCACCCCCTAAGCTTTCGGGGAACCGTACAGAGAGGGTTGGTCCTACTGCCCTTCAGGACATGCCGCAATCAGCTGGCACTTTTGTCCCTGGAGAGCTGGACACTCTGCTGCTGCCCTGGAAGTGACACCCTGCCCTCTGGGCCCTCAGGTTGGCTGGGTGGCCCTTTAAAAACAATTTTTACGTGTAAGACTGAAATTTTTCTACACCCACCACCCGCCTTTCCCTGGAGGCACCACTTACCCATCTGCTGAGTTTCCTTCCAAGCTTGTTTCTATACGTTTCTTACCCAGATGTACCCATGGTACACTTTATTCTATGTTTGTTTTAAACATCACCTGCGTAAAACCCAAGGTGTTATTCTGAAACTTACTCTTTTTATAATTCAACATGCCTTGGAATTTTGTCCATTTTAGAACATAGACGACCACCTCATTCTTCCTAACCACCCCCCACCCCCACCCCCGCATACATATTCCACTGTGGATACAGCCGTTTATTTAGCCATTAACTTATTTGGGGGCATTTAGATTTTTCAGTTATTCACAGTGCTGTGATGAATGGCCACGTCATGACTTCTTGTGCATTTGGGTGAGGGTAGTTTAAGAAGTAGTTTAAAATAACACTTAACCCTAAACCTGAGCCTGAAAACTACCATCTGACCCCTGTATCTGCTCTCAATACCTCCAGTACCTACAGACCTTTTCCATAGAAAGCATCTGTGTCCAAGAACCAGTAAGAGAAAAGCTTACATATCTACAGGTAAAGTTGGGTAGTGAAATTTCTTTTTTTTTGATCCTTGTTTCTCTCATTTTGGCTACTAGATTGCTATGGAGATCCAGGCAGATTATCCTGTTTCTGGTTTCTCCTGACCATGATTTAGCCACATGTTGTTTTGTTTTCTTGGTTTAGAGTTTTAAACTGCTTGTCTTATAAGGACAGTTTTAGAGTTGGACAGGCCTGGGTTCAAATTCATGTGACGTCTCTAAGCCTTAATTTCCTTATCTTAAAAATGGGCATTTTAATAACTAACAGTTGCAGAAAATAAAAGAAAATTATGTAGAGTGTTAAACAAAGCAATTAATAGATAGAAAGTAGGTAGTAATTGATGGGTGTTATGGGATAAATGATAAAATTTTACAATATAAATCACATCCAAGCCAATTTCAGTACTCTGAATACTGAGAGGTTTTTTTAACAAGAGCAACTTTTTCGTGTCTTAGCATCTGTGATACTAATGAGTGGGACTGCTTTTATCCACACCCCTACACACTCATACAACCATACGTGTCTTTTTAGGCTTATGCTTATTTCCTTTAAGATTTGGTCTAGGTTTTTAAGCTATCGGATAATCTCAAGGTTATAAAGGGCCTTAAAAAGAAATAAGGCCAATCTGTTCCAACCCCTGACCCCATTCCCAGGTATACACAGCCTTTGTCTGATGGTTTATTTCCCCGGACAGCTAATTCAACCAGATAAGTGGGGAAAATATCCTTCATTTCCAGAGTTATATTACCTAATTTTCTTCTATCTTCAAAGTCATCCAGGTGATTAATTTTCAATTACGCCCAACATAAACGGGAAAGACCTGGGAAAAAACCCTCTCCCTTGATTCAACATATTCAATTTACTGAGAACTTTAGGGCAGCCACTCTCAGTTCTGGGTGCTAGTGATAGAGGGGGATGAGAGACCACCCCTGCCTGCATGGACTTTACAGTCTAGCCGGGGAGACAGTGATAAAGTGGCATTGAGTTAGCGTCTAGATTTATGAGGTAGTAGCATTTCACTGATCCTAATTAGACACTGACCCCATAAAGCTGATAATGACTGTGCACTCTACTAAATGAGAGGCAGATTTGTAACAATGCAGGGACTTCTTTGTTTTGGTACTGCATAGTTTGTGCCCTGCGTAAATGTGCAGTAAGTAAACAAAGAGATAGTGTTCTATAATATAGAACTAGAGTACATACCCTTATAAGACAAGCAGTTTTTTCCCCAAAAAATCTTGAACAAGAAAACATACCCTATAAATATAGCATTTCTGTTTTTAAAAGTATTATTAATCCTCCCCCGAGGACATTTTTTCATTGCTTTTTAGAGAGAGAGGAAGGGAGGAAGGAGAGAGAGAAAAACATCAATGTGAGAGAGAAACATTGATTGGTTGCCTTCTTGTATGCACCCTGGCTGGGAATCGAACCCTTACACTTTTGGTCTACAAGACAATGCTCCAACCAACTGAGACATACCGGCCGTGGCTAGTATTTCTTTTTTATTAAAAGACACTACACACACATACATACACGTATACATGTACACATACACCTACACAACTAAAAGGAGAAATTTTTTTATAGCTTGCAGCAGGCCTAGAGATTTAAATACTGAAACCTTCAATTTGTACTGATAATTCATATACAGCAATATGGGGTGAAAAAGGTTAATGATGGAATTTTTTTAAGTATGTTCCATTGACTATAAATGGCAGATCTGACAGTTAAAATGAAAATTGTTCCTGAAGAAACTTTAGTCAAACTAATTATTGGAGACGTTATAAGGATATATAATTATATTCTTCACCTTTAAAAAAAGTTTTATTACAAATGTGCTTTTAAAGAACAAGTAGAGAAATAAAAGCTGTAATTGTTCTTAATTATAGCTAACTGTAATTGCAGTGAATTGCAATATGCTGAATATCACCAACGGCTAAAGAAACCCTGGCATATAGACAGTGCACCCACTTTCGTGAGATGAGGTGTAGTTTTATGGATATTCTGTTATCTATAATTTAGCTCTTTTACTGTTGATTCTATTTCTGTTGGTTTTATTTGATTTTTTTAAAGTTATTATAGAGACATAATTGTCATCTATGAATGTGCAGCAGGTTGGAGGTTTCATCTGGGGTTAGTTCAGAATTCCCATTGACACAAAAATGACATATTCAAGATTGTTAAATGAGCAGAGTGGACATGACCCACCATGGCTGAACACACAGGTTTGAGTTTCCAGAGGTAGTGATAAAGACCACATTTAATTTACTCAGCAGGGCCCAAGAAGTGACCTGGAAAATACCAAGGGTCTACCATAGCACTAACGACTCCTCCACAGATACCACCCAGAGTCACGTTATTTCAAATGGGTAAATTTAAGTAGGGCGATCGGGTCCTGTGAGTGGGAGTTTTCATCTGGCTCCTTCTTTGTGCTCCGAACTGAAACTGAGTTCTGTCTCTGCCAGGTGTCTGGTATTCCTGCTCGCTTTTATGGTGAGAAAGGCTGAGCCTGAGTCCTGAGCCGATGTTTTAGCAAAAACTCTTGAACCTCATGGCACCCCACTTTACTCTTCTGTGAAATGAGGTGATAGCACCATCCTGCTCTTCACTGAGGACTGTATAAGGCTAGATTTTTAAATGAATATACTATTGGAGACAAGTAGCTTCTTCAACTTCAGGAGAAAGGAGCATTTTGTTACGTTTTTATAGCTACTGTTCTGAAAAGTAAAAATTAATAAACAAAGCCAAGATTCCCCCAAATCACATCAGAACAAACCTTATAACTTTTCAATCTCCATGAGTGGCTGCTATGAGCTTTCAACCCCATAACCAGTCAGCCTTGACATAATTTCTGGTGCATTTTTTAATTTGAAAAAGATGGGGGGCGGCTCTCAGTGCCTTGGCTGACCCCCATTCCTGACTGCAGGTGAGAGGTTGGGACCAGGTAGACTGAAGCCCTGTGAGGGGATGTGCTTTGGGCAGAGGTCACAGCTACACCACTCCCCAAATAGATGCATGTGTGTCCCTTACTTTGGGGATCAGATGGAAACAAACAAGAGCTAGAAGTTCCAGTTTGTGTTCCTCAAAGCCCTACAGCACCCAGTGCCTGCAGGACCTGCAAGTCGATTCTATGAAGGGGCAGGGGAGGAAGTAATCGGACCCACAGCCACTCTCAAATAGACCAGTAGTCCAGGAGCTGGTGTAACCCGTCTTCCATTTTTTTTCATTCTCACTGCATCCCACCTGGAGTTTGACTGTGGCTGTCTGAAGCCACCTTCTTCTCCTCAGTCCTCCATGTGTCCCAGGGCCCACTGCTGCCCTCCCCCAGGCCACACCCTGACCTGGAAAAGAGCATAAAGCCCTGGGAGTTCTCACATCTACTTCCGAATGGACCACAGTTTTTGTATTTTACATTCTTGAGGACAGATCTATAAGGAAAAATATGCTTCCTCTTGCTAAAATCTGCTTTCTCAGTCACAACTTTGGCATTATTGTATGAATGAACTCTCTGGATTTGTTTTACCAAAAACCTCTCCAACAGGGAAACAACCCTGGTGTAGGACTGATACAGTCTTGTCCTACACAACTGGACATCCGCTTGGGTGGGCCTTTGTTCTGATGGCTTCCCCACTAGATGGCTGACGTCCTGAGGGAGGGGTCCCTGTTTCTTCACTCCCTGCCCAACCCCAACACGTGGAAACTGGCACATAGTAGGAGCTATAGAAATATTCGTTTTGCAAGTTAAAAAAATAAATGCTAATAAATATGCTAATGGATTCAATAACCAATACTTTCAGCTGATGGATTAGGCTATTAGTCAAACATAACATTACAGGCTGGTATTTGCAAATCCCTCTTTGATCCAGAAATTCTCAGGAATGGGGATGATTTTCTCTCATTAAAAGAATTTACGGGTAATGCTATGTCTCTGGGAGCTAATAGAGAAAAATTGGTCTTTATAATAAAATGGACCTCTTTTCAAACTGATGTATCCAAGAAAAAAATTTATTTGGATTAATAATTTTTTGTTATATTTTTACTTATAAAGCCCATTTATGAATTGCAGGGCAGCTGTGAGCACCATCATGAAGCCATATTAAATGCAGAGTCATTCAGGGACCTGGTTACCCCCTTCCCCTTGCAGAAGCATAGTATTTGAAAAAAATATACCTGTTTTGTTTTTATTTTTTGGAGAGATGTTAACAAAGCTTTGAACAATCACACACACACACACACTGCCTGTAGTATGCATTGTCTGTGTTTTGGTTGTTTTTGCCTTTGCTTTTTTGTCTCTGAGAGCACAAGTTGTTAAATAAAATGAAATGTGCCACTTCTAGGGTCTGTGACTGTCCCTCAGGTCTGGGTACATTTGCCATTGCTAATGTCTAAATAAGGGAGGTTTAATGAGCAGGAATTGCTCCTACTGGCTGAACTCAGGTCCTTCCTCAATCATATCCTTTAACCATAGTAGATTCACAACATTTAACCCAGGGAAACTCCAGTGTGCACGGAGGCCCACTCTTCTCTTCCTAATGCCACCAGCAGTGTCTCCACTTCAGGTGCATTTCTACGCTAAGTGCCAAAATGACATTTTTGAAAGAAAACAAAAGCCCTTACCACCACCTGGAAATGATGGGACAGCAGTGCTATTTAAACAGTGCCTCCCCCCACCCCCAAATGACAGTCAGCCAGATGGGCTGGTTTGAAGAGCTGGTTAACAGAAACCTTGAGCAATTTTATTTTCAAGGCAGTTGAGCACAGAAACACAAAGGCACACAATAGTGGCTGTTTTTACAGGGAACACTAAAATACTCTAAAGGCTGGATACGTCAGTTTTCTGGCTAAATTAATCTTAGTGCTGCAAGTTTCTGATACCCCAGATCACAGGCAGGCCTGCGGCCTCATGTAGGTCACTAGTTCTAAACCAGGGGTCCCCAACCTCAGGACTGCAGACCAGTACCAGTCAGGGCCTGTCAGGAACTGGGCCGCACAGCAGGAGGCAAGCTCGAATGCAATGCACTTGAATCATTCTGAAACCAGCCCCCCACCCCCCAACCCCCGCTCCCGGGTCTGTGGAAAAATTGTCTTCCACAAAACCAGTCCCCAGTGCCAAAATGGTTGGGGGACTGCTTTCCTGAACAACCGCCCCTCCACCCCCAGTACACCCCAGTTTCCTGAGGGACTTGGTGGATAGAAGTCCCATCTCCTAGCAAGTGGCAACTCTCAGCCTGAGCTAAATACCAAAAGTGCTTTAAAGAGAAACTCCACCTTGTAGACAGTTTTTGAATGGAGGGGTGTGGAAAGGTTAATCCCTGTGAGTGTAGGCTGCTCAAAAAGGAACCTGAAGGCATTTCTCTTGCAACGCTGGTCTGCAGGCAAGACCATGTCTGAATGTCAGCTGGCTGGTAGGTAGTTCATTCACTTCCACACAGGAGTGGATTTGAGAGGCTGGCCAGCCTCTGTAGTGTTATGATGTATCTCTTGTCAGAACCTACAGTTTTCTAAGAGACTGGGTGAGTTTATCTGAGAGTCTTGTTTCCCCTTTTAGTTTGTCAGCATTTTGAATGTACAGATTCAGACCTATCTTTTTTTTTTTTAAAGCACAGAAACACCTAGTACTGTCCACTTCATGCAGTGGGTACCTGAGGAATACTCACTGAGGAGAAGGGTGGAATACAGTTGTACAAAGGAAAGAACCAGGCATGAGGAATTTAGGTGGGGAGAAGTGGCTGTGTTTCATGCAGTCCCATATTCACTCAGTCTCCTGATCAGAGAGCTCTTTCTGGCCACGCTATAGAAAATACCCCATACAACCCTCACTGTTCCATTCTAGCCCCTGCCTTGCCTATTCTTCTACCTAATGCACACTATGGCAAGTAGTGATAAACATCTATTTGCTTGTATGTTTGTGTCTATCTCCCCCTTCTAGATTGTCAAGTTCCTATTAGCAGGACCATGGTTTTTTTGTTGTGGTGGTCACTGCTCTAGCACAGAACCTAGACAAATGAATGAATATGCAACACATTAATTATATCTGTAGCTTCTATATCCTCAGTAGCAGTGTAGAATAGTGATCAAAAGCAAGGCTCTGGGCCCGGCTGGCATAGCTCAATGGATTGAGCTTGGGCTGTGAACCAAAGCATCACAGGTTCGATTCCCAGTCAGGGCACATGACTTTGCAGGTCACGGCCCTCAGCAACTGCACATTGATGTTTCTCTCTCTTTCTTTCTCCCTCCCTTCCCCCTCTAAAAATAAATAAATAAAATCTTAAAAAAAAAAAAAGCAAGGCTCTGGGACCTAAATGCTTGGGTTCAAACCCTGGCTGTATCTGTCACTAGCTATATGACCTTGGGAAGCAATTCAACATTTTTGTGTCTTGTTTTCCTCATCTCCATTGGGTTTTAATCATAGTGATGACTCCATGAGGCTTTTATAAGAATTAAGTGACTAAACCTATGTAAATGCCCAGAATAGTAGCTGCTATTAAATAAGCACCCAGTAAGGGTGTATGCGTGTAAGTGTAGATTTCACCGTGTGGGAGTGACTGCTTGTGTCTATGCACAGACATATGCACACACATACACATGCACACACACTAATGTTTTAATCATGTGAGTGAAAATTGAGGAGGGATGAAAGTGGGAGAGAAGAAATAGAGAACAGCCCAAACAAAGAGAGCATGAGGACAGACAGATGAATGGTCGGAGAGGAAGTGCGAGCAAGAGGAGGGTGCAGGGTCCCGGGAATTTCTTTGTCAGAGAAGAAACCTCCATCTCTGAAGTGTCATGGTTCACCATATGAGAAGAAGTTAATTGTCTTAATATATGGATTTGTAATGATGCCTTTAAGCCGATCTTCTTGTCTATGTATCATTTGGAAATAGATCCAATTTCTCTTTAAGATTTTATTTATTAAGAGAGAGGGGAGGGAGGGAGAAAGAGAGAGAGAAACATCTGCCTCTCACACGCCCCCAACCAGGGGCCTGGCCCGCAGTCCAGGCACGTGCCCTCACCTGGAATTGAACCAGCGACCTTGTGACTTTTTGGTTCGCAGGCAGGTGTGCAGTCCACTGAGCCGCACCAGCCAGGGCTAGATCCAACTTTAAAGACCCACAATTTGCCCCAAGTGTGGTGATTGAAAGAAAAAGAAAAAGAGGAAAGAAAACATGTGCTTGATTGTAATATTTTTACCCTTAATTAAGATAAAGAAAATCTCAGTCCTTCTGCAACCAGAACGTTAAATCATTTGCAGGAGAGGCAATTTAAAAAAGGTATCTTAACATATTTGAAAAGTCTTTGTACTTTCGGAAGACTCAAAGGTACCATTGGAGAGAAACATTCCAGGTCTTAAAAATATTCATCAGGCTGACATGCAATTAGCATGGGGGCTGATGTCCTCTGCTTTCCTGTTGTCAGCTAATTTTGGAAGCTGACATGCTGCACAGGAATAGACGGCGTGCCCTTGCTTCAACGCATCCTGAAGAAGAGCTGTGTGACTAGTGCAGGGGTGGGAGGCAGAGGAGCAGCGCAAGAGGAAGACCTGTATTTCAGACGGCTGAGCAAAACTGGCATCACTCTGCACCAGCGAGTGGTCCACACATTTAAAATTAAAGTCAGAAGCTCACACCCTCCATCATTCTGGTCTGCCTCTCACCCCTGGGACAACTCTGTTTCTCAGAGCAAATAATTTCGCTTTGTCATTTTTTTCATCATTGTTTTCATTCAATTTTTAGCATTGTGCTCTCCTCTTGAAGGCAGATTATCTTGGCAATGATAACTAAGAAAAGGAAATTAGTACAATTAAACTCTGAATATGGCTCTAACTCTGGCAGGCATTTTTTTTAAGTGAATTTAAGACATTGGAATTACCTTCAGGTAGAAAATGTTTCATAGTCTCATCGCACTCATATTTATTGAGAGCCTGGTTTGTGCCACACACCGAGTATTTAAACATTTGAATAAGACATGGTCTTTGGCTTAGGGGAGCTTTCAGCTGTGGGAAAATAAAAGGTGTTCACCCCTTCATACCTTATGTAACATCCTTTACTGGAATGTGAACACTTGGAAAGAAGGGTCAGGAACTGATTCATCCTGGTGCATTTTGAAGCACCAAGCGTGGTTTGTGCTGAACATATTGTGAAGGCTCAGTGAATATGTTGAATGAGTAAGCATTAGTGCTAAAGACCACTTATACTTAGAAAGCAATATTAATAATGGACATTTTGACCTATAAAAATTCATTGAAAAAAGCATGGTCTTTATGGTACTTTCATTTTTATAGACTTTAATTTTTAGAGCAGTTTTGGCTTCACAGCAAAATTGCAGGGAAGGTAGAGACATTTCCTACATACCCCTCATCCTCACGCATGCACAGCCCCCCTTCCCCTCTGTCAATATCCTCCCTCAGAGCTGAACCTTCATTAGAATTGATGAACCTCCACAGACACAACGTTTTCACCCAAAGTCCACGGTTGACATTCAGGCTCACTCTTAGTGTTGTGCGGTCTGTGTGTTGGGCAAATGTATAATGTCGTGTGTCCCCCATTACATCATCCTACAGACCAGCCTCACCGCCCTAAACAGTTTCCATATGGCACCTTCTGTAAGCTCTCTCGGTTGGGTTGTAAAGGAGTGTTGTCTTTGTGAACCGTAGCATATTCTGCTAAATTTATTTTCCTCAAGCGTTTTTTTTTTACAAAAGGTATAAATTTATGAAAAGATGAATAATTCAGATTATTTGTCAACAATAGTAAACAGGTAAAAATGAACAATTTGTCATTTTAAAAGCTCTAGTGTTTTGCTGATCTGAAAAGTACCTGTTGGTTGGTGAGTCCTGGCTGCACTGGAGCAGTCAGATATAGTTGTGGTTTCTTTGTACTTTTTAAAAAATCATGGGGCTACACACTCCAGTGGAATCATCAGGTTTTTAGGTGGCATCACTTAACCTGTGTTCACCCATTCATTTATGTTTACCACTACTTACTTTTCCTATGAAGTAATGTCTACAACTTTAATGTTACTTTTTGAGTACATGGTTGTATAAAACATCATTTCCCCACTCACTGTGTGAAGAACATAACTTTTCCCCCAACATTTTTGCCTTTTGCTGTAAAGGTCAGGCCAGCATCTTTCTGTTGCACATGTGGATCTACTGAGTGGGCTTAGACATTGTCTTTCATGCAAAATCATGCCCATATGTCACTATTTCAGAATTTCTGGCTTATTTGTTAAGAGGAGTAAAAACCACAAAAAAACACTGTGTAAACCTTGTCTTTCGCCCCCCAGTATTTATAACTGTCTCGCCTCCAGGTCTAATTCAACATGTTTTCTTAAATGGCTTATTATTTTTAATCTTCCCTAGGAATCTGACTTTGTTTTCAAAGAAACAAAAAGTTTTTCATATTCATAGTTCAATGGTTTTATATCATGTTTAATCAGATTTAAAAATTAAAATAAGTACCACTTTGGGGGGGGCTTCAGCCTCAGGCCCCCCTCCCCCCGCTGCCATGGATGAGAATAAGTCTACCAAGACATGATCTGCTTGGGGAGGAAAGGTGGCTAATCTCTCAAAGGAGAAGGGCCAAGAGCCTTTTCCTCAATGGCCTTTTATTGGGTTCATTTACACAGGAATTCAGGTAGAGCTCATTAATCATTAATAGGAAGTAAGGATCAAACAATAGATAACAAAGAACTCTGAGGGCCTATTTTGAGTCAGGGTCAGATAGCTAAAGAGCTGTAAAACTTTGAGGAACAAACTTACTTCTTGCTTGGACCCTTATCATTTAATTGAGAGCATTCTAAACAAAGCAGGTTTCACAGAATTTTACATATTCTTTCTTAGGCCTGATCACTGGGGGAACCCGCCCTTTCCAGCACAGAGCTGCACCACCCTCTGTCATTGTTTCAGGCTTAGGTGGAGCAAGGGAAGTAAGGCAGCCAAGAGATTAGGAGATTTCTTGCAGGCAATGAGGAGTCAGGCTTTGTCAAAGCTGAGAGGCGAGGATCCATCACCCCCTTTTGCTGTAGCCCCCAAAGTCCTTCCTTGGGGGCCTCCCACGTGACTGTGCCTGTCTTAGATCATTCCCCCCTTGGGGAATCTTACCCATCATTGGCTAATCGACCAAGCATTGGGGGCCAGTTATGGATGAAGTAAAAGGAGCAGAAGTGATGCTCCTGCCAGGGAGATAAGCTTTTGTCTCCTTGGTAGCTGACGGTCCAAGGTCACTCCCTCAGCCTTAGCCTTGGCAGGGTTACAACTTCTGAAACCAAGCAGGGTGGTTCCCAACATACCACTAACCTTCTAAGTGGATCAGGGGAGAAATACAACATACTCTTCCCTGGTAAGCATGCAGACTGAGGGATCAGGAGCCAAAGTGAGACAGGCATCCATGAGAGGGCTGTCGTCGCTCTATTTTTTTCCATGGGGATGGAGAACATTGGTTAATTCAGTAAGGCTTTGAAACAGAAGTCAGTTATCGACCCTAAGTTTTATTACTGTATTGCCGTGGTTCTCCAGCGAGGGCAGTTTTGCCCCTTGGGGATATTTGGAAATGTGGAGAGACATTTTGATTGTGAGAACTGGGCATTGCGGGGAGTGGATACCTTTAGCATCTAGTGGGTAGAGCCCAAGGATGCTGCTAAACGCCCTACAATGCACAGAATAGCCCCTCAGGACAAAGGAAGATGTCAGTGTAATGTGAGGTTGAGAAATGATTAAGTGGACTTATTATAACATATGCCCTAAGTAGTTTAAAAAGATATTAGGGGGGCTCATACTATTAAAATACGAATAATAATCTGGAAAGCAAAAATAAAGAGTTAAAAGACTAGAAAGGAGGACAGGTAATTGTACCTCAACCCTAGGTTGCTGCTGTTACTATGATCAAGTTCTAAACTCACAGGCAGCAGAAGTTCAGAAAAGTTCATTAATTCATTTCTTACAAATTGAACAAAGATTTATTGAGTATTCACGTATGTTGGTGACAAAATGAAAAGTAATAAAATTTAAAAGATATTTCTGTTGTGATAAATGTCATAAGGGGAAATGAAAGGGATGGGTACTTCTCAGCTGGGGTGTCCACAATTCCAGGGTTCATTTGGAAAGAGAAATTTCTTATGCAGGAGCTGAATTCTTAGAAGGGATGAATAGATATGAAGCATTCGTCTGTGTAGTGGGCAAAGCTTTCAACTGTGGTTTTTGCTGAAGGAATGAAAACTTCCTCTCAAAAGCCAGTTTCTCTACCATTGAAAGCTGAAGGTTTAATGTTGTGTGGTTGTTTAGGAAAGAACATCTCTATAGTAGCTGAATTTAGAATCATTCATTTATTTAAGGCAGGACAGCTCTAAGGGAACCAGCACATTCCTATTACGGACAATAGGTAGGAGAAAGTTCTCGAGGCCAGGAGGGCCCCAGGCACTTCATGGAGGAGGAAGTCCTTTATTTGAATTGACAAGATGAGTAAAGACAGTGTGAGTTTAAAGCCAAGATTTCTAAATCAGGGCTGACATACTTGCTTTAGGAGGTCCACAGACCATCTACATTTGCACATCACATTTTGTATGTATATGTATGGGTTTATCGTTATATTTTTGTAGGTAAGGTGTTTATATTTTTAAAGTGATGAGATGACCCAAAGAAGTGGCTGCACTAGTGTTCCTAAGAATTACACTGTTTTTTTTTTTATAATATAGCTATCAAGTATTGTTTTTTACAATATTCTACTTACTATAAGTAGAATCATACTTATCATAAAATAAGTATGATTGTACTTATGACTAGAGGCCTCTTGGTGAAGGGCATGCCTTAATCATACTCACACATGCCCCCAAAAGCAGTAATTCACTGTCTTTCACTGTGTCACTGTGACTCACACCAGATCACTAGTTTATTAGGAAGGATAGAACTCAGGAATAGCCAATCAGAAGGGATGCCGAGAGGCATGGTGTATGAGGCTTCCTGCTCTCTTCAGGCATGCCAACCTCCCAGTTCAACCAGGAAGCCCACCTCCACTTTTAAATTATCTCAACATCAATCTTCATTCTCCTCCTCCTTACTTCTCATTATTTTCAAGAGCCCATCTCTGGTGGAAGGACAAGATATTGCAATTAGGAAAAATTTAGTTTTTAAATTTGTGTCTGGTCACTCAACTAGTGACCTGTCTTTTGTGCCATTTGACTTATCATAGCATCTCCTTCAATAATGGCAGCTGGTAGGACATTGTAACAAAGAAGTAAAATACAGTAATTTGCTATTAAAAGAATTAGATTTCATGCCATACATATTCTTTCATAAACCTCAGGTGACAGAGCACATCAACATGAAGACACATTCTCAACAGAATTTATTACTCAATGATTCTTGGGAAGAGAAAACAGATGTTTTATTTAAGTGGAAAATATCTAAAATATTTTATATATTTTGATATTTTAGATATTTTGGTAGTTTAGGAATTTTTTCTTCCTATTTCCTTCTGTATATTGTACATTTTTAAATTTTAATGTTTTAAACTTAGTTAAATCTTACCACCAGGAAGCAAAGGCAGCTATTTCACATGTGTAGAAAGTTTCCTTTGAAAATAGCCATTGAAATGTTTATGGGAATTAATCAAAAATGTTATTAGACAATGTTAAATCAACAGCTGCATACACAGTATCTTTTGCAAATATATGATACCATTATTCCTTGGTGTATTATATTATGGTTTTATTAAACACATTTTTAGAACTTAACAAAATAAGCTTATCATACTTATCTTCTTTTTCCCCTCCAGAGAGACAACCACAGAGTTAGCGGGAAGTCTACCAAGGTGAGCAGACAAGCTTTGCTTATTCTGTGCATGATTTCTGATATACCCAGAAAAAAGTGCTGTAAGCTTTCAGAAAGAACTTCATTTTCTCTTTTTCACATCAGATTTTAAGATCCCATATTTCACTATGTAAAAGGCAAAAACTGTGTAGAAGTCACATAGAAGTGATCGAAACAAGAAGTGATGAGGATGATGCCCACGTGTGGCTTAGAGAAATTCTTATTCATTTTTGAAGTTCTGTCCTTTATCTTGGAATGTATGGATGAGCTATATTCTTCACAGACATCATCAACATGCTGTTTCTTTTATTATATTCATGGGATTGGCAATCTAAAGATGCATGGAATTGATTTTCTCTTTCTTCAGTATATCTGTTATTGTCACTGTGTTCAAGGATTTATAGATTTATGAAGGAATCCTGACATTCCCCTAAAGAACTTACAGTTTTGATGGTGACATATATATTGTACTTGTTATCATCATGGAAATAAATAATTAGTAATATTATCTTACCAGCAAAAATAAATCAATATATAAATTAATCAATGTATTTTATATATTTTTGATATTTAGTGACTTTACAAAGTAAGATATGATTAAGAGAATGCAAATTATAGAGAACTAGCCATCAAAAATGATTACCACCATTTATTAGAAGAAAAAAAGAAAGGGAATGGCAATACTTTGCTGGGCATCACGTACAGCACCTAGCATTGTGCCTTAGTCTTTGAAAGTGCTCAATAACCATTTGTGAATGAAGGAATAGGGTATAGAGTATTGGGAAATGGAAATCAAGGGAACCTTAAGAACAAGAAAAAGAAGTGCGAACAGACTATGGTAATGAACAGCACTAGGGAATAAGAACAGTACATATCGTCACCATCTGTTATAGGAGATAAGCACATTTGGTTGCTTTTTTATGTAAAGAAAATCTTTGCTTATAGGATCATGATTAATATTGCCAAAAAACTGTTTACTGTGATTCAAATATTTAAATTGCTCCATGTCTTAATTCTTTGGATAACATCCCAAAGAAACATTTCAGCTGTGTGCCGGTTTGCAAGGTTAAAGCAGATGAGAGTTCTGGTGTATGTATCCCCTCTACAAGGTCCACCCTGAAGGCTTAGGCATCCCATCATTTTCAAGGAGAAAGAGAGTTGTGTATCTGCCCATGATTGTGGTGAAGAAGTTAATCCCCAAATAATGAAATCAAGAATGACTTTCAGACGTTTCTAAAATGGCTAAGGAGTGGGCCACCCTCAGATGAGGCCCACAGGGAGCTGTATCATGCAGATAAAAATTACTCAGCTATCTGAAAAATCTGGTGTGCACCCTGAATTCTGTTAAGCAGCAGTGTTTATTATAGTGAATACCAAGTGGCATTTCCGGTATTCACTGCAAGTGGTCCTCTGTTGTAGCTGGTTTATTACCCAGGGAGAGTTCTCTCTCTTCTTGAGTTTGGTGGGAGATATTTTAGTAATGAGCCTACTTATTTTTTTTTTTTCATGATTTTTTGTTACTCCAATGTGGTATCATGTAGCAAATAAACATGACAGTAATCTTATTCAAACTGCGATTCTCAGTCATCCTAAAGGCATGGCAACCAGGGTGTGAGAAATGGCAGTTACTTCTCAATTAGCCTCGAATGGAGCCTCAGGTATTCTTCCTGACTTTCTGCACAGTCAGTGTAGGGCATGTCCACGGACCATTGTAACCGTCCCTCCCGTTAACATGAAATCATATAGTATGTTGCTGACAACTACTTCTCTTGGCATTCAGAATTCAGAATATTTCTTTTGCTAGCATTTGTTTGCTTGTACACTCTTGTGGAATTAAGTTATTCAGCTTTCAGCCTTTTTTTCCCCCAAATTTCTTCAGTCTGTCACTGGGAAAGTGCAAGTGAGCCCTGGAAAACCTTGGTGCCACTCAACACAAGGCACTTGGTGTTCTGTTTGTTTGTTGGCTAATGGTTAGTGGAATGTGACTTAAGGGTTTTTATACTTTTCGCCATAACAGCATGTTTCTGATGTGACATCCAGGAAAAATGAAAAATTGTGATTCAGGCAACTGCTAAGTAGTGGGTGATACAAGTGGCTGGATATAAGACAGTGGCGTCTTATAGCGGTTTGGTTTTCATTGGCTTTGCCTGTCTTGAAATTTTTGAGAAAAGCCATTTACAAATATTGCACAAGGGTGGAGTTATTTCAACTTTAATTGCCTTATGTGGCATTAATTTAAAGTAGCTGGCCACTGGTTGATAATAGTCTGTGAAACTGTCTAAATCATGGAGCAGTGGATGGTGTCCCGCTAGTTAAACATGCTTTGAAGCTGAAATGAGCTATGTGCACAAGCTGCTTGAACAGGCATTGGGTTTGTTCTTCATTACTAATGATAACCTAAAGTGTTTCTGAGTTATTGGTATTGCTGAAATTAAAGCCTAGTAATAATGTGTCACCAGGAAAAATTAGATTATATGAACAACATGCACTAAGTATTGTAATTATATTATAAATATTCAAATTGATGATCTTGTTGGGATTAAAACATATTTAAACTGGCTTCAGGTACTACTCATGCTATCCTCTTTATCTGGAAGCACTGTGGAAATGGGATGGATGGTTCCATTTCTTGAAATGGGAAAGTGTTCATTTTTAATTTTACTTGTAACTCCTTACTTCTGTTTTGCTGTAGCAAAGAACCCTTTAGAAATCTGAACAATTTGGGTTTTTTTCCCCCATTACAAGCATGTCTTTCAAGAAGTTCTTTAATGGTGAGGAGTGTTCAGTTTATATAGATATGTTTTAATTAAATAATGGTAAAATCCCAATTGTTCTAATGGGATACAGGCACTAAATTAGTTATTATAAGCTGGGTTTTTAATGCAAATGATGCCTATACAGAGACACATCTTTATTTTGGATAGCAGAGTAAAGGTATAAACAAGGTTTATGTTAACAGAGATTTTAATGTAATCACGCAATATTAGTGGCTGTTTTTAAAAAAGAGAGAACATTTTAATCCGTGTTAATGTAGTCTGCTGTTTCTCAATGTAAACTGAACAGTATGGAAAATAAAGTGGCTTAATACACTTTACTGGAAGTAGCTTAAGTGTTACAACAGAGATTCACAGGCTGGTTCTTAACGCACAACACCGAGAAGTCAGGATAATCTTTGAGGAACATGAAGTATTGGTAAATGAAGCTTAAAATAATTAGGTATATAAATCAGATGTCATCTTTTACTATATTTTAGCATAAAACAGAGAAGGCAGGAGACAAAGATTAAAGTAAAGTTATGAAGGAAAAACTTAGACATTTTTTCTTGTGTTTTAATCCAGTCACTTGATCTCTTTTTCTATGCCTTTTTTGAGGGGGTTAAAGGAATATAAGTACTCAGTATAAGAAATGGAACCCCCCAATTCCTAGCGTATCACTACTCACCATAGGATGGCTGTTTCAGACCCTCTACCAAAAATATAGGAACTGCTTGCTTTGTGTGACTATCAGAACTGAAAGCCATTAATTACATTGCAACTTAACATATGCAATTTTTGTCTTAAACTATTGAACTTTGTTTTCCAAAATTTGATCTGAACAGATTCTATGTAGCAGAAGGGCAAGAGTGTACTTTCTTTTTTTTTTTAAAGATTTTATTTATTTATTTTTAGAGAGGGAAGGGAGGGAGAGAGAGAGAGAGAGAGAGAGAGAGAGAGAGAGAGAGAAGCGTCAATGTGCGGTTGCTGGGGGTTATGGCCTGCAACCCAGGCACGTACCCTGGCTGGGAATCGAACCTGGGACACTTTGGTTCCCAGCCCGCACTCAATCCACTGAGCTACACCAGCCAGGGCTTGTACTTTCTGATTGACCATATTTCTTAGTCATGGGTGTGACTGGTCAGGTAGCAGCAAAAGGAAAAGGTGGAAGCAAAGAGAATCAAAATAAGCTCTGCCAGCTCCACTCACCCCATGTGGCTCTAGAGGGGTTTAAGTCAGACGTTCAGTCTCCTGTGGAGGGCTTTAGTAGCTAACATAATCTCATATTTCTCATTGTCTCCAATATGAAATTCTGACCTCTGAAAGACCTTTGAGAAATTAAAAGATAAAAGTGTTGGTAACCAAAGGCAACAAAAGCAAAAGTAGACAAGTGGGACTACATCAAGCTAAAAAGCTTTTACACAGAAAAAAAAATCAACAAAATTAAAAGGGAACCTAATGGATGAGAAAGATATTTGCAAATCATATATCTCATAAAGGATTAATATCCAAAATATACAGAGAATTCACACAACTTGATAGCAAAACAAAGCAAACCATCTGATTAAAAAGTAGACAGAAAACCTGAAGAGGTATTTTTCCAAAGAAGGCATACAGATGGCCAACGGGTACATGAAAAGGTATTCAGCATCACAAATCATCAGGGAAATGCAAGTCAAAATCACAATGAGATTCGACCTCACACCTGTTAAAGTGGCTATCATCAAAAAGACAAGAGATAACAAATGTTGGCAAGGATGTGGAAAAAACAGAACCCTTGTGCTCTGTTGGCAGAATGTGAATTGGTGCAGCCACTGTGGAAAACTGTATGGAGGTTCCTCAAAAAATTAAAAATAGAACTACTATAGGATTTAGCATTACCACTTCTTGGTATTCATCCAAAGAAAATGAAAACAGGACATGGAAGAGATACCTGCACTCCCATGATAATGGCAGCGTTATTCACAAATGCTATGGAGATATGGAAACAGCCTGCCTGTCAGCAGACGATTGCATAAAGAAGATGTGGCATATGTGTATGATGGAGGAGCATTCAGCCATGAGAAAGAAGGAATCCTGCCATTGTGATAGCATGGATGACCTTGAGGACATCATGCTAAGTGAAATAAGTCAGACAGAGAAAGACAAATACTGCGTGGCTGCATGGTATCACTTATACTTAGAATCTAAAAAATAAGTCAAACTCATAGCAACAGAGAGTAGGAAAGTGGTTGCCAAGACCTTGAGTTGGAGGAAATAAGGAAAAAAACAAAAACAAACAAAAATAATGTTGGTAGTTCCAGGCCAACCTCTTGCTAAGTAATCTAGAATTTATGAACATTTCCTCTCTTTTTTATAATCCCAAGAAAGAACAATTCCCTTAACTTTCATGGGACCCAAGTCTGGTTCAATATTTACAAAATTTATCATTTATTTATTAATTCAACTAAGGTGCATTGAGCACCAGCTATATGCCAAGGGCGTTTGCAGGCTCTGTGATAGAAAACAAACAGAACATCATCTCTTCCCCTAAGTAGTTTGGTCTAGTGTGGCAGATACAGACAATCATAGTGCTGGGTGGAAAGTGCTTAATGCCGTTAGAAAGGTAGAAAGACATGTAATCAAACTAAAGGCACCAAGGGATTGCAGCAACTAGATGGGCCACTTCTGTTTGGAGGAAGCAAGGACAGCATCATGAATCAACTTTCAGAGCAGATGGATCAGGTTTAAGCCTGTGGCAGTGGAGGGGGCTGTGCACTCCCCACAGAGGGAATGTCATCATTGATGCCTAGGGGAGGTGTGCAGCGAATATGTGTAAAAAACAAAAAAATGGTACCATCTTGTTGGTTGGAGTGCAGAGGCAGGAAGAGGAGCTTGGGGGATGATTGGTTGATGTGAAGGGAATGCTCCAAGCTATCCCTTAAGAAGGATAATCTGGAAAAATCAATAGAATGGATTTGGGGAAAGCAAAAAGGCTTGAACTTCTTTGTATAGAACCTCATGGTACCCCCGGACTTCACAATCCTCAGAGCCCCTCTCTCTTAGATTTACTACTTAGCTAACACACAAAAATAAACCCTCTGGCCTAAGAGATTGGTTTCCAAACCTTACACTACCCAATTTTCTGCTTCCAGCACCCGAACATCATATTGCATACTGACTCTGAGGTCACAGTCACAGTTGGTAAGATGTATTCTCTCTTCCACCCTGCCTGAACCCCCACATCCTAAACTTATGCAATGTATCTTCCACTCTTGGGCAGTGACTAATTCTCTTTTGCATGAACCTTGCTCTAAATATATTTTTAAAATTATTTTTCTTAGGTTGACTCCATCTAAAAGGTACTGTAGCTATGTCAGGCCAGAAAAATGTAAATTGAGTTTGTAGCTATAGTTCAAAAGGTTGGAGAAGACCCAGCGTTGACCCACTACCCTGGTAAATTCCTTTTTCTCCCCTGCCATTCTTGGCATGTTGGGTATGGTGTGCATCCTGTTCACAATCTGGTTGCAGCAGCTCCAGCCATCACATGGAGACCTGACCACGTTTAGAGAAGGGCATTTCTTCTCATGTATCTTTATTTTAGGAAGAATTTGTTGCCCATGTCTAAGCTCTTAGAGAGGAAACTGGGCTTCTGGTGTTTCCAGACTTTATAATGAGAGAGATATTCTGCCATCAAGGAGGAAGGTATGCGTCAGGGTAGGGGGAAAATGGCTTGTACATACTTGAGGAATGATATCTGCCATAGGACTCTTCTTGTTCTTTTTTTTTTTTTTTTCCTCCTAACCTATACCAGCCAGGCTTTTGACCCTTTGATTCTACTATACAGGGCTGGTCAAGGTCAACAGCAGCCTCCATCTAGCTAAAATCAGAGGCCATTTATCGGTTCTCTTATTTGGCTTCCCACTCAAGATAAGGACGTCTTCCTTCTCCATGAAATGCCTCCTTAGGGTCTAGGACACCAAACTCTCCCCATTCTCCTCCTCTCTCACTGGCCATCCTTTCTCAACCTTTGTGACTGTTCTTCCTCTTTTATTTGACTCTACATGCTGAGGTGCCAAGGTTCCTCTTGCTCATTTCTCTCTTCACATGTAGAGAGGATGTGGAGAGAGATTTCATCTAGTTCGATGGTTTTAAATATCATTTTCATATGGTTCATTCCCATTTTTGTATCTCCAGTCCCAACTTCTTTGAGCTTCAAATCTGAATACCCAGGCGTCAATTTAACATCAATACTTAGATATAAAATCAAACACTTGATGTGACCAAAAAGAACTTCTGAACCCTATCCATACCCACTTTACCACCATGCACCCAATTGCTGAAACAAGAAACCTAGAGTTATTTATGTTGCCTTTTTCTCACACTTAGCAGACTATCCATCAGCAAAGCCTACAAAATTTATTTCTAATTTGTTTTCCCCATCTCTCTCTAAGCCATCATAAAGTCCCACCTGCACTATTAAAATGGCCTGCCAACTAGTTTCTCGTTTCCTCTGTTGCAATGCAATTTCCACATAGCAGCCCAAGTGATCTTTGAAAAGTTATCAAACTTTCTCTTCCTTCTTTCAACAGCTCTAATCTCATCATGAGAACCCCCAACCCCCACATGACCTCATCTAAACCTGATCATCTCAAAGGCTCTATCTCCAGTTTCTATTACATTAGGGGTTAGGGCTTTAGCATATGCATTTAGGGGGATGCCCACATTCAATGATAACAGGAAAGGAGGGAGGGAGCTTTAAAGAAACCTTGTCCCAAAGAACCAGTGGTAGATGAGATATAGTATCTGTGCCCTCTGCCACCCTTCTCCCTCTGCTCACTGCTTTATATTCTTGGCACCCAGAAAAAAATCATCTTACTGGCTGAAATGTATTAACCTGAATTTGTTAACAGGCTGTTTGGAGCCGATGTTGTTGAGTGTATATTAGCATAGAGGTTAAGACATTGGACTTTTGGTTCAGACACTTGAATCTTGTGTTGGCCAATTCTTAGTCGTGTGACCTTGAGCCATTTAGTTAATATCTCAGTTTCCATGTTTCATTTGTAAATTTGGAAAAATTGTGATATCCATCTTATAGTGTCACAATGAGAAGATAATCCTTGTAAAATATTTAGCTCAGAGCCTGGCAAACAATAAGCAAACTAATACATGGTAGCTATTATAGTGATTCATTCAAAGACAACTTCATGCTAATTATTTTTTATCAACACTTGGATAGTGTCCATATCCAACACAAGGTGCCTTATTGCATTAGAAGAAACAGGCTAGTGAAGTGGTTTAGCACATGTGCCCTGGACCCGAATCCAGTGTGTGTTCATATCCCAGTTTGGCCACTTACTCATTCTGTGACCTTAGTAAGTTTCTTAGTTACTCTGTGTCCCGTTTGCTTCATCTGTGAGATGGGGGGTGAGACAGGACCAATAATTCTGAGAATGAAATGAAGTGATACATGAAAGTGCTCAAAACAGTGCTTACTTTTTTTTTTTTTTTTTTTTATCATGGGAAATTCAGGTTGTATACTGGTTGAAATTTGAGGTGGGGAATGAAAGGGTGTCAAACCATAGGCTATATAACCCTCTAATTCAGATATTAATTATTCAGTGGCCAGATTTTTGCTTTGCTATGAATGATTATTGATTAAAAACAAAATACCCAAACAATGAATATAAACTTCCCTTGGCCCTGCTATAGTACAAGAAAATAACAATTACCCGAAGAAAGTATGTATGCAAATACTCCCCATCTATCATAGCCAGCTATATCAGGAACACGGTTTTTATTAACTCTCCAAATTACCTAAATCAAAACATTTAATTCTTTATAGATGCATTTAAGAGCCCATAGTGGCTGAATTAAATTACACTTGTTTTGTAATATAGTGTCCTGATGTGTAACAGACTATCAAAGGAACCATCTTTACAAGGAAAACTTTAGAATATTGTTAACTTACTCACTGCATGACCTATTTAAACTGCTCAGATTCTTCTTGTTGTAGACTACATAATTAGATTTTAAATGGAACATGATAAAGAAATTATACTGGTGATCTCCAGAGATTTTGATACCCTGTTTGGCTCTTTGTAAGAGTATAGCAAAGGCATACTTTAAAATTTAATAAAGGCCTGGCCTAATTTTTTTCTTTTTAGATTTTCCTTATCTGCTCAGTAATCCAGAGCTATGCTATATTATCCATAAGTGTTACCTGAAATAAATGATCAAAATAAAGATTCCTAAAAGCACATTTATCCTATTTTGAGAATTTTATTATTTGCACTTGAAAGCTTTTGTGTAGCAGTTGAACTCCTTTAAGATAAAATGTGCCATTTCCTGAGTACGTCACTGTAGAGAACTGGAGCTTGATTCACTCTGATTGT
The DNA here is from genome assembly GCF_004126475.2 of Phyllostomus discolor. NCBI lineage: Eukaryota > Metazoa > Chordata > Mammalia > Chiroptera > Phyllostomidae > Phyllostomus > Phyllostomus discolor. The sequence continues at coordinate 72,942,898 of NC_040903.2, forward strand.
GGGAGCATTCATAGCTTCAGAGCTTCTGAGCAAGGGGGTTGGAGACTGTTTCAACGGAAGATGAACTTTTACAAGTAGAATTCCTTATTTGCTGTGTAAAAGTCGCACCTCTTGAGAGGATGAAAGGGAACGCATGTGTGTGCACACGTGTGTGTACACGCGCACACACCCAGCCTGCAGAAAGCAGAGCCAATGGCAGAAGGAAGGAGAGTTCCTGACTTGAGTGTCCTAAGAGCCATCACATCCTCTTCGGTAAATGATTTTGTGTCATAACTCCAGTAGTTCATCTTTTGTATTTAAAGGAACACTGCCAAGATAAAATGGTATGTTGCATAGAGCTACTTTTTATTTATACGTAATACTACTTTGCTGAATAAAAGCTTCTCTGGTCCCTCTGAAGGGTTTCCAATTTTGTTGTCCACTGAGCTTTGATAGAACACCAGGTGGGAGAGTTCTCCTGCTGTTCAGGGTGGTTTGGTTGTCTTCAACGTTTGCCTCCATTGATGTTTGCAATTATCAAGCTGCCGAGAGTGTATAAATTAATAAAATTCATTCTCATTTATACATACTTAATTTTAAACCTTGTAAACTTTTCTTTTCAAATTAGGTTTTGTAAATGTTTCTATTATGCATTTCCCTTTTCCCTCTTTCTGGCAAATATACAGTTTTCCTTTTGGGCTCAAACCACTCAAGCATCCTGTGTTGTTTTCATTTTTCAAATAAGCAACATTAAACTCACATAGCAGTGCATAAAACCAAACATGAGGCCATGACACAAGCCAACAGAGAAAATAAATTCACCATTTAGCTTGACTATTCATCCTTAACCCTCTGCTTGTATGGATTCATCCTTATTCATTCCTAACCCACCACTGGGTGTAACTTGAAGGAGTAAAGCTGAGTTACATATAGGATTATAAAGAGAAATCCAGATTGGGAGTATGGTTATCCAGTGAATAAGTGGAAATTCTGTTTACCACCACAGGGCAGCGCGGCAGCCCCTCCCTCAGCGGATTCAGATCTGTGGATCTCAGGCTGGTATCTATAAGCATGTCATCTGGTGTCCCACAACTCATTACAGAGCGTGTCGTTCTTCTTCCAAAGTAAAGAAAATCATTCCCAAATTATATTTCACTGAAATAGGCTTATGTGACTAGCTCACAACTTATGTAAATATTTAATGAATAATGAAGAGGCTTATGGACATAATAGATGATGAAACTTTAAAATGAATCTGTGGTTATTAAGAACATCCTTATTACTAGTTGCATCTTTGAGAATCTGGAAGATAAAAGATACAGCGATCCCTGTGTTTAAGAACCAAAAAATTCTAAAAGTGGAACTCTGATTTATAGTAAGAAAAACTATGTTCTTCCTTGGATCCCAGTGCAAGCACAGGGTCTGTCACATGATACGGTGAAAACATTTTTATTGAGTACATTAAGTACCATATAAATTGACTAAATATTTGAGTTCACAGGAGAGAGAACATTTTTTGTATGGCAATTAGAAAAATATCACAGTGGACGATATAGATCTTCTGGGAAAGGAAATAGCAGTAACGAAGCAAAGAGCAAGGAATGTGGAGTGCCCTGAAATGGAAATTCAGCCAGCTGGTTTCAACCAGATGGTTTGTTAAGAGGATAATGAAATATGGGATTAGAGAAGTTGGTAGAAGCCAGCGTGCAGCTTTAAAATGATATACTAGTTTTGCTTTTGGTTTGCTTTGTTTTCTTTCCAGGAGGCCATTGGAGGCATTGGAGCAGGATGCATGTATGATTCAAAGAGTATGTTGGCAAGGTTAATCAGATGGTGTCCTGCAGAATGTATTACAATGGGAAGAGAAGAGCTCACCAGCCCAGAAACTTCCTGAGGACTAGGGCCAAGTCCATGTTGCTCACTTTTTTATCCTCAACACCTAGCACAGTGCCTACAGCATAGAGTAGGTGCTCAAATATATGACAAATCAATGAATAACTGAGGGATAAGGATTTTTCTAAATAGTGTAAAGGAGGAAAATGAATACTTGAAGTAGCCTGGTCATTGTAGGAAGAAAAAGGCACTGGCTGATTAGAGAAAGTAGTGGGAAAAACAAATCAAAACTTAGGTAACGAAGGAAAAAGCAGTCCAAATGATCATCAAGTTTCCAGTCTGGGAATGTTGCAATAACACCACCACCAATCAGGACGGTCTGGAGGAAGAGCTTGCTGGGAAATGTGGCTAGAAAGATGGTTGTTTCATATTGAGTTAGAGATAAAGGCCAGCTATTAAAATGAACGTTCCTGGTGGGAGTGAGGGACGTTTGTGGACATGGAACCGAAGGTTTGACTGTCTGGGAATAAAGTGTTTGGGAAGTCTGCATGGAGGTTTTGTTGAAGACCTTTTGTCCACACAAACAGGTCTTGCAGTTGTGTTTCATGGTAGCATCCTTTGCCAAATTAGGCTGGATGCAAATTTGGAAGGGAGTCCTTGAGGACAAATAATGTTGAAGCAGAAATAAATGCAATAGACCAATGGCTTCTAGTTCATTCTGGCAATCTCTCAGGAGAATAATGAAGGAGTTCTCTGGGGTGACTTACATCCCTTTTAAATGCCCACTTCAATTGCCATCTTGTTCCTGACTTTCACTATGAAAATTTGGTGCACGACACCGTTAGCAGAGTTCCGCTGGCAGCGGAATTGTGTTTGCTGCCTGCTCTCATTTGGCCTTTCTCATCTTGGCCTAGTGCTTCTTGGCTAATTCCATCATGTCAGAAGTTTCGTGTCTTTTGGGTTCTTGCCTGCAGCTCTGGCAGCTGACAGTGTTCAGTTGAGAAAGACCTATCCAAGTTCAACTTCCATGATGCAAGAGTCTCTCTTTAATACCAGGGTAAATTGAAACCCAAGTTGAATGCAATATTGTAGCTCTTCATTTTGTAAGCTAGTTCCTGTATTGCTTGAATACTATACATTAAAATTTTCTATAAAAGAGCACAGATTATTTTTGGGATGCTTTGGAACAACTTTACATGTAATAGTTAAGGGAAAATAAATCATAAAACAGCACCTGGTAGCTTATATAATATATTAGCATAGGGGTTGTTGGGCCACGTAGATTTTAAATTTTGTTAATGTGCAGGGACACTCAGACAACCATACAGAGATTCTTGTGAGGGTGAAAATGTTATAGTCCTATTTCTAGCCAGAGTAAAGGACAGTAGTACTTAGGAGTTGGAAAGTGAGAGCCTGTGAAAGCAACTCAGGACCAAGGGACAAGGTGAAGTCAGAGTAGTTGTCTTGACTTCTCACAGTCAGCGGCTCTGCAAAGATTTTTCAGATGCTTCACTTGTCTCTTCCCCTTCCACTCTCTCTGGAGTCTCTCCTTCCTCTGAAAAGTATGTGCCTTGTGGCTGATTTTGGTAAAGTAGAAAGAAGCAAAAAGACCTTTAGAAGGAACAAAGGTAAAGAAATGGTTACACTCACTCAATACAAAATAAATTAATATAATATTTAAATAAATACATGCTTTTCATAAAAAAATAAATGGGTGCTGTCAGTGGAGTAATAATTACATTTAACATTAAAGTTGTCAAAGAATGCAATGTAATCTGCATGAGAATTGTGCAACTATTCTTATGTGAACATTCTCCTGCCAAACCAGCCCCTGGATTGGTTTTTTGTTTGTTTGTTTTATGTCGATTCTTAGTACTTTAGAGCTAGATGGAATTTATTTTGTATCATCTTGTTTTATACATAAAGAGGCTGAGCATTAGAGAGTCAAAAGCAAGTCCTCATAACCCCACGATCTTCTTTTGCTGGACAAGCTGATACTCACCTGGTGTCAGTGGAGTTCAGTCATTATTTCAGGGCCTGTTTTGGAGCCATAGAACCAGAATCCCCTTTAACTCCCTTTGGCATCTGAACTTTCCCCCCTTCTTTGGTAACCTCTGTATTTCCACCATAGCCTTGTTCTGCTAAATGAAAGCAAAGTGCTGAAACTAGTGTTGGTTGTTACTTATATCCTGGTGTACAATAGTGCTCCTCAAATCTTAATGTGCATGTAAGTTGCCAGAGGCTTTTATTGAAATGCAAGTTCTGATTCAGTTGGTCTGGGATGCAACCCAAAATTCTCTCTTTTTTTTTCTTTTTATTGAATTTGTTGAAGTGACACTGGTTAACAAAATTATGCAGGTCTCAGGTACACAATTCCACAGCATATCATCTGTATACTGTATACAATGTGTTCACCACCCCAGGTCAAGTCTCTGTCCATCACCATTTATCCCACCTACACCCTCCTTCGTCTCCCCCAACCCCTCTCCCCCAGCAATCACCACATTGTTGTCTGTGTCCATGAGTCCTTTCTCTTTATTCTCTCTTTTGCTCAATCTATCCACCCCCTAGCCCCCAATCCTCCCCTACCCTGACAGCTGCCGGCCTGCTCTCTATCTATGAGTCTTTGTTTTGCTTGCTAGTTCCATTTGTTCATTAAATTCCATATATGAGTGGAATCACATGGTACTCGTCTTTCTCTGACTGGCTTATTTTACTTAGCATAATGCTCTCCAGGTCCATCCATGCTTTCACAAAGGGTAATATTTCCTTCTTTTATACAGCTGAGTAGTATTCCATTGTGTAAATGTACCACAGCCTTCTTATCCACTCATGTACTAATGGACAGACTGCTTCTAAATCTTGCCTATTATAAGTAACACTGCAGTGAACACAGCGGTACACGTATTCTTTTGAATTAGTGTTTTGGGGTTTTTGGATAAATTCCCAGAACTGGAATTGTTGGATCATAAGGTAGTTCCATTTTTAATTTTTTGAGCTATCGCCATACTGCTTTCCACAGTGGCTGCACCAGTCTGCATACCCATCAGCAGTGCACAAGGGTTCCCTTTTGTTCACATCCTCACCAGCTCTTCTTATTTGTTGATTTATTGATGATGCCATTCAGACAGATATGAAGTGATATTTTATTGTGGTTTTAATTTTCATTTCTCTGGTGATTAGTGACTTTGAGCATCTTTTCATGTTTATTGGCCATCTGTCTGTCCTCTTTGGAGAAGTGTCTATTTAGGTCCTTTGCCCATTTTTAATTGGATTGTTTGGTATTTTTTGTGTGTTTTCTTTTACATATTATATGTAAAATTTGGATACTAACCCCTCATCAAATGTATCATTGGTGAATATGTTCTCCTATTTAGTGGGTTGTTTTTTCATTTTGTTGATGATTTCCTTTGCTATGCAAAACTTTTTAGTTTGATGTAGTCCCGTGTGGTCATTTTTTCTTTTGTTTCCCCTGCCCAAGGAGTTAGGTCAGAAAAGATATTGCTATAAGAAATGTCTGTGATTTTACTGCCTCTGTTTTATTCAAGGATTTTCATAGTTTTTAGTCTCATTTAAGTCTTTAATCCATTTTGAGTTTATTCTTGTGTATGGTATAAGAAGATGATCTGGTTTCATTTTTTTTGTATGTTGCCGCTGACTTTACCCAACACCATTTATTGAATAGACTGCCTTTACCCCATTATATATATGGTTTTGCCTCCTTTGTCAAATATTAATTGACTATAAAGGTGTGGGTTTATTTCTGGGCTCTTTATTCTGTTCCATTGACCTATATATCTGTTTTTATGCCAGTGTCATGCTGTTTTGATTACTGTGGGCTTGTAGTATAGTTTGATATCATGTAGTGTGATTCCTCCAACTTTGTTATTCTTTTGCAAGATTGCTACAGTTATTCAGGGTCTTTTGTGGTGACATATAATTTTTTTCAAATATTTGTTCTATTAAATACGCCATTGGTATCTTGAATCTATAGATTGCTTAGGGTAGTATGGACATTTTAATGATGTTAATTCTTCCTCTCCATGAACATGGTATGTGCTTTCAGTTATTTATATCTTCTTCAATTTCTTTCTTCAGGGTTGAAAGTCTCCATTTCTAATAGCTCCCCTAGGAGTTCTGAGAATTCTGGTCTTTGGGCCACCCTGTGCGCAAGAAAGGAAGTATGGAACCACCAGTCACATTTCATTTGAGAGACATGACAGCTGCTTTCCACGTTCTACATCCATATCTTTAGAAATATGATGCTTTTATTTATATTATTTTACCTTACATCTCTGGTGGGCTTGATACTATTTACTTTTTGAGAAGATGCTACAAAGCATTTTGGATACTACTGCTGCAGGAGTAATTTCTTTTCAAACTCTGAGTTATTATAAACCTGTTCAAGAAGTCCGTGGATTTAGAAGATTTAGAAGAATTGTATAAAGGCAATATTATGTTTTTTAGTTCATATGAGTTTAGAATGCAATATCAATCAAGATTTGACTTTCAATTCTGAGTTTATAATGAGTAGTTATCATTAAAGCAGAGTTTGGCTATTAGAAAGTTTTATTTTACATCTATGAAGTCTTGTTGATGTCAAGTAATTGAGCTCCCAGGTGTTCTTATTCTGTACCTGTGACTGTAGACAGGCAGTATATGTCTAGGTGGTCTGACCATGTGAATATATGTGTATATTCATATTCAGGAATCAGCTTCAGAACTGTAGTCAATTCACAGGCTATAAGCTGATTCATGGAAACTGACATTTATGGACTGCATGGATGTTAAAATTATCTTTTTTCATTCTGTAGGAAGCTGAAAAGTGTTTTTGAAGCAAAAGTACTTCTCTCCTTTCACTTCTATTCCCATTTATCTCCTCCTCTCCCCTCTACTAAAGTAAACTGGGGTGTCTTGGACATTGCAATCTAATTTGGAATGATTCAAGAGAAATAGAGAGACAGGTAACATTGAATATGCAGAACTCAGTAATGAAAAATAGTCACTTCAGTGAAAACCCAGCTGTTCTTTGTTTTCTAATAGGCTTGTGGTGTTTATGAAAAATAGCATTCAAGTAAACTTTACCAAGTAAAATTCGTTTGATTTAGGGTATTATATTGTTTTGCACAATAGGAAATGTTATTTAGATTGTAAAAAAAAAAAAAAAAAAAAAGCTGAACAGTACAGACAGTTCAAAGACCCAAATACCAAAGCATTATCTTTAAATTTAGAGAATGAAAAATGCTAGTGCATTATATTTAAGGCATGGTGTGATAATTCTTTCAGAGAAAATTCCTGTGTTTTCTGCATTTTTCAAATTTCATTTGAATGAATGCTTTATGGATTTTTATGACTCATAGGAATGTGTTAAAATGCCACTGCACACATGCCAGGCAACTTAGGTTTAAAGATTCTCGACTTGAATTATCACATTCTGCTATTTTCTTACTTGGAAAAAAAAATAAGAATTTTGTCATAATTCTGAGTTACTTTTCTGTATCTCCCCAGTGAGTTTGTAAGTCCGGTGAGTTTCCCCCAGAGCAGACCCCGAGACAAGGATCAGAGTGCAAGGATGTGAGGGAAGTGAGGCAAGGAGGAGGGACAGCCAGGAAACACATGTTCCTGAGTAGGCTACTGCCTGGGCAGCAGGGACTGAAGCTCCCTGGGACCCTGTTCCACTGAGGGGTAAGCAAGCTGGAATAACTGTGATAATGTCTTACCCTTCAGTGGTTGACATTGCTCCAGGCCCCCTTTGTTCTGAAGCTCTCAGTCTTCCCTATGCTCAGGCCAGTCACTCCAAGGACTAGAGGAAGCCCTCTCTGAAAGGCTGAAAAAGGAATCCATAGACATCTAGGGAAGGAGCTGCAGGTGACCTTCAGGGCAAACTCAGGGCATAAAAGCAAGGCATTGACAGTACCTATCTCATCAGTGTGATCACACTACATTCTCAGTGCCTGTTGTAGTCCTGGTACCTAGCAGATGCTTAGTAAGTATTTATTCAGTGTATGAAGGAAAGAAGGGAAGGAGAGAAAAGGGGTGGGCAGGGAATGCATGATTCAAATAGAATTGGGAAAGCCAGCATTGGTATCTGGTCAGCCAACAGTGGTGTTAACTTCGTAACCACCATCAGGTTGGTCTTGTGTCCCGTTTTCTGGGGCCTGAGTGACGTCCTAGAGAAATCACACAAGAGGAGCGCCTGAGAAGACAGCTTCAAGCTTACAGAGTTTGACAGTATCAGCAAAGGGTTAATAAGTTAGAAATATGTATTCCTTGCCAGAAACATGAGCAGAAAGTGCTTGGCAATGGTTACTTTCTTTTTTCCTGGAGGAGTGAAGACATGTGCTGCAGGGCCAGCATGGAGCCGGGAGCCCAATGCTGTCTCTCTCCTGGGCCTGCCGTGGCCCTGGCACTCGCTGCGCGGCAGGCCAGTCACAGAGTGACGTGAGGATGTATCCATAAACACGTGCTTTCTTTAGCAGGACTTGTAGCTCCTCCTGACAATTTCCTCATACTGATTTATTGATTTAATTTTTCGTTGGCCATAGTGGTAGTTATAAAGTAAATTTACCCCAGGAAAAAAAAAAGGATATTTGGGGAATTCATTAAGGCCAGCATTGCACTTGGATGCTGGACTCCCTTTCTGTCTGCCCAAAACAGCTGCATAAAAGACGCAAGTGACACCACGTAAGCGACAACTGACTGTCTTTTCCATTTATCCTGTTGGGATGGTGGGAATTGAAGAATGTGAGTGTTGTTTTTCTCGTAATAGTTAATCTTGGGAATCAAAAGTCAAATGACACTCACAAACACCACATTTGTCCTCCTGTTTGAATTTCAGCTGCTTATTTCTCTTTTTCCATTTTGATTTAGGGCTCAGAAATAAAAATTGTCTTGAATATGTTTTTTCCTACTCTTGACCCTGTTTTTGTTTGACAGTACCCCAAAATTTAGCAGCTTAAAGCAAAAAACCTATGTTATCTCAGTATCTCTGGTTCAGGAATCTGGGTATGGCTTTGCTGGAAGCCTAGTTCTCCAAGGCTTCTCACAAAGTTGCAATCAAGCTTTAGTCTGCAGTCTCATATGAAATCTCAACTGAGGAAGGATCTGCTCTCAGGTGCCTAAACATGGGTTTTGGAAGGATTCCGTTCCCACAGACTGTTGGATTGAGGCTTCGGTTCCTGGTTTTCTGTGGGCTGGGGCCTCCCCTGCTTCCTTGCTATGTGGGCCTCTCCACAGGGAAATTGACATCCATTGTAGCAATCAAGAGTAAGAATAAGACAGGGCTAGCAAGATGGCACTCACAGTCTCTTTTTAATCTAATGCCATAGTGACATCCTGTCACTATTACTGTGTTCTCTTTGTCATAAATGAGTCACGAGGTTGAGCCCATACTCAGAGGAAGGATGATACAAGCACATGAGAAGGAGATATGTGAGGACCATTGGGGGCCATAGCAGAGGCTGCTTATATAGATATGATTCCAAATTACAATCTGATGGAAAGTTATTTTTGCTGCAACTAAATGCTGTATTCTAAGACAAACTCTCAGTTATTTGTTATGATGTGGATTAATACCTTGAGGGTGAAGAAGAAAGAAATCATAGGGCCAAGTAATTGAAACTTTTCCTACCATGGCTAAGAAGGAACCAGAGTTCAAGCCCAGGGAAGGCTCAGGGCAGGCCCCATGTGTCTGCTTTTGTGGGTGAAGAAACAGGTACTACTATCCAATGAGTACCTGTGAGGGCTGAACTTCTACCTGGGGCTGAAGGAAGAGTTGGTTAAGTTTTGAAAGGAGAATGATGTGTGGTCTGGGACCTAGATAAGATGGTAGAGCAGACACTGAAGTGTGCACTTCTTAGCCTTGAGTGCCTTGGGTAAACTGAGAGCCACGTGGGCTGGACATAGCTGGCCTCACTAGAACAGTTTCAACAGTGGTGGCATCTGTGCCTAGCAGACACAAGGGTGTCGGTACGCCTGGGAATGTCTCTCAGGCTAATTGGAGGTGGTGAGATCTCTGGGAACCTCTGTGTGTATCTGAGTGGCGAGCAGTGGTTATGGCAGTCACTGGCATTAAACTGCATGGAGCTGTGGATGCTTCATACCTGATGTCCAGGAGTTGGTGACAGCAAGGGACTGTCAGCAGCATCAGCAGCTGTTCCAGGATAGAAGCCCAGGAAAGTGGTAGTTAACTATGTTGACAAATTTCTGACGGGGCTATTACAGTATGTCAATGTGCACTCTCAAACAATATGTTTCCATCTTCCCACCTTTCCCCTGCTGGTTTGATTGAGAAAACCATAGCGACCGAAAGTGCGAGATTTATACAGACAGCGTAGCAGGGGATTGGGTTGTGAGCAGGGGGCCCCTTTGGGAGGAATTTACCTTTTAAAACGAGAGGGGGAACAGGTGCTCTGGAAATGGCTTGTAACTGCACAAGGGTGGGGGTGGCATTCCTGGAGGGAAAGGTTACTTAGATTAACAACACTCTGCTGAAAATGATGCCATCCTGGCTCTGTCATTAAAACAGGTGGCTGTCATTATGGCCGCTCGCTCATAATGGGAAGATAATACAGGCAGAGAGAGATTTATATAGGCCCCAGAAAGATGAAATTGCACATGAAGGGGGAAACAAGGCATAAAGAGGGCCAACTGGGGGGTTTCTCTCCCCACAGGATTGCACGTGATGCTCATTAATGGCGTAGCATTTGTGTGGCTCTATCCGGAGGCTTCTTTTCCTACAGAGCTTTCATTTATTCAGGCTTATTCAAGTATCATTCAGGAAAGATTCTTTTTTCCCTCTTTGGATGTTTTTCTTCCATTTAAGAGAGAAGTAAGTATAAAAGTATACTGTGTACAACAAAAGTCACCCCTCTTCTTTTCTGGCAGTTCATCTTGGCTGCTTAGGAGATGGTTGGGAATTTGGAGTTGGCTCCTGATAAAGCGGTCATAAAGGTTCCCGTGCTGGGTGAGGTTGGTGACAGGCCTATCTGCCCTGTTTTTCTTTTCTTAAAAAGATGAAGTCTAAAAAATTATTTTTTTATTTTAATACACACTTATATGGTGCTAATTATTGCCAGGAACTGTTCTAACCGTTTTGTAAGTGGTAACTCAGTTAACACTCACAATAACACTTTTGAAATAAATGCTGTCATGATCTCCATTTACAGTGACTTGTCCAAGTTCACACAGCCAGCACGTTGTGGAGTTGGGTCCCAGCCCAGGCAGACTTGCTTCCGAGGCCACGCTCCTGACCACTGCCACACACTGGCTACACGACACACATTTTGTTCATTTTCAGTTTTAGGGGTCATTTAAACTATTCATCTGTCCTCTCTTCGAGTCTCTCTTCTGGCAAGAACCCATTTTAAAATTGTAGCTTGTTGGACGTGGTTGCATTAAAGGTCGGTAAGCTATCAGAATTGCACTTAAGCCTGAGCAGACTGCGGTGTTTTCCATTTCACGGGGTGTCTTTAAAATGTGCAGCACGTGTCACAGTCAGACCTTCCGAGCCCTGCTCTGCCTGCTGTGTGTACACTTAGTGGAGGTGCGGTAACCTTTTAAATCCATTAGAAGTGCGCACACACTCTCTCAAACATAAAAGATCAACCCAAAGTTTCAGATATGCTTACACACTTACTGCAGCCACTCCTTCCCTGCCTTTACATGTACAGTTGGGAGGATTTCTCTTTGGCCATCCTGAGTACATTTTTCCTGGAGATTTAGAGCTGAGTGGGCACAGATGGAGGCAGGGTAATTTACCCTTTTCCTCCCCCTCCCTGTTCACCATTTGACAGAAGACATGAACAGCTCTTTCGCCTTACAGGGCCTAGCCAGACTGCCAAGTAATTACCTTGATTTATGAGGGTGGGAGTAGAAGGCAGCGCAAAACATAATTGTTAACTGAGATGGTTGGATTATCACTCCTGTAATTTGTACATCATTTCATGTTGTATTGGATACCTAACAAGCATATTGCATGGGTAACGGTATCTTATTACCTTTGTGGCCCCAGTGCCTAGGACAATGTCTGACTTTCAGTATTTGTCGAATAAAGAAATGATTGAATAAATGAGTACCCAGCCTCTAGTGTCCAGCACCTGGAATATTCCCTTGTAGAAGAGATTTAAAGATGCCTTCAACTTCCTGCTTTCAGGGTTACAGCAGTGTAAGAGGACAACACTGTATCACAACTGTATAAAAGAAATGTAGCATTTTAGAAGAGAGAGAAAATGCTTTCAGTTTGGAGGACTAAGAAAGCTTTCTTAAAAGAAAGGGAATTGGAGAGAGCTGGGAGAGGACAGGGGGACTCCAAGAGCGTGAGATAGGAATGGTCAGGACGTGGTAGGAAGTTTGCTAGTCATCTGTTGGAGGTTAGCTATGTGCAGGTTTTACAAGGGAGTAATGAAGCTGGGGCCATGGTGACTACCAAACTGAGGCACTTGTGTCTGGTACACCAGGCAACAAGGAACAATTGAAGATTTCAAAGCCAAGGTCACAGCTTGCTTTGGCAAGGCAGAGCTCACAGGAATCTGAAGTGGGAGGCAAATCTGGAAGCAGAGTGACCATTTAAATGCTGCTGGAGTTGTCTTGAGGAAGAGAAACTGGAAAAAAGGTGGCAGCTGTGAGAATGGGGGGAAAAGCTATCTCAGAGGCATAATTTATAGGAATTAAAATTATTGGGTAGGAAGCAAAAAACAAAGGAGGATTGAGTTGTACCTAAAAGTCTGAACCAGGGAAACCGGTGGTCAAGAAATAGGGTGGCCCAGAAAGGAAGAGAAACTGTGGAGCTGAGTTTGGTGGATGAGAAATAGGAAATCGTAAATTGCACTCTTGCAAGTTGGAGGGGTACGAGTCTGAGTTATGGAGCTCAAAGTCATCTCCGTGGATGTAACAGATGAAGACAGAATGAGTCACAACCCTAGGGGAAAATGGGTGAGATGAGGTATGTGAGAATGGCTTGTCCAAGTCAACAGGAATAGCAGTCATTAATATTTCATGAGCACAGGGCAGCCAAGAACAGAAACTCATATTCCTCAATGGTGACCAGAATCTACCACCATCCTCCACAGACGCTGTGTGCATAGAGAAGGCCACTGGACCTGCTCAGCCTAGGAAACACATTCACACTGACTCAGCATGACTGTTGGTGGGAGGTCAGGCCACCAATCCCCACTACCTAGTAACCAAAGTGGCAGTTATTGGGTTGTTAGTTGCTGGAATTTGACAATCCTCCAACTGGTTTCCCTGCTTTTCCCTTCAACTCCTTGGTCTCATCCCAACACAGAAACAAGAATATGAATATAAAATCCAGACCAAGGCGCTCCTCCCCGAGACTCGCCGGACTAACAGCCACAGAACTTCTAAGCATTTCGGAGCCCTCTGCAGTCTGTCTAGGAAGCTTTGCCTCGTCACCTGCTGGTCTCCCCTTGGCCACCCTGCTTCAGCTTGACCAGGCCCTCTGTTCTCCTTTCTTCTACCTCCTGCCTTGGGACTATTACAGTTGAATAATCTTTGCTCGGATAGACTCCTGTCTCCCACCCTCACCTCTTTCCAGGGTTTTTCTTACATGCCTTCTTAGGGAGGTTTTCCATGAGGTCCCTTTTCAAAAATCACTCTTCCACCCTGACATGACTGAGCAAATATTTTCCCCCTCATCCCCCCTTCCTCTTGCAATACAGTGATGGTTGAGAGCATGGACTCTGGCCGTACAGCCAAGGAGGGGATCTTGGCTCTTCTGTTTCCCAGATTCATGACCTTAGGTTGGAGACATCAGCCTCCTGTGAAACCTCAGTATTCTCATCTATAAAATGTAGTATAATAATAATAAAGTTGTAGTGAGAACAGAATAGGTTCACATGTATAAAGTGCTGAGAACACCACCTGACGTGCAGAAGTTTTCTACAAGAGGTAGCAATTATTATTCCATAGCATTTACCACCATTGAGCACACTAAATGTTTACTAGTTGATTTTTGTTCATTGGTCTGTCTCTTTCCACTAGAATGTTAGCTCCACTAAGGAGGAAATTTTTTTTCCTCTTTTTCACTACCATGTGCTCAAGGCCTAGAATGGGGCCTGGCATATAGGAATTGCTCAATACATATTTATCTCAATAATGATAAACATCATTATTATTTTCTTGTTTTTGTGTCTGGCTTGCTTGCCCTTGGTATTAGGAAGCATAGAATTCATACATTGACAAAATCAGTTGGTTCTGGGTCAGGATTTTGGTATTAGATTCTAACTAGCCTTTGTAATGCAGTTCCTTTTCTGAGGGTCCTTCGGAACACTGAACTGTCTCCCACTTCTCAAAACCTGTGTCTGTGTGTAATACAAAAGACCCTTGGTTTAAGTCCGTCTGGTACTTTAATTATTGGATCCACTAACTTCCCAAATGCCATGTCTCAGTTCTCAGTGCTCCCCAGTGGTTCTGGGAAGCAGTGAACCTTCTCATCCATGCAACCTTTCATAGGCCTGCCTCAGGCTGTAGGTGCAGTCACTGCACTGGGTAGCCATCATCCCTAACAATACCCTCTGAAGCCCTCAGACAGCCAATAGTTTCCCATGGTTGGTGGGATGGACCTGAGTACAGGGCAGAGGTGGATCTGGATCTGTGATTGCCTTTGTTAGTATGTACTGTGTCCTCCATCATTCACTGAAGTGCCACAAAATCAACACATATCTGAAGGTAGTTTTAAACATCCCCTACGGGACAGTCCAGTACCTGATTAAGGCACCGTTACTCATGTTCCCCGAAAGCCCTTCTAAATGTAGTATTTTGTCAGAGAACATAGGCACCTCCCCATAGTTCGTTTTCTCAACTACCTTCTCCATGAGAGGCTGAAAGGTGGCATGGGCCATGGGATCCATCAAGGCATCCAATCAAACTGTAAAAATGTCATGTGCAGAGTGGGGGTCTCTTCTCCTTATTCCTCTCTGCCCACCCCTCACCATAACACAGAAGACCCTGGACTAAGGGTTCTAAACCTATAACGTAGTCTGACTGCCACTGCTCTAGGCCTCACCAGCAGGGGCAAGCTAGAGGACAATTCTCTTTGGCCTCAGCCTCCATCTGGCTGTAGGTGAAGGCACACAGGATATGCAGGGGAAATTAGCCAGATGACTCAATGGTGCTCATGCTAGGATAACAATTGGAGGGACTGGACTTAGTATGGATCCAACATCCTGGTCCACTACCATTATGGTGCCCAGTCCTCTCAGTTCCAACTGGGAGTAAGCCTGTGCATGTTACCAGAAAGAGAAGAAAGTGGGCAAGTTAACACATATGGGAGGACTTATTAGAACCACTTGCAGAACACAGTCTGGCTGTACCTTCTTTGCCCGTGGTCCTACCACTCTGTTCCTGGACAGGCATACAACAGCCCTTGTTCCCCAGCAGAGCTCACCTGCTGTCAGTTCCTCTACTTCCAGGAAATGACTGAGTTTATATCTTGCCATTAAATGTCTTTCTTTTCTGAAGTAGAAGCAGGAAACGGAATAGCTTCAGAAGGATGCTCTGTATTTTAGGTCTAGAGCTCTGTGGCCTTGAAGGAAACATTTGGGCAGCCCCTAAACTTTGGGGCTACTGCCAGAACTTCACAGTAGTTTCTGATGTCACCTTCTGTCTTGGCCATAAAACTTGATATACTGTTGGGTTTTGGGGTTGTTGTTTTTTTTTAAACTTTTTATATCTTCATGGGCTTCAGCCTTTTCTCCCTTTGACTCAATTAGCTGTTTTTAGAACATTTCAGAGGGTCCTAAGGATGTTCAGAGGCCAAGGCTAAGTCTGGTCATTATCCTTCAGTTGGGAATGAGGGGCTCATTCTCTGCAGCAGGCTCCATAACATACTTTGTGCCCAAGGGTCTGAACCTCTGAGCATTTCCCCTTCACTCTCTACTCACCCGTGTCCTTCTCTAAGACAAGCAAACTACCTTTCACAAGGATGGCACATTTTACCTTCTACATTGTGGGTCCTTTGCAAACTCTCCATTGCCCTTCTTCATGTGATCAAACCTCTATTGGAACTTTTTCTGTCCCAAGCATTGCAGGCTCTGGCTTCCTGAAAGTGTCTTCAGTTGCTTCTATACTTATCTAAAAGAGGAGGTACCCAAAGAGGGAGCGACTCCTTTATGTATTCTAAATACTGCTTTGACCTCAGTTCCCCCCAAATGAACATGTATACAGTAGGTAAAACCAGTATTTATTCCAAGAGAATCGGAGGAGGAGGGACAATCTTCAAAGGGAGGAAAAGATTTGGGGTGAAAAATATTTGGCATGTGCTATGGCCTGAATTTTTGGATACCTCCCAAAATTTGTATGTTGTAATCCTAACCCCCAAAGATGATGGTACTAGTGGCTGGGGCCTTTGGAAGGTAATTAAATCATGAGGGTGGAGCCCTCATGAATGGGATTAGTGCCCTTATTCAAGAGGCTCCAGAGAGACCCCTCACCTCTTTCATAATGTGGGGACACAATGTAAAGGTGCCACCTATGAACCATGAAGAGGGACTTTAAGAGAACCTGACCATGCTGGCACCTTGAACTTGGACTTCCCAGCCTCCAGAACTGTGAGGAATAAATTTCTGTTGTTTATAAACCACCCAACAAATACCTGTAGTATTTTGTTACAACAGCCCAAACAGACTAAGACAGCATGGTAAGGCTTTCCTCCCAGAACTTGAGGGTGCCCATATAGATGTTCCCTCCTTCTCTAAACCTGTCTTCTCCAGCCTTCTTCAAATTCATCTCCTTCCCACATTCTTTCTCTGTTTAATCTCTGTCCCACTCCCAAAGCCCCTGCATTTTCTGGAACCACCTATCAGTTCTGAATGGGCTGTGACTCTAAGAGGCCTCTCCCAAACCTTGCTTCATCACTGTGGACAAGAGAGAGAGGATGCTGAGTGTAAAGTGGAGGACAGGATGGCAGGACAGGGGATGGCAAGAGGAATCTCACTCAGGGGTACAGCCCATTGTTGTTGTTGTGTTGTTGTTGTTGTTTTTTTTAATCCCACCTATAAATTCACTGTGCTCACAGCACAAGGACCAGCTTCTGGCCAAAAATACTTGCCTTTCCTACATAAGAGACTCACAATCTTCAGGTTGACAGAACTTTGACTTTTTTATGCTAAAAGAGCATTTCTCCTTTTTCTGACCCTGGGTTGCTTGAGGGGCCTTTTTGATGACCTTGACAATGCAGGTAGCCTGCCTCATCATTCTTGAGTTTATCCCCATCTACAGGATGGGGCTAGGGGAGGGTTGGGGTGGGCTAGCAGACATACTTGACCATCCTTATTGTTTCCAGGCTCCATAGGAAACATTTTGTGTTCTTGAACCCAGTGGGAGCTTGAGCTGGGGAAGAACCAAGTGTGTTCTATATCTTTGAATTGATAGAGCCCCAAAGAACATGACTGAGGGAACACAAAAGGAAGATATTGCAAGTGACAACATGGTGACTTGCAGCTCTTTAGGATCATCTGTTTCTGTCCACGGTACCAACAAACATTGGATCAGGGTCGCTGGGGCAAGGCACTGTTGAGATTTTAGATGGGAGCCTGGACAAAGAGCAGAGGAACTATGTGATATTCTTGTAAATGGTAGCAACCTCAGGGGGAGATGCATGTGGTTTGTAACAGTCTGTTCTGTTTGTTTGCGGGTAGGGAGCATGTTTGATCTCTTTAATACTAACAGGCTACCAGGGACTACCCTTTTTAGGGAAGTATGGAAGAATCATAGCATCTCGTAAGGGAGATATAAAGAGTGACTGATGCCACCTATTTTGGAAATAGGATACCAATTGCTTATTTATCATTTTTGCATATAAAATTCCAACTCATGTAATTAAATTGCCTCAGGGCAGAAGTACAAAACATGAAAGTTTAGTTCAAGTATGTAAGACAGAACAGCAGGAGCTATCAGCTCATATTAAAATACCTACTGTTAAAAATGCCTGTAATGAAGGTAGCTCACCCATGGCATCCTACCTTCTAGTCTTGTGCCAAACAAAAGTAGAATTTCTGTGAACAACTCCTTGTAAGTCAAGTTTGAGAACACCCAGATTTTAGCTTTGTGTTCGAGTACATAGCAGCAGTTATTCTCTCACAGTGGTATTATGGTAACTCATGAAAGTAGCTCATGTCCTTTCTGTATTTAATGATATGCTATTTAGCTAGACCCTTGGTGCCTCCAAAAGCCAGTTACCAAAACTGTCAGAAGAAATTCTTCAAGCCTACTGGGAGCTCACCTTCAGTGCCATCGTCCTTTTTTATAGTTCCAAATATTTAAGCCCTAATTTTAATGAGGTTCCGTTTAGTGAATAACCACCAGCTAAGGAGGAGGGTGACCAGGTGGGTGAGCACAGCTTCATGCTGTTGTGCTCCTCCCAGGACATGAGTTGCAAAGGTTGAAAACTGTAACCCCCCACTACCACCCCGTCTGATTCCATGCCTCCTGTTCAGTCTTTCCAGCTGAGTGGGTATCTGCCCATTAAAGCCCACCCTCTTCCCGTGGGGCAAACAGGAAGGAAGGAGGCTTGTGCTTTTCCACTGAAATCACACTCTAGGGGCCTAGAGACAGAAGAGAAAAAATAAAGAGATTATCTTCTGTTCTATCCCTCCCAACCATGCATCTGCCCCCTGTGGCCCGGCAGCCCAGCTGTACAAAAGCCATGGCTAAGCATACAGACTAGCACCAGAGAGGAAAAGCAACTCTGCGTGAAGAAATGTTGCATTTTGGGGGTCGTCCTCTCCAGGGCTCCTCCTGCGTGGAGAGGAAGGAGAGTGAATGGCAAATAGAGTCAGAACCAAGCCAGAGCAGTTTTCTGGGTCATGTTGGCTGTGTAGCTGCCCTTGGGCATGGGAGTGAAGGCCCCAGAGCTGTTCTGCAGGTGTCCAAGGAGAATATCTGTGGACATTTTCACACATCAGGAAATAACAACAGGAAATTACTGTGCCCAAATTACTGTTTGGTTGTGCGTTCTGGGGAAAGAGCCATGTCATAACAAACTCTTAATTCTTACCCATCAGTTTTGCACCTGTTATACACTTTTCTCATCACAGCTGTACAAGCTAGACCAACTTGGAAAAGAGCCAAACTCTCATGCGTTTGAAAAATGGGGTATTGGTCCATCCCCCAAAGAAAAGAGCTACAGTTGTATGTGGCTTTGAATTTGGAGCCTCTTGAAGTGAGAAGGCACATGTTAGAGAAGGAAGACAGAAGGAAGAAGAAAGACAGGAACTGGAGAGGTGGCAGAGTATAACCCCCTGGGAAGTGACCTTTACTGGGAAGTCCCAGAGTCTATGTTTATTGTCTCTATCTCTACATAAATATTTTAACATTTAT
This sequence comes from Phyllostomus discolor, assembly GCF_004126475.2. Classification (NCBI taxonomy): domain Eukaryota; kingdom Metazoa; phylum Chordata; class Mammalia; order Chiroptera; family Phyllostomidae; genus Phyllostomus; species Phyllostomus discolor. The sequence continues at coordinate 72,962,047 of NC_040903.2, forward strand.
CTCTGTCTAGCTACCTCTACTTATGAATAAAAAATTACTGAGTATGAGATGGTCCAGAAAAAAGGGTTACAGTTATTTAAGTGGCTACTTTAAAGTTATTTTTAATCAGACATTTGTAAAATGTAATTATGCCCTATGGCTTCATGGGAGAAAAGCATGATTCTAAAAATTAAGCACAGATAGAATGGAGAAGTGATGCCCCAACTGTGTTCACCATTCGCTCCATGTGTAATTAACTTTCCTCATTCTTCTGATAGCCAGGCATCCAGAGTAATCTCTGCATTTTGCAAGAGCCCAGGTTTGATGGTAGTAAACGATGTTGCAAGAGAAAAACAGATTGGTGAGTTGTTTCAGATGTCTACATAATAGAAAAACAGTAATAAAAATGCCATCATCTACATATTGTAGGAAGATAGAATGCACTGCTCATCATGGATGAATGGTTAGTCTCATTTTGTCCTCGAGCCATAATCAATTGTACATCATTAACAAGACAGAAAATCTTTACTAATTAGCTTTTATGATTATATTGTTATTGCATGGAGGCATTTAAAGCATTGAAGATAAAGGAGATAAGATGCCCACAAAAAAGGAATTCTTTGAAAAAGGGGGAAATAATGCCCCACCCCCCATATCATCTTCAGAAATGTTCACTATTACCATATGTAATTTTTAATTCAATTCACAGTGAAAATTAATATTTTTAGTAAATGAGTGACAACTGTTGAAAAGAGGGAGAAGGATATTGAGTGTGCTTTCATACCAGGAAAATGGAAAGAAATTCAGCTGCTGAAGTTATCTAAGAAGAATAATTATTCATTTTCTCTTTGCTAGAAATCTTCAAGGCTATCTTTTTCCTATTCTACATATAACTTCTTATAAATTGTTCTTCTCTGAATATATGAAATAAAATTTAGCCAATTAAAAGAGTTACATCCATACCTTCTACCAGGTTCCATTTCCAATGGCTCAAAGATTTAAATGCAAAATATAAAACAAACTTATCAGAAGAAGGCAGGGAAGAATTCTGGGGGTAACATCAGAGTGAGAAAGTCCTTTTAAAACCATGATACAGAACCCAGAGCCATTAAGGAAATATGAGAAAAAATCAACTCCAAAAAGGAAGTTCTGCATGGCAAACTAACAAATTCTATACAAAACAGCAATAAGCAAAGCCAAAAATAAATGACAAGCTAGAAAAAAAAATTGCAATTTATATTTCAGACTAAGGCCTGCTATCTCAAATATATAAAGAGCTACTATAAATCAAAATGACAAAGACCCCAAAACCAATAGAGAAATAGGAAGCAAAGGATATGAATAATCATTTCCCAGGAAAGGCTAGTCAGATTGTTCCAAAACATGAAAATACGCACAATTGTTTGCATAATAAGATGAATACAAATTAAACTACATGGAGATACCACTTTTGATTGTCAGTCTGGCAAAGATCAGAAAGTTTGACAAGATCATGTTAATGGGGGCATGAGAAACTGGCTGTCTCACTGCTGATCGGAATATAAATTGGTACAAAATCTGTGGAGAGAGATTTGGCAATTTCTGACAAAATAACAAATGTATAAACCCTCTGATCCAGCAACTTCACTTCGAGGAATTTATCCCACAGATACAGTTGCGTGAAAAGATTTATTTAAAAGTTATCAATTTCTGCATTGTCTGTAACAGAAGATGCTAGGGAACAACCTAATGCCCCTCAGTGGAGGGCTAGTTAAATCATAAGCCATCAATCAGTGCAATAGTATGTTTCTGTAGAATAAAAATGAGGATGTTTTTTATGTATGGATCTGTTAAAAAAAATCCCCAAGATGTATTGTTAAGAAAAAAAGCAACATGTAGCGAAGAGTACATAAATTAAACATGTTTTCAAAAGCAGAAAACTACAACACAGATGTATTTGTTGTTTAAAAAGATAAATACTAATTCATAGTTCTTAAAAGATGAACTCCCTGTTCCAAAGGCTCCAAATAGCCAGCACTTCTCTCATGTCTATTATCTTTACTCCCGGTGTGAGCAGTCTATATAAAGATAGGTATAGAGTTTTTTAAATTAATTAATTTACTTATTTAGAAATTAAAACATGGACTTTATTTGAGCATATGGAAAAAAGAAAAGAAGCAAAAGAAAAAAGATTAAATCTAATATGATGTAAATTATTTTCATATCAATAAGACATTCATTGGATAGAAAGAACATTTTTCTGCACTTAATCTTCTTTAATTCCTAAAGGTGAAACTAGATCAAAGAAAAATTCTTATCACTAATAAGCTGATGGCCAAACATGCTACTTCTGCTTATTAAGCAGTAAATGTCCTAAAGGCATGGATATTTATATTATTTATTTATTTATTTATTTTTCACTGTTTTTTAAAGATTTTATTTGTTTATTTTTAGAGAGGGAAGGGAGGAGAAAGAAGGAGATAGAGAAACATCAATGTGCAGTTGCTGGGGGCCGTGGCCTGCAACCCAGGCATGTGCCCTGGCTGGGAATCGAACCTGTGACACTTTGGCTTGCAGCCCGCGCTCAATCCACTGAGCTACGCCAGCCAGGGTATTTTTTTTCACTCTTTTAAAATTTTTTCCCATTACCATTTATCACCCTTGTACCCCTTCCCCCTGTAATCACCACACTGCCGTCCATGTTCATGAGTCCTTTCTCCTTGTTAATTGATCCATCCATCCCCTAATCCCCCTTCCCCACCCAAGAGCTGTCAACCTGCTCTCCATCTATGAGTCCGTCTCTACTTTGCTTGTTAGTTCAGTTTGTTCATTAGATTCCACATATAAGTGAAATCATATGGTATTTGTCTTTCTCTGACTGGCTTAATTCACTTATCATTGTTGATGGTCTTCTAGAGCTTTCATAGGTCTGTCTTTACAGACCAGAAAACTGAGACTCAGAGAAGGTAAGTAACTTGCTCAAGGCCATGTGGCTAAGAAATTGCAAAGATGGTGTCTGAACCCAAGTCTGTCTGGGCCTAAAGCATGTGTGCCTTTCACTCAACTATACTGAGCGAATTACACTTTGCCTGCCTCTAGGGACCCATGGGAACTGAGGAAATGGAGTTTTTACCTCTGGCTGGTGGACTTTGCAGCTTCCTAGACCCTGTCTCAAATGTATTGATCTGACCCTTCAGAATAGAGTCTTTATGTGTGGGCTTTCAAAGTTCCTTGGAGGAGCCTGAGACAGGGAGGTTCAGAACTACTGTCACTCAGGAATAGTAATAAAAGCACATTCTCACACTCAGCCATTTAATCAGCAGACAGCCATGTGAAGTAGCTACTGTCTCAGAGGCGGTACCTCACTCTTAGACAGAGAGAATAATTAGCCCAGGTCACAGAGCTAGTAATGGAGTGGGGGCTGAGATGTAAGGCCAGTAATCTGGCTCCCAGGCTGTTACCAATTATGCTGTATTCATGGCCACATACTGTGCTCCTGTATAGTAATTCCATAAGCCTAGAGTTTGGGATATTGTTGTAGGGACATGCTGGTGTTCACGTAGACTGAGGTAAAAGGGACCACAGGGGTTTCTTCCTATTCCTCATAAGGAAACCAGGCTCAAAGAAGCGAAGGGTGACAGTAGTTTAAACGTTTAACACAACTCCCTGCTTCCTTCCAGGTCCATCACTGCAAATCAAGTCATCACCTGGAATTGTTCAGGCCTATGTTAGGAAAGATTACGCTTGTTAGAAAAAAATGGGAAAGAAAGGGCTACTGAGAATCTATTTGACCTGGCGTTTAAAGTTGTCTTCTGTGGATGGATCAGTTTACAGACATTTTTATAGCAACATCCTTCTTCCTTTTTCTCCCCCCTGTATTTGATGGGGAGCTTACCAAACGCTGATACTGAGTCATTTTACTTTATGGCTGCCACAAGACGGCTCTTAATAAGAAGTGAAAAAAGACGAGTGAAAGCTTATGGTCTCTTCACTCTATTTTTTCAAAAGAGGACTGTACTCAGAGTTTTCAGGTTTTAAGATTCTTCTTAGAGAAAATGCTTTGCTGTCACAAGCAAACAATGTTCCAGGTGCCATATTTACTTACGTATTTCTCTCTCTTTGTAGCTGTAATTTCCCCCTGGGTGGTGACTGTTAAATGAGCTAATCTTGGGAATAGCCCACACTTGGATCAAATCCTATTTTTGCCTCTAATAAGCAGTGTAACCTGAAGCATGTGTCTTAACTTCTCTGAACCCTGGTTGTTAAACTTATCTGCCATGGTGTTAAATAGTATCTACTGAGCAGGATTGTGAGGCAGGCAGTTCAATGAACTGCCATTTGTCAAGCATCCACCAAAGTGGTTTGTGCGTGGTAGATCCTCCTTAAATCTTAGATGTTCTTCTTATGAGACACACTCAGTGACTGGGCCCAGCTCTATTCTCTGAGCACTCAGGACCAAATCTAGAATCTTCTGCAGGGCAGCTTCCCAAGTATTTAAAAGTAGCCATCTTCTCCTTCAAATGCCCTCTTTGCTCAGCACTCTGGAGTTCTGGACTTTTCCACATATGGTAATTCTTGGTCTCTTTATTATTTAACCAGTTTTCCCACTAATTCGCACAAACTGGTTTATGTATTTAGCTACAACCTAAGGTACTGGTTAATTTATTGAAAGAAATATATTACCAGTAATGGTACATTAGGACTATGATAGAATTAGGGTTCTCTTTGTGTGCATGTGTCCTTGGGGAGCTATTCACTCTCTGAAAGGATGATCCCAGAATGCCTTTTGTTTGAATGTTAAAGGATGAATTGATTCACCTGTGAAGCAATTGTAAGCTAAGGCAGTAAGAAACCCATTGGGATTAAACAGGTTGTGCTTTAAGCAACCAATCAGTCTGAGTGAATCATTGAACAGTGCCTTTCCTGTCTCTCTCTCTCTCTCTCTCCCCCACCTTCTTTCTTCCTTCCCCTCCACCTTCTCCTCCCTTCCCCGTCTCTCTCTTCCTCTCTCCCTAGAAAGGAACAAGTCATACATAGGTCAAGATCAGTGAGTGAGCTCTGTGAGGGAGGAAAACTAATTTTCCTTCTACCCTTCTGAGTTCTTCTGGCTAGTCTAATAGTCAAGCTGACATGAGACATACTAACAGAAGAAAACAACCAAATTTATTGCATATGTAATTATATATGCACATAAATTGGGCAGTCAAAGCTTAGATGCCATCTTGAGCTAAAAAGAAAGAGGGATGGTGGTTAGGACTTCAAAGAGACAGTAGGCACTTCACAGGCAAATGAGAAGGAGCAAACATTTGGTAAACAAATTTTTTTTTACCTGGTCCCCAGAGGGAACTCTAATAAACAGATTTTGCTAGGTTCTTCTTATCCGCCACACTTAGTTTATCTTATGCTAAGGTGATACCTCCCCTCCTTTAAGCAGGCTTTCCTATCTAAATTTCTTTAGACAAATAAGGGGGAGGGTCTTTTTGAGTCTTTTGTTTTTTAAACAACAACAACAGCAACTTAAAATCATCAAAAAGACATACCATATTCCAAAAAGACATACAAACTCTATTCCCCCTTACCTCTTACCTGCAGAATACTTTAAACGACAACTTGTACTGTCCCCTCTCATAGTAAAATGATTCATAATTGACCAAGTTGTCCAGCTTGTATCTGCACTCAATTCAGCTCTTCAAGAACTTGTAGCTGGAGGACAGAAACTGGTTAGGAGGTCAGAACAGACATAAACCTTTTCCTTACAAAGTTTTCCTCAGCTTCCTCATCAGAAGATCATATTGGGATCACATTCTCTACTGAATTAACTTTGCACATGCCGTAGTGATACCATGAGACTAAACACTACAATCACTTCAGATGGTTCAAAAGAAAGCCATTTTCTGAAGTACGAGTAGTGTTAGTTTCTATTCTCATTATCTCTTTTAGAGGAGTGTTGGGACATCAGAAATGTTTATGAAATATTCAGCAGGCTGGGATTAACTGGACAGATTAAATGTGAATGATTCCTTAGAAGTAAGTCGTTGAGGGCAGTTGAAAGCTGTACTTAATCAAGGAAATGTTTAGACCAAAATAAGCATGTGTCTGTCTCTTTGTCCATCTGTCTAGAGAGTAGGGTGAATGTGGGGAATTGAACAACTTTCAACAAGAAAGAGAAACTTGTTCAAGCGTGAGGGAGGCATTTCACTGAAATCTGTGCTTGGCTTCTTCCCGGTTAGTGCTTCTCCTGAGCTTTGCAGCTGAATTCTCAGGGATCTGTCCTCAGAAGTACTGTGTGTACCAATTCATAGAATGAACAGTGGAGCCAGGGAGATGGAAGTGAGAAACCCAGCCATCTGCCCGAGATATTTTGCTCCCTAGCCTGAGGTTCTCCAGAGCAAGCATGTGGACCATGAGGAGCTCTAGCAAAACTGTGACACAGGGCCTCTGATGACAAACTGCCCTGCTCTCCACTTTGAAGTGTCACCTCATTGCTCTGCCTTCCACATATGTTAGAAAACAAAAAAAGAATAGAGCTACAATATCACTACAATGTATGAATGTGCTATGTTGCTTGGCATGTCAAAAACTGGACCAGTATGTCTTTCTAGTCCTAAGAAGTCCCAGATCCAGGTTAATATGCTATGGACTAAATGTTTGCATCTGCGCAAAATCTGTGAGTTGAAACCCTGATCCCCTGTGTATTTGGGAGTGAGGTCTTTGGGAAAGCGATTAGGTCATGAGGGTAGAGCCTTCCTGAGTAGGATTAGTGTCTGTGAAGAGACAAGAGAGGATGATCTCTCCCAGCCATGTGAGGACACAATTCAAAGACAGCCATCTACAAACCAGGGAGAAGGCCCTCACTAAGAGCCCGGCCCTGCTGGCAGCCTGATCTCAGACTTCCAACCTCCAGAACTTTGAGAAATAAATGTTTGCTGTTTAAAGTACCTTATCTGTGCCCCCCAGCTGCTGTGGCTCGGTTGGTTGTGTGTTGTTTCACAAAAGCTCGCAGATTCAATCCTCGGTCAGCGCACGTGCCTGGGTTGGAGGTTCGGTCCCAGGCCAGGGTGTGTACGGAAGGCAGCCAGTCAATGTTTCTGTCACATCAATGTTTCTCTCACTCTCTTTCTCTCTCCCTTCCCCTTTCTCTAAAATCAAAAATGAAAAATGAAAAAAACTAAAGTACCCTATAGGTGGTATTTTTGTTTTAGAAGTCCAAAGGGGGCAAGACAAATACCTTTTGTGGCACTTCACAACTATGGCCTTCTGTGTAGGAGTGAACAAGGTCATCCATTTTATTATGGCCCACTAGTTTCTATAGGGCGTTTTCCTTTCAACAGGAGACTGCGATCATCTTTCATAAATATTTACTGAACATTTAAAATTCTTTGAGTTCTGCTCAGAAGAAAACAATTAAAAAAAAAGTTACATGCATTTCACAAGGCAGACTGATTAGACTCCAACTGGGTGATTTGTCCAACATGGAGAAGCAAGCTGGGATTCCAGGAATGTTCTTAAATTTCCAGCCGGTGCTATTCAGTGCAGTTTTACTGTCTTCCTAAAATTACATTACATCTTTCCTCCTTGGATATTTCTGGTCCATCTGCAGAAGGTACTGTCATCACATAGTTATTGTCTGGCCTTTGCAGAGAGAATGACCCCATACCCCAGAGGGAGTTACCTTAGATTATTTTCCTTTGTAGAAAAAAAAGTGGTTTTCAGTCTCCTGGATGAAAAAAGCATGAGGTAGGTGCAAATTGTTACAGCATTGAATTATCATTTTCCTCTTCAATTAGCACCAGTAGCTGTCACCTTGTGTGACCCAAACTGAAAAAGGATTATCATCAACATGCTTTTATTCCGACACAGTGGTTACCTACATACACATGAAGCTGTCAGGATTCCTGCTACCAGCTTCAAAGCTCTTTAACCACTTGAGATGGGCTTAAATTGCATTTTGGATTTTGTAGCCAGATAGTAAACTTCTTAGCCAGCCTTTCAGCCTGTGGCATATTCCTCCTGGGGCATACTGGGGCTCTAGAAGCAGAAGGTGTTTACAACTGCAAAGCATTCTGTTAACTGTGTTGCAGGAACAGTGGTGGAGGAATTCAAAGCAACTCTATTTCTCTCTGCATTCCTACCCATCTTTAGAGTCTTCCCTCCCTAAGCCTTTACATCATTCAAACCACATGAAGCTGGTACTATTTGAGGCACTGAACCAATGTGCTGCAAAAAAAAAAAAATGTAAAGTAAAAAATATGCAAAACAAAAAACCCAACTAATTGGTTTTCCAGTTTTGTCAAGTATCCACACAGTAGAAACAATGTACTGTTAAAGTGAGTTGTTCGAACATTCTGTTAACTAGAAACCTTTATTAATTAATATAACCATAACTCACTGGACATAGTGAAAAGTGAAGATCATAATGGTGACCTAGAGGCAAGGAAATATTCAAAAATGTCTTGATTCATCAAGGAATGATTAAAATATGTTTAGCATTGTCTCAGTCTTGAGTGTTTTATTGTATTCCATGTCTTGCAAATTGGAAACACATACCTGGTATTTTTTATAATACCCTATTAAACAGATATTTGATTTGATACAACATCCCATTTAACAGAGCAGGGTAGCAGAGGGCCTTTTCTCATATCCAGCTGGTTGTACTACTTAAGACAAAGTTTGGTCATTCTTATTTTTTATAGGGAACGTAATAGGTATGAGTTAGAATCTGACTTTTTTCTTTTAAATTGTGGATTAGCTTTATAGATTTAAATAGACCAGGTTTATTTTAGAGGGAGGTATTATAACTAGTTGTGCCCTCAGCCAGAGGACTCCCTGCTCCTAAGTTTCTCAAAGGACAGCGTTCTCTTTGGCTAATGGGATTAAAGAGAATGTAGCAAGGATGGGAATCTCTTTCACTGCTCTATCTCTGCCCATTTCTTTATCACAGCCCCCAGCTGCTCAATGGACTTTGAATTCCAATATGATCCTCTTACAAGTACTTTTTTTAGGCCTGAGGAAGGCCAAAGAGTTAATTTGGAATTGAGAGGCTTCTGTTCTTTTCCCTAAAAAAGAGAAGTTCATTAAGTAGGTGAGGGGATTTGAAGTAGGGAGATAATGATCTCAAGTTTTAAAGGAGACACAAAGGAAAGCTGACCTCATTTTATTGACAGAAGATTACACTGTGTATTTATAGTTTGTGGTATTGACTTCTTGAAGAGAAAAAAACAAAAAAATACCTTGTGAAATGATACTGTATTAAAGAAGGAATCGCTGACATTCCCATCCAGGTAAATTTTTTCATTTGACTAATTAAACAGTGGTTCCTGTATCACTGAAGATTTAGTTTCATTTTATTTTTTATAGATATTTGAAAATTTGTCTACATTATTTAATTTGGGCTTTTTAAGTTCATCTGTCATTGTCTTCCTGGACACACTTTTCATACTTTTTCCTCACTTTTCTCTCTCAGATCTTTTTTCCAATTCAAGTATGCATAAAACACAAAATCTAATAAAAAAATAGATAAGGCTCTTTCTTCTCTCCCATTTTTAACCCGTAAGCCTCATGGTACTGCATGTTGGAGATTTCTGAAGAAACAAAATGGGGTGTTGGGTACCAGGCCCATTGCCCTGCTCTGCAGATCCCATGGGCCCTGCTGGTTATGGGGTAGCACCATCATTCTGCCATAAGAGGCTTTTTGCTCAAAGTAACAGAGACAATATATTATACTGTGATAAGAAATTTCTTTTTCAACAACTAGGGTGAGGCAATAGAGGGAAGAGGGGAAATGACAGGGAAAAAGTGAGAGACAAAATTTGATATTTCTTCCGAGATCTTCAGAAGTCAACCAAACCATTGGCTGATGCTGGAGTAGGGTTGGCTCTGTTCCCTGGTTGCTTGACCCTGTGATTTCCTGTGGCATGTCTTTATCAGATGGGAAATGCCCTCTTGGTAAATCAAATGGATTAACCTTTTCTATAAGCAAATTCTGTTTTCTTGTTAGTCCACACTTAAGGTTGTCATCCTTAACCTTTTTTGCTTAATGGTGTCTTTAACACTTCTCACCATTGAGGGTTAGAACTTTTCCTTGAAATTTGTCAGAAATATACATACAATCAATCCTCGAGCCTGAAAGAAACTTATGTGAAGAATTAGAGGGGAGTGCACACTGGCTAGCTTTTGCCTGGCAGTGTGAAATCTTTACACAGTGTGGGTCTGTGTAGGTCCTTGTATCAAATAGATAAATGATAGATAGGTAGGTAGGTAGGTAGATAGATAGATAGATAGATCATTACTCTTGGGAAAGCTTTTAATCACTGGTTTATTGGAAAAGTATAAGGTAGCTTGTGAACTTGGATTTAATGTATGAATTTTGGGTAAGAGTGCCAAATTGAAGTCATAGTAAATGTCACATTAATAGGTAAAGGTGCCCGTTGAAGGGGAAGAAAGGGATTTCACCTCCTGAAGCTGTCACCCTGATGCTGTTGATCCCAGTTTAATGCAGCAATGACTTTTGAATTTTTCCTATTCTAGTATACTCACCTACCCCCTAGAGACCCCTCATGAGCAGGTTATTGTGTTCTTACCATATTCACAGTTGTCTATAAAAACTCAGAAAGATTCTCTCCTACACTGAAATCTAAATTCTAATACAAACCAAAATCTAAAGTCTAATACCGTATGCCCCCACTCAGTCTGAAAGCATGTTAGAATCAAGGAGATATTGGACTAGATGTCTTCATTAGCATCATAAAGCATGGCTAATAGAGAAGAAAGAGCTGTCTTTGGATAATATTATTTGCTATTATTGGACAAATTTATAATTAAAATCTCCTTTGGAAGCCATGGTGTGTCTTCAGCTTACTAGGGAAATTCTAAAATCTCTTCAGGTACCTATCCTAAATACAGTGTTAAGGGTGAATTTGATAATGTCTATAAAATGCTTTATGTTTATCCGAATCTAGTGCTAAAGAAATTGAAGCTATTTGGATTGATATTATCAGTGATTAGGGGGTAAAATGACCACTTTTTAAAAATGATTTAACACTTTCAGAGCTTTGAGATGCCATTGAGTGCCTTGGAAAAGGTAAGTAACTTAAAAGAATTGATGACCACCAAAAGTGAGCAAGTTATTCTATTTTTTCTTTTAGGATCAAGCCTATAGAATTATATGTGAAGTCATCACTTTCAAAAGGGTTTGATTTTATGTCATTTCAGCAACTTAAAAAAGTATCTTGAGAGCAAAAGAAAGCCTGGGGTTTTTTATTTGTTTGTTGTACATTTTCAGACACATCTACAGAAGGAATAAAAAAATAGATTTTTAAAATTTTAACCTGAATGTGAACCTTCCTTTCTCCTATTGTCTTTTTAGAATCAACAAAATCATTAAGCCTCTCATGCAGAAAAAATGCAACTTTTAGACCAAACAATAATAACAATAATAGCAGATATCTAATTTTGTTTCATATAGTGTTTTAAACCTTACAAAATGCTTTCACATTCCACTACCTCACAGTGTCAATTATGAATTAGCTATGAAGAACTTTTTTTTTTCATCCTGGACAAATTTCAGCTAGGCATGAAAAAAACTCTTAGCTCTCGCAATAGTTTAATACTGGCCTAGTTTCCTGAGAAAGGCTGTAGAACTGTTTTTCTTCGATGATAAAAACAAACTACATTTAGAAACACGATTAAATTTACCCCAGCCCAATTCTTGGAGTCTGGGAAAAATGGCTTTAGCCTCTTGTTTATCATTTACTCAAAGAACATCTTACCTTCCCATCAATATTAAGTATATATTTGTAAGGTAAACATTGAATCATACCTAAAGAGATATAATCCAATGAGTATGGTCCTCTCTCTTGAATGTCCTATAGTACTGTTTGATTTGCATAAATTTAACTATTTATTATCTATTAGGTTTTTTGTTAATTTCATGTGTGAGTTTTCCCAACTTGATGGAAAACTGTTAAAAGACAAGAGTCATTCTTGGAACTATTTTTGTCCTCTCCACAGGGCTTTTGACAAATAGGACAGCTTTCATTGACCCGTGGTTGGTACAACTTCTGGCCTAAAGATAATAGACACATGAGATCAGTTGTTCTCAAACTGGAGCATGGATCAGAGAGAGGGCTTGTTAAAACACAATTCAGGGCCCCACCCTTAAAGATTCTGATTTAGGAAGCATGGAGTAGGGCTGGTGTTTTGCATTTTGAATGGTTCCCCGGTGAGGCTGCTGCTGCTGCTGGTCCTGAGACCACAATTTGAGGATCATTGCATTAGATTCATGTTAAATTCTCCTTCCAATTTTATTTGGTGATACTTAAGATCTGTACTAGTTTTTAATTGGGATCCAAGAGCACACAGCAACATTATTCATAGAGACAAATGCAGTTAAACCCACAAGTTAAAATTTAGGAACTTACTGCTAAATCCATGAGTTGAAAGACCTAAAAGGAATTAAGCTGAGCTTCATATATATCAGGCTATGAATGAATAACTCTAACTGATTAATGATAATTCTCTAAATGAGGATGTATCCCACATCATTAGCACAGCTATTGCCCAACTTATGAATGGATCAGACTCCACAGTTTATTTGGGGTCTGGTGTTTGGAACTCAAAATGTGTTTTACCATAGAAGAATTTTGATAAACAATTGTAGCAAATGTCTCTCTGGCTCATAATTTACCCAAAGATAATAGTACCATGAGTCCTGATCCTGGATTTCTAAGGGGAAAGCTTTAGGATTTACAGGTTTGTATTACCACCAACTAAATAGGGTACCTGGATAGAAGGCCAGGGAGGAAGGAGATGGGAGTTTCATTTTGGACATACTAAGTCTGAGTTTTCTTTGGCACATGCAGGTGAGGTCCAATATGTAGTATTATGGAGATATCCCCACCTCACTGCAGCAGACTCACAGTATCCATTTGTCCTTCTCTTTTTGTCACCCAGGCAGTGATGGGGAGACTGATTGTGCTTTCTTTCATGGCTGGATCAGTGAGCTCAGCCCAGAGGGGCTGAAGAGTTCAGGGGGAGCTGTGCATCATGTGGCAGGTGTAAACCACTGCAGATACTTCTGGTCTTCTTTTTCATAATACCTGAAGGTCCAGTAATGGACAGGCCTACTTAGATATTTCAACACCAACAACTGTAGTTTTGTTACTCTCTTCCCTTCTCTCATGGGCTTTCTACAAGACCCTCAATACTTCCCTTTTCTTTTTCTTATTCAGATTTACAAAGAACTTAGAGCAGATAAAGGTGTTTTGGGGATAACCATTCACCTGCATTAGAGAGGAAAAACCCAAATCTCCTGGACCTGAGAACACCTCATGCAGGTGTTCTGCATTGAGAAGAAGCAGAATGTCTGGGATTAGGGAATTGAGGAAATGTGACGAGACCAAGCAGCCAGAGAGGGCCCGGGAGAGCTGAGGTGTGAGCCCCTCATTTCACTGCATGAGCTGCCTCAGAATTCAAACTGGATCGCAGGTAGCAGCCTGTTCTCTATCATTTTAGGGTAAGAGAAACGAATCACTGTTGTCAAATCATAAAGAAAAAGTAATTCCTCTAGCCACCTTATATTATTTAGGGTGAATCTAAATCGCTATTCCAATAGCTTTGTGAACCAGGAAATTCCTGAGTAATCTCTCTCTCTCCCTCTCCATAAAATGCCCAAATCAGTTTCATAGTTACTGATTCATACTATCCTACACATTATTTCACATGGAATTATAGACTGTATGAATCTGGGTGCTTTTGGAAGTAGGCACCAAGAGAGAAATAAACATGCAAGGATTTTATTAGGGGAAATACCAGTGAGAGGAGAGGGGGGAGAAGCCTGAAAATACTGAGAAACTGGCAGACTGCAGTGACAGACCCTGCGGGAAGGGAAGGTTGGATGGAAGCATCCCAAACTGAAGTGCTATCTCAGGAAGATTTCTCAAGTCCTTGAGCAAACCAGACCACCAGAGCCACTGTGTGTCCCCCAGGGGATGGGGCTGCCTTCCTATCCCTCCCATGCTCATTTATGGCTGGACAGCCAGTGGGACATGTGACTGGGAGCAAAAGTGCTGATGGATTTCAGAGCACAGCAGCCAGGCACCTAAATATTTCGCCTCGTCCAGTTGGAGTTCTGTGATGTGTGTGTCCTAACCTCACCTCACCTCATCTCACCTCACCTCACCTCACTTCACCTCACCTCACCTCACCTCACCTCGCCTCACCTCACCTCACCAACAGGCCAATAGCCAAAGTGCCTTGGGTAAATGTAAAAGTTGTGCTTTGCATTGTGAATGGCATGATATCAGTTATGAAAGAAAAACAAAGAAAAGAAGCAGTGCTTCATTATCTTTAGAACTTAGAAAGTAGAGAGGGTAGGTTATTAAAATCTACCACGATCTGAAAATTTTACTTCCAGCCTGTAGCTTTTGGCCTATCTGTCCTCCAGACTGGTATTAAGAGCTGGTGAGAAGAGCAAGATGAACTGCCTTGGCATCACTTCTCTCTCAGTGCTTAATGAAAGGGCAACAAAATGCTATAGAGTTGGAAGCAAGAGGGAGGAGTTCAGCATGGGGGGCATGGGTTGGGAGGGCTGCAGAAAGCACCAACTTAATAACTGCTGCTTAATGATTAAGAATTGGCAGTAGATCCTTTTTTTTTTTTTTTTTTGGATTGCTAAAATTTTCACTCTTTTGACCCAGAAAAAAATCTTGGCCTTTAAATGCGGAACACCTAATTTTTCATTTTATAAATAATCTGTGTACCATTCCACTGTGTGGAATGCATAATGATGTTTAGAATACCAGCTGCCACCTAGAGATGTTCCCAAAGTGAAATATACATATTTCCTGCTGGATTTTAAATTATGTAAATAATTTGCTTTCTGTCTCTTCTGATGTTGAAATGGAGAAATGAGGAGTTATGATTTCCAAAACCCAACGGATATTGTATATTTTATGCTGTTTGTAAGAGGTGGGGATGCATGGGGAGTAGAATTTCTTTGAGATAATTTTTGAAAAGCTTAACTAGTAGGACAGTTCCCGTGATGGTGCATGTGCATTGTATTCTAATTGTATCACACATACTTCACTCTGTGTTCTTTTAGGCTTAAAATAATGTGGAACACAAGTGACAACATATCAATGAATTTTGCTGAAAAAGGGATAGAAGACATTCAGCCATCAGAGTGGGACAGTTGCCTAATGTTTAGTATTACTTTTTTTGGTAAAGAATACATACACTTCGAAGGACTGGAGTTAAAATGAATAAGATAATGACTCTAAGAAAAAGACCTTTTTTTTTCTTGTTCAGAATGAAAATACATTAGCCAGCTCTACTAATGCACAAATGAGATTAACAAAGGCCTTGGTTTTTCTGAGATGGAGAATAGCTAAGATGATGATGAGGATGATGGTGATGATGAAAGTATCAGGCAACAGTTTCAAAATGTGGGACTCAGGCAAACCCCAGAAGGCCTGGACTGAGTTCCAGGTTAACCTGAGGTCTCAGGTTACAGGTGTGCAGAAGCAGTGAGGTGTCTCTAAGAACCAGGAGTAGGAGGGGCTTCCAGTATTTCAAGAGGTTTATTTTCTTAATGAAATGAAGATTTACCCATTAAGTAGAGCATTTAGTTGACTGTGGATCAACCAGGCCGTCCACTTAGTTTACATAACAGTGAACAAACTACTTGTTGCACACACAACATTGCATGTTTTCTATGTCTCTGTCCCTTTCTCACATGCATGTGCACACACTCTCCCTCGTAGACACACTCACTTATTCAAACACCCACTCTATAAAAAGGGAGGAATGGTCTCTATACCTTTTTGCCTCAGAATGCATGTGAAATACAGTTAGACCTCTGAAATAATGTGTAATAATACTTGAGATCTGTAAGTTTCTATAAACTTATATAGGCTTTAACACATAAAAGATGCTTATCCTTAGATAAGCTGAATTGTCTGTGGCAATTAAATAAATGTGCATTTAACACTCCTGTTTTCAGTAGGATGCTGGCTGATGCTGGGTATAGGTTACTAATTTGCCACCTAACAATTGTGGTTTAAATACTTGTTTGGGGTGGAGACCAACTTTCCCCAGCTGCTAACCTGACTAACGAGGAGGTGTCATCAAGCTGCTGAGTGGGTTAGCTTTCCGATTAAACCTAATTAAAACTATATCTTTAGAATGGAATAATTTCCATTTCTGTTAACATTTTTAATATGACTTTAGCAAAAGAATTGAATGTAACATTATAGAGGAAAACATCTGAGAAGCTTCTGTTTGTGCAGTTCACTTAGAACAAAATGTTTTGCAGAAATGTCTTTTAAATATGTCCAAACCCCAGAATTCACACTTTTCCCCAAAACAGGAGGTAGCTTGTGGATTCTTGCTTTGAATTGCACAGACAAGAAAGCCTCTTGAAATAATTGTTTTTAAAATGATTACTAAAAATACTGATCATTTTATACCTGTAAGTGGTAAACAGTGATAACCAAGAACAACTCCCATTTTCCAACAATGTGGAAAATACCATCTTGTTCACATCTATTCCACACTTCTCATTCAAAATTCTGGTCTTGTGTAAGTTGCTTGACTCAACTCTTAGTTCAAGATTAGCAAAACGAACAACATGTAGTTTCTCTACTCATAAGATTTTGGTTTATTTTGGCTTGAACTTCAACTCACCAAAATTTTGGGGTTGTGTAACTTTGGATATTGGGAATTAAATAATAAGACAGAGCCCCAAATTACAAATGAACTGATAGATGAGGTATGTTGATGTTAAGGATCCTGTAGTCAAGACACCCTGTTCCGTGGACCCAATGACGTGTAATGACAAGAGAACCGGCTAGAACTGAAAAGTGCTCAGACCCCAATTCCATGTTCTTCCTTGGACACTGTCCTTGAGTGTCTCCATACCTTTCCTTCTGGCTCCTGTCCCTTTTCAGTGGCTTTCATTTCCTGCTTGCCTTTCTTCTGTTTCCTATTCCTTGCTCCTTCCAGGCCCAAGTCAAAGGCTACCTCTAATAAGGAGCCTTACCTAGTCCCCCCAACCAGTACTGAGTTCCTCCTCCTCTGGATTATCATAGATGGGTACTTTATTTTTATATGAGCACTCCTCACGTTCCACTTGCGTCTGGCTCCTTCCGTGTCTTCAGTACCTTGCTCCAGCATTTATCCCTTCTACCCTCCTCTCTTACTCCACATGTTTTTGGCTTTTTTCTCTCTCTCTCTCTCTCTCTCTCTCTCTCTCTCTCTCTCTCTCTCTGTTTTTTGTCCTTTCAGCCTATAAATTTGCATAAAGCCCTTTCATCCTAAAATGTCCTACTATTGCTACATCCTCTCTAGTTCAAATCCTGTATGTCAGTTGTCCTCAACCTTTTTAGAACAAGGGACTGGTTTTGTGGAAAGACAATTTTTCCATGGATGGACGGTAGGGTTGGTTTCAGACAGATGGGGAGGGATGGTTTCGGGATAGTTCAAGTGCATTGCATTCAAGCGTTAACCTCCTGTCGTGAGGCCCAGTTCCTAATAGGCACGGGCTGGTACCAGTCCATAGGTCCGTGGCTCCTGGGTTGGGGACCCCTGCAGTACGTGTCTTTCCAACCTGTCTTTTGAAAGAGTAATCAACATCCTCATTTCTTATTATTAGTCAGTCCTTTGCCACTTTGCGTCCATCCTTATTGCTCCACTAAAACTGCTCTGATAGAGGTAATCAGACCTTTGACTTGCCAGTTGTCAAAATGCAGCCCTTAATGTGTCCTCATACATAGGATCTCTCTGTGAAACCAATATTGCAGACAATTTCTTGTTTAGGGACACTCATACTAGGTTTTCCCAAAGTGTGCTACAATGAACATCAGTTTTGAGGGATAGGAATAGGTTTTATGTAAAATGAAGAGTTTGGTAGTCAAATAATTTTAGGAAGCTCTACACGCTATAATCCCCTTTAAAGATTTGCAATACAAATTAGTAAGACAGTTTCACTTTAATCTGTAACACTCATTATAAACTAAGAATATTCTTTTGGGAAGTGCTACTCTTCAAACTTGATACCTTCATTTCTGTTCTCTCTGGGTTTTCTGGTTTCTCTGCCTATCCTCTTAATTCTTCTCTTTTTATTGTTATTTCCTAGTTCCCTTCTTTGACCTACTACTCTTCCATCTACATAGTTTCTAATGGGTGAGCTTACTCATTCTCTCTGTGGTTTTAATTATCTCCTAAATATTGATGATTCCCAAACTAGGTCTTTGGTTTCTGAATCTCCCATGTACTTCAGACCCAAATATCTAATTTTCTAACCATATATCTCCCCTTGGATGCTCCAAGATGCTTTCTTTTACCTGGACGCTCCTCGGAAAATTGAAACTCAACATGTCCCAGATTGATATGATTATTTTCATTCCCACCCCTCATTTTTGTACCTGTTGCTATTCCTGATATATGGTATCAGTTACAGGCACCCACAGAGTCACCCTCATCGGAAAACGAAGGGGCACAGTTAATTTCGGCTGTGGCTTCATTCCCAATTCAGTCAGCGCTGCAAGACTGTCACTAAAGGATGATGATGTGATCAGTGGAAAGCTGGGAACAGGGAATCGGGAGTTTCTTTAATGGCAAAGGATACCGACACCTAGGGAGATAATTAGACAAAGCAGAAGACAACAGAACACACTCCCCAATGGGATGACTTCAGGGGCCCCGGTTCACCATGACACGCCATCTCGGCAGAGTGCACATTCCACTGAGTGTAAGAATTTTGCCTGTGACATTTTTAAAGGGTATTATAGCCTGACACCCACCCACTCCTGGCTTTTCTGGACACCATGCCTGTAAGCCTGCCCACTCACCATGTGGATGAAGCACAGTGGGAGTGGGATGATCAGCCACCAGCTCTTTCAAGACAGGCTTGGTATACAATTTTGACAGTTTGACCCAAGCTTTCTCCTTCAGTTCCTGCGTCCCACTGCCTTCCTGATTTGGGCTTTCATTTTACAACTCCATTTCTGGTGCCTTCCCCACACTTCATTTTTATTTTCTCATTAGGCACACAGTGATTATAGGGCTTTGTAGGCAAACGGAACCTCAAAGACTTGAGCTCAGACACACTGGTGTTTAAATCCCAACCCTCCCACTTCAGCTCATGGGACCTTGGACAGGGCATTTAGAGTTCTCTGTAAACTGGGGAGCTATGAGGATTGAATGAGATAACCCACATTAAGTGCTCAGCACTTTGTGGTCATTTAGCACTCGGTGGCTACTATCACTTACTATGTCAGACTTGCTTCCTGGTCTGGGTCTCTTCTATACCTCTCCTTCATCGTTGCTGGCGAATCACATATATAAGTAATACAGCTCGTGATTCCACCAAAATATTCTCACATTGTTTAAGAGTTTTCACAAAATTTCCTCTCTAAGTGCTGGGAAGATGTTAGAGGCATTAAGCCTGAAATTCAATACTTACATAAAGAAAACGAACAAGGTATTTAGAGTCTCCATAAGGAAAACTGGATTTGGGTTATAAAGTCTTACTTGAGTCTCACACAAAATAAAAATCTATGAAATGTAATTGATCAAACTCAAGGAAGTGAAGAGTCATACGCAATCTGAAGGGATTTGAACTTGAGGTTTTAAACAGCCCAGGGATAGCAAACCTGAAGCTTAGTGCACAAAGCCCTGCCCTCTGGCTATGTGATTATATACAGCATTTACTGTCCAGGAAAGAAGCAGGCTTGCATAGTACTGGTTTCCCCTAATCCCACCTCTCCACTATGGTAGCTACTGAAAATACCACCTTAAAGAAACATTGAATCCTGCCTAGTCAAATTCTCATGAACCAAGACTGAAGTTTATTTCCAGTTTACAATGTAGAGTCAAATTTCTATTTTTACCATAAAGGCAAGGCATATAGTGATTTTAAAGTTTTCTGACTCAAAAATTTATCTGTCTCTATTAATAGAACACTAGATATTTATTTAAAAGTATATAAGAATTACTTGTAATTAAAAATAGATTGAGGGTGAAGAAGAAAGCCAGCAACTTTAGTTTTCACTGAGAGTAAAATGTGTAGACAGTGCTGTCTCTCACCTCCTTTCTAGCTGTGTGACTTTGGAGACATTGTGTAAATGATTTGTTTTCCCCAAACAAAAGATTCAGGGATCAGAAGTTCAAAGACCTAATTTCTAATGTCAAGTCTGTAAACTGATCACTCAATTTCAGTTTGCCTCCCTTGTAGAATTGGAACATCTAACTTCATGGAGATCTTAGATTTGAAAAATATGTATAGGTGATTGATTAAGAGGAATCTGATTATCATTTTAAGTTAATATTTGTCCATGCCTCCCAAGTGCCAAATAGTACCATATACATTGGCAAATACAGAAGAAGGCAGATCTCATTACTTCTGTTTTGCAGATAAAGACACATGGACTTGAGTATGGCAAGTGATTTGGCCAAGTTACACAGTTGGTCACTTCCTGAGGCATGTCTACAATGTGGGTCTTCGGACTGCAATCTAATGCTTCTTCCAAGCATTGCAAGACTATGCTGCAGAGAGAGTTTGTCTGCATTTATCTCCATGAAATGAATATGTTTTATCTCATGTCAGGCATGGTGTTTCTTTTTATGTTAAGCTATATTGCCCTTCCCCTTTTCCATGCTTTTAGTTTCAGGGAGGGGAACTTGAAATCACCTTTAATTTTGTTCCCCTTTTCTTCCGTTCCCTTTGCTGGGTTTAATTGCTGGTTCCACTTTCCAATCTGAGGTTCTTAATTAGTCCAGTGACACAGTGCAGCTAATGAGGCTCTGGACATTGCAGAGTGTTTGTAGGCATAAGGTATTGATCATCAGCATCATGGCTAACACCGTAATTATCGAATGTTATTTTCTTTCACCTTTAACAATCTGGCTTCTAGAGATTTCCTTCTCTTCCCTTAAGGGAACTCAAAATGTTGCTCATTTGTAACCCTGGTTCTCTCTCTGGGGCCCCGTGGTATATGTGTCAGTTCTCATCATTTACTGTGCATTTTCCGGGTAACTGTTCTTCCTGCACTGCTCAACCATAATCTTTTCTACTGTCCCCATCACTGAGTTATTTTTGAGTGCAGATTCCACCTACAGATCTGTGTCCTGGAAAGACACGAACAAGTTCCTGCTGATTAACTTCCTTCTGTCAAGAGCATTGCCCTGATTTGGACCAACTCTTGACAGCTCCCCGTGGGCAAACATCCGCAGAAGCCTGCTGGTAGCCACAAGTGGATTCAGGATCTGCACAAGGTCTAGTGCTCCTTTTGGAAGTTTAAGTGACAATGAAAACTCATCCCTTCTTCTGCAACTGTTGTGGAAAAGTGAGGGGAACTTCAGCTCTCCACAGGTCATTTTGTTGTTTGAAGGGAACAGCACCAAGAGCCCAGAACATCTGTTGTTTGAGACACATTTACACAGACACTTAGTGATGCAGCAGACCCAATGGTGTTTGCATGGTATTTCCAAAGACTGTATCAGGAAGGAGTATTTTTAGTCTTTGGTGAATATTGTACATCATAGACTCATCGTTGACATCTGCCTGGTTCAGAAGCAACCACAGAGATCTTTCAAAACAAAACTGTTGCAAAGGATATTTAAACCCGTAATGTCACTTGGGAATAAAATGTTCCCTTCTCTGACTGTCTTTCCTGGTGTGAAATGTACAAATTTTAAAGATTAGGAGTGAGTCAATTTAGATATTCTGAAGCACAGAAATGGAAAGGAAGCATTTTTTTCTGAATGTCATCCCTTCTGAAAGTATAGGGGAAAACTTTGTAATTTTCTTGAAGGAAAAGGGAAGGATTTTATACATTGTCTTCCCTGGATTCATGCAGGTACATCGTTGTGTACTTGGCAGTTCCATGTCATATGCCCTGGAATTGGATTAGACTCATATTCTGCCTCCATTGCTTCATAGGTGTATGGCCTTGAACCAACATCTAAATCCTCAGGGCTCAGGTTCTTCCTCTGTAAAATGGGGATATCACCAGTCCCCACCCCCTAGGATTGCTGTGAGGAATAAATGTCTCACCTACAAGCAGTGAAAATCAGCGCCTGGTGCAAAAAAAAAAGTGCTCAATAAATGTTAGCTGATCTTTTGCTCTTACATGGAAGTGAATATGCTAAAGAAGATAGAAGTGGTATGTTTTGTTTTTCTATTTCAGAGAAAGGTGCTTAACTTTAGATGATTTTTTTTAAGTTCATAATAGATTCATATAAATGTTTCTATGAAAACACCATATACTTGACTCTTGAAATTAGGATTCAAAAATCAAAACAGAACACTCACTGCTCTCAAAATATTTCCAGACTTCTCAAGACATCAGTCTTACACCATCATTCAGTTATTCAGAAAACAAATGTCCAGTTTTAGCCTAATGCTTAGCAAAATCCATGTCAGTGTTTCGCCGTTTACCTACTTGTAGCTTGATAATATAAGTCTTGGGGGAAAGCTATCAAATGTTAATGAGGCATGATTTCCTTCTTTTTAAAAGGCTGTGTTAAAAAGCAGCCTGGCTCAAGATTTTTTTTGTTTGTATTTATGTTTTTTATTGATGACATCGATTGGTGGCCAATTAAGGAAGCAAGAACTGAAACATTCTCTATAGCCCTTAGGTCTCTGAGGTACTTTGTGTATTTTCAAGACACAAAGGTAATAGGAGATTGGCAACCACAAGTGAATCAGTGTTCAGAATAATTGACTGAGTTAGAACTCAGAAGTTGTACCACACATGCCAACAATGCAATAAAAACAATTTCAATATTGTAGTAGCTTGTGAATGGAATACTAGAGCCATTTCTAGCAGTTGCCTAGGAAGAGGGGGACAGGAAAAACTGGCAAGACTCAATAGCTCTCAATTATGTTGGAGGCTATTACCCTATGCCTGGAAACTGAATATGAAGAGAGGAGGAAAAAAGCTATGAAAATTGAAAAAGACGAAAGCTGCCATCCAGTAATATCAGTATTACTGATGCATAAGAGGAAAATTAACAAAAATACTCATGAGCAAGGAGAGCCTTACGACAGTTTGACTTGTTGGCTGGCCTCAGTTCATGATTTCCTTGTGGCCCATTTCCAGGATTCCAGCCTTCTTATTTCCAAATACCTTTAAACTATACTCCAGCTTTCAAGTTGCACCACTTTTCTGCCCTTGAAGTTCTTCTGTTTACTCTCTGGCCCCAGGTTTGGTCACCATTTTCCGGGAGAAAGTGACAGCAGCTGAGAGGAAGGAGAGAGAGAGATGAAGTGTATTTGGGGTCCCTCCTGCACACCCACATTTCTGTTCTCTTGGCTCCAGGCATGTGCCTTCCAACCATCCAGATGCGATTAGGTCCAGAGGGTCACTGATCAGCACACTTCAGCTCTTAGGTCCAGGAAGCTATGATAGGAAAGAGCCTATCATAGGCTCTTCCTATGATGGGAATTACTTAAATAATCATTAATGATAATAATAATTATAATAAAAATCACATTGGATTATAACTTTACAATTTGCAAAGTACTTCAAAAAATAAGCAAACCAAACTTTAGGATGCCCGTAAGAGCAGAACATCAGAACATCTTCCTTGAAACTTCTGAAATGGGGGGAAATGGAATATTGGTAAGGAACCAAAACAGGAAAACTCTGTAAATTGCAAAGATGTTAGTAACTATGTCTCTGGTTTCTTTTTGATAAAAAGAAATTATTTTTTTGTTAGCGTGGTTGTTTTAACAAAGGGCTTTGTTTTCAGACAGAACTTTCAGAGCATTTGCAGAGGCAAAGCAGAGGCGGCAAATAAGTCAGTGTTAAGTAAGCACTCAGCAAACCGGGATGCTAGGCCCCATATATCAACTAAAAGACATCTGACTGTTTTCCTAATATGTTGCTAAAACCAGAGGGAAGAGAGAAGAATACAAGGAAAGAGAAAGAAAAATTGCAATAGCTTTCAAAGTCAAAGAGCAGTAACAGCAGAGGAGAAATCGTTACACTTAACAGATTCTGAAGTGTAAATAGAGTACTGTTAACTGTTAACTGTAGATACAATGTTGTCCAGCAGATCTCTAGAACAGATTCATCTTGCCTGACTGAAACTTTACACACATGGATTAGCAATTCACCATTTCCTCCTCCCCCCAGTCCCTGGCAACTACATATCACTCTCTCCTACGGTTTGGTTATTTTAGATACTTTACATAAGTAGAATCATGCAGGATTTGTCTTTCTGTGGCTGGCTTTTTTTACTTAACACAATGTCTTCAAAGTTGATTCATGTCACTTATTGCAGGATTCTTTTATAAGGCTGAATAATATTCCATTGTGTGTGTGTACATGCACATTTTTTTATCCATTCATCTAGCAATGGACATTTAAGTTGTTTTCATATCTTGGTTATTGTGAATAATGCTGCAGTGAACATGGGAATGCTAATATCTCTTTGATATCCTGATTTCAATTTCTTTGGATATACACCCAGAAGTGGGATTGCTGGATCATATGATAATACTATTAATATTTTTAGGATCCTCCATACTGTTTTGCATAGCAGCTGTACTTTTGGCATTCCCACCAATAGTGATCAAGAATTATAGTTCCTCCACATTCTTCCTATTGCTTGTAGTTTCTCTCTCTCTCTCTCTACACACACACACACACACACACACACACACACATATATACACACATATATGATATATACGATACACACACACACACCCCATCCTAAAAAGGAGTATAGTGATATCTCATTGTGGTTTTGATTTGCGTTTCCCTGATGATTAGTGATGTCGACCATCTTTTCATGAACCTGTTAGCCATCTGGATGTCTTCTTTGGAGAAATGACTATCTAAGTCTTTAGGCCATTTTTTAACCCAGCCATTAGGTTTTGTTTGTTTTTGCTCTTGAGCTATAGAAGTTCTTTATATGTTTTGGAAATTAACTCCTTACCAGGTACACGGTTTGAAAATATTTTCTCCCATTCCATAGGTTGCTTTTTAACTCTGTTGGCTGTTTCCTTTGCTGTTCAGAAGTTTTTGTGTTTATCTTACAGCACACACAAAAGTCAAGTCAAATGGATTAAAGAGTTAGACATAGGACCTGAAGTGGTAAAAGTCCTGGAAGAAAGTACAAGGGAAAAGCTTCATGACATTGGTCTTGGCATTGAATTCATGGGATGGCACCAGAAGCACAGGCAGCAAAAGCAAAACCAGGCATGGGGGACTACACCAAGGCTTCGTTGAACTTCATCTTCTACCTTTTCCAGTGTCTTCGCTGATGCTCTATTTCATTGCACGTTAGTTTCTCTTTGCAAATTATACAGTTTCATCTTTACAGATGTCATTGTTTATTTAAAAGAAGCTGTTTTTTTTTCTTTTCCCTCCCAAGGTGAGATATATCTTTTTCACAAAGAATATTATCTTTAAAGGCCTCCTTGGATCTTAGACTCTGGTATATCCCTATTTAAGCCGTGTCCTACAAAGTCTACACTCTCTGTGGCCTAGTTCTCTTAGTTCCCACACTCTACCTGCCTGCCTCGGCTCCCCTGTGCTGGCCATCTTGCTGGTTCTCAAAGACCAGCAACTTCATCCTGCCTCAGGAGTCTGCACTTGCTCTTCCCAACCGGAATGCTTTTTCCATGTCTCCTGTGTTCTTCCTTACTCCTCCTCACCCCACACCTCTTAGTCAAATATCTACTGTAACGTCACTCCTTCAGAAAGGCCTTCCATTATTAGCATATATAAAATGTCCCTTAATCTACCCCCACTTCCACTCATCATTCGTTCTCCTTTTCTTTCTTTATTTTGATTCCACTACTCATTTACTACCTGTCGTGAGATCACATATTAATTTGTGTGTGTTTACACATAGGTTTTTACAACAAATTTTGTCACAGAATCCTTATCTACTAGCCCCTGGGGGCTCTGGGTTAGTGGCACATCAGGGCCTTCATGACCTTGTGACATACCAGCTGAAGTCCCACGGTTGGTATACATTAGACAGCCAATAAATATTGTTGAATGAATGTTTCCCACTTCATTCTCTTCTTTCACTTGATTATATGGACTTCTATAACATACTGTAATCAAAGGTCTTTTTTCTTTAGGCAGTGTGGATGTTAGAACAGTATGACTTGAGCAGCTGAGTGGGGAATGAGCTCACTAGACTGTACCAACCTGTCAAAACATTCATTGGCTTTTACCACATGCTTAGCAACACCCTACTGAAATTGCATTTTGAGAACACTAAAGAGTAATAGCTGGAAGAAGTAGGATGCATTTAGTCTAATACATTCAAGGTTGGAGAACCTGCATCTACAGTTATTTAATGCACATGTTAATAAGCACTTCACAGGTTGGCATCTATATTTTTAAAATACTAAGCTTCTAATAAATAATAATACATACACAGTGGTCTATTCATGCATGCATTGTTTTCACTGAGATGCTTACAAAAGTAGGTATTCTGACTAGTATGGCCATAGCTACTCCCCTTTCTAGGATTTTGCTCATTTTATTACATTTTACACTAATCCTTTCCCACTAATATGTTATAAAAATAATAAGGATAGTTAACATTTTGTGTGCCAGGTTTTGTCCAAGCTCTTTTTATGCTTTTCCTCATTTAATCCTCTCTATTCTCTTAGGCAGGTAAAAATAACATTATTCTCATCTTAGAAATGAGAAAATTGAGACTTAGAGAGACCCCACAGTTACTCAGGATTTAAACCTTGGTCTGTCACATTTCTAAGCCTCTGTTCCCAACTGCTTTGCAGACCACCTCCTCTACTTTCTGGCACCCTGGCGATCAAAATTCTTTGGCATGTGGACTCACACAGAAGTCACAGATAGAGATGTAGAAGGTCTTATAATGACCCAGAAACCCTCAGATGCATGCCCCTCATGTTGTCTTTCTAAACTGACAAAAGAAAGGCAGCTTCAAACTAACATGGGAAATGAATCATTAAATGCTACAGAAATTTCTGAACCTGGCTATCTTGGGGGCACGGCTGAGGTTAATCAAGCAACTCTTGGTCCCTTGGAGAAGAGAAGGAAGAACGGAACCCAACCCTGCCAGGCTAGAGGCCCAAAAGGAAAGAGGTGTGGCCAGAGCAAGTGGGAATGAGGTCCAGGAAGGAGCTCCTCATCAGATCAGAGGAGCATTAGAAAGAATATATAGCGCCTTATTACCTCGTACTTTCACTTTGATCTGAGGGAAGAAGTTGGTTCTGTCTCCAGACTAGATTCATTTTTTCACCTGAAGCATATTCATGCAGGCAACTTGAGTGTTCATTTTCCCACAGCAATTTTAAAGCTAATTAATTTATCAAGTACTTGCCAGCTTTTCCATTCTTGCTCATAACTACCTCAAGTCTTCAATTTCTAAAATGATTTTGGTTTTGAAGTTCCTTTTATTTCTTATGGTCTGGTAGAGCTTTCCTTATTTTTTTCCCATGTCTGAAATTTTATGGGAATACTGCACTTCTAAACGTATTCATTTAAGTTTTCAAAAAGTATGTTGTCAGGATTACATGCTGAAGAAGTCTTTTGCCCCAGCAGCTGGCTGTATTAATGGGGTTGTTAAACCGTCACTGGCTTTAAGGCCTCCTCTTAATTCAGCAGGTTAGCTGATGAACTAATTTTGTAAGTGATTTAAACCCTTTTGAAGATTATTTTTCCAAGTTTCTTGGAAGGTACATTCAGACACATGGGCTTGTACAAGATGAAACTGTTAAGTAAAATTAGCGATAGATTTAAAAAATGTATCATAAACACTTTTACTTAAACACCATGCGTAAACACCATGTGTTCCCGCGTGCAGCATATACACACATCATAGTTCTATAAATTAAGGGTTTTTGGGGGATGGTATTGAGTAAGTGATCTGTGCCTAAGTTGGTACATCCTCCCTAACTTAATGTTTACTTGGTTGACTTGAGTAAGGACTCTTAAAAAATGAAATTAGCCATAAGAACCAAAGGGCAAATGCATACATAGTATGGCTCTTGTACTGGACCCAGCAATTCAATCTGCAATTTTTAATGAGTGTCTATAAAGGTCTTGTGTTGTGGTAGGGACTATGCAGATGCATATTTTTTAATGTAGATTTTTATTCTTGCCCCCAAAGATTAAGACCAGCATTTCAATTTGCATGTATCTATGATTTCAATGACTGAACTATTAAGTTAAGAATGGAAAACTTATCTATATAAGTTTTTCTAAGGCCTCAGGGCTGGCGAGATCATGAAAAGGAGAAATATCACTTACGAAGTATCTACTATGTGACAGATTCTTGACATGTCTTCTGTTATTTTATCTTTGCAATGTTTATATAAAGAATGCATTATCCACACCTTACAGATAAAGAGATAGGTACAGACAAGAAACTTTCTCAAGGAAATTCAGAGGGTCATTGTGTCAGAATTTGACTTCAAGTTCAAACTTATTCTAAAACCCTCTTCTTTCCAGTACATTTCACATTCAATCATAAAATATAAAATTAAATAAAGTTTTGATAGCTGTTTAATAAAATCAGTGCAGGTGGCCGAATAGAATAATTAAGAATTTAAAATAGCGATTTTGCTTTGACTACTTGGCTTATTTAACTGTCTACAGCTACAAGTTAAACGGATAATTGTAAAGCGTCTAAATTGCTTTAGGTTCTGTGGATATAAGCCTGATGTGGTTTCACTCTGACTCTAATTACATTTAATTTCAGATTTATAATAGCTCCTTGTCTAGTTGGTGTCCTAGAGAGGATGCTTTCAGTTGTGTGCGTTCAGTGGTCCTTGGAGCCGGACAGCTGTGCTCCCCTTTAAAGGAGCTCCATTCAGGAAAGTCAGGCTCACAGACACACACCAAGAAATGATGATTTGCTGACAGAACCACTCTTCTTTCTTGAAGGTATTTACTATAAATTTCATTTAATTAGTAAGATCCTCTGGCATATTTAAAATACTACTTTAATATATGAATGTGAATTATACTTCTTTTTGAAAATTTATCTGTTACTTCAGATCTTTCAAAACTTTGGGAGGAAATGTAATAACACATTGCCCATACTTCTTTTCCAACTTCTGAAAAAGCATTTTGACTGGTAATTAGATAACATTTATTTTATATATATTGTACATGAAGAAGTTTAAACGGTGATTGTGTGCAATTTGAAGGGAATGTTTCTGAAGATTGACCTACTCAGGAACATTAAAATGTACAGGGGTTCACACTCTTATGATAATTTATCATTTTGAAAACTTATTCTTAATAGACCCCTACATTACTTTTCAATAGAGTGGTTTCATTTTCTTTAACACCCATTAATAGCTATTAGTGGCAAAAAAAAATAAGGCTTTATATAGATCATTAAAGTACATTTAAGTAATTTAAAATTGACAATTAAATCAGCATGGCAACGCATTATCATAAGTTTGATAGGTCTGCCTTTTTAAAAAGTACTGAGAAGAAAGGACCCCTTTGTAAGGCACTCCACTACAGACTAGTCGTGCATTTTAATTGATCACAAAGAGCACATTGTCTCCATATATGTGCTTGGTAATCATCTTGTACAAGTTTCCTTTTGTCAGGATTTTGAAGCTGTGTGTGGGAGTTTGGTTCATGCTAGAAAGACTGTCCTTGGTGAGATTTGGAATGACCAGCAGCTGCCTTTAAACTTTTCTCTTTGCCAGTGTCATAATATATATAAAATATTAATCATCAAAGTGGCCCACTTCAAAAGCCTAGATTCCTCATTTTCGCTTTCCTTCATCTCTCTAAAGACGGATGAATGTGGACTAAGAAGGCCACATCTCAGTGTTACCATGACGATGGCCAAACTGATAGGGGGATGGTCTATTCCTGTCAAATGGTATTGCCCTTATCCGCTCAGACCACAGAGGAAGTGTGTACATTGTGTTTGTCAAATTGGGACTCTTTTTCTCTGTCCTAGGAAATTTGTGGACTTAGCATGTAGAAATTATTGTTGAGATCAAAATACAGAAACATAATGCCATTTGATAGGGAATTCTAATCATTCATAAACTTTTCTTCCTCAGGTGATATTCCAAAAACTTTATAGATAATTGATTAACTCCCGTTTTCCTGTATTTTCTCATGCCAGACAATAACAGTGTAACTATCCACTTAGCATAAACCTTAAAAAAAACGGTACATTCTCTGCATATTTCAAAATATAAAATAAAAAAAATGAATAATTTCCATGTAATTTGCTATACTCTAAGATAGGTCAAAGTAACAATAGATCTTTTCCCCTCTAATATCTAAAAATGATATTTTATAATATGGACATAGGCAAGTTTTATGCGAGATTGATTACTTTTATACAGATGTATCTGCTATAAAGATCTTCTTGCTGTTGTTTAATTTATAGATTTTATGGGTTTTCATGTGAGATAAATGCCTTACATAAAGGTGGAAGGGATGATGGGTGATTTTTAAGTACTAGAGGTTTTAAAATATTGAAATCAGTTAGATACTGATACCCAATTAGTAGAAATTAAAATTTTGATTTAGCTACGAAGGGGAAAGGAGTCTCAAACTGAGTATTTTATATTGTAGAATAGTTCCATGCATACAATAGCTACTCAGTGATTTCTTAAAAATTAAATTGAATTAATTAATTCAAGAGGTTCAAACCACACTTAAAGTGTAATGGGTAATTCAACAGACCTCCCCATGTCTACCTTACTGCCCTGAGGCCAGACTCACTGGCAGGAACGTGTGAAATACATGTAGTAGTCAGGACCACATGTCATGTATTCCCACTGCCATATAAAATGGGTAATATGAATATATAAAAGGGGGGATGCGGGACTCAGAGGAGGCCCTGAGGACTCCCAGCTGTAGTAGGAATGCACAGATCCAAGGGGTAACTGATGAAAACATTAAGAGAATGCTGTAGAAGTATATAAATTGTTTATTTTATGGAAAGAAGCCAAAGTCAGAGATTTTCTGAAGGTCGGCCATGGACAAACTTCTTGGCACAGGTGATCTTTAATTTTCAAATCCCACCATCTCAATTTGATTCTATTTGAAACATGATTGAAGGTGTTAACGAAAGAAATCAAGATCAGCAATGCTGTAGAGACTCTGGAGTGCAAAAACCAGGCAGCAAAATGGCTAATAACTTTAAAGTATCTGGTAAGTCAATAGAGAAAACATAAGTGATGTTCAAAGATTCCCACCCACCCACCCCCACCAATCTCTGGTAGAGCACTAAAGCCTTTCTAATTCAAAGTAGTCTTTCCTAAAATTGGAGAATTTTCCAAATGTAAACTAATTGTTATAAATATTATAATAAACTAAGACAAATATGTACTACTTAGTTGAATGAAGTGTGTTAAGTGAAAACATGTCAGAACAAGGCTATATTAACTGTGCTTCCTAAACTTTAAAATATCAAGTTACATCATTTACTTTTAACATTTTACTCAAAGATAATACAAGCTCTCTGGGATTTCTAGTTAATATGGTGTTTTAACTGTGGCCCTTGACATCATTCAAAGATAGAGTACATGAAAAGAATCATTCTCTACAACCACTTACAGCTTATATCAAGAATAAAAAGATATTTTTGTTTTGGAAAACATGTTCATATAATGCACCACCTCAGGAGGTCAATAAGAAAAAAATGATCTCAAAAGATACTCAATAAAATTCAAGCCTAATTCCTATCATGGGGGCGGGGAACTCTTTAAAAACTAGGAATACAAAGGAACTTTCAACACATAATAAAAGATAGCTATCTTAAACCAACTGTTGGCTGAGAGATGAGCAAGGGTACAAATATCATTCATTAAATTATGCCTGGAAGCTCTGATTATAACAATAAGATACAGAACTGAAATAACAAATATACTCATCAGAAACAAAGATAAAAAAATTGATCATTGCACATGATATGATATAAACCATAAAAAACATAATCAACTAAAAACCTCTAAGTGTTTAAGGAGTAATAAAAATGTTTTAGATCAATAACTTTCCTTCAAATCAGTAGTAACAGAAGTGGTAACTATTTGAAGAAAGCGTTAAATACTTCAAAAGAGAGAAAGAAATTAAGATTTTAGTGAATTTAAGCCATGTTGCCACGTAGAAAAAGCAACTACTAGAAATATTACATTTTCCCAAATAAACCCAAGGGTTGAATTCAAGTACCAGGCACAATCTTAGTAGAATTTTTTTTGAATGGACAAGGTTATTCTAAACTTCAACTTGCATTTTCTTTTGCAAGGAGAGAGTAATACTTAGGGTAACTTGCTGTTCTGGATGTTATAAAATGCAACCACCAAGTTTTCCTACTTAAAACAATGAGGTACCAACATAACAAGTGACAGAGAGATTCAGTAGCACTAAGTCTAATACATGAACATGCACATCATACTCCCCAAACCACAGGAAAAGAGTAGATCACATAATAAATGATATTGCCTATTTGTGAAAGAGGGAAATTGCAGGCTGGAGCTTCCTCTCCAAAATAATCCTAGATGAATCAAATACAAAAGTGAAAACCAAAAAAATATAAAGGAAAACATTAATCTAGTTTCAGGATGAGTAAGACCTACTTTCATGTAAAAAATAAAATTATAAGAGAAATTATTAAACTATCTAGTTATATAAAAATTTTGAAACAGTACTAAATTTTTTTAATTAAAAGTAAATGATCTAGAAAAAAATGTATAAATTTATAAATCCTTTTTTAAGAATTAAAATAAGAAATATATAGAATGACAACTTCTGGCAAGGATGGACATATAGATAGATACACTTTGCCTCTTCACACAACCAACAGAGAGACAACAAATTTAAAAACAGAATTCCCAGAAGGTTGAACTGTATGGAAGTCTGAAAACCAAGGAGTTAGAGAAGAAACATTCATTCAAACTTGTAGGAGGGACAGAGTTGGGCAGCTGAGGTGGAGAGAATGTGTGGTAAGGTGGCGGCTGGAGAACCGAGCAGACCAGGTGGTAGCTCTTAGACCTGGTGGTCCCACATTTCTGTGTGGGTAAACCAGCAGGAACAACTAGGGACTGAGAAAGTCTCAAACCTTTGGCTATAAAAACCTGTGGGGATTGCAGTGGTGGGAGAAACTCCTAGCCTCACAGGAGAGTTCATTGTAGAGACCCACAGGGCCCTAGAATGTACACAAACCAACCCAGAAATTAGCATCAGAAGGGCCCAATTTGCTTGTGGGTAGTGGAGGAAGTGACTGAAAGCTAGTTGAGAGCTGAACAAGTGGCATTGTTCCTTCTCAGACCCCTTCCCCACATACAGTACCACATTACAGCAACATAGGTTGCCCCGCCCTGGCAAATATCAAAGCCTCCAACACTTACAATGTAACAGGAGCATGAAGACAAAGAAATATGGCCCAAATGAAAGAACAGATCAAAACCCCCAAAATAGAACTAAGCAATGAAGAGGTAGCCAACCTATTGGATGCAGAGTTCAAAACACTGATAATTAGGAGGCTCACAGAAATGGTTGAGTATGGTCACAAAATAGAGGAAAAAGTGAAGGCTATGCATAGTGAAATAAAGAAAAATGTGCAAGGTATCAACAGTGAAGGGAGGTGAACTGGGACTCATCAACAATTTGGAGCAGAAGGAAGAAAGAAATGTTCAACCAGAAAAGAATGAAGAAACAAGAATTCAAAAAAATGAGGAGAGGCTTAGGAACCTCCACGACAACTTTAAACATTCCAACATCCGAATCATAGGGGTGCTGGAAGAAGAAGAGGAAGAGCAAGACATTGAAAACTTATTTGAAAAAATAGTGAAGGAGAACTTCCTCAATCTGGCAAGGGAAATAGACTTTCAGGAAGTCCAGGAAGCTCAGAGAGTCCTAAAGAAGTTGGACCCAAGGAAGCATACACCAGGATACATCATAATTACATTACCTAAGATTAAAGATAAGGAGAGAATCTTAAAAGAAGCAAGAGAAAAGGAGACAGTTACCTACAAAGGAGTTCCCATCAGACTGTCAGCTATTTTCTCAAAAGAAACCTTGCAGGGAAGAAGGGGCTGGAAAGAAGTATTTGGAGTCATGAAAGGCAAGGACCTACATGCAAGATTACTCTGTCCAGCAAAGCCATCATTTAGAATGGAAGGGCAGGAAAAGTACTTCCCAGATAAGATCAAGTTAAAGGAGTTCATCATCACCAAGCCCTTATTATATGAAATGTTAAAAGGGCATATCTAAGAAAAAGAAGATAAAAAATATACACAGTAAAATGACAACAAACTCACAATTATTAACAATCAAACCTAAAAAAAACAAATACTAAGGAAACAACTAGAACAGTGATACAATCACAGAAATGGAAGTCACATAGAGAGTTAGTGTCGGGGGGTGCGTGGAGGACAGGGAGAGAAGGGGAAAAGTTACAGAGAATAAGTAGCATAAATGGTAGGTAGAAAATAGACAGGAGGAAGTTAAGAATAGTATGGGAAATGTAGAAGCCAAAGAACTTATATGTATAACCCATGGACTTGAACTACAGGGAAGGAATGGGGGGGGGGGGGCGGTATGCAGGGTGGAGAGAAATAAAGTGAGGAAAATGGGACAATTGTAATAGCATAACCAATAAAATACATCAAAAAAGGACAAATGACAGTAAATATTGGGGAAAATATTTATCTTTGTTAGAAAGAGATGGAAATAAAACAGTGAGGTAACAGGTTTCATTCTTTACATTTGCAAATTTAAAATTAAGTAAATGTCAATGTGTTTGATAGCATAGCAAGTCACACATTCTTGTCATGTGGAGGGGTGTCAATCAATGGCTGCAGGTCTTCCCCAAAGCAGGTTAGTCACATATGCTAAGATTTACTATTGTTCTCTTCTCTCAGAAGAAAATGTAAGAAATGAAACTTGTTACCTCACTATTTTATTTGCCTTTCTTCCTAAACAAGGTAAATATTTTCGCTAATGTTTATTGTCACTTGTCTTCTTTTTTGAATGGTCAGTTTATGTACTCTATGCTGTACACCTGAAACTAAACAAAGTAGCATTGAATGTAAACTATGATTGAAAAAAATAAAAAATAAAAATAAATGAAGAATTTTTATCTCAGTGTTACATATAAAAGTAAAGATTTAGAAGCACTGCTAATATCTAATGTTAGGGAAGTAGTTAAACAAATGATGGAACATCAGTAAAATGAAATAACATATAATCCTTGGAAAATGTTTTTTAAATAATTATTTGTGGGATAAAATAGCTCCTATTGTTTTAAAAAAGGCACTAAAAACTATATGATTAATACAACCTAATTTTATAGTAAAAAGATGAATGCATTGAAAATGACCAAAAGGAAATATATTAATTAAACAATTATTTTTCTAGTCAGAAATAGGTGATGATAATTTTTCTTCATACTTATCTATATTTCCCAACAAAATTGTGAATATAAATTGCTTTATAATCATTAAAAAATACATGTTATTTTTAAAGGATTACAATCTATGTTCAAATAATCACTAAATCTGATATACGGCATCCAAATTAGGACCATTTTAACAGTAAAGTTTTAGTAATACAATATCATATATTCAGTGGGAATTCAGTATAGTATTATATTGATAAGTTTTATTGTAGTAAGATGTTTAATAAAGGCTAAAAACAAAGGAATTATTTCCCAGAATTATTTAGAAGAACAACTGTTATAAAACAAGTTTTGTTTCAGTCTGAAACAGCCCAGAAGTGCATTCAGTAAATTGCTCGCAAACACCCCAAATGGCGCACTTTTCTACATATGTCAACGTGGTTTGGTATCTTTCGGGGTGTTTTATGTTCCCATCCGGGCTCCCAAAAGGTCTAGATGTTCGGCCATCGAGCCGTCACATAGATTCCTAGGAAATGCTTCTCTCTCTCTCTCCTTTCATATTTATTTATTTATTTATTTATATTGGTTTTTTTCCATTACCATTTAACCCCCCATTTTGATTTAATCTTATTGTATTTTTTTCCAGTACCATTTAGTTCTCTTATACTTCCCTCTCCCCAGCAATCACCACACTGTTGTCCATGTCCATGAGTCCTTTCTCCTTTTTGCTCAATCCCCCCACCCTGTAATCTCCACCCCCACAGCTGTCATCCTGCTCTCCATCTATGAGTCTGTCCCCATTTTCCTTATTAGTTCAGTTTGTTCATTGGATTCCACATACAAGTGAAATCATAGGGTATTTGTCTTTCTCTGACTAGCTTATTTCACTTATCATAATGTCTTCTAGGTCCATCCATACTTTCCCAAAGGGCAAGATTTCCTCCTTTTTTATGGCCAAGTAGTATTCTGTTGTAAATGTTCCATAGTTGTTTTATCTGCTCATCTACTGGTGGATACTTGGGCTACTTCCATATTTTGATGATTGTAAATAATGCTGCAATGAACATAGGGGTGCTTATGTTCTTTCAAATTAGTGTTTTGGGTTCCTAATGATATATTCCCATAAGTGGAATTGCTGGGTCAAAAGGCAGATCCATTTCTAATTTTTTGAGGTATATCCATACTGCTTTCCACAGCAGCTACACCAGTCTGAATTCCCAACAACAGTGCGGAAGTGTTCCCCTTTCTCCATATCCTGGCCAGCACTTGCTATTTGTTGATTTATTGATGATAGCCACTCTGACAGGTGTGAGATGGTATCTCATGTGGTTTTAATTTGCGTTTTTCTGATAATTAAGTGATGTTGAGCGTTTTTCATATGTCTTTTGGCCATTTGTATGTCCTCTTTAGAGAAGTGTCTATTCAGGTCATTTGCCCAATTTTTAATTATGTTGTTTACTTTTTGGGGGTTGAGTTTTGTATGTTCTTTATAAATTTTGGATATTAACCCCTTATCAGATGTATCAATGAGTGTGTTCTCCCATTCTGTAGATTGCCTTTTTGCTTTGTTGATGATTTCCTTTGTTGGGCAAAAAACGTTGTAGTTTGATGTATTCTCATTTATTTATTTTTTTCCTTTGTTTCCCTTGCTTGGGGATTTATATCCAATAAAATATTGCTACAAGCAATGTCTGACGTTTTGCTGCCTATATTTTCTTCTATGAATTTTTCATGTTTCAGGTCTAACATTAAAGTCTTTGATCTATTTTAAATTTGTTCTTGAATGTGGTATAAAAAGGTGGTCTAGTTTCATTTTTCTGCACATCTTCCCAACACCATTTATTGAATAAACTATCTGTAGCCCATTGTATGTGCTTGCTTCCTCTGTTGAGTATTAATTGACTATAAAGGTACAGATTCTTTTCTGGGCTCTCTATTCTGTTCCATTGATCTATGTGTCTGTTTTTATGTCAGTACCATGCTGTTTTGATTAATATGGTCTTATAGCATAGTTTAATATTAGGTAGCATGATTCCTCCAACTTTGTTCTTTCTCAGGATCACTGTTGCTATGTGGGGATTTTGTGGTTCCATATAAATTTTAAATATATTTGTTCTAGAAATATATCATTAGAATCTTGGTAGAAATTGCATGGAATCTATAGATTGCTTAGGGTAGTATGGACATTTTCATGATATTAAATGTCCATACTATTCCATACTATGTCCATACAGAGATCCCTCTATCTCTACATTGTTGAGAGTTTTTATCATAAGTGGGTGCTGCATCTATTGATATGATCAGGTGGTTTTTAACCTTCATTTTGTTTATGTGGTGATTATTTATTGATTTGCAAATGTACCAACTTTGCATTCCTAAAATGAGTCCTACTTGATCATGGTGTATGATCTTTTTGATGCATTGCTATATTCAGTTTGCTAATATTTTGTTGAGGCTTTTAGCCTCTATGTTCATTGGAGACATTGGCCTATAATTTTCTCTTTTTGTAGTGTCTCTATCTGGTTTTGGAATTTGGATAATGCTGGCCTCATAAAGTGAATTTAGGAGCCTTCCCTCCTCTTGAATTTTATGAAATAGTTTGAGAATGACAGTTGTTAGTTCTTGGAATGTTTGGTTAAATTCATGTATGAAGCCATTCTGTCCAGGGGTTTTGCTTTTTGGGGAGTTTTTTGATCACTGCTTCAATTCCACTAGGTGCAATCTGTCTTTCATTTTCTGATTCTTCCTGATTTAGTTTTGAAAACTGTACGTTTCTAGGAATTTATCAGTTTCGTCCAGGTTGTCCAGTTTGTTGGCATGTTGTTTTTCATAATATTTTCTTACAGTCTGTATTTCTTTGGTGTCAGTTTTATTTCTCCTCTTTTATTTCTGATTTTATTTATTTTGGGGTCCTTTCTCTTTTTTTCTTGATGAGTCTGGTTAAGGGTTTATCAATCTTGTTTATCCTTTCGAAGAACCAGCTTTTGGATTCATTGATCTTTTGCATCATTTTTTAAGACTCTATTTCATTTATTTCTGTTCTAATCTTTGTTATTTCCTTCTGCTCACTTTGTGCTTTGTTTTGAATGAACAAATCCCTTAGCTGTTTCTTGTCTGGGAAACTCTTTATTTCTTTCCATTTTAAATGATAGCCTTGCTGTGTAAAATAAGATTGTAGGTCCTTGCCGTTCATCACCTTAAATATTTCATGCCACTCTCTTCTGGCTTGAAATATTTCTGTTGAGAAATCAGATAACAAACTAATTGGAGCTCCTTTGTAGTTAACTACTTGCTTTTCTCTTGTGAATTTTGGGATTCTATCCTTGTCTTTAAGCTTTGCCATTTTAATTATGATATGTCTTGGTGTAGGCCTCTTTGGGTTTATATTTCTTTGATACTCTCTGAACTTCTTGGATTTTTGTGTCTTTTCCTTTGACCAGACTAGAGAAGTTTTCAGTCATTATTACTTCAAATAGGTTCTCAATCCCCTGCTCACTCTCTTCGCCTTCTGGTATTCCAATGATGCAGATGTGGTTACGCTTCATGTTGTCCTGAAGTTTCTTACGCTCTCCTCATTCCTTTTAATTCTTTTTTCTTTTTGCTGCTCTGCTCGGGTTTCTTTTCCTACCTTGGCTTCCATATTGCTGGGTCAGTTCTCTGCCTCCTCTAACATACTG
Source organism: Phyllostomus discolor (assembly GCF_004126475.2). Lineage (NCBI taxonomy): Eukaryota > Metazoa > Chordata > Mammalia > Chiroptera > Phyllostomidae > Phyllostomus > Phyllostomus discolor. Next base: position 73,001,022 of record NC_040903.2, read on the forward strand.
TTTATTCCTTCCAGTGTATTATTTACTTCAGATATTGCATTCTTTATTTCTGACTGGTCCTTTTTTATTATTTCTGTGTTCTTTTTCATGCTTTTAAGTATCCTTATAATCATTACTCTGAACTCTATATCTGATAAATTACTTGCCTCCCTCTCATTTAGTTCTTCCTCTGGAGGATTCTCTTGTCCTTTCATTTGGGGTCTGTTTCCTTGTCTTTCTACTTTTGCTGCCTCTTTGTGTTTGTCCCTATGTATTATGTAGACCTGCAAAGACTCCAGTGCAGACCTATGTCAGATGCTGCCTGTGACTGGCCCTGAGCAACCTGTTTGGAACTATCAAAAATCCACAGCTTTTGGCTCCCTCTGCTTGGCCTGGGTTTGTGCAGAAGGAACCAGGGTGTGCACCAAGGTCAGCTTTTACCAGGACTGGGCCCAGGAGAGGGTCAGCTAAAGTCTCAGAACTCCCAGAGATCTGCCTTAGTTGTTAAACTTAATCACTGAGAAAACCTCCAGCTGTGTTCCTCAGCAACCAGCTTAAGCTCCACAGGATAGGGCAGAGTAATTCCTGTGAGTGAGGCTATTGCTTCTTCTCGGGCTACAGCCAATTGGTGGGGAGTGCTCTGCCTGAGAAAGCTGGCTCCTGCCGTGTAGGGGATGACTTGGTACATGGGTTGTGGCAGCTGTTCCTTCAGTTCTCTCCCCAAAACCACCAGCCCCAGAGTTCTTCATGTGTCAGTAATGCACTCTGCCCCACTTCTGGCAAATCCCAAGGTAAGTGGCTGCAATTGGAATTTTGTGTTTTGTCCTTTTACGAGGCTCTCTCCATCTCCAGCCTTTGCTCCCTAGTGGACAGGCTTTTCACAGATGGATGTTGTCTGGTTTTCTTTGTATCTGGGCATCTCTGGTGCTATAGGCTGAGGAGCCCATCTTTGTTTTAGAGCCCACACTACTCAGAGGGATCCCTGGCCACTGAAATATCCCTCCTCGAGGACTTCAGCTGCCACCCATGGGAGCCCAGCTAGCCCTCTCACACCTCTTCCACAATCCCTGTCAGTCTCATTGTGGTGAACTGGTTTCTTCTGTCTGTCCTGCGTTATAGAGCCTCTCTCCAGCTAGTGTTCAGTTGGATATTCAGAATAATTTCTATACAATTTAGCTGTAATTCCAGTTTAGTCCAGGGAGGAGGTTTGAGCAGCTTCCACTTACTCCTCTACAATCTCGGATCCCCCGGAAATGTTTTTCTCATTTATAGAAATGGAAACGAACACATGATTACGGCAGGTTTTTGAGGTGTGGTGTGTGTTAAAAGGAGGTTGTTCTTATGAAATATTCCTTTTGAAATTCAGAGCTTAGAGAAAGCATGAGTTTGGTGAGTATAACTTTGAAATGCATAAAAGAGCAGCTTTAATCTCATTTTATGATTGGCACCAAACAATAAGCAAACTATCTTTTTATTCTTCAAAACACAATATAGGCCTGGCTGGTATGGATTGAGTAGCGGCCTGATAACCAAAAGGTCACCAGTTTGATTCCCCATCAAGGCACATGCCTGGGTTGTAGGCCAGGTCCCCGGGTGAGGGTGTGTGAGAGGCAACTGACAGATGTATCTCTCACACATTGATGTTCCTCTCCCTCTCTTTTTCCCTCCCTTCCCCTCTTCTCTAAAAAGTAATAAATAAAATATTTAAAATAAGAACACAGTAGAATGTGTGTGCATATCTGTGGTGTTGGACATTCATGTGTACACATGTATGTGTGTGTTGTTCAATGTAAGTCAAAGGTTTGAAAAGTTCAACTGCAAACACTAATGAATTTGGCATCCTTCAAGCTCTGTCTCGTAAGGAGCAATTCTAATGACAGGCCCGTGACACATGCTCTAAGGGAATGTGACAACAGTCTCAGCTGGGAGGACTTCTTCTGTGGAGACCTGCTTTCATCTCCCATGTGTTTGCCCAGGCAGCATAGACCTTTGGTGACCAGGCTGGGAGCTTCAGATACACCCCAGCCTTTCAACAACAACCAAAGAGATCAGTAGGTCAAGAGGGCCATAAACTCACCACAACAGATTAGATGGTTACAGAGACAAAGTCACCTGAAGGGACAATAGGAAAGTTTTACTTCCTGATAATTTTGTTTTCTTCATTTTTTTTCTGAAGGAGGTTCAGGAGGTTCAGGCTTTTCAACTTTTGTTAATTTTCCTAACATTATAGTGACTCTAGACAGGCACTGCTGCTTTTCATGCCAGCTGCCCCCCAAAAGACTCATGCAAGTTCACGGTAGGGAAAAAAATGTTCTTCGAAGATTACTGGAGTCACATGGAACGTCTGTGGCCTTTTGAACATTTGATCATCAGAAAATAAAGGGCAGGTAACATTCTCTTGCATGGCTTTGCACAGACCACATTCTACTAACGCTTGCTCCTAGACTCACTTTCCTCATTTCCATCCTAGGTGCCTCTGTTAATTTATTTTTTCTAACACCCCCTTCATGTCTTCCTCCATGTGGTTCTTTGATCATCTGGTCATTTGTTGATTTATTCTAGTATGTAACAAACATTTATTGAACATCTACTATGTATCAGGCATTTTAGTAGGCATTAGAGAAATAGAAATTGTCACCATGGTCTCTGGTCTCAAGGAGCAAACAATCAAATTGGGCTACAGAAAAGAAAAGTAATTTACTAGACAGTTGCTGCAATGAGGCTGTACACTAATGATTTCACAATACGGCTTGCAACATTATACACTTACTCTTACACTGTGAGTCTGCGGGTAAATTGTGGTTTGGCAGATTGGGTTAGGCGGCTATCTTTCAGGCTGTAAGTTCGCTGTACTTGGCTCCAGTCTGTGAGTTGGGCTGAGATCTTTTCTATGTGTGTTTGTTCTGAGGCCCTGGTGGGAGGGGCATGCTTTTCTCATGGCAGGTCACGGAACGTAAAAACCCAAACTAAACCACACAAGCACATTTAATACAATGCCTGCTGACTTTTTAACAGCTGAAACAAGTCACATTGTCAAGCCCAATGCCACTGGAGTAGGGAAATATACTCCACCTACTCCAGTGCACTATAGGTCAGATGATAGAGACAGGGCATGAAGAACTAGCAAGATAATCTAATCCACCACACAAATAATGACAGTAAAGTATGACAAATGGTACTAGAGAAGTATATTTAAGGGTTGGATAAGGTACAGAGACTTATCTCAGAGGAGGGGTGTGGCAGTCAGGGTCAACCAGAGAAGCAGGGGCAGTAGGATAGATAGATGGCTAGACAGTTAGTACAGGGATTTGACTTCACACAGTTCTGGCAGTAGGTTAGGAAGTCTCTGTAAAGGTTTTTCCTCCACATCTGATGCTAAAGTTGATGTCCACAGGCCAAACAGTCAAGAAAAGAAGGTGATGGTAAAGTGGGGGTGGGAGAGGTCAAGGGCAGGCTAGAACCCAGAAATCTGAGCTGGAAGTGCTCAAGGATGGACTGAACACATGTCAGTTCTTGTTGCCTCTGCCTTGGTGACCTTGAAGGTAGAGGTAAACACATAGCCCTGGCCCAGAAGTGACAGACACTCAGGGAGGATCGTGGGAGGGTAGAGCAGTTACAGGCCCAGCCCGCCAGCGACAGTGGCAGTTGCTTCCCCTCAGTTCTTCACCCCCCTGAGAATCTTCCTGTGGCGTACCCTCCCCAGACACATTAAAAATAATGATAAAGTCAAGTCTGGGAAATGTAGTTCAGCCAAGGCTGGTTGACAAATTACAGAGCCATGACAAGGGAAATCTAATTCCAGTAGGAGAAAGAGTAGATCAGGAAGTGCTTGAAGGGAAGGTGATATTTGAACTGAGTCTCGAAGGATGAGCAGCACATAACCAGGAAGGAGGAATGGCAGTTCAGGCAGGCACAAGGCATGGGAAAGGTAAGGTTCAGGAATGTGGAAGATCCTTGTGTGGAAGCCCAAAAGCCAAAGTCCCCAGGATCACACTCCGAGTCAAAGTCAGGTATAACTTGCTGTAGCAAAGGAGCATGCTCACCAGTGTATGATGGGGCACCTGAGAAAAAGGAGTTAGGAAGGGACTTAGTACGGACATAGGGCTTGTGCGCATACTAGAAAGTTTTAAGGAAGCAGACAGTTCTTGATTGGGTGTTTTTAAGAAGTATTGGGTATTGTTATTGGCTGAATTGTGTCTCTACCCTGCCACAAATTCATGTAATGAAATCCTACCCCCCAGTATCTCATAATGTGTCTGTATTTGAAGCTAGGGCCTTTAAGGAGGTAACTAAGGTTAATGAGGTCATAAGGGTAATAGAACTGGGTCCTTATAAGAAGAGGAAGACACAACAGGGATGTATGTGCGCAGAGGAAAACCTGTGTGGGGACACAGAGAGAGGGTGGCTGTATGCAAGTCGAGGAGAGAACCCTCAGGAGAAACCAGCTCTTCTGATATCTTGATCTTGGACTTCCAGCCTCCAGAATTGTGAGAAATAGATTTCTGTTGATTAAGCCACCCAGTTCACAGTAATTTTTTATAGCAGCCCCAGCTGACTAATCCAGGGATCTTGGTAGTTTTATCTAAAGATTAGGAAGATTAAAGCAGAGCCAGACATCACTGGGAAATAAGCAGTTGGAAGAAGGGGATATTTCATTATTGTTGTAGCTGCAATGTCTTTGTCTTTCTCTTGTTCTACAAGAGCCTCAAAGTCTGATTATTTCTGTGTTCTGTAAGAGTTGTTTATAAGTTGGAAACATCATGGCCTACCAGCTGCCAGAGCTGTTTCTAACTTTCTCATTGGCATATTTGGAGAGGATTCTCATTTACTGATCCAGAAATTACACTGAATCCCCATTGCTTATTATGTTGAATCCAGATTCCTTTGCTCAGTTAATAAGATTCACAGTCTGGCCTCATTCTTCCTAGTTTCTTTAATTTCCCTACATTTGTCAATACTTGTGCTATTTTATTCGGAATTTCTTTTCACTGTCTCCCACATAAACTGTCTTCAGTCTGGTCTCCACTTTGTGGCCTCCCCATGTGTAATCATACTTTTTAAGATTGCCTCAAATCTTATTCCTCCATGAAAGACTCTCAGATTGCTCCAGCCAACTCCCACCTTTCCTTCCTTGGAGCTCTCATGGCTCATAAACTACTACAGCAATAGATAATCGATTGTCCTTGTTTTGTATGGGTAAGTTCTGTCTTTCTAACATGATCATACATTCTGTGAGGGCAGAGCCCATGACTAGTAGCTCCTTTGAATTCAACTTTAGAAAACTAACATTGTAGTCCCTCAAAAAGAAAAAAGTGTGGTTGATTGGTTTTATCATATTTTTTTTTAACTGGGACTGTATTCTGACATCTTTGTATTTCCTTTGCTACTGAGGCAATATCCTCTACTTATTTATGTATTCAGCCAGCCAGCAAGTATTTTTGAGCACATATTTTTGTGTTCAGCACTTGACATTTAAGCTCAATAAATAAAGCAGAAATAAATCTGGTGGGAGTTGGAGATCACCAGGAGAGTTTTGCATGAGTAGGAAACAGCATGAACAACAGCACAGAGGCAACAATAACCAGGTATTTGAGGACTCAAAAGAAGTCTGTGGGGAAAGAGCACAGTGTGCCAGGTGAGAAAACACATGAGACAGGGTTGGCGATGTGGGTAGGCCTCATGACCCCGTTGTGCGGCTTGGACTTCATCGTCAGGGCAGGGGGAAAGTTCTAATGGGTTCCAAGCATGAGGCACATATGGCCATAATTTGATATTAGAGACATAGCTGTGTGGAAGAGGTAGAATGGATCAGCACTGGTGAGACTGGCAAGAGAGGGTCTCCTTGGAAACCCTGAGAGCCTGAATCAGGGTCATGTAGGTGGTGAAAAGTCAGTGGGTTCCAGAAAAGGTATGGTTCTGCTGACTCTCACTGCTTCGCAGGCAATTTTTACTCACAAGCATTCTAGTTCCTATATATTTATAGTCATCAAATCATGCTTTGGTTATGGGATTGAAGACAGACCCAAGGTTTTGTTCATCGGGGTGAAGTTCCCTCTGTAATATACTCATGGGTGCTTTTCTCTAAGTATATGTCACTTCACTAAAAAGTTTAAAATAGTTGACCCAGGAAATGTTCTCCAAGTCTATAGTTTATAGTTCCTGATAACTTTCAGAATCCTTATCTGGCAGCATTCACAGACATCTTCAAAAATGACTTTTGCTGTTGCTTTTCTGTTCTGTAAACTGGGTTCGAGATGCAGATGTGAAAGTAGCTCGATTCCCTTTCAAACTAGGCTGTCTTCTGTAGTTATCGCCCCAGTTCCCGACGGATTCCTGAAACTTTCAGAACCTTCCTGCCTCTTATTTGTACTGCCCTGCTTTTTCGTTTAGCATCCAAACAAATAATTCATTGGGATCAGATACAGCAAGGTAGCTCAACGCTTGATGTGCATATGTTTTCTCTCCCCAGCTAAGTTTAAAACTCTTCAGTAATATGTCCAAACCTCCCTTTCACTGAAGCATCCTTCTTTGCCTCCTCCTCAATTTTTGATTTGCCCTGGGGTTCTGGTCTTGGTTTATTTTGTTGCCCTCGCTACTCCTCCTGGCTGCTCTCATCACCCATGCAGGAGGTAATTCTATGCCTCCTCTACTCGGAAGGCCTGCCTGCAGACATCGCAAGCTCAGTTTATCCACGGTGGAATCATTTATCTTCCCCATCTACTCTATTTTACCTTTTTCTGTTGTTTTTTCCACCTTTAGCCCAATTGTCCATGTTAGAAGCATCAGGATTATGTTCCACTCTTCTGTATTCATCCCACCTATTCGGTTGTCCATATAATGATCCTGCTGCCACTAAAAGATCTTTTACCACCTTATCTCTGAGGCACAGTGAATACAGCTAAGCCTGACTACCATCTCCAGCACTTACTGCCAGTCAACTTGGGCCTTTCTTCAACTCCCAGGCTCCCAATGTCCTTACTTGTGTAATGTGGACAATAATACTGATTTACTGGATTGCTCTGATAATGGAGTTACTCAGTCTTACATGGAGCATCTCAGATGATGGCAGTGAGTGGTCCACGAGTAGGAGAACCAGCCTCACAGTCCACGTTACCTCTTCCTTGTTTGCTGGCTTACCCACTGCCTCCATGACTCCGGGCCTCTCTCTGTTCTCAGTTCATGCTTGATGCTGAAACCAGAGCTAACTTTCTAGAGCTGCTCGAAAACCTTTCATGGCTTCTGTCGCCAATGCTTGGTGTGGATTGCTGTGTCCTTTCTGCCTAATCTCCATCACCCCTTTGGCCTCTAGCACCTTTCCTTTGAAGATTGTGACTTAGTCATGTACTTAAAACATTTTATATATACATATAAACACACACACACAAATTATATATGACAGGAATAGAGAAGTCAAAGTAATGTTGAATATCTAGCCCTGTAGGGTGAAACAAAATAAAATTAATACACTTTTAAAAGTGAGGATCCATCTCATTAGGAACTGACTTAAAGAAATGAATGTGGCATTTAATAGCGTTTACTGTCTTGTTTTGTTTTGAATGGCAGGCAGAAGATGGAACTAATAAGAAGATAACTTGCTGCAGGTCCCTGGGGACCCAGTGAGATAAGAGGGGAGTAAGCAGGCCTTCCCTGGGAGAAGGAGATCAACTCACTAACTTTTCAAACTATGGCACAGTTAGCTAAAGAGTTAAACACACAGAGTAGATCTACTCCTGCAAATGAATGAAGCAAAAATTAGACTGACTTCTGATTCTTGTTCCTGGCCTATAAGGACACTGGCTTTTTCCATAAGACATTGTAAAACTTATCCTCCAACTCCCATTGCCCTTAATTCTGAAAGTTTGTCTACTCATCTCCTCGTCAGTGCCCTGTCCTACCTGCCTGCAGTTCATCAGTTCCCAAATGTCAGCGTTATGGCAAGTAATAAGGGAAATATATTCATTGATTACTTCATTCTCTGTGTACTCATACAAATGGTGAGTTAAAGTTCCAAAAAAAAGTGAAGCAACAGGCTTTATCATTGCATGTCAATGAGTGTATAAAGTCCTTAAAGTCAGGAATAGGACCTCCTGATCTTTCTGTCCCTCAGAACTTCTAGCCTACTGACTGTTTATAGTTGAGCATGGTGAGTTTTTCACCAATTGTATTATATAGCTGTAAGCCACTGAGATTAGGTCACTTAACAAAAAGAATGCTTCACAGAGAAATCCAGCCATTGAACAAATGTTTATTAAGTGTCTACCATATGCCACATATTATTCTAAAGTGGTGATAAAACGAAGTTCCTGTTTTTATGCAACTTAGGTGCAGGTGAGGGAAGAGATAATAAACAAGTATATAAGTAGATAATATAATTTCAGAGAGCAATACATTCAGAAGTATAACATTTAAAGCACCTGCACATTCTGTAAGAGCTGTATTATGGTTGTTTGGAAAGCATCTTTCCCAGGCCATCTGTGCTTCTCTTTCATCTCTATCATAAAACCACATGAATTCCCATCTTGGTCTCACCTTCGCATGGCAGACTTGTCTACTTCACTGATGGCCTTCATTACACTTGTGCTTTTAACTTCTTCGGATTCCCTAAGATCAAAACCACTAAGAAAGAGGGATCCCCAAGTGCACCAAACTCCATGTCCATTACAGAAATCTCTCTGACATGGCAGTTTGAGCAGGCAGAATGGTGGCTGTGTGTGCATGTGCCTGCCTTAAAAATAGCAATAATAAGCTTGGCCCATCTCCTGTGCAAATGTTAATGCCTAACTTATATATAGTCACCTCTGGCTTTCTTAAGATTTCCCATCTGCCCAAGGGCAGCCGTTGGCAAAATATTAGGCCAAAAATAATCACTCAATTGTGAACATGTTATTTGCTACGTTATAAGGGTTCACAGACCGAAATTAGTTATTTTATCAATGAGGCTATTTATGATGCTCTTTTTGTGGGAAATCCTTTACTTTCTTCTTTCTGTGTTCAATGAACCTTTCCCTATATGCACAGAAAGAGTTCTCTAAATCTGCTTCATGGTGTCTGTTTTTAGAACTCTTTTCCTTCATGGCAAGCCGTCACTATTACTCTTTATAATAATAGTTCTTAAATTGATCTAGTGTCTATTTTCAAGTAGCTTCTTGGAGCTCTGAGTACTTTATGGCTTATTATTTATACCTACTTATTGATAAAGATGATACTTTCTAATTTTAAGGGGCTTTACAATTATTCTTGCTAATTACTCACCTCCATAGCCCTCTCATCCTAGAAAACATTTTGAAGGTGACTAAGTAGTCCCTTGGCTTAGGAAGGAAAGTCAGTTTGGCACTCAGGGCCCATGGATTTGTTACTGAGATAGTGGCCCCCTGCTTCTGAAATGTGACTTAGAGGTAGTTTTTGGAGTGCTCAAGTGCAAGGAACTCATGGTACACGGATCCTCAGATTGCCATCAAACCCTTTCTTTACTAACACTGCTAAGGTTTTACTTCAGGCCAACTGTCAGTTTTATGTTTCAGGTTGTGACTTGTGATACCTGTGTCCCTTTGCCTTTGGAGGGTTTTCCCCTCGAGGCAAAGGGGTCACTGGCATCTGGAAGAACAGGACTGTTCCATATTCCATTCATTCCAGCTCCCGCTGAGTGCCGCTCTGGGCTGGTCCCTGTGCAGACTCTACTGCCTTGCCCCTCTTTGCCCTTGGAGACCCTTCCTCTGAGGTTCACAAAGACAATCAGGAACTTTGTGTCTCCTGCTCCATACCAGGTCTGGGTGGAAACACATCCACTAACACACAGATTTAACAACTTTACTCAGCACCTACTGTGTGTCTGTCATGCACCAAGTATGTTGGAGATCTATTTCTTGTAGACCTTGGTCACTGCTCAGTATTTACCAATTCTCTGTTGTTGTTTCATCTTTTATAACAATATGGCATGTTTCTTAATTAAACCTGGCAATTTGTGGTATCTGCTATGTCCCCCTGCAAATTCATACGTTGACATCCTAATGCCTTATGCAATGGTATTAGGAGGTGGGGCCTTTGGCAGGTGATTAGATCATGAGGCAGAGCTCTTGTGCTTGGGATCACTGCTGTTAATAAAAGAGACCCCACAGGGTTCCCTAGCCCCGCCTGTCACAGGAAGACATAGCAAGAAGGAGCCAGCTGGCACCTTGATCTTGGACTTCTCACCTCCAGAACTGTTGTGGTTGTTTACAAGCCAGCTAGTCTGTGGTATTTCGTTATAGCAGCCTGAATGAACTAAGTATCTGAAACTAGCAACTAAATAGATTTTACGTCCTCCATACCTCTGCATTCCAAGAGTGTTCTTTTAGGACAGGAACCTGAGAAACATGCTAGATTTCTGTCCCACCCTTCATCAGAGGACTGATCTGTGTTCCTTGACCCTATGTCTCCAGCACACCTCATGTCATACACTCCCATCGAACTGGTACTTCCCATTACCCTGGCAACGCAAACACTCAAATGCAAAGACAAGACAGGCATACAAGGCAGAAAAAAGTTGGTGTCGTTAATGTTGCATTTAGAAAGTTAGCTTTTTATTGTAGAAATTACCTATAATTTATGACTGCACATATAATGTAACTTTAAAGGGCTGATTCTCAGCTCACCCCTGGAGTCCCACATTGCAGTGCTTTTCCAGTTTTTCCCTCACCAAGTTCACATTACTAGCTAAACATTTCATTTATAAAGTTAAAAATATCTTTTGGGATATAGAGAACTTTGCGATAAGCTAAGTTTTTGTTTTGCTAATTATCTCTGTTAATCCTTTTGAAAAAATTTCCCTACAAAGTTAATAATCAGGATTGTTAAATTAACTGCCATTGCAGATAACCCCCCAAATAAAAATTTGTCCCCTAAAGTGCTTAGTCTGCCTAGTTTTAATTCAACCTTCAGTTGAAATAACTCTTTGAAAGGAATTGATAAATACTAGTAGTCAAAAATATAACCTTTTAATCAATTTTGCATTAATCTACTACCTAACCTCTAAGGTTATCACACTGGAACAGGGTGCAGTTCGTTACACCGAACACTTAGAAGCCCCGCCTTGCTGGGTGTGTGCCTAAGCCGGTTGCTTGCAGGTGGCCGCACTGTGGCGCTGTGGCTGGAGTGCAGGCCCGGGGGCTGTGGGCTGAGTCCTCACGCTCCGTCATTACTGCACCTTCTGTGGGCAAGTCGTTCCATCTTCTTCCACTTGAACTTACTTTCTCAGCTGAGATGTAAGATTATCAGCCCTGCCTGCCTACAGTGTTGTTATGGGGACTAAATTAGCTAATAAATGTGAAAGGGGCATGAAATTTAAAACATAATCACATGTAAGGAATTCTCAGTATTGTCTGCTGTGCCAACTAAATGACTGAATTAAAATAAAAAGTGTGGTTTTTTCCCTGCATATTTGTTGAGGAAACTACATAAAAAGAATTTTGAAAATAAAATACAGTTGACTTTTGAACAATGTGGTGGTTAGGGACACAGTTAAAAATCCATGTATAACTTTTGACTCCCCCAAAACTTAATTAGTAATAGCTTACTGTTGACCAGAACCCTTACCAATAACATAAACAGTCAATTGACATATATTTTGTATGTTATATGTATTATGTACTGTATTCTTACAATAAAGTAAGCTAGAGAAAAGAAACTGTCATTAAGAAAATCATAAAGAAGAGAAAATGCATTTACATTACTGTATTTATTGGAAAAAGTCTACATATAAATGGACCTATGAAGTTCAAACCTTGAATATGCACAGGCCAATTGTAGTCCTCTCTCCAAAGTTCCAAGAGTTAAAAATAAATTCATCTCTTTATTTAGCTAATATTTATTAAGTACCAGCTAAGGGAAAGTTATTTGATTTAATGGATTAAGAAGTACAAAGATTAATCGAGTGTGGATTCAGAATGAATCAAAGACGTACAATACAATATGCAAATGTAAAGATAGCATACCTTTTTTCTATTCATTCAGCTTTACAATCACAATTTCAGCACATACAACTGGTGGATATAAGACTTTCAATCTGTCAGTAATGGAGTTTGGACAAGTCCAACACTCTTACCTCTGTAGTTGTCTCATTATTTAGGTACCTACACTGAAAAGGAAGTGGAGAGAAAATTAAATGTTTAATGGTTTGATTCAATCCCAGTCCTTATTATTATGGGCCCATAATTCATTTCATTATAGGAATAGCAGCATGTACCAAAGCACTGGCTTCTGATGCTAAGGATCTATTTATGGATAAGCAAAAGCATTATCATTATATGTTAGGACTTGCTTCATTGTTTAGGCCACACTAGAAACTGGATGGAAGTGTTAAAAAAAGGGATTTCTGTCTGAGCAGCATATTCTTACCTGTCTCTAACAGACAAAACTGTGGTCTATGGCAGTTCACTCATTCTCCTTTTTACTAATATTGGCAGTGGCAGAACACACCCAGTTTCATTACTGCCTGGCTCTTCAGGTGCTTTCAAACACATTCACTTTAGTCGCCCCCACTTAGCTGCTGGGGCAAAGAGAGCTGCAGAGAGGTAAAGGGACTGTTGCCTCAGCACCCACCAGTGGTCCCCAGGGCACGGCTCAGACCCTTTATCTCCAAGGTCTCTGGGTCTAAGCTCATTTACATGACGTTTATCTGGCTCCCAAAGAACATCTTAGATTTTTTATACTGTCTTTCCCTGGCAAGGTCATTCACTTTTATATATTCACTCTATAACTTTCATAGGCTACAAGGAAGGAAGGAAATGTAAACATATCGTGGTTCTAGGGCCAGGGCTCTCATTTCATTATTTGACCTTTGTCAGGTTATTTATCCTGTTAGCTGACTGCCTTCCAGAAATAGCGACGATGACTGCTGTCACCTTGGCTTATTGTCCTCAGGCCAGTTGATACTCTAAGCGAGATTACTGTGCAGTGGAGAGTAAAGAACCTTCATCACCCTCCAGAAGGTCTCCATTTCCCTAGCTGTGGGTCAAGGCTAAGTTCAGAGGTCAGAGATCTACGAAGATATTGGGGTATATTTCAGGTCTTCAAATACGAAGGAAACGGGAGCTCATTGTTCTTTTCTCCACCCCTCGATTATTTCCACAAAAGCTTGAACTCCAGGCTGTTACTGAGGAGCATGGTTGTGTTGACAGGAGACAGGTGAGGAGGTACTTGGAGCCTGGAAGTGAGAAAACTAGCATCCAGTGACCCAGATCTGTTTCGGGCTGTGTTCTGTGTTGTTCCATCCAGGATGAGAGCATTTTTGGTTTCCCATCAGCACACACCTCCTGGAGCGGTGCCTTCATTTGCACTTTTGGACAACTGCCTATTATGTCTATAGCATCTCGTCTTTTCTGTGTGTGTTTAACTTGCTGTTTTCCTTGGCTAATCTGCACAGGATTCTTTTAATTCCAATAAACACAAATGTAATGTGTATTTTCCCTGGCTAACTGTATGCTAAGCTCAGTGAGTATAATAAAGTAGGGAAGCAGGTTTTTCTTATTTTGGAAAAGAGCACCCAATTGGCCTTTCGAGGAAGATGCTCCAGTGTCAGTTAGGACTTCAGTGTGACAATCTGTGCATTGCCTGCCTCCCTTAGATGCCCCACATCAGGTTGATTATGGCTCTGATCTGCAGGAACTCTGTTAAGTATATCCAAGTTCCCTAATTTCTGTCCTCCACATCCATGACCCAGGGTGGGACTAAGGGTCTTGACCTTGTCACTGTTCCTGAGGACAAGACTAGAGGAACTGATGAATCCAACTGTGAATTGAGTGTCCCAGAAAAGAGAAGCAAAAATCCTTTCCAGCACACCAATCTATCCAAATCTTCTCTTGTTGTCTGTGATGCCTGCTGATAGTTGATAACAAAAAGAAAATGTGAAATTTGCTCTGCTATTAAATGTATAGGAGAAAGGTAAATGAGTCCCTTATTTTTCTTTCCAATTTTTTAAGACAGTAATTAGGAGAACCAACACCAGCCAGGCTTGAGTGAATGCACACAAGACCCCTATAGGCAGCACAGTGTACTAATGTGAAAATATGCCTAGACAACATAACTTGTCAGAGAGGATTATTTCTATTTAGTGAGTCTGCAGGAGCCCCTTTGCTCCACCATTCAGAATTTGACTAGACAAGAGAGTGGGGCAAGAGAGAGAGAGAGAGAGAGAGAGAGGGAGAGACAGAGAGAGAGAGAGAGAAAGGGAGGGAGAGAGGGAGAGGGAGAGCGCGCGCATTAGTGAACAGCTACTGTGGCATTGATGTTTGAGCGCACTTCTGAACTGGCTTTGTTGAGACTATCAGTGTCTCAGTGCAGAAAGCATGCGCTGTCCCAAATCTGCTGTTACTATGAGAAATGAGGAGCTGCTTTTAAGGTATGTTGTGGTGGCCTTTGTTTTAATGTATGTTTTTCTTGTTTCCAGAACTGGCTGAAACAATAATCATGCTCTGAAGCAAGTAGCTTCCTTATCTTAGAAGAGAAAAAAATAATCTGGAGAGGAAGAGAGAAAGAGGGAAACAAAATCGAGACCAAGAGATTGGGAGAAAGAGAGCAAGCGAGAGAAAGGAAAGGGACTGCTGTGTGCGAGTTCTATTTGCACGAGTTGCCTTTTGAAAGCTTAGCATGTTTTTGCTCGCTGCGATTTGTGAGTGGCCAGTGGCTCATTTTAAAGGCTCTGAATCTAGCTGTTGGTTTGTCTTTTCCTTTGCAATGTCTAAGCCTCTTTCATTATTATGCACTCTGCATGGAATAATCACCGAAAAAGAAGCTAAGGAGACCCCCATATTAGACTTGCGTTCCAAATACCGCTCTAATCTGGACTTAGCCTACCTAGATAGCCCTTCTGTGTTACCAGGTTTGGGTCACTTTATCCTGTTTGCCAAAATGTGTACCTGTTTAAATACCTCTGTTCATGCACGGCGTTCTGGGTCCCATGTATTGAAAACAAATATTTGTTTCCTCCATCTATGTCAGGGTTCTTTCGCATACTGAGAATGAGCCACCACTGACCTTTTGGAAGCAGAGAAAGAATTATGAGAGAATTGGCATCCTGCTTTGAAAAATGTAGTCTTTTGTTTATTTGCTAGCAGACATTGTAGCACTGAATACATCTTTGGGTCTGACAATGGGACCGGTTGAACAATGGAGCTGTCAAACTAGCTTAATGCATGTCTGGGCCTTTTTTTTTTTCTTTCTAAACACCCTTTTTATCTGCTATAATCTTGTTTGTATAGACTATACAGAATGAAAGCTTTTAGCACTACTTGTTTGTGGGTTTTGTGCTTTTAAAAAATTTAATATGTGCCGTTCATAGAGCTTTTTGCATTTTGCAGCTATGTCGGTTGGATTAAGTTAGAGATTTATTGCTTACCTCTCTGTTAACTACAGAAAGAAACATATTGATTGAGACTGCTTGTAATACCATTATCATTCCGGCAAATGCCTTGTTATCAGACATACCCCTACAGTATTTATACTTGGGGATTTAAAATTTGCCAATTTGGTGAACTTATGGAAGGTAGCAAGAGAGAGAGAAGTTAAGAGGGATATTTCTATATTTAAGTAAATTATAATTTTTAGCCTGTATCTTCACTCTTGACATCCAGATAGACAAACAGTTTAGAAATTCAGGGGCAAGTGAGAACTTTTGCCCTTATAATTTTGGTCACAAACCATTATTATAAAACCTTTTAAGTTGGTAAGTTACAGGTCTCTATGGAACATACTGATTTCTGAAATACGGTTATGTGCTCATAAGACGCATTTCCACGCAGGGCAAACATTTCTCACGGCTTCAAAAATCTTTCTTTTATAACATAAGCACTGGTTTCTAAGGTGAATACAGCGAGACTTCAAAAAGAGAAAATGGAAAAATCTGGTTTGAATTTCTCATAATATTGAAATGATTTTTCTTCTCATACTAGATATAAAAGAACAGACCCTATAATATTAAATGGTAATTGATTTCCATGAAAATCATCTCACTGAGATTGGTTTTCATAAAGAATAATTTTTACCTAACATTTTAGTATTTTGCTTTAATTAGCTGCTTGTGCCAGAGCAATATTTTGAAAAATGTTAGTAAATTTATGGAGAGAGATTAAGAACCTAATTTCTAAAAACAGAAGGGGAATCATTTGAAGGGGCAAAACTTTAAAATATTTAGTGATAAATATTTCCTCTTTGATTATATTGTGGTTTAAATTAGTGATATTACTGGTAAATAAGGAACAAGATGCATTTCTTATGAAAACACAGTTATGAAATATTAACTGTTTTTTAGAGTTTGGACATACATTTCAATTTTTTAAACTTAAGTTGAAATGTTATGAAATACTTAATTCAGAATAATTCAAATTAATGTTACAGGCTAAGTAAATTGCATTCTCAAGTATAGATTTTTCTTTTATGAACAATATATTTGGAGCCTGGGCAGACCCAAAAGGTATCTGCAGCATAATGATATTTTAAAAGTTACCCATTGTGCATAGAGTGGATTTTGAATGCGTGCTTATTATGTTCTCCTACTTCCAATGGGATCTGAACTGCTCACTCCATCGGGTATGCCAATAATTGCTTTTAGGATGAGCTCATAAAAGATAATTGGTGAAGCTTTATAACTGAAGCTAGCCCACATTTGCCAGCACACCTAGATTCTGCTTTCCTGAGAAGTTTTTATTCCAAAACAAAGGTTGCAAAGCAATTTTTTGTGGTTTGGAAGAAAAGTAGTCTCTTGTGCTTCCCAGCTCACTGTAAGTAGGATACTGAAAAAAAAAAAAAAAAAGATATAACTTCAGAACCTCCATTTTGAATTTTTGACTAAATTATAATTACTTACCTGAGATCTATTCACTTGGACTTCTTTCTGCTCTCAGGTCCAAAAGGAGGGAAACCCCTTCTCATGGTTTGGTCCATTACAAGCCAGAATTCAGAGACCCCATTTCCAGCATTCCACATACATACTATCTTTTCCTTTAGCCTGATGGGAAGGCGTGAGATTGTCTGAAGTTGGCAAACTTGTCTACACCTATTTTCACAACAGTGTCAAGATATGTAATCTGTATCCTGCCATCAGCCTCTATGTGTGATGATTCCCCTCGATAGTGACCTAAACAAATACCAAAGTAAATTTTAAGTCTAAGCCCAGACTTGCAGAAAAGGAACAGCAAAAGATTCAAACTGGGAAATGGCTTCTTTCAATAGAGTAACGATTATATCCTGAGCCCGGTCACACACAAGCCTCGGAAATACCCATTAGATGTGTTCGGTCTGAGATCTGTACTCTCAATGTATTAATTAGTATTCCTTTATTTGTTAAAATAAAACCTCACCATTTTTCTTTTTCTTTTCTTTTTTTTTTAATATGAGTGTATACAATTGCAAAATATCCTTCTGGGGCTGAAAAACAAAGAAGAGTATTTGATTAATATTCATATCTGGAACTTTACAGCAAGTACAGATTGTGCTTGAATACATAGGAAGTCATTCCAAGAGTGAATCAATACTAATTATTGTAATCAGGGGGGTTAATTAGGTGAAAATGTGGCTGATGGAAAGTTCATTGCTCACAGCCCTGGAAACACCAAGGATGATGAAAAGAAAGGTAAAATGCAGAAGGAAGAGTGCAGTGTGGGAATGATTGCTCCCATTCAAGGGGTCAGGCTTTGTAGATGAGAAACACACCTTGATTTGGTGTAATCGTGGTAGTGAGGAAATTAGAAACCTCCGAGTTAGGTTCCTGGATAGAGATTTCTGTAAAAGTCACTAAGACTGCAGCTTCTTTAGTGGTGTCTCATTCAGCTCCAGAGCATCTTTCTGTACCTCTTCAAGCGGTAACAAGTAGTCTGTTCAGTTGCAATAACGCTTTCGATTGTCCTTATTAGCCTTTGTGAATTTCTTTCTACATTTTGGTAATTCCTGGGGGATTTCCCCTTTCATAAAACTATTGATTGCTTCTCTAATGTTTATTGGCTTTGGGAGTTTTTCTAAACTCACAGTGACTTTTATTCTGCAGGAAAAACAAGGCAGCAGTGGTTTAGAGAGGATTAAAATCCATGGCATTTTCCTTAACTGACATTGGGAAGAAGGTGTCAGAGGAAGGAAAGCATATGCGAGGTTTTAAGGTTGTAGCCCATTAAGACTCCGAATGAAGTGTCCTAGAGCTATAGCATCTTTCAGATCACGTGGCACCAATCTACAAAGATCGGACTGAGATGGAAGCCAGGCATACATGCAAGAGAGAGGAGGGGAGAGAGAGAGAGAGAGAGGGAGAGAGAGATAGTTTGAACCTCCACTCAGTTCAGAATTGTGCTGGTTAACCCTAATTTGGGATGAGGTATGAGGTACAGTTTGTTCCCAAACGTGATCTTCTGCTTTACTTGATTTTAAGAATTATCATGCACAGGTATGCTTCTCTTCTCCATAGCGTTCTCACTGTGACTGATCCCAAGCACATTTTTTTTTGTATGTCAAGACCATCAGAGTTAACAGGAAACAACATCTGTGGGGAGAGGATGACACTGGCCCAGAACACCATGTATTACCAGGACAGCTCGGGCTGCCGCCTCAGCCCATTCCAAGTTGACCCGCCCATGATTGGCTGTTCAGGATTGTGATGAATCACTAGAGTTTATGAAGCAGGACTTGCCAGCATGCCCTCAGAGAAAAAGAAACACTAGAATTTCCCTATAAAATCATTCAGTTCAACCAGCTTTGTTGTCTTGGTCAAGCAGAGCTTGAGGTTTGAAGTTTTAAGGCTGATAGAGCCACAGTAACTGGGGCTTTTTAAATGCCTGTCTTGAGAAAGGCAGCAGCTGCAGTCAGTAATACCTCCACTGAAACCCATGGATGGCACTGCTGGTTCTAGATGGCGTGTGAACCAACTAGAATGGACACAGTCGTGCCTGATACAGACATGCTTCAGATGCTTCTCACCCCTCCCATGATGCTGTCCACCTCAGGCCCACTGTGGGCCCTGCAATGCAGTAGTCTTTGTCACATTGTGCTTTTTTAATATCTTGGTCTGAGACCCTAGCTCCCTTGTGGGTTCTGTGAGGTGGCTGACTGGTCATTCAGAGGGGATTTAAGAAGCACCTCTGTAGGTGAAAGTGTACTGAGTTGGAGGTGGGTGGCATGAGTTCCTGGTGGCAGCAGTTAGGATTGATTTTGACCTTCTCTCTGGAAACTGAGTTGATAAAAAGGGATGAGATCTCATTCCAAGCCCCTGGATGTTCAGTGCCTGCTCTCCACAAACCACAACCTTCCTCTTCTCTCTGGCTTTGGCTGCTGGCCTTACATGTGGAAGTGTCAGTGGAAACTAATGCAATAGAATAAGATTAAGACTGAATTTTTCTTTCCCTTCCCACCTGCCAGTTCTAGGTTTAAACAAAGATTGGGGGCAGGGGGGAGTGTTACGATTGAGGTAAGGAATAATGTCAAAATTTATTAATAATCAACTCTATGCCTGGCACTACACTAGATGGTTCTTTTATCTAATTTAATTCTCACAGATATCCAAGAGTTAGTGATAGTTCTGTTATTCGCATTTTACAGATTAAAAAACCGAGAGAGGTAAAGCAACAGGCCTAGAAGACACCCAGCTCATGGAGGAAGGGATTGTAACTCAGAAGTCAACGAAGTCCTTCCCTGGCCCACAACTTGAAAGTATAACAATTGGATATTTGATACTTTCAAGTCAGATCTTCCTCTGCGGCTGCATTTCCATCTTGGATTTGATTTGTACACATCTCCTAATGTTGCCACTGTCTAAGCTGTGCAATAAGAAAGGGAAAAGAAAGCAAAAAAAAAATATCAGCAGTTTTTTTGCTTCTGAGTTCTAGTCCCAACTCCCCTCTTTGTTGCTACGTGTTCATGAGGTCTTTGAATTAAAGTATCCCAAACCTCACTTTTCTCAGGCTTTAGTCTATATAAATGGGAACAGATGTTGAAAGGAATAATGGAGTATTTTAAAGCTTAATAAATTGAAATGTGATTTTTTTATCTGTATAAGGGGCCAAAACAAGTCATACTGCAATCATAACCAATCTAGCAACAAAGATATATCACCCTTGATACAGGACGGAGTCTGAGCCGTCCAGAAGCTCACAACAGCCAAGAACCAGGAAGAACAGTGGGTAAGAAGGTACTGAGTGCTGTAGCACAGAGGAGAGGGTGCTGAACTGGGCCCTGAAGGATGGACGAGTGAGGAGGAGAGGGGAGTTCTTAGGAAAAAACCCTGGCCTTGTCTTTTTTTTTTTTTTTTTTTAACAAAACAAATCCTGAGCCTCATCACCTTTTTTTTTTCAGATCCTCAAGGTCATTCCTATCTCTCTTTTCTAACCTTGCCATATTCCTGTGAAATAGGGCAAATGTAGCTGTTAGCCTCCAAAGAGCATGGGGAGACGAAGCAATTAGGTCACGCAAAGGTTTATATCCAACGTTAGAGATAAGACAAGAAAGAACACATTCCACTTAACTCAGGTAGATAGTTACACTAATTTGCCATGAACATTTTGGGTAGCTTTCTTAAGAAAAAGGGAAAATAAGCCCCCCCCCCCTTAATGGACTTCGTGTGAATTAGCATCAAAAGCAAATTTAAATAAAAAGTCATTTGGGATTTTTAAAAAACCTCTATCATGAGTTAAAAATGGCTAGAGAGTTGAACCATATTACAGGGAAAAAATAAATTTCCTGTGCTCAAAACCTTAATGTATTTCAACCTCCACGTCACTTTAATAACTTGGTTACATAATTGCTGTAGGGAAAAATAGGCTAACACATTGTCATCTGAGGAGCGTGGTAGGTTTGATTTTTCAGCCATTCATCCCCACAAGGAAATGATGGCCAGCTATATGACAAAAGTCTAGTGATGAATCGGAAAATTAAATGACATGTTCCCAGTGTCCATCAACTCTGTGGCAGAATCAAAAGCAGAGTCCAACAGGTGTGGTTCTTAAATCTTATAATCTTTTTCATGGAGTATGAAAATAGCATTTGCCTTAAAGAGTCTGGTCTGCACACACTGTATCAGATGACTTCTAATCCTTGTAACCAAAAGCTCTCTGATGGGGCTCTGTCATCATTGTGGGTAAAGTAGATTCCTGTATTTTGTTTTACAGAACCCCAGGTTTTTGCTTAATCCCTACTTTAATTCATTTGTTCAGGGAAAGGAGTGATATTCCAGCAAATGGGGCTGTCAAACCTGCAGAAATTTCCTCTCAAGTTGAGATTTTGATTCTTGCCAAGGTCCGTCTCCGGCAACCCCACCCTCGGGCTAAAACTTCCATGTCTTTTGCTTTTACCCCCACCTGTTGCTGCTTTCTCTCTGGACCCAGGGTTAGCTCTGCTACTGTATCCACCCAGCTGTTGCCACTCAGCTGTCCTCAGTCCTCAAGCAGTCAACACGTGACAGTAAGATGAGCACCTTGGGCCAATTGGGAGAAAGATTTTTGTGGGGGTGGGAGTGTTGAAGGGTAGATTGCCAAGAACTAAAAACCTCATTCTGATAAGTATAAATTTTGTTCCTGCCGCCAGGCTGGCACCAGATAAGGGTACCTGGTATAGTCTGACAAATCTCGGCATCTTCAAGAGGCCACTGAAACATTCCTTCAGAGGCTATTTTCCTGAGTGCCTTTGTGTACAAATCACCATGCTGGACAGACGGGCCTTTTTCACCTCCCCATCTTTTCTCCATTCTTCTCCTTCCCAATTTTCACATCCAATTCACTCACTTCATGGGACACAGTTTTACATCCTCCCCCTGCCCCCCCTGGTAATGGCTGGAAGGCAGCCCGACTCCAGAGACAGCTGCTCCTAGGTCAGAAAGCAGCCTTGGACAAAGCAAAGGCAAACTTTATTTCTCTGACAGATAAGCAACCAACAAGTCACTTCACTTTTGTAGTCACCTGCCTTTTCAGACAAGCAGCTGTAGAGGGAAGCTTCTGGCATTTTCTGGCTTCCCTTTGAGAGAGGGAAAAGAGGGAAGAGGAGAAAGAAAGAGAAAGCTGAGGGTGAGGGAAACAAAGAAGTCAGCAGCAGTGTAATGGAGAAAGAAGGAAAAAGGAAAGGCAAATTAGAAGGGGAAGTGATGAGCTGGTTGGGCTCTGGCTCTGACAGATCCATAGCGTTAACCTTTCATCCTCTTGGAATGGAAGCTTCTGGAAACTCTAGAGGGGCACCTCATTTCCGAGCTCGAAGGTATGTACGCAGAGAACAATCTTCAGTTTGAGGGCCTCTTCAGAAGGGAGATAAATTCACCATTATGTATTTTTGCTCTATTAAAAACAGATTCAGAAAAATACAAGATTGCAAAAAGCCAGTAGCAGCTGTTCTCAAGGGAAAGTGACTACTTAAAATTCCCATAAAGTGTAAAATATGAGTTTAATAATGATTTCATCTTTATTGGCATTTAATTTCACTTAAGTCGTTTTAAGACTGTGATAAAAATCTCCATTCCAGAAGCTTTCAAAGTGGGTGGGGGAATAATAAGGTGATCATTTTAAACTTATGATTGGTGATTTAAGCACTTATATTTTTTAGGCAATATTTTATGGAGCTAAGAAGATATATATTTGCAATGTATCACTTAAAGGTCTGGCTTTTTGCTGTTGTTGTTTTGTTTTTTTGCAAGTTGCTAATGAAACTGGGTAAGCCAAGAACAAACACATGGCCACAAAGTCAGATACTCTCTTAGGTACTTAAAATTCATGTGGATTCCAAATTTATTGGCTGGAAATGATGGGAAATCCCCTTATAGGGCCTGCAGTTCTTGCTGCAAATGGCGCTGAGCACAGTGGGCTTGAAAACAAAAAACAAACATCTATGTTAATAAAATTTGATGTGAAAATGTGATAGGGGAAAGATGTTTTGGATTCTACTTTGTAAAGATGTGCCAGAAGTGAGGGGGGAAACCCCTTTGTGAAGGTGGCTTTTCGACTTGACAGAGCAGTGCTACTTCATCTATAGTTGCATAGCTGATGGTCTGCTTTTAAAGAGATTGTGATGCATAAGGTTATGTGAGGGAGCACTTTTTTAAAAATGGAGATTTGTCATAAAATATACAAGGTCGCCTGGAGGAGAAAATCGTTTGGTTACAAACATCAATTGTTATCTACCAGGCACCAGTCTCTAAGTTATAGAAGACAGTGCAAAGGTGCGGGTAGGGCCGTGGTTGAGGAGCTGCATTCCGGTTCATGGATTGAGCAGGGCGACAGAAATAGGATTGTTTGATTTCAAGCAGTGTGTACTCTATGTACAAATGCATTTATTAGCACTCTGTTTCCACTGAGGTTTTTTCTTTTTCTTTTTTTAAATGCCAGTGATAATTCAGAGCTCAAACAATCACCATTGGTCAAAACTCCATTAGAGATGAGGAATGAGAGGAAAAGGGGTTTGCTGAAACAGCACAATGCACCCGATTGCCTTGGAAGGCCTCGTATAAAAATGAGGTCATTCAGAAACTTTCCCTTGAAGTGCTTCCAATTCTTGAATTGCCTTTTGTTTGGGAAATGAATAGCAAGTTGATTAAAAAAAAGGAGACAATTAGTGAAGGTAGGGGGATGGGTTGAGGGATGAGCTTGAGGTTTTTCTACAGTGAAGCTAAAACTATGAGGAAGCCTGGTCCTACATGGTGTCATCGACCAGGTTGTGTCCGCAGGAGGAGCCTGCTGATGGCCCCATCCTCTTTCACTGCTGGTGATAAGATCCTTGGCTATAAAATAGCTTCATTGAACCCAAGTGCTCAACAGTGGCCCAGTGAAGCTGTCTGCCAAATAACTCAAACTGCCAAAACATGATACCTGATGGTTCATTACTACATGAACATTTTAAAAAGGGGTCCCACTGAGTTGCTTTCAGATTTTTACTTATTTTTTTGCCTTCTGTCAAAGCAGTTAAATGAGAAATTTAAGCTTTTCATCAGGTGTTTTTGGTTGGGTGTTTTTGTTTTCATTTTTAAGCTCAAGAGCTTTTGAAATTTGTATTTTTGAAAATGGCTAATGTACATGTGCTTACATCATGGAAACAAAACCCTTGGGGGTGTGTATTTGTTTCTCTCTGGTACCTACATCAAGTGCTTATGCGGTTACTACATAGTTTGGCTGCCAAACTATTTAAACTCAACCATACCTCATAAGCTTTCCTTGGTGCATGTCGTCACTGTATCCCACTTAAGAGTGATCTTTTATATTTGACACTAGTCTTGCTTCTAACTTTAAATGGTGAAGCAAATGTGCTTTGAAAACTCTGGTACACTCTAGTTGTTAAATAAGGCAATAACCTATGCACTTGTAATTCTTTCTCTATGACCTACTTACACACTACTTCACCCTCCTTATAGTATGATTAAAAGCTGCTTTGAATCCACGATGGCCTCCAGGGATTGGTGGCGAGAATTTAACAAACTGCTGAGAAGGCTTAAGTCAGTAAGAGGGCTTCCCTACAGCTTCGCCTAACTAATTCACATGCAATTAAAAGGAGAATAAAAATTTCAGAAGTGTACATGTTAATGAAGCCTTTTCTATCTCATAGAATGTTGATATAGATGGCGCTTTATTCCATAGCTGATTTAAAAACATTTTTTCCTTTTGATGAATGCAGCTATGCTCTGCCTCTGTTGTGGGCACTGGTTCTGTTCGTTCGTTTAAAAATACATTTGTTATATAGTCAGCTCGTTATATACATTTGGGATTTATGTAAATAATGTGTGGAAAACCAAAACTGTCAAGGTTTGTCTCATTTATCCAGCCAATAATTAAAATTATTGAAAGACCAACAAAATTTTTACAATTTCAAATGTAACCTGTAGTAGCTGGGGTAGGGAATAAATGTAACCCAGTATTAGGAAAAGCTTGGGCATTTTGGATACAAGAATTCATTTATTGCATGCTTTTCAATTCCTTATGAACCTAGACCTGGTTTTTCAAGTGAAGTTTAGGCCTAGTCCTACATTAACTGTCTTGGAATTAGAATTATCCTGGTCAAAAGCCAGATATATTGTTCAGCCAAAGAAGGAAATCAAGTGAATTATGTATGTTTGGCCTTAATTGAATACTCCAGGCCTGTTAACTCCATATTGCTCAATGCATCAAGCCTGGATTTAAAATTGGTATGTGAATTTAAAATTGGTATATAAATATTTTCCTTCAGAACCTCTAAAGCTGGTCAGTTCTCATCACACAAGAATTGGTGAGATTTTTTTCCCTCCATATTGTGGTGTTTGATACATTTAACACAGGTGATACATTTAACTACACGTGACTGAGTTGTTTAACCCCCTGGCTACTGTGATTACCAAGAGCCAAACTATTAATATTAATGTCTGCTCTGCAATTTATGTTTAGAATGGGAAATAGGCCATGAAGTAGTCTTACATACATGTGACATTGTGAAAAGTTTGGTTTCATCCAAATAACCAAATAAAACAATATGGAGAATGCTAAATTAGTATGCCACCATATAAATTACTTATCTTTTAAGAATTTGGGCAAATCACCTGGGAAAATCCAACTCATTTTGTATTTTTTGTAAGCATTCTGTCATTCACAATTCCTATCAGGAAATCAGTCACAAATCTTAAATGGTAATTTAAGCTTCATGGTCATTATAGGCTTAACACTCTTTAATGAAGTCACTGTTGATTTTTAATCATTGTATTACATACTTGGAAATGACAAATTTGTGATTTCTTTTTAAAAGAAAATGATTTATTACTGTTTCTTATTTTCAGTCCCTTATACTTAGTGTTTTCAAGATGATACAAAAGTAAACATATAACTGTGCAGAGATTGATTCATCTTTCTCTTTAAAGCTCTGAGATAAGTCCCTAAATTTCACTTGGGCCATTTTTTGATATGTTTACTTTGGCTAAACCACGAATCCTATTTCAGTTATTATGATTAGTCCATACACTAGCAAACATGTTACACTGAGAGCATTTAAACAAACAATTGAGATGATTCCACCCTGGTGTCTTTGGGAGCTTGGGTTTGACTGAGAGGTGAACTAGGCTTTGGCCACACACTGGCACGAAACCTAGCAGCGGTTCTCCTCGTGCCAGGCGCGGTGGAAATGGGGAATTGGGAGGAACAGTGCAGACTCATTGCGGTGAGCGTTTCTAGACGCTCTGGACCCTGGGAAAAGTCGGACTAATTTTAAACCCAGTGAGCAAGGCAGCCCCAGCGGCTGCCTCGGGCAGGTCCCTCCCCCGGGCGAGCCAGCAGGGGTTAAACTGCGGCGCGCGGGCGCGCAGCTCCGCCTCCGCTCGCCGCACCTGGCGCTCCGCTGATCTTGGCCTCGGCGCTAGATTTCGGAGGGTACTGGCGGAGTGAGGGAGGGGGAGAGAATGTGACAAGTGCCGGCTCCGGCGGCCGCCCCGGGGAGGCCGCGCGCACCTGTCCCTGCCAGTCTCGCCGCCCGCGGCCGCTCGGACGCGCGCACCGCCCCCCGCCCCCCTAACACCGCCCGCCCTCCGAGCGCCGCGTGCGCTGCGAACATGACTTCTGCCTTCAAGCTGGATTTCCTCCCGGACATGATGGTCGAGGGCCGCCTGCTAGTTCCCGACCGAATGTGAGTGGGGCCCTGGGGGCACGTGTAGCCGAGCGGGCGCTCTACTTGCGGCCCCCGGCCGGGCAGCCTCTGCCAAATCGCTTTCTTGGATCCCCGAGGAGGGCGAGGCAAGCTCGGCGGCTCCTCCGCCCCGGGAACGCGGGTGGCGGCTCCGAACCAGCCGCCTCCCCAGGGCTTTCGAGCTCGCGCTGGGCGCGGGGAGGAGGGAGAGTGTCCTGACCTGCCGAGCGGCGCCAGGACCGGAGGACGGAGCGCGGGGACTGGGGTCCGGAATCGGGTAGGGGACCGGCGAGCCAGGCCTGCGGACGTGAGCCCGGACCGAGTGAGGACCGGTCAGCGGGGCGCGGCGTCCCGGGGTGGAGTACGCGCGTGCACGCTCATGTCATTGGAAATGTGGGGCTGTTGGAGCTTTGTTGGGTCATTTAAAGATCCCTTCTTACCAAATTATCCGCTCATCCGACTTTGCATTTGCGAAGATTCCTTTTCTGTAGTGGGAGAGTGGAAGGAGAGAAGAAGAAAGAAAAAGGGGTAGTGGTGGCAGAGCATAATTATAAAGCATTACAATAGCCAGGTGTGCTCTGTGGCAGAAATTAGTGGTAATTTTTACGTAATCATGGTGGTTTTGTCTGATATACAGCCTATAATTTAATAATTAATGTGCTTCTGGTAGTTTTACATGTTGTAAAACTAGGGTAGAGTTTATTGGGAGAAGTAGAGAGCTGGGGTTCCTGAAGAAAGTATGCCTCTTTTTTATCTGGCTGGTTCGTTTTGGTAGTGCCTGAACTGGCAAAAGAAACTTTGTCCTCTCAGTGGGATCTATCTGTATGCGTGTTCTGAAAAGAAAACCTGAAGAGAGGAAAGGGATTGCCAGAAGTGGGTGTGAAAGGTCTGTGTCCATTTTAGACTTGGAATATGTGAAATTGTCAATTTTCAGGCAAGAATGTTTATAGTGAATCTAGGCTACGATTAATCTAGGGAAAAAGGACTGCTATCCTTGGTAAGAGTCCACCTAAAATGTTTCCTATTCTGCACACTGTAAGACTTAACATCCATATTCTTTCTGTCACGTTACTGTACTCTTACAAATTTTCATGCCATTCCGAGCTTTATGATCCATTTCCCTGGCAACTAACTTCCCCCAAGGTGTTAGACTATTTTTCTTGTATGTTAAATGTTATGAGTTGAGAGATTCTTGAGAAACTCCACAGTGGGCAATTATTTGAGCCCCTAAGAATTTTTTTTTAATGGAAGAGAAAGATGATAGAATTAAATGGGAATTGTCCTTTCAGTGGATATTAACTCGCAATCAGGTTCGTTATCTCAACTAAGATAATCAGATAACATGAATTAAAATATTGAATTTGCTTTTGGCACTTTTCTCGGAGAAATTAATCTTGGTTAGTAACAGTTCCATGATACTGGTTTTAAAATGTTTCTATCTTGTCCCCCTTAAATATATATGTATAGATATATAATACATGTTTTCACATTAGCTATTGAAAATTTTGTGTTTTCTCCTCTCCAGAGGAATGTTGGGGCTGAACTGAAGAATTGGCTTGGCCATGATTTGAATTTATGGTCACCTGCTATGTAAGTGACCATGACATATGTAGCTAATGAATGTTCTCTGGATTTAAAGTGTTACTGGCCTCCGAAAAGGTGCTGTCTTTTGCCAGTTAAATTATGAATGTTTATTTGTTCTTTTCATTAGGTGGATGTAGGTGGCTTGTTCAAACTGTTTGCTCTGAATAGAGTCTGTGTATTTTAGACCCGGAATATCCATAGGAACCCAAATGTCACTTCTACCCCACTTATCTTCCAGATGTTAGTTATTCCCAGATGATGTCCTTTGGAGTCAAACTTAAATTGTTTTCAGTGTTTGCCAATTATTGTTTAATTGACCTTTTTAAAGAAGAGGAAAACTAGAGGATTCGTAAATAATAATCTTATTATTTGTCTCCTTATCCCTGAGAATATGGTAGTATGATTTCCGAATAAAAAGTTTACAATGAACCAACATTAGAGACTAAGTGGGGAATAGAGAGGTGTGTGGGAGGGCATACGACCAACTGAAAATACCTGAAACCCACCTGGCAGTGTATTTTATCACCATGTTTAAACCATTGAAAAGATAGCTGTGTGGATTCGATGTTTTCCAAACTGGTTGTCAAGGAACGGTATGATGCCCTTTGCATTAAATTTCTGTGGGCTAGATATTGGCCTGTTCCTGAAAGGAACTTAAATAAAGCATAGGGGCTTTTCTGGTGCTGGTTTTTTTAAAGCAGTAGGATGTATTTTCAATGTCATTTTCCCAGGAGAATATATTGGATAAATTTGTAAGATATAATATGATTGAGTCCTCAAGGCAGATGCACAAATAGCTTTGCAGATGAATTATTATGCTTCACAGCCCCACCAGCCATCCAGTGTTTAAAAAGCCCAGCTCACTGAATGCTCTATAGTGTGAATAGAATTATTAGGACATGGGCTTCTAAGTCTTGGGGTTTTAAATATTCATAAATAAAACTGCAACTGGAAATGGACCTTTTAAATCATCTTAACTATTAATGTTTTGTTATCTTTGTGTCACTATAGAATATCATTTACAACAAAGTATGGTGAAACAAAGTAGGAACTGATGATTTTAAGAAATCTGTTTTAAAGTGGGGTAGCTGGTTTTGGATTGGTGTTGGGGGGATGTTTCCTCCTTTGTCTCATCTTTTTAATTATCAGATATGCACTTAGGGTTTTTAAGTGTTTTTTAAATTTTTAAACAAAAAATATAAGAAATAACTTGGAAATGAGAAATTACAAGTGGAAAAATCTATAAATAACAATTGTAAAAGTATTAGCTCACATTGGTGATGTTAAAATAAGATGATAAGAAGAAGCTACCAAGAAATTAAAATGAAATCTTTTTTTTTTTTACCCACAGTTGGTAAGTAACCTTATTGAAAATGAGAAAAGTTATTTTGAGTGCAAATTCATCAACGTGGTGAATTTCCCTTCTGTTTATCAAGTCCTCCCAAGTTAGGATGACTGGAAATATCCATCAGTGTCTAATTGAGCTGAAAGTTGGTTCTAGGGATATCATTGTTCAAGTTGAAAGGGGTGTTGGAGAGCGTCTCATAAGACCTAGTTTTACAGACTAAGAAATTATCAGAGGGGCCATGTGACCAGTCTAAGAAGGCAGCATAATTATTGCCTTCCCCCTTCCTCCCCTAATTTGACAAAACCATGAGTCATTGATTGAATGCCTACTGTGTCTCAAGACACTTTATTTATAGTCTCTAATCTTCACAGTAGATCTGTAGGGTGGTTATTATACCCATTTTACAGGTGATCCTTAAATCAGTTACATGCTGGCCTGTGTCACAGAGGCGGGAAACAAGAAAGCGGTGATTGGCTTGTGTATGAGTATGTTATATAAATGTATGTTCACATGTTAATGGGAAAGAAGAGAGATCTCTGAACTAAATATGACTTAGATTTTTTTTGGTCAGAAAAGCAAAATGGTGCCACATGGGAACGGTTGAGCTTTATAGGAAATACATACCACCTTTTCAGACTTAACTCTCTAATTTGGTTCAAACTGAGTCTGTTACTCTGTAGTTTGATTCAAATTTACACTGTTATTTCATATTTCAGTTAATTAAGGAGAATATATTTTAATTAAAAATATTTTTGGTTTACAAAGGACCAGCAAAATGAAAGTCAAAAGCAGTGGGTCCTTTTTTTTTTTAAAGATGGTATTTAAAATGTTCTTGGAAAATTCCATTACAAATAATAAAGAACAGAGATAACAGATTTACCACCTGATTCTGTGATGGTCATAAGAAATGATTCAAATGAGGAGACTTTAAGAGAAAGGGCTATATACATGTTTCTTTAAGGATATTTTAAAGATGTATTTTCAGGTGTGATTTCTCAGTTAGCACTGAATATTTTAGTGTTAGCTGCTTCCTAAGACCCAAAACTCATCCTACATTGGCATTTAGAACACTGAAGTTATCTGTGATCTGGATTAGAGGTATTATTTTATTGTTAGGTCTTGCTATATAATTGTAATTTGCTGGATTGAGATTACTTTGGCTTCTGTTGAGGAGAGGCAGTGAACTGGGGTGAGGGGGGCCAGAACCTAGCAAAACAAGATAAAAAAGAGAGGATGTTCAGATGTGAACGTAGTAATTAAGATTTCATGTGATCATTTAGAAGGCTTTTCTCCTCGGTATTCCCCACCCAGCAGCAGTAATGAATGACATTGCATTTGGCTTCTGATAAAAGACTGCAGAAAGCATCCCTCCTGCCCCGTCGGGGGGGTTTTTTGTTGTTGTTTTTTAACGCAAATCCCCAAACTTTGCTTTCACTTCACCCCTTAACTTGTGGTTTTATTTCTGACAAGCTAACACTCATTCACTTCTTATAAAAACACAGATAATGTTTTGGCATACGAAATAATCCGATAAACTTTCAGACAACCGGCACACACATGATCTAGGTATTGTGTCAAAATCTGGGTGGAGTTTTTTGTAGAGGCTTAAATGTAGACTTGGGAGACCAAATATCAGCGGGGGTCTGATGTCATGGTAGTGAATTAAAAACAAACCTCACAACTGCCAAACAACACTATAAACATCCTTTACCATACTTGCATGTCAGTGAAAACTTTCGTATTTTCAGCGTGTTGCAATGAGCTGAATTAATATCATTCATGTGTGGCATTTCTGGTGCCGAACTTGACCCAAAATTAGTCTGTACTTCCTACACACAGTGTTAATACCAGAGGGTTGTTTTTTCAGGGGAAGGTCCTGTTTTGTGTTTTGTTTGTGCATTAGGACAATGGAGTCAGCTATTTCTCGGTGTAATATTTGTTCTAGGAAAGTGCAGAAGGGAGTGTTGGGAAGGTCCTAATGATTTCCAGTCCATCGGCACCTGCACGTGCCATGCCCTCTTGTCTGTGCCCACTGTGAGGGAGGGGCCGCAATCTAGCGAAGCCAGCAGCAGCCGTGTGCTACTTGTGTAGCAGTGCAGAAAATGTATTTTTATTTTTCCTTAAGAAAAAGCTCTTGCTCAATCTAAGAGAAATGGAGCTGTGCACTCCTGGAAAGACCTTTGAGGGAAACAAAAACCAATTAGCGCAGTAAATGTGATACTCTCAGGTAATTGTCAAATAATTATTCCCCTTCAGCGTCATCACTGTTTAATTGTGCCATCCAATATTCTCCTGCTCTGAATGTGGATGTGAAGGCACGGCAACTTTGCTCCCCTCCTGGGATTTCCTTTTTCATTTACTGAGAGCCTTATATTCCTTCTAAAGGACTTTTAAAAGAAAGGGGGAAACACTGAGGGAGATTTTGAGCCACTTCCCATTTGTCCTAAATCACAACAGAAAGTGATTACTCCAACTAGCTTTATCGAAATGCAATTCCAGTTATGCAGTTGAAGTGCCGGTGAGCATGTTTGGGATTTACACTGTCTCTGCGACACCCGCTCTGTGCACAGTCTGTTTTACGGAGTGCGTGCTGTACGTTATGTTCCGATACTGAGACCGATGCTTTCAAATCAGCTGATAATTTAAAGTGGAGTGCTAATAAACATGTAATCATATGGCTTTCAGAATGACAAATGGGTATAAATTCCATTTTTGGCTAAATTTTAATTACTCCTTGGAATGAATGTCAGAGCCAACTTGCCAGCAAATTATTAGAAGCATTCCCCCTCCCCCCCCCCCCCCCAAAAAATGTATGTAAGTTAAGTTTAGGCTGCATTTAGACTAAAACAGCATTTCAATTTATTATTTTGGATTTTTCTAACAGACTAACATGGCCTCTTCCGTAAAGTCAGCTTTTAAATAATCTGAAGAGATCTCAGTTTAAATGCGCGGTGGGTCATACAGACAGATGGACCAGTACGTAGGATTCCTGTGATGGTAACAGTGTTTTAAAATGAGGTTCATGGGAGGTTTTGATTTTAAGCCTTAACAATGAAAGAAGTCAAGGAGGTTTTTCTTTTCAATGAAACTGTTTGTGGCTCTCTCTGTCATAACCACAGAAATAAATTCTCACGACGCACCAGCTAGCTGCTTTGTCCAACATTTATAGGCTCAAACGGGACTGAAGGTTTCCTGCTCTCCCAAATGATGGTGTTGATTCACTCCTTAGAGAGAATGCAATTAATTTCAGCTGATTTGATTAACATTTTGACATAACTGTTGCATAACTTAGAATGTTTTTAAAGTACCGTAATAATGAATACTTCTTCGACTTCCACAGCAGGATCCAAAATTCTGTGATCTTATATTGAAAGGCCTACTTCCCATGCTTTTTCTAAAGAAAGTTCATAGCTTGACTTAGGCTCATTAAATTTTAAGGTGGTATTTTAATCCTTTTCCATGAATCATGTCTTCATTTCTTAGCCTCCCCCTGTAGCAGTAGAGTTGTACCACATTTATCTGACACAAAATCATTTGGTCCTGTAGCCTAGAAAAGAAGAATGTTTTGTTACTCATCTGGCTGTGGTCAATAGGCATAAATATGTGTCTGCGTGTTTCTGTACACACACACATGAATACACATGTATTCATGTATGTGGGAAAACATTGGGCATAATTCTTTACCTTCTTGAAATATTTTACATTTAATGGTCTTTGGCTATAAAAGTTACAAAATTCTTGCACAATGTAACAGGTGTTTACAGACTTTGTTACCTTTGTAACTGAAAAGTTAAAGATTCAGAAAAGTTTAACAACTTGACCAAAGATATACTTCAAATTAGTGATATAGCAGAAATCAGACTCAGGACTATTTTTTTTTTATTTTATTTACTGATTTAGGGGAGTGGGGGAAGAGAAAGAGGAGAAACACTGATTTGTTGTTCCACTTATTTATGTCTTCATTTGTTGCTTTTTGTATGTGCCCTGACGGGGCATTGAACCCGCATCCTTGGCTTATCAGGACAGTGCGCTAACTGACTGAGCTACCTGGCCAGGGCTTTAGGACTATGTTTTGATTCTTTGGTCCAGAACCTCAGAGTAGCTTCTGTTGAAAGTGTGAAAAGAAGTTTACTCTGATGATCCTGTCAAACCTGATTGGGTGACAAGCTGAGGCCTGCAGCTGGGGGCCCTTCTGTGTCTCACTCGCAGCTGAGATGATGCTACTGGCCTGATCTTTTAGGTTTAGCGTAAGAACAAAGAAAGACTCTTCACAGGAAAATTTAGACAGTAGACCCTAAATTGATATTTTCTTGGGTAGACACAGCTGGTCCTAGCCAGACCAAATTCCTGGCTGCCGGCACATTTTATGGGATCCATATATATTATCCCATCACTTCCTGTCGCTGTTAAAAGGAGTCTTTGATTCTGTGATTGTGCCAAATGGGCATCCAGTGCATAGATGGAACCTCTTAAAAAGGCTGAAGTTGCAGGAGGTTGGTGGGACTGTCGGGGTAGATGGGTGTAAACCAGTTTAAACATGTGCACTCACTCTCACACCCAGTTGTTTCTTTCTCTTTGCATCTCCAGAGGGAGCCATTGGGGGTCATACGAGAGAACACATACAGGTTGAAATTTGACCTATCATTTTTTCCTTGAAAGCTCTTAGAGGAATAATAAAAGGGGAAAATGCTATGAAAAAGCTGAAGGAAGGACAGCTTTTGGCATAGAGGATGCATGTCTGTGTTGTCACGCTGCTGCTGCTGCTGCTGCTGCTGCTGCTCCCCTGCTGGTTCTTTGTGCCCTAACCTGGATTCCTTTAGGTCACGAACAGCATAGCTGGTTTTGAAGTTGTCTTTCTGCCTTTTTTATATTTTCCTGATCTGTATCTTTTCCATCTTCTTAATCTCTAAGATTAAGTGGGCTTCTCTAGGCCCATTTTATTATCCGTTCCTGAGCAGTTTTCTAAATTTCAAGAGAAGAGGCTACATCTGTACACAACACAGTTCTGAGAACTGGAGCCTCGAGAGGAGAGGAGGGCGGTATCAGAACAGCTCGGTCATCACTGGTAGTAAATTCCACTGGCACAGCTGTGTGTTTCTGTGCATAAAACTGTATTTGACTTCTTCCTACATTATGGAAGGGGTGTTGCATTTTCTGGGTGAATGTAAGTGTAGCGTATTTCAGAATGATTAACTTTATGGATGTCATTGTTGTGGCCAGCTATATTTGGCTCTGCTGCAGCTGTGTTTGCATTCTCAAAATTGTCACCAGAAGGCCTCCAACTGCAATTATTCCCTTCAGTGCATGCTGGTAGCATCTTTCCCCGTGACTCCCATTGTCCACCCAGCCATCTTTCCCGGCGTCAGGATCTAAAGGCAGCACACAAATCCTTTGAGAAGCCCGAATGCTGGCCAACGCTATGGCAGCTCTCTCTCAAAGGGATTTCTTAATATGAAGTCATTTTTATTTTACATTGTTATGTTCCTTGTCAGGATTATTCTCTCTTTTCACAAAGAACCCGTATTTTCCTGACTTTTTTCCCCCCTCCTTTTCTCTTACTCTTAGATGTCAAAAAATCACTTGAAACATCTACTGATGGGCGGTACATCTTCGTTTTCTGTATGGCTAGGGCACTCAGCACATGTCTTTACTTCTGATTCTTAGAAGTGCCTTACAAAACCTCATATGGATATGAGGTTGAGGCGAAGCTTTGCTGCTGAGCACCTGCCACAGAACTTCTCAGGCAGAATTTAGGAAACGTTTTATTTCCTTCATTCAGAAATCATTTTAAGTCAGTGGGCTCTAAGTTGGGTGGGTTGTCATTCTTGGTTAGAAATCACTTCCTCTTGGGCTGTTTCTGCGTGTCAAGGACATTCGCCCTGCCTTGGGGTCTGCTCGTGTGCCGCAGAACGGAGTCACTAGGAACATCGCTCTGGCTGGGGCGTCCAACCTTTTGGCATCTCTGGGCCACACTGGAAGAAGAAGAGTTGTCTGGGCCACACATTAAATACATTGCAACACATAATCACAAAAAGTCCTCAAAATGTTTTAAATTAATTTATAATTTTGTGTTGGGCCACGTTCACAACCATCCTGGGCTGCATGCAGCCTTCGGGCCACCGGTTGGACGCCCCTGCATCTAGGGTCTTTCCAGCAAAGGGTTGGAAGCTAGTTCTTCGAGTCTGAGCGTCTTTGCTAAGCAGCAGCCTCATGTATTCTCCTGGCTTGTCTTCTGATTTGTTCCATGTCCCCTTCAGGTCTCAAGTGACTTGTCAAGATTCCCCATCTAGAAAATAAGGATAATAGGATACGCTTCTTACCTGTCCCACAGCGCAGTTGTAAAGCTAATACTGGGAAAGGAATGACAACCTAAATATTTTATAGCTTCACGGTACTTAAAACTGACCACAGGTTCATCTTCATTGCCTGGGAGAATCAAATACAGTGGAACTTCATTACAGCTGGCCAGCTAATGTTTCCTCCCCCAGAACATTCATGCTTTATAGTCTCAGCCGAAGACCCATAAAGCCATATTGCCCTATATAAAGTTTCAGAAAATGCTTCCCACCCAGGACAACATTAAGAAGATGGATTTTCTTTTTCTCTCCTCTTTCTGCATGATGATTGAGAAATAAAATGCAGTTCCTGGGCCAGCAACTGTGAACTTGTAGTCAGACTTTCCCTTCTGGAATGGGGTGAAGCAAAAAGCAGTACCTCCCTCCAATATCCCCATATGCATGTTCTGAAAAAGCCCATCTCTAACCTGCTGAAATAGATGAGAATTAGCCACATGATATGAAGGCTGGTTCTCACATAAAGGGACTCCTAACCCTGCAGAAACTCATCCTTTAAGAAAACAAGATAATTTTGATGGTATGAATATGGAGGGGGTAATATTGTAGATCCTGCCACCTCATGGCCTCACTGGGTGCTCAGGTCACAAAATGCCTGGAGAAAAGAGGAGGAGGAGGAGAGTCTCTGAAGGAGCAAACTGTTAGGAGAAAGAATCATTGACTTTTGTCTTAAGAGGTGGCTATAGGGTGTAGATATAGGGTGTATATCCAGGTGGTGCCCAGCTGCAGGATGCATCAGAATTATTCTGTTCTTGCACTTTAATAAGCAGACACTATTTCTGCTGACATGGCTGATAGGGTCCTTGAAATGTAAGAGACCAGAGCCACTATAGCTAGTGTGAAGATTTGCTTCTCATGTTACAAGTTGCTTGGTTTATTAAGATCAGACATTGATGAGGTTCAGTTGGGAAGCCTGATCTGAGCCCGTTGGTTGAGGGACTTCCTCTGCATCGGGCCAGGGGAACACTCAGCATGGGCTCTGGCCAAGAGAGGGATGTCGACACTGAGACACTCTCCAGGCTGTGACTGTGACCTCCAAAGTTGAGGATCCCTGCCTCACGCAACAGACCGCTTTGCATGGGGGGAACTGAGGCCGTCCCTGAAGGCAGTGGGGACTTAAGCGGAGTCAGAGGTGATGGCTGTGTCCAAGATCACTGGGAAAGGAAACCCGGTGAAATCTGGCAAAGTCGGCCACATCTTTGGTCTGCCACACAGATACTACAGGTGTTTCTATACAAGTTAATTAGCATTTCATGATCATATTTTGTCTTCTCAGTGTCAAAGAAGACTAACTTTACGGGCGGCCTTGCAGCTGGGCCCGGACTCTGTGTCAGCTGTTAGCAGAAGTGACTGAGATGGGACTCGCAGCCGCAGAGGGCGTGCGGAGGCCTTTATCTTGCCTCTAACTATGTCTTGTTTTCAGGTCTATTCAGAACGTGAGACTTTTGATCTAAATTGATTTCTAGATGTCTGTTCAATAAAATGATGTATACCCAGAAGCTAAAAAAGGTTTTCTGGCATCAGCAAAGCTGTAATTCATTGACAGCTGAATATTTTGTGTGTGTGTGTTTCTCCTAATTCTGATTACTAACCCTTCAAAGGATGCTGCCTTCCTGTGGGTACATTTTCTGGAATACTTTATAATGTTACTTGTTCATACCATGAACATACCGTGGTATGTTCTTGATTTAGAACATACCATGGACAGCCACTGGGCTAAAGGATTTATATAAGTGATGGATGATTTTCAGGAACACTTTGCAAGGCAAGTATTGTGTCATTCCTGTTTCACAGGTGGGGAGCTTGAATTCTAGAAGGTGCTGGTACTGAAAGTTTGAGCCTGTGCCTGTCTCTCTCTCTCTCTGTCAGTTTGTAAAGCCCAAGGTTGTGGTTTGGCCTAGGAGTTGCTTATAAGTCTTGTGAGGGATTTTCAGATCATTTTATGACCACAAACAGGTTGGATTTGTAGATATGTTGGTGCATTGGCAGTTGAATATGTGGATTTGAGTGTGAAATACAGTTTCTTAGCTCTGCCCTAATAACCTGCTTTTTCTGTGCTCTTTCACATAAAGTACTTGTTCATGATTTTAGTTCATAGCCAGACCAATTGCTGAGTCCAGAAGGCCAGAGTGTTGTAAGAGATGTCAATAGAATGGGGCATCAGCAATGTGATGTCAGGATCTCCTAACTGCCTGAGGCAGATTCTCACTGCAGAGATAAGGAGGCAATTAACATCGAATGTTAAGGTGAATCCCAGTTCTTCATTTAAGATAACTATGTGTTTCATGAAGGGGTTTCTTTTGAGGATTTTGTGAGAAACCTGACATTTCTTCCCATTTACTGCCCACGACCTAATGTTCACACCTGATTTAGGTGAACACTTGGCCTTTCTCAGGGGCCCTCTCTGTAGCCCGTAGCCTTCTTGTGAACTAGAAAAGGGCTGGCTTTCAGGTGGCGTTCCATCCCCATTGTTCCCCTCGATGGGTGACTTGATGCAGCATCCTTTTTGGAGTTACATGCACTTCTGCCTCTTTCTTCATAAGAGGGCCAAATAAGTAGGCAGTAGAACAAGTGACTCTCAGCAAGGTGACAGATGGGCTCTAGATGATCATCAGTGGGGACCAACCCAGTTATGGTACCCGGTCCATTTCGAGTGTCAGTGCACATTCAACCTCTCCATAGCTGTTTGCTTAAGTGCTTAAACATTTGATAGGATTCTGGGTTTTCAGCAAATCATAGGTATTTGTTTCATGTGTAGACACCCAATGTAAAGAAAGAGATGCTAGAAAAGTTAGAGTAGAATATACTCATGGGCTGCCCTCACCGGCAAACCATTCTGCACCCCATATGAGCTTGCCAAAATGCCTTTAGTTTTGTTAGGAGACAAACGTCATAACTTAAGAGAATGTGATTTGAGTGGAGTTTTCATGCCCTATGTGCCTATTGTATTCTTGCTACTAATGCTGACATTATCTATAATACATCTTCAAGTGACTAAAAATTGCAGGCTTTGTTGAACAAAAATACAGCCAAGGAATGTATATCCACTCCATCCTCACTATAAGGTTTCCAGAAATCATACTATAAGGCCCAATACCATGTCTCTCACCTGCGTGATACAAACTCCATTCTCCGATGTTTGAACTCTTTGCTCAAGACCTGGGTTCTCGGTGAGTATAGAATTGGAGAAAGATGCTATTCCTCTTCGTCTGCTCCATCGTCAAGTCGGTCACAGTGGTAACTCCTCTCACAAACCCTCTGTTTTCAGGATGTAAACCAGGAAACCACAGATTGATTGAGATCCGAGCATGATGGGCCAAGTTGAGGGAGCTGGTTGTGATCCAGACACGGTTGCTGTCCTGGGGCAGGTACTCTTGTGCCCCTGTGATGTCGTACTGCCTTTACGATCCCTTGCCTCCCACCTAGGGTGGGATTAAAAAAAAAAAAAAGATTGATCCTGTGGGAACTACTGTGAGATGGACTCTTCCCTTGGTCTTAAGTTCTGGCTAAGGGACAAGAAAACTATCCTGGCCAATTTTGCTCTTCCAGACACAAGATAAGATTCTGTTTTTAATTTCAGTGAGAGCTTAAACCACTTGGAATTTAAAAAAAAAATAAAGAGAAAGAACCTGACATTACACCTTAATGTTTTGCTCATCATTTAAAGTCCTGGAAGCCCATGCAATAGAAGATGCTCCTTGGATTTGGATGGAAAGTGAGTTGGGGAAGAAGTGGTGATGACATTGTCGCTGTCGTTCTGTTTCTGAGGTGTTAAATTTGTCATACGCGAAGGTTCACATTGTTACAACTCACTCTCCTGGACCTAGTACAGTTCAACTCTTTGAAAAACTAAGGAAATATCATTGGGAAGGTTTAAGTTAAAATAGAAGCAGAACCTTGCTTGACTGAGGTTGCTTAGAAGACCCACAAACCGTCTTGGATTCTACGGAGTCCAGCACGGACAAGTAGGACAAACACATTAGCAAACAAAAAAATGTGGACCATAATATAATTGTGAACTGGTGAAATTGATTTAGGTGTATACCTAATTACTTTTTAGTTACTTTTTCTAACATAAATGTAGTTGGGTTTTTGACAGACCGCTTTGTACTGAACTATGAAATTTACCGACTATATTCAGTATTTGCAGCATTCATAGACAACTAGATAACTTTAGGGGTCTGTGTGATGCAGGCAAGCAACAAGGGTTGTTTGGGGTCTCTTTCCATTTTTTAAAATGTAAATGGATTGTTGGAGCTTTTGAAACAAGGCCTCTGCAGTGAAAATTCTGAGACATAGCCAGTCTCCATAACAGAATTGCCCAGTGGTGAGATAGAAATAAATGAGGGCAATTCAATTTGTGTGTTTCATGCATTCCCTCTGTGAATCGCCATTACCAATACTCTCTCTCATGTTCAGGGCACTTTTTTTTTTTTGACAGGTTATGTGTTTATGTTTCTAAGTGCCTGGTATTTGATGGCTTGGATTCTTAACCAATCAGCAACTCGCGTTAAGAAATGTAATTAGCCAAGAAGCAAAGTAAATTAACGTTTGAGGTTATCTAATTCTTGGGTTTCTTGTTTGCCTCTTCAATAGCAAATTGATTCCACCTTGGTGTAATAAATACAGCTCAAGTTTGAGGCACATGGCAGTTGTACAGTTTGAAACACAGATTCAATAGTTAGAATTAAGTCGGACAGTTGAGGAGTTTAGGATTTATGAGTCACAACTGACCTGTTATTTGGCTGCATTGATTCATTGTTCTGTCGTCGTGTGGAAACCACCTAAATGTTTTCTGCACTGAAATCCATGGTCCTTTTTTCCACTCTTATGTGCCTGCCGGTGACCAAGAGTTACACTTGCGTTAAGTGTTATTCTCAACGTAAACATTTAAAGTGTCATGATGTACAGGTTGCTGCCTGTGCTGGGTGCTACAAAATTTTATCAAGTGTTAACAAAATAGTTCTTACTTTCGCTTAAACATTTGTTACTCTGAACTTTAGTCCGTCACTGTTGACTATTTTTTCTTTGAGGAAACAGGTTTAAAGTGAAGGATCTGCCTGTTGTGTTGTTTCGGGCTATGTAGGGTTAATAAAGTGTTTTCTTGTTCTTGGAACAAAAATGTAATTGTCCATCTCTCTGAAGACCTTCATTCCTCATCCCATACATTTGATGAAGAGAACATTTATTACAGTATGGCCTCATACATTTTTTTGACATATCTAGATCCTTCCTACATTCCTTAAAATAATATTTCATGTGTTCTTCTTTACTGAGAACACAGTGGAGGAAGCATAGTCTCTTGGTGGACACGTGTGTAGACATTAACACTTTGACAGTCTCGACCATTTGGACTGTAAAATCCAGGTAGCTCGAGCGAGGAGAAAAATCAACATTAATCAAAATCGGTAATATTATAGTTCTTTCACATCTAAAAAGCTACAAGAGAAACAGTGCCCTAATCCAGTGGGTCAGATTGGACCTGGTGTGATCCACAGACTTAATTGTGCAAGCAAAGAAATCTATTGGGTTGGCCAAAAAGTCTGTTTAGTTTTTCTGTAAAATAAGACACATTTTTCATTTTCACCAATAACTTTGTTGATTTGGACATTTTGAATATATCCGCTATCTCCTGCTATTGGCTTCTAGTGAGTAGAGGCTAAGGGTGCTGCTAAACATCTTCCAATGCATAAGACAGCCCCACAGCAAAACATTATTTGGCCAAAATGTCAGTGGTAGCAAGAAACTTCACAAACCACTTTTGACATGTGCCATCAGTCACAGCACCTTGTCCAGATACTGCACAAATTTTTTTTTTTTGCATTTTGGTTGTGTTTTTACCTTTCTTGAAATAATAAAGCATAATATGCCAAAAAATGTTGTATATTTTCTTTCATCTTCAATATTAAAATGGCTGCACAAAAATTCACCACTTTTGACAAGTGTTTTAAAATGCACACTGGTATGACAGCTGTCACAATACAGTCTAACAAAATTGTTTTGAATGAAGTTAAAGACAGCTGAGCACTACTGGAGCCATCGTATAGAAAAAACTAAATGGACTTTTGGACCAACCCAATAGAGTTTATCTTGTCTACCCTTTTGGTCCCTAGCTTTCTTTTAAATGAGTTCTCTAATTTATACTAGATCTAGAATCTTGAAAACAAGTAGGTACAGAGGGTGAAAATAGGTGGATGGGTAGCAGCCACTTGCTTGGCATTGCAGATGTGACCTCAAGCTCTTTTTCATCCTCTTGGTTCTCAAGATGCAGCGAGTGTGTGACCTAGTTCGCTGGAATAATACTTCCAAATACCTGTCCCAGCACCCTCAGTGTCGTCCCATTGACTCTGAAACGTGAACAGTCAATGTGTCTCGTGTCTCATCCTGTATTGCTGTTTTTCTTAAATACAGGGTGGGGCAACAGTAGATTTACAGTTGTTTGTATGGAAAATAATGTAATTAATAAGTGATAATACAAGAGTAAACTCTGTTTACCAGCTTTTAAAAGACTATACATAAGACCAAACAAAGCCTTTCCACACACACACAAAAAGGTTATCCACGCTTTTAAGCTTTCAGGAAAAGCAGTATCTAGCTTCTCTTTCTCTGACCCATTCCCTTACCTACCTTCTTGTAAATAGAAAAATTACTTAAAATTTCACAGAAATTTATTTGGGGTTTCTAATGTGTTGGCATTCCTGCTGAGCACCTTGGGGTGTGCTGTCTAATTAAGTTTTCCTCTGACCTGAATCCCTTGTGCTGGAAATTCCTGCCTGAAGCTTTGTCTGAACACTGTTCCCCAGCACTTGGGTTCAGTGCTGGAGGACCTTGAGATGAGACTTTCTGGTCAGCCTTTCCATTTCAGTTCCGTTACATGCAGGAAATAACTTGACTCCATTCCGGAAAGCTCATATAGGAAGCTCTGTTACTTCTTTTAACTTTCAACTGCAGGGTGACCAGAGCCAGAAAATGATCTGATGATTCAGCCTTTGTTTGCTTTCACACTGCCCTTGGTGGAAACGAAGAGCCCAGCCGAGGTGTTTGGACATCAGGGGGCCCAGATAGATTTTTGGGTTTTAATCTCTGGCTACTTGTACACTCTTCAGTGCTCATTACTCTTTCTCACCAGTGCTGGAATTTCAGAAGATTGGTGAAATAGGTGTGTCTAAAATCGATTTCCTGATGTTTACATTTATACCCAGCTGTTTGTTATTCAGTGCAGCCATCAGCATCCGAGTCTCAGTGGACCATGTAATGTGTGGCTGTAGCCAGATGTAATGCTTCTGCTCCCTAAATGTTTCCGTTAGAAGCTCAGAGAGGCAGGCTAGAGACTGCTGATAACTGTGTTGCCTGCATTTATTTACCCTCTGGAGCCACACAGATTCTGCTTGGCAATTGTATTTCATGACCAACAAGCAGAGCAGTGTTTGCTGTCTTTCCCTGGTAGTAATGTTGACGTTGTGTAGATCAGGTATATCTGCACTGTTGTGAAAGGTGCTTGTGCAGCCAGTTCAAACCACAGGGAGCTGTCTGATCTGCATGCGTACAGCAAGCTTGTACTCAAGAAACATCAGCCAGGATTCATGTCAGACCTTGGCTTAGAGTAAAATAGGTTCATAAACTAGTCTTTTGAACAGAGCATTTCTAAGGGAAAATAACTTTAGGATCATTTCTCTTCAGTCTGTAGTCAAACCGTGTTTCTAATTTGCATTTATTATTCAAATCTGTGTTTCCTTTTGTATTGGTGTGATGTATCTTTGTTTAGAGGCTACAGCTTCTACTAAATTTAATTACTTCCCTTGGAGGCTTTAAATTGAGGGCAGTGTCTATTAATTGCTAATTACTTTCCCCTGCCATTTATGCAGCAAAGGTACAGTTACTAATTGAGGGTCTCTTCTGTACTATGACATGAGATTTCTTCAGTCTCAATATTTACCTTTCTTTGGGGACCAATTTTTATTTCTCTAATCTTATCTTTTATTAAACATAAAAGTTGACATTCCAGTGATATATTGGCCATTCCTGTGATCCGAGTTGTTAGAGATCCTAGAGAAATAAATGGGAGTCATATTTGGCTCTGTATCGCCACCTGGTGGTGTCTTGATCTCTTTTAGCCTCCTTAGACCAATTTCTAGTGGGAAGATGGCACCCATGGGCCTTTTGCTTTGTTAGTTTTACCGCACAGCCTCTCTGGGGATTTCATATTAGCCTCATGCTCTATTGGTGGCTGAGGGAAGCATCAGTATGGTCCAGTGTTTTTTATGTTATTAAGTATCCATTGCATGTCTGCTAGATGTTTGGCAATTTTGAGTGTCTCCTTAAAATTCCTCATTTGGCCTCTGTCGTGTGATTCCTATTCCTTTTGTGATTCTTCTTATCTCTCAGCTGCTCGTCTCTCCACCCCTAATTCTTCCTGTTTCCTGACTATAGGCACCTGGCATTACTCACTTTTTGACTCTCAGCTTGTCCTTGGCAACCTTCTCTTTCTAGAAAGCCTGTATCTTCAACTACTCTATCCAGGCAGTGGGGGCAGGGGGAAGCCATGTCTCAGCGTTTGAATGCTGTTTGTGTCTGGATGTATTTCTGCCCCAGTAGACAGGGCTCAGAGTACGCCCTGGAGGCGGTGGGTGGAGTCTCTCCACTCAGTGAGGGCTGCTTCCTGAGTGCTCTTGGGTTGGCCACCGTCCCATTTCAGCAATTGATTAAGAGTGTTCTGAATCCCACGAAAGGTTCTGTAATTTACAGAAAGAACGGTAAGAGTTGTTTCTCCACTTATTTATTAGACTGAGTATTTCATAAGATGAAGTTGCTTCCTAGCTCAGCTTGGGCTATTTAATTTCTTCCTGACATTTTAATCTTTGCTTTGAAATGTATTTGCTGATACTTGGCTTTTGTGTTGTGATGTACTCCTGCTCCATAGTGCTG
Source organism: Phyllostomus discolor (assembly GCF_004126475.2). Lineage (NCBI taxonomy): Eukaryota > Metazoa > Chordata > Mammalia > Chiroptera > Phyllostomidae > Phyllostomus > Phyllostomus discolor. The sequence goes on from NC_040903.2 coordinate 73,045,773, forward strand.
AAACTTATAACTTAATTTAAAAAATCATAAAGGTATAAAGAGCAAGAAGTGGGATATAGATTGAATTAATGAATAGTGGCACAGTGAAAAGCTTTAGATCCCTTGTTACTGGGCAATTTAGGTTTAAAGCAAAATCAAAGTGATTTGAGTTTGTGGTTTTCACTGGGTTTTGTAAAAATGCTCTACAGTGCCTAGAATGTCAGGCAGGTAGCCATGTTAAATTATAAATCTACCAGCCCTAGTAGTAACCTCGGGCAGAGGAGCCAGTTCCTGTGTGGTCAATGCTGCATGTCCCTCTGGCCCCAGGAGTGGTTGTCTCTGAGAGGACCAACCCACCCTCGCAAGGATGAGTACAGGCCACGGTTCCCAGAAGGACATTTCAGCCTCACGTGAGAAATGACTTCCCTCTTCCCTGCCTGTGTCAGGCTCATATTGGTGGAGTCCCCTTGCATATTCTCTGGTCTATCTCCTTAAGAGAAAAATGCTTCTCTTCTAGAAAGAACCTATCTAAGGTGGTGGGCAGCTCATTGCATATCACTAGGTTGTGCTGATGGAGGTACGTGGTGTGTGAAATTAAGTGGTCTTTCAAACTGTAGTGCTTAGTAAGTTATTGATGGATAGTTGTCAGCTTGGGCAAGGTGGGAAGATAATCGTATTAGAAAGTGATTACTGTTCTACCAAAATGCATGCAAAGAGTAGCAGTTATGGTGCCGGGATAGTAGAATCCTGGCAGGATTTCTGTCATGAACAAATATTATGCAGGACACAGCCATAAAAATGAATTCTGGAGTGAAATATAGAACATGCATCAAAGCACAATTTCATACATATTACACATTTAAATTTACATATCACACATAAATTACAAATGAAGGTGGGATAAGACACTCACTCTTTCTCAGGGATTATGGTTTTAAAATGTGCTATAACCTTTGTAAATATAAATATCCCACAAAACTATTTTAATATTTGGAACCCCACATATGGGCTTGAAATCATAATTATTTTGAATTGGAGGTTGAGTTCATTTTTATTAAAACATATCTGGCAGCAATGAAGCTCCCTTACTAAACATGATTTTGGAATTAAAAATGGAAAGCTTTTCAAATTCTTTAAAATGTAGGCAGGTGGGACCTTCTGTAGGAAGCCACCTGCCTTGTCTTCTCTCTCCATGTCCCCGCCCACCCTCAGACAAGTGCCCTGTCCCCGGCGTCCTGTACACGCTGGAGCACACCACTCATGCTGGCGTTTCCCAGGTGATGGCGCATCCTGAGTTCTGTTCAGTCTCTCCGGTCAGACAGTAGGACCCTGGGAGCAGAAACGGAGGTCCAGCAAGCCTCACCACCGCAGCACCCAGCACTGCACGTGGCCCAGAGTGGGTGCAGGCCCTTTAAATTAAGTGAAAGAGGAGGAAAAGTTGAGAACCAACATGGCTGGTATGGAAACAAACCAAGCAAGTTCTCACAGAGCACCTACCCTATGCGAGGATATAGGACCTAAAGACAAAAAGGGTTTCATTGAAGCCAACCTCAATACGTACTGAAATCCTCGAAATTACACTGAGGGTGGGCGCTCTAGGCTAGTCTGGGTGGACTGACGGGGCCCAGCCCTAGACTTTGTGCGTAAGCTATGGCCTTAATTATTTCCCTTAAGAGACACTACTTTGCTTGTTGCATTATTTGTTCACATACACAGTTTATTCTTCATGTAGGCTCTGTAAGATTCTAAATGCACATCATTGAAAAAAATTTTGTTTTCTTGAATAACAAGCTTATTTTTGAAGCTGTATTAAAGCCACTCAACAGAAAACAAATGTTAACAGTGCTTTGTCACTTTGGTCCTTGAAGTAGGAACTTATAAATCAGTTTTTATTAGCTAGTTTTATAACAAAATAAGGAATAATTATGCATTGATTACATTTTACACTTTTATGCCTGTGCTTCTGGAGGAGACCCAGGGCTCAAGCTATTCAAATATGCAGCAAGTTATATTTTTAATTCCAAGTGACTTTGGACTGTGGTGTATGTTGGGGGCTGGGGTGGGGAGGACAGTCGACTCTGTCATGCTGTCATCAAGATACTATTATGATGTCACCTCTACAGGGAGGATTTCAGAAACATCCCAGGGATTAAGAAGAACAAAATGTGTTGATAGTCTGTATTCGGACTATTACAGACTGATTTTTAATTGAAGACTTCTCATTTCCTGGCAGTTCAGTGTCTTGTTTTTGTGGCATTGACGATGGGACCAGGTGATCCTGAAGGAAACTGGGACAGGAGGAAGTGAGAGAATTTCCATGCCAGTGCTGGACAGAAGGAAGGGGCGGCATTTACATATCTGACGTGTCTCCGAGAAGTTCTCCATGCGGTTGCCTCCAACGGTATGGAGATGATTCAAAGCAGGCATTGACAGGACTCAGACACAGGGTGTTGGAGGAGAAATAAAACAGGTTCTCGGCTATATAAACGCACTGACTTACATGTTTAGTTCTTGATAAGATCTTAATTTTCTATAACAACATTTTTACATCTGTCATTTCCATTGTATAATAAAAGAAATACTAGTTTATGGAAACTTTAAAGATATAATTTTTACAGAATTTTAATTATGGAGCAGCAGAACTCTGAGCCATCAGGAAAAACCTATTTTGTGCTGTATTTCCTATGTAGTAACTTACTTTGTTGTAGTTATTTATTGTTATGGTCTCATTGGTCTTGTCCTTTTCCAAGTATAACAGTTTTAGTTGTTATTTCCTGGTTCAGCAAATACTTACAAAATGCCGGCCTGTGTGCCAGTCACTACACTTGTTGCTGGGAAGACCCTGCATCCTCAAAGTTGTATCCCCCTTTATAGAAAAGGTAAATTTGCATTTCCCTCCTGTTCATATGTGCGCCTCTTCTTCAAAACATTTCACCCTGTGCCTCCTGTTATGGAACAAACATTTATTTCGCTTAGTTCTGGAGGCTGGAAAGTTCAAGATCAAGGTGCCTGCAGATTTGGTACTTGATAGGGGCTCACTTCCTGGCTTGCACACAGATCCCTTTTTGTCTGTCCTTCCAGAGAGAAGACACTCTGGTCTCTCTTCCTCTGAGAAGGGCCCCGCCCCATTTTGGGAGCCCCACCCTCATGACCTCTCAACCATAATTACTTGCCTAAGACCCCTCCTCTAGAAGCATCACTTTGAGGTTAGGGCTTCAACATACGAACTTCAGGGGACTGCAGGCATTCTATCCATTTCGAATAATGGATGATACTGCCAAGACACAAACCAGACCCCAGGATGGGTGGAGGAACCTCAGTCGACGCTCCTAAGTGGACGCAGGTAGAGCAGGGAGGTGCAACATCAGGACCCGCTGGCTGTGAGGGGTGGTTCATTGCAGACACACATTTCTCAGGCTTTCCCTTTCACACCTGGAGCAGGAGAACTCAAGAGCCACACCAGAGAAAGTCCCCACACTCTTTCATTTAATGGGGCTGATAAAATAACTGACAGTACAGATAGAGATGGTAACATCATTGTATGACTTTGTATTAAAAATAAGATTTGTATTTCTTAGTTCTCTCAACACTTCTTAATTTCTGCTCAGTCAAGTCCCACAGACGTTTTTAATTTGGTTTTTAAGACCATTTCCTCAAGAAAAGTGCCTTCTGTAAAGAGATTTCTGTGGTCTCTCGCCACGATGTTTACCCAGCGGGGGCCCTGCAACTCTTTCATCCCAACAGACAGCCATCCCTTTGGAATGGAGCGCACCCTGGGAGTTTGCACTGGGTCAGCTGATCTGTCCGCACGCTCGAGGTCCTGCTACTGTGTGCATAACACACTTCTGTCCTGATTGTTTGGGTTTTCCCATACTTCATATGGACCTAGCTCTGGCTTTCTGTGATTAGTCCCATTGTTCTATGTGTAGAGTTTACTAAAATTAATTATATTTATGATCAACTCATTGGGGACACAGTTATTGGTACATGGTTAGTGGTGGGTAGAGTCAGGATAAACTAGAATGTTTGTGACAAACATATGGCATGATCAGAATTCCATTAACAAAATTAAGTGAAAAGGAAAGCTGAGGGCTTAGCACTGTTTTTCTTTTAATTTAAATTTTATTTCTTAATTACAGTGTATATTCAGTATGATTTGGCTTAGCATGATGTTGATCCATCAGGAAATTACCAAAAGACTGGTTTTCTGTTGAAAACAAAAGGAAATTTATATTTATGGGCTTTCATTTCATATTTCTGTTTTTATTGCACCGTGTACACTGTATTTAATTCAGAGCTTTTTAAAGCCTGGAACCTTTGCTTTAAGTTGAATGACTTCAAACTGGGCACTCGAAGGTTCGAGTTCCCCGGAAGCAAGGGTCACAGTCAAGGTGGAATGAGAACACGACTGGCAGGCGCCGTGGCCATCCCAGCATACAAATGACATTACAGTCCCTCTTGCCTTGGGAGAGTCACATTGCTGTTTCTCTGAACAATGGACTCCAACCTGGCTTTCTTTTCTTTTTATCTGAACAGCTGTGACTGGCTGTGCTTTCCCCCACCAGTATCATTCTTGTCTGTTTGGTTGTTTTTGTTTTTTTTTTTTAATTTTACAAAGACATAATTTACATGCCATCATAGTACCCTCCTAGAATGTACAATTCATTGGTTCTTAGCACATTCACAGAGTGCAGCAATCATCACTGTTGTCAGTGTACACCCCTGCCTGGCCGCTGCCCCCCAGGGCCCACTCCCATCACACCAGCCCTACACAGCCTCTCATGTGTCTCTGGTTTGTGGGTTTGCCTGTTCTGCTCATTTCACACAAATGTGGTCAAACAACATGTGGGCCTGAGAGCTTGGCTTCTGTCACTTAGCGTGACTTCAAGGTTCACCATGAATCAGCACATACCAGTTCTTCATTCCTTACGTGGCTGCACATCATTAAGTTGTGTGTGTAGGCCACAGCTTGTTTCTCCTTCATAAGTTGATGGGCATTTAGGTTGTTGTGGCTGTTACGAATAATGCCGCTATGAACATTAATGAACAAGTGTTTGTGTGAACAATATATTTTTAGTTTTGGGTATATGCTTAGGAGTGGACTTGCTGGGTTACATATGGTAATTCTCTGTTTAACTTGTCTAGGAATCGCCAAACCTTTTTCCAAAGTGAGCGCACCACTTTCCCTTGCACGGTGCGGTTGAGGCTCTGATTTCTCCATGGCTCTGACGACACGCGTGGTTGTCTGTTGCAGGGTCATTCTCAGTTGCATTTGTTCTGTGGATGAGAGGGCTGGGCTCGCGAGGGCACCCCCAGAGTGTCACGGGCAGGGCCAGGGACAACATTCCGTGTCTCCCGCTCATGCTCACCATTCCTTCTGCTACATTGTTTCAGGAAAACTGGATAAGAAAATAACTTTAAAAATTTTTCTAGAATTACCTATTTTTATTTCCCCATCATAAGAATTGAGCCAGTGGTGTGTCTCCAACCTCAGGCTTTTCTCGACACCAGCCACTTTCTCCTGTCTCCACTTGGATGTGTGTGAAGCATCTCAACTTGACTTGTCCCAAACCAAACTCCAGACCTCTTCCTGTCTCCTCTCCCTAAACAGCACTGACTGCTCCGCGCAAGAACTTACACTGACTTTTAATTTATCTTTCCCTCGTTCTCCACGTGCCGCCCATCAGCAAGTCCCGTGGGTTTTGTGCTCCTCCCACAGGCACGCCTGCGCGGGCCATTTCTTTCCCCGGGGCTCACAGCCACAGTCATCTCTCCTGGACTTCAGATCGTGCTGGTCCCCTGCTCAAACCCTAGTCCCCAGGGGCTTCCTTTCAAACCTAGAACAATAAATGTCTGCTGTCCTTGCACTGCCCTAAGCCTTTGACTGCCCCACTGTCCTCAGTTTCTGCCATTTTCTGCCTTGCCTCACTCTCGCCGCTGTGGCGTCTTTGCTCTCCGAAGGCACCAGCACATTTTCCTGTCACACACTTTGCACCTGCTCTCCTCTCTGTGCTGACCCCTCGTCCCCGAGATGTTCTACACTGGCTTGCACCCTCACGTCCTGTAAGTGTCTGTCTGAAATGTCACCTCATCAGAAGATTGCCCCTGGCCTCCACTATAAAAATAGCAGCCCCATCGTTTCTAGCTTGTCACTCACCCTCCATGACATTCCTCACTATTTGATAACATAAGCAATACGTTTATTTGCTAGTTTGTTTATTTTCTGTCTCATCTACTGGGAAGTAAGCTGTGAGATGACAGTGCCTCTGTACATTGGGTTTATGGCACATCCTCATAGCCTGGAATGGTACTTACTCAGCACATGCTGGGCACTCAGTAAGTCACTGTCCAGTGAGCATCTTAGCGTATTCTCTCTGGTATCGTCCAGAACCTTTTTGCTGTCAACTATGTTGGGTAAGCTTTTAATCTTTCCTACATTTTGCCAAAAACTTCCATATATTTATGTATTAATTTGTGTAAATCTTTTTTTCTATAGCAGTTTCTTCATATGTAAATGTGCAGTAATGCTAGGCAGGTGCTTTGAGGCCTCATCTGAAAAATGTTTTCCCCCAAGTACCAAAGATTATGATTATATTATTGTCATTTTTATTACTCAATCTGGGCTTAATACATTACAACAGTTTGGACCCTATTAGCCAAGTACGTGATAATAGCCTTATATTATAATACCCTAGGATATAATATTGTAATGTAATAATGTCTTATTACTGTGGTTCTACTAATAAGAATCTCATTTAATATACACATAGAGCTCTAGTAGTTTCATAATAAATATCCAGGGGTAAGACTCTGCTGTTAAGACTCTTACACATAAAATGACACAAGAGATATCTATAAAATATGTCCATATATTTAAGTTGTAAATTCATAGTTTTATTCTTTCTTCTGGCTATATTGCACATTGTTACATAAAATTCTAGGTGGTTCAAGTGCCTTCCAGCCTTCCTGTTGTCTGTTTATTCTATTTCATGAAATTGTCAAAAATAAGTGAGGCTGATACTAACTTTGGTGAAGGCAATGTTCTCATGCCTCTCAATACACTGACTCATTCAGGAGACTGTGATACAGTGGCTGGGTCCTTGCTCGCTACGGTCGGGCTCCCCTAAGCTTGACTGTCAACTCAAGTGAGCACTGTGTGTCAGTGAGGCACACTCCGAGTGTTTTATCTTCAGTTTTCTCACCTGTGAAATGGGGAGAATAACAGTAGCTACCTCATAAGGCTGCATGAGAATGAAATGATTTATATCAAGTACCTAGCACTTAATAAAGTGTTCAGTCAATATGAACTGCAATTATTATTACTATTAGTGTCTTAAAACATTCGTACACTATGTGTGAAGAAACATTCTTTAGCAAAGTGATGCTAGACTGACTCTCAGCTAAAGAGTAGTAAAAGGGCTTTAAATAGGGCAATAAAATGTAAATGTATTCCCATTGCTTTTTCTCCCCAGAACTGAATCTCATTCCACTGGTGGAAATAACAAATATAACACAGATAGAGACCCCCATAAGGTGCCCTATGTTTATAGCCTTTTTAAAGAACAAAAATGGATCTTTCTGTAGCACTGAATCTTGGCTGAGACACTCAGAATACTCATTAGCTTCTGCTGGTTTAGTTGTTACAATGGAAATTCACCTTCTTTCCTCTTGTTTGGCATCCTCTGGGGGCGGAGGTGAGAGAAACAAAATAGAATTTAAAATGCCTTGGGTTTGTTTTGAAAGGCAACCACTGATCAGAACGATTTTGCATGTCTCTCAAGTTTCTGGCCCTATTTTGCTGTCCACTGCTGTTTGATGATTTCATGCCTTCTCGACTAGACTGGATGCCTGTGGTTCCCAAACACAACTGTGCCCTAGAATCACTGCAAGGTGTGCCCTAAACCCTGAATGCAGGTCCGTCTCCAGATGTGCTGACGTCCTTGGTCTAAGGCAGGGCTGAGAATTTGTACCAGGAACAAGTTCCCAGGTGGTTCTGCTGCTGCTGCTGCTGGTCAGGAACTACCAGACATTGCAAACTGCACTGCTTGCAACTTGAAATCTCCCTAGAGCGCTGGGTCGGGAGCTGGGCGCAGAGTATGCACTCAGTAAATACTTGTTGGTTCGCTGCGTCTAATGACACTGAAATGAAATATAAAGGGAGGATAAAGTATATTAAGGTTCTCATTAGGAGCACTGCCTGATACTCATTAAGACTGTCCTGATTTCTTTTATGTCCTGGGCATGTGGGCTTAGTGCTAATTTTCATGGCTTCCATGTCCCTGATGCACTGTCATTTCCATCTCCTCCACGTCTCTCCTCATTGACCCTTTCCTTTCTTGACTCATTTTAGACTGAACAGAACCCTCAGGACTAACACGTGAGTAAGAATCCTTTTACCTCCTGTAGAGTTTGCAGAAGTCCCTCATCTTTAATCTCATTTTGCTCTGTCTCCTCACCTTGTTAGCATAGAGCTGAAACTCTGAGCTTGTTGCTTTATTTCTAAAATTTTAAATGTGATTGCAATTCCCTTCACTAAGCTAACATTTGATTGAGTCACTGGGGAGAAGAGGAAAATGTATAGGGAAGTGACAAAACAAATTGGGCTTGTAGAGGAAGGGTGGTTTTGAATTACGATACTGCCAAATTCATCGTTTATTTTACTCACATTTTCCTGAGTGTGTACACTTGGATATTTGTTCACTAGAAAAGAATTTGGCAGGGGAGGGGTTGTTTTGCACATGCTTTATGTGCTTCCTGTTTGAGCATCATCAAGTTTTAGAAGAAAATGTTTTCCTTTATTAATACAGGAAAAGATAGTCTAAGTTTGTTTTTACTGACCCATCGTTACTTACAATGGAGCCTTTTTATGCAACAATATTACAGATCTTTAAATGTCTTTTCCACTAAGTTTGAGTATAATTTTCACTTTTTGCACTCAGTTTTTAGGTTATTGTTTTTCAGAGAAGGTTCATGGAACACAAGGAGGGTGTTCCAAATGGATAAAAACATCCTGTGGCAAAAATGAAGAAAGCTTATGAGCACGGGTTGAGACAAAGTTAAACAGGTGTCTTTAATTCTATAATCTGGATGTCAGAATCTTTAATGTGACTTTCAGGGTGGCTGTGAAAGAGAGGGCCATCCCCAAACTCTGTGGCCCGGGAGCTTCTGCAGAGCCTCTGGCGGTATCGGTGCAGGCAGACTGTGGGACGTACTGGTGTGAAAATCGTGTGACGATAACCTAGTGTCATCATGTTTGATTCTTCAAGAAGCCTCTGAGCAAAAGAAAGCTCCTCTATGCTGTGCAATCAGATATGATGGGCATTGTTTTGGTTTCTTTTTGAAGCAGAAAAATTTTTTTTAGAAAATTGAAAGTACTAAAGAGACTTCGTTTGTCAATAATTTTGTCACTCATTATTAAGACCTCCATCCTCTACGGAATGCTGATTTCAGGTTAAATTTTCCTGGAAGATAGACATTTGCATCTTATATTTTTATATTGAGACAAAATTTCACTGCCCAGTTCACCCAGCAGTCTATTGCCCAACGTATTTTGAGAGTGAAGTGCTGCAGAAAGGTTGTGGGTTCACTTTGTTTTTTTCTCCCAGGTGTCAGCTTTCAAAAATATGAAAAATCAACTTAATATTAATTTGAAACTCAGTCCTTGATAATTTAAACAAGCCCATGAAGCCATGTATCTGAATGTAGGAATTGCTGCTTTCATGTTTGTACTGTTTCAGTTTAATTTTTTTCCCTGTTTTCTCCATACCCCTCCCCTGAAAGTCCTCCAGGGCTGTATTCCAGTTAATAGTGCTCTTGAGTGTTGCCTCGCTCTTCTCAGGCACTGGAAAATGCCAGGGAAGTGCAGTGTGAGTGGGGGAGGCCATCCATCTCCAGACGCCATCAGAGGGAGGAGTGGGGTTGTATCGCTGTCAGTTATTAACACTTCTGAGAACAGAAAAGTCTACTTGGTTTTTTTTCCCCTTTACATTTCTGCTGCAATTTTTTTTTTAATTGGCAACGAACAGAATATGCATTTGTAGCTGTTTCAGTAGTGCACATAGAGATGGTGAGAAATGGAGCCAAACCTGCACTTTATAAAGAGATTTTTGCCTTTCTGAACATAGAGCATTCTCAGTTACCTTGTGCAATCTCACTTTTCATTTCAGGGTGGTTATTTGTGACAGTGAGTGTTTCAGCACCGCCAACCCTTGTTTTCTGTGTTATCCCACCTCCACCCCCCATGAAAGGAATATTGGCATCTGGAAAGAGTTAGATCACCCCCATTTGACAGCAATATTATGCTTGTTAAGGTCCACTGAACTGTGAAAACACATCCATAAAACATCGAAGGTAGAACTTAAGAACACAGTCTCCTTCCTCTCTCTTCTCGAGGGGCAATCAAAACTTTTCTTTTTAACGTGATGTATTACAGAGCACTGTCATTTTCCATTTCAGCCAATCTGGTTCTTATTCACTGACTGTAATTACATGTGTAGGTATATGAATTATTTGCTTTAAAACCACAAAATGCACGCAGACATAAATGTGTTGCATGGGAATGTTCTGAGTACAGAATGCCTAATTTAAATGAATGACAGGGAGCACAACATCATTGAAATTGTCAGGAAAATAGAAATTAGGTGTTTCACAGCCTTTCTTTGTCTCTGTGTGCTGTTTTCATGTATTAGAAGCTGGAGGAGCTGCAAAATATGTACAGAATTGAGTGAGCTCTTTGGGCGTAACCTATTACCCTGCAAAATTGGCAAGAAGGAAATCACTTCTTGTTTTCTGTGCATTATGTAACTGTGAACAAGCTATTCTGTTAAAAAGTCTTTACTTTTTTCTTGCTGGAAAAAATATTAAACTTCAGTATTTGTGATAACTGCACTGGTTGGTGTGCCTTTTTCATTTTTTTTAATGGCATCCCTCCACATGCTTTCTCCCCAACAACTTCCCAAGTGTTGGATTACAAGTGTGGGCCTGGATTGAGAGTCACAGAAACTTGACCTTTAACAGCATGCTAATTGTGTGAAAGATTGCAGCAAGTTCAGATGTGCCGGATTCCATCATTGCTTCACTACTGCATTCTGATGGCAACAGGGTTGTGCGGTCCAGACGTCCTGCTTGTATCCATTCATTTTATGGCAAAAACAAATGGGGAGAGGCTGAGGACATGGTCTGTAAAAAGATGGAGACCCTGGACCTCAATCTTCCTGAGCCTGAACCACTCAATAAATTGCCTTTATTAAGTGTTGGTTTTTGTTCACATTTCTGTTTTTCTTCCAAGTGAACATTTTTTGGTCTTTTCTCTCCTTTGCTTTAGTTCTGATCTCTTCATTCTTTTTCCCCAAAAATGATAAAACTTCCTTTATCACTTTGTTTCTGCTTCTCTCCTTTTCTGCACCATCCATACCTCCAGTACGTACTTAGACTGCAAGAAGTAAGACTAGAAAGGTCCATGGATTCATGGTCCATTACACTGTTCAATGTAATGTCTTGCCTGCCTCCTTCTGGTGGGTTTTGTTGTTGTCTGTCTGTCTGTCTGTCTGTTTATTTGAATAGGTTGTGTAGGAACTTCAGGAATTAAGGGGAGAAAAATGCTAAAAATGACAACCTTCACAGGATATCTCTGCACAGTTGGCAGGAGAGTGGAATACCATAAAGGGAACTTCGAGAGAACGTGACCTGTCCCGTGGACTGGTCATGTCTGGTGGTGTCCTCGTGGATCTGTGTGCTTGTGGGTTCCCCCTGAAGTGTGAGAAACAGTTGCTGGTCCTTCCCACGAGCCACCTGTGGGTCGGGAGCTGGGATGGCCCACAGAGCAGGCAGCACTTCGTTGGCTGCATCAGGATGTGGGGCTCAGCTGGCTGCCACAGCTCTCTGTCCCTCTCTCGGGGTTTCCTGGCACACTGGCCCCCTGCTAGGGGTGGGGGACTGCATGGCAAGGGGAGGAGTTAATGAGCCACACAAGATGCGACTTTCTGAGAACAGAACATTGTCTGTGTCTCAAACTTTTTGTCCTTGCCTTTTGCAGAGAGAAATCCAGTGTAACGAACTTAAACCATCCTGCTTGTGTTGATGTTCTCTTGAACAGTGAAAGAAAACGCCACATTTAAAAACCATTATAGCACGTTGTGTGCACATTTTGTAGGTCTTGAGTTTCAGATACTTCTGGGTCATGCGTGAGATGCTGCACACTACAAAGAGACAGAAACAGGCGTGCAGTAGATGCTTGTATTATGAGGACTTGGCCTTGCTTGAGCCTGGGTGTTAGGTCAAATTTGGTTCTTCCAGACTGGGTCAGCCCCTGTGCGGCTAGTTCTCCCTGACCCGCAGCTGTGTACGGACACGTGTTTACATTCTTGTTCCAGCCTTTGTCTTGTCTTTAGTGTTGGGTTGAGAACTTTGTTCCATAGACTCATCTCTCGTCATTCCTCACCTCCCTGGTGCAATGTCACCACTCTGTCCCCCGGACTGTTGTGCCCATCTCCAGCCCCTTCCATGCAGCAGGACCAGGTCGCTCATCGTAAGGCCATCTGTTGGGGCCATGCCTCTTCTCAGAACACGAGTGGTTGCCCTGACCTTGGGCACGCAGAGCTCTGCAAACTATGTCTGTCTTGTCTGTCACCTCTTTACCCACTAACCCAGTGAACACTGCCTCCCGGTCCTGATGCCTTTTGGGTAAAGCTCCAACCTGCGAGGGAAGGCTGGTTGAACAAAACCTCACGCTGTGGTTGAACCTCACCTGTTTCCCATGGCTGTGTCCCCTTTCAGCACCCAGATCTTGACTTTGGAAAGCTGAATGAGGACACTGATGGGTTGGCGTTGTCTTCTGTAAAGCACAGGACAGTCTTAAGTGAGGGGTCTGGGAGAGGTAAAGATTTCGAGCTAAATCCCTGTTGTCTTTGGTTTCTAGTTTTTCTTCAAAAGATGTTCTTAAAAAGGTCAGCCCTTTAGACCCTTTGTAAAAGGGGACTTGTTTCGGCTGGAATAGGGGCTGTGCAAAGACGTGGGTGCTCTGCGGAAAACACCCTCTCTACTACGTTTCACGTGAAATGCTTGCTTACTGTATATTTTGAATATTGAAAACAACTGACACACACACAGTTTTCTTTCAAATACCCATTTACTTAATGAAAATGTTTAAATCCAGCAGGGCCCTAGCCTATACTCTTTTTGCATTTGCCTCTGCAACTCAACTGGCTTCGATAAAACATTGTAACAACTAAGCGCTGCACATTTATGACACTCAGCCTGCGGTCTCCCCAGTTAGATATTGCATTTCATTTTTGCCTTCAGTGGACACGGGACACCTCCTCAGTGACAGTGCCACCCGTGTGTTAGGGTTTCAGAACAGATACGGGGACTGCTTTTGTGGAGTGTACACTTGAGAGAAAGCCCAGTACTAAAGAATCACACAAATCAATGATCACAAACTAGCTGAAGATGTACACACAAGGGATTTTATTTCATTGGGGGTGGGGCTGGTTAAGAGGATGAAATGTTTAAAGTTAATGTGAAAGAGCTGCGTGTTGCCTGCGATATAGGATGGCCATACAACTTAATGGCCCTCACTGATTTTTAGACTCTGCCGGGGGTGTGTTTGTTGTTGATACTTTCAGCTTTGCGTAATTGGGCCTGTAGACCATTTGGCGGAAGGCTGAGAAGATGTAACCAGTAGGGACCATTACGTGTTTTCAAAGACAGGTAATGGTTCAGATAACCTGGTTTAGTTCAGATAACCTGGTTTTTATTTTTATTTTTACTATACTACAGTTGTCCCAGTTTTTCCCCCTTTCCCCTGCTCTACCCAGCCCACCCCCTGCTCCCACAGTCCCTACACCATTGCCCAAGTCCATGGGTCATTCGTACATGTTCTCTGACTAGTCCCTTCCCCTTCTGTCCACCATTATCTCCCTCCCCGAGCCCCTCTCACAGCTGTCAGTCTGTTCTGTGTTTCCATGCCTCTGGTTCTATTTTGCTTGTTAGTTTCTTTTGTTTATTAAATTCCTCTTACACAGATCACCTAGTTTATAGTTACTATGATCTGTCCTTGCTTTATCTAATCACCTAAGAAAGATATTTTTTATACTCTGAATAAAATCTAGGTTATATTTTGGTCCCAGGAACTAGCAGACTGGAAAGTGCTCTGCACGTCCATGTTTTTGGTGCAGGAGTTTGGTGACCATTGCAAGAGCCTTGGGCGCTGCTGCCCTGCGAGTTTAACCAGCAGGGCCTTTGCCTTGTTCAGACCAAGTAGTGCCATCTTTAAAAATGAAAAACTAACTGCAGATATGTAGAATACAGTTCATTTTAATGTTTTGGTCTTGTTTTGGGCATGTCTCTGGATCCTTATGTTTCTCTGGCAATTTTAGGATAGGACGTTATCCTTCACAAAGAAAGCTCTTTCACAACCCGGGTTTTGTTTGATCCAAGCAACCACTCTGGGAATTAGCCAGTCCTATTATTACAGTGGGATTTACAGGATGAAAATGGAGCCCAGGGAGATCGAGTGAGTGGATTTAGGGACAACAGCTAGTAAGTCCGTCCCGTGGCAGAGGTCTTCTCATTTCAGAATCGGTGTTCTTCTCACTGCGTCACCCAGCTGCTCTAACTCTTCAGAGCTTGTTACCGTCCTCGGAGTGAAGTGTCCTGTTACCTTATTTAACTTCTCTCCTGATGGGAGCCCGAGTTACTATTTTTTAAAATGTTGTCTTCTTCATTATAATCTTGTGGAATTGGGTTCATTGTTTCAGAGATTTTTCTGTAATGGAAAACCAAGGCCACAATAGAGTCGGTTGTGTTCTCACAGGTTGGAACAGTCCTTTAAAAGGATCTGATTCATCTGCGCCTTCAAATTATCAGCCATAAACACTGTAATTATGTGACACATTCTCTGGACATTAAGTATTATTGTTATTATTACAGTCACTTTCCCAACAAAATGTCACACAAGACCATTCTTTTGTTCCTTGGATCAAATGTTAATTAGATTTTCTTCAATAGACCATCTCTTCAGTTAAGAAGACGGATGGCCTGGCCTTGTTTAGGATTTTCTAGGTCCCGGATCCTTTCCTAAAATCACCATTGGTCTTTTTTTTTTTTTTTTTTCCCCCTGCCTGTGAGACATCCAAGGAAATACAACGTATTCAAATACATTCAAAATTAATTTCAACTATGTCGTGTGGCTGGGTTAGGAAGAAATATCTCATGTTGTTATCTTTTTCTTTTTTCTTTCCCACTTGTCAGCTAAAAGAAATTTTCTTTTACATCAACAAGAATTGTCATTTTTGTTCTAAGAAATGTGTTTTTAAAAGACTGAACCCATTTATTTGAGCATTCATGGCTGTGCTCTGATTTCTGTGTACATCAGCTCATCTTGAATATACTTCCACAGTTTTGTTTATAGCTGCTAATGACATTATTATAAATAATGAAACTACATTTGAGTCATTTGAAAACAAAGACAAATAAATATTCCATTTTGATACTGCTCAGACATAGTCATAATCTTGCCCTGGTTGGTGTGGCTCAGTTGGTTGGGTGTCGTCCTGCAAACCAAAAGGTTGCAGGTTTGATTCCCAGTCATGGCACGTGCCTGGGTTGTGGGTTTGGTCCCCAGTTGGGGCATGCAAGAGGCAACTGATGGATGTTTCTATGCCTCTCTTTCTCCTTCCCTTAAAAGAAAAAATGTTCAAAGATTTTATTTATTCATACAGAGAGGGGAAGGAAGGGAGAAAGACAGGGAGAGACACATCAATGTATGAGAGAAACATCAGTTGGTTGTCTATCTCATGCCACCACCTGGGGACCTGGCCCTCAATCCAGGCTTGTGCCCTGACTGGGAATCAGTGACCTTTGGGTTCACAAGCCGGCAATCAATCGACTGAGCCACAATGGGCAGGGCGAAAAAAAAATTCCTTTAAAAAACCCTCCAAAACCCATAGTCACAATCTTAATTGTTTTATATAATGGCTAATGTCTTTAGAGAGCAACCAGTTCTTTCAGTCAGCTCCTCCAGTGGTGAGAATCAGTGAGGTAATGGGCACAAAGCAGTGTCTGCAGAGTGTGGCACGTGGGAAGCAGGCGCCCAACGCTCCCTCTGATGATCCCTGCAGAGCTGGTGCACATTTGTATGGTGGTGGAATGCCTTTCTTTCCATTCTGTCTTCCCTTCACCAGTGCTCTCATCGTTCATCTTCCCTTGTCTTGTTTCCCACCCCATCCAGTTCCTGTGGTGTCATTAGCAGGAGGCAGTTGATAGTTAGGGCAAAGGTTCTGAAACTGGGAAGGACATGCATAGGTGCAAGATTGTATTTTGACGAGAAAGGACAGTTTGGAAAAACCCATCATCAGCTTTCATCATAACTTCTAAGAGGAGACAGTCTCAACGTGTATTAGTACGACTGTCTTTTAACTTAAATAATTTGAATTTTCAAAAAGGCTTTTGCATTGTCCTTACTGATCTCATTTTACAATGCACTGGGGAAACTGGGTTGGCACTGCATAGGTGAACTGTGACGATTAAATGAAGGCAAGACGAGAGTTAAGACGCTGTTAAGGGAAGACTCTCAACTCTCTTTTCTGTGACTTTCTTCATACATTTATTCTGTGAGAGATAAACCCATGAGATATAGTAGATGGTGAAAACCAGTTGAACTGTGGATATCACTATGACAGTTGTAACTTTTATTTCACGTGTTTGTATGCCACTTATGCAAATTGCCAGTTGCCCAAAATCACAAAAAAAGAGAAGTTAGTAGGAAAGGAGTTAACTCATATTCCAAGTGTCCTTTGACCCTGTGTACTTCATTAATTCAGAGCGAATACAGATAAAGACAGATATACACATATTCACACAAAACAAATAGGTAGACTCAACATTGGTAAAGTGCCTTAAAAGGCCAAGTTTATATTCATTCCTATTCTGCTAGAGTCAGTGGTGCACTGTAATCAGAGCACTTTACAAATAGGATGCATTCCTGTTTCTACTGAGTTTCTAAATTGGAATAACTGGAAGAAAGAACAATAAAAGGAATTATTTATTGGACAAAATATAATTTTGTATGGACTAGTTTTTGCAGAGGTTCAGATGATGCATGCTCACACAAGTGCATTTTCTCCATCATCCACGTGCCCTCATTTTTCATGCAGTCTGGAAAGTGGATGAGTGGGATAGACGTGCAGGTCTCAGATGGTTTTTAAGGTCTGTTCTAAACTGATATTTTGTGGAATGGGTTCTGAAGAGGAAAATATATATATATATATATTCTTTTTTGCTAAATGTGACCTTGTTTTGATCCTAATTGCTCACTCAAAGTGGATGGCATTTAGAAAGTGTGGCCCATTCGTAATCCCAGCCCCCCTCTTGAAAGCTTTTGCTTCCTTTCCCCTCTCCCATCTGGAGTATCCCCTATCTAGCCATTTCTAAAGGTTCCTTTTCAGTCCCAACTGCCGCATTATTTAAATCCCATCTTCAGCACTCACTACAAGCAATGCTCAAATCTGCTTTTGTGCTTGAAGACAAAGCTTTAAAAGTAGCTAGGGGAGCCACACAGAAAAGTAGTGGTTTTGTGACAGTGGCCTAAATCCAGAAAATGCATTTAGAAAGTGTTTTTGTTTGTTTTAAACAATTTGTTTCAGCATGTTTGTCCATTGACAATGGAGAATACTGAGGTCCTGTAGAGATTTTTAAAAACTAGGGGTTTTTGCTATAAATTGAAATACATGTGCATGAGGGTACCTTATGTCCCACAATCATATAGATCTATTAAAATGCATTTTATAATCATTAAAGTAATTCATTTTTGCATATAACATATGCACTTCCAACTCCATGTTATTTTGGGGGTCACTCTACAGATTGGGCTTTGTTGTTCCTATAGGACATGAATAGTTAGATCTTCTGCCTTTTCTAAAATGCATGGCTATGAATAGGTGGCTAATGGCATGCTCTGTAGTTTGTAATCAATCAGGTAATAATTGTTTATTACACTTGTACAAGTTTCTCAATACTGTGATAGTCTCTCTATAAGATAAAAAGTATAAGATGCTATTATCAGCATAAATTCCGTAAAATGCACTCATGATGCAAATTGAGAGAGAGGGAGAGAGGAGGGAGGGAGAGAGATGGAGACAGAGACACACAGACAAAGGGAGAGAGGGCGCAGCTGGGTGTCTGGGGAACTCTTGTGCAAGGAGGGGAGTATTTAAATTGTATAGGAAGGGTTGAGTCGGGGTTATACAGTTCATGAGTAAGAATGAAATGTTTACCAAGAGTGCTGATGTGTTTCTCGATAGAAGCATCACAGAACATCAAAGAGGACTCAGAAGAGGATACTAAGACCCAGTGCCAGAGTGAATCATTTTGATCCATCAGGACATTTCCATGAAAGAAAAGAATCAGAAGTCAGAAAAGGCACAGACATTAGAAATGACTCTGTAATTTAGAGTAAAAAACTCAGAACTCATAGGACTGGGGGAATTTTTTGTACAGTGAAATGTGAGGCCTAGAGGACAGTCAGGTCCTGCGTCCAGACTCCTGACTACACACTATGGTGGGAGCCTCCCTTCGGGAGGAGAAGAGGGTTTCGAACTGGCTGAGGGAGGTGTCCAGTCACCTGTTCTGAACTGAATCCTGAAGGGTGGGCCCAGGGGAGGCTGCGTCAGGAAGATTAACAAGCAGCCCTGCCAGTCGGCTCTGGAACCAGCAGTCTGGCCTGATGAAAAGTCCATCTCCAGAGGCAGCAGATCCAGCCCTGAAAGAACACGATGTCCCCGACCTGTCGTGGGGTGAGATGCAGCTGGAGGTAGTGGTCCCCAGACAGGGGAGTGCCTGGGCCCCGAGAGGGTGCCAGGCGCCCCACCCCACCCCCAGGGAGGGAGCTGGGAGCACTCCCAAATCCACTGCCCTAATTCTCATGCTCTGTGAGGGGAATCCCTCGCTGGAGGAAACAGTCATTTTTATGAATGCCTTGAAATACAGCCAGGTAATTATCTGGAGGAAATTTTTGTTTTGCTAAATGTTAATCTGTAGAGAGAACAAGAGGAAAAGGAAAAACAAGTTAATGGCATGATAAACAGCTACTCACCATGGAACTCCTACGGAGAAGCCCCAGACAGAGCCTTAGGGGGAGGCGTTCACTTGGATAAGTGTTAATCCAAGAATGCTTGGCCTTTATGGATACACTCATTGATTCTGTGCTCAGAGCATTAAAATAGTATTCCTTTTTTGTTTCCAACGAAGTGCTGGGAGCTGGTTTTTTTAAGTACCTAACTAGGGATGCTGAGTGTCAGGGTATCTACCACATGGGGAGTAAGCCTGACACCCCACACCCCGACACCATCCATCCACTCCAGGTCATCGAAAAGACGCATTTGTTGATAATGCATCCTGCAAGTTCATGGCATATATTTTTTGTGTGTGTGGTCTTCTGCAAAGAACAATTATGTTTAGCAAGACTAATTCTGCTTTTTACTGTTAGTAAGACATACGTTAAATGGAATTGTTTTTTTCTGGTCTAGATCTTAGATTACCTGGAAATAAAAAGGAGCTACACAAAATGAAAATGCTTTATTCCCAACCAAACGGGAATATATTATCTGATGGGAAAAAATTATAATATAGTGTTAAAAATCCCATCTCAGAACCCCAGAGAATTCACATGCCTGGGCTAGGCTTTAATGTTTAAATACAATGCAAAAGAGGATAAATAAAACTGAGACCAGGTTAGCCTGAGCTTAGCCACATAACAACATGCCACTGCCGTCTGCAGACTGTCCTGTAGGCAGAATGTTTTCAGCTGCAACAACCCTCCTGTATGTTTCTTTACAGGAATTTGAGGAGGTTTGAACCATTCATTTAAGTGGAAAGCAAATTAGTGAGAGCTCGTACTAAATAAGCTCTCAGGACGGTGGGCACCTTCCCCACAACCGTGGAGAACAAGTGCTTTCGCTTGCATAGTGAGTCCTCCTGAAGGCCGAGTCTTTGTGAAGAACTCAGGTGAAATGGTGAAAACACATCCCACGTGACTGCCTTCATTCCTCTTGCATCGAGGATATAAATCTTGAAAGGAAGGCTCGGAGTCCAAATAAAGAGTCGTGCAGCTACAGTAAGCACGCAGCCACACTCTCCAAGTTAACAGCTGTCAGGACAGAGGAGGGAGGAGGCAGGAATTCTCTCAGGTAGGAGCAGCCTGGCCTCAGGCACAGTAGGAGTATCACAGTGGGATTTTCGCTTCAGGAAGCTTAACTCTTTAGGCCTCCCAAACCCACTTTGTTGAATATGTGAAGTTTCTCAAATGTACATTTCCATCTTCTGACAGTGTGCCTAAATGAGGCCATAAGACCTGGGCTTTGAAATTATTTGAGTTTATCTGATAAGTACGAGTTTTAGCCTTCAAATGCTGGAGGTTGGCACAGAGCAAGATACTCAGGAACAGTTGACTTTTGGCCATAAGGGTTTTTTTTGGGGGGGGGGATGCTTTTCTTGTGAAAGCTTTTCTGAAAAGCACATCTTTGCAATTAGGCTTATGCTCAGAATGGAAGAGGAAAGGGAGGTCTAGTCAAGATCAGGTGCGGGGTCTCTTTGGCTGCCTGTGAACTAGAACACAGTATTTGAAGACTCAAATTCCACTTAGTCTAAGTCTCTGAACAGCCCTGTGGTCTCAGAGGTTTAACTTTTTTCTAATACCTATGATAGCACAGAGTACACCTTGTAATTGAATTCTGCCCATAGGTACTAAGTGAACCTCACTCAGCTCCTCCAGTACTGGGAAGCCCAGGAATCCCCTTTCCCGCCACCAAGGCAGTATGCACCTGCTGGGGAGAGAGCTACCCCTATACCACATGCAGTCATTACAATCAAATAATTGTAGGAAAAGCATACTTTAGAAGTGTTTTATATGGTGGAGTTTCTTAATGTTACAATGTTCTCTGCATTTCACAGCCTCAAATCTGCTTCCTTTACCTTTCTCCTTTGCTACTCTGAGACTTCAAGTGCTATCCTTCTTTGATGTACTTTGATAGAATATTTAGAACATGCTGCATGTGAAGGGGGGCTGCCTTTTACATGTTTGCGTCCTAGTTAATATCTGTGAAGTGATTTGAAATCATTAAATGAGAAATTCTGATTTGAGATGGTCGGGTGACTACTGTTATACAACACTCGTGAATTATCTGTAAAATCTAGGAAGAAACCTGTAAACTGGAAGGTTTTATTTATCAATTTTTACGTGAAAGCACCATTGTATGACAGGCACTGTGCACAGCATTTCTATTTCAGAGTAATTTGGGATCACGTTTTCAGTTAAAGCATCATGGATGTACGATTTATTTCTTCACTTAATATGGAAAAAAATGTCCTTAGAACATTTATAATTTCTCCTGAAGAAAAGTGTTTGTCCAGTGGCATTATGTTCACTCAGTTCTTTATTCATGAATCTGTTCAATATGTGAAGGGTCAGTTGTGTATCAGACCCTCTTCAGCACCTGCTGGGAAGGACTTCATCCCCTCCTGCTGGAGTTTATACTTTTTGGTTTTGGCAAAAGATTATTGTTTTCTTGAAGTCTGACTGTACCACTAACAGGATCATCTTGTTCCATTGATAGATTTGACCTCGTTCACGAGTCTGGGCCGGGCTGTCAGAATCACTTCAGAGTGCTTGACCCTTCCGCCTTCGGGTTTTGTTTCTTCTCAGCCACACTCAGTGTTTGGGTGAATCCACTGTTTCCAGCAAGTCATTCTGTGCTCTGCACCCCTCACAGTGTTCTATGGTCCTTTAAACAAGGAATCAGTTTTGTTTGCCTGTTTATAAAGAAACAAATAGTCCATTGCTCTCATTTTTCTAGAAACCCAAGCTTTAAAGTTAAAATCAAACAGCACTTCTTGGCTTTAAAACAAAGGTTTGACACTACAGAAAGAATCGTAGATAAGCCAAGTAATATCAAATAAATGATAGTGATTCAGTGAATAAGTAAACCCATCATTTGAGAATGAGAGACTTTATGTTATTCCGTTATTTTGCATTGTTTTGCTTCGGGCCAAGTATAATTGCTGCAGTTCCTTCTGCCTCCTGATACCAATATTTTCTTTCCTCCCTACCCTCCCAGTAACTATCTAAAATCTTGATATGTAGAGCATGAACACTGGAGATAAAATGCACATTCAATTAGGCAGAGACACTTAGCTGACCTAAATAGCAGTTCATTCATGAGATAATGTGACCTGCAGTCAGAAAGATGAAAATCTGTTACTTGAGCTGGGTAAACCTGGCATAGAGCAGACTCTCCAGTGCTCAGAGAATTCTCTAAAATTAGACCAGGCAGGAAAATACTGCAAAAGCTTTGTGGGCCTGGTCTCAATTCCAGGAATATTGCCTTCCCAAGATGGTATATAATTTGTCACCTGGACTATCCCTGATAATCCTTTAAACTTACCCTCATGAGTATGAAGTACTGTGGTGTCAAAGGAATTGAGCAATTAAGCAATTTATATATTTTAACATTAGTCTTCTGTTTATAACTTGGGGCTCAAACCTTTGGTTAAAGAGGGTTTCCTCTTTGGAGATGGTTGGTGTGTGGGGGGAATTTTGGGTGGGCACAAGTTCCACAGTCCTTGCAATTACCACAGTGTCTCTACCTCTCCTAGAATCCAATACTCTGTATTGTGTGTGCAAGTGTATCTTTCTTAACCACGATGATTCCTTTTGCAAAAATGTGAAATTATCTCTTTTGTTCCTGCAGGTACCTTCCAGTATATTGCTGAAGGGAAATTCCTTACCACTGAAACTATCTCAGATTTTTTCCCCCAAAAGATACGGGTAGAAATAAATTCAATACACAAGCTACTTTACTACCTGGTAGGCAAGTAACACGATGGATAGAGGATGGCCGGATCATTTAAATCATAAGAGACTGGGGTAGTTGTTTTGGAGTGTCCACGTCAAAATGGGAAAAGGGCAGGAATGAAGTTTTGTTTTTTGACGGGTATGGAAAAACTTAAAGGAAATCTAAAACATTAAGCTCAGGCTTCATTTGTTGAACAAATATTTATGGAGGATTAGTGAACAAGACAGACAAATCCCCCTGCCCTTTTGGAGCATGCAATCCAGTGGGAGAAACAGAAACTAGACACTAAATAAAATAACTCATATTAGAAGGCAGTCCGTTTTATGGGGAGTTGGGAGTAATAACGGAGCAGGGGACTTGAGAGTGCCTGATTTGTGGGGGAAGGATTTCAATTTTAAATAAGATGTTAGAATGGGCTTCATCAAGGAGGAGATAGTGGGACAAAAACAAGTAGGAGAGGAGGAGTTTGGCCATGTGGTCGTGGGGGATAAACAACCATCCGGGCAGTGGTATAGCCCGTGGAAGGCCCAGCATGTGTGTGGCAGTTCGGGAGAAGAGCCAGGGGCCAGAGTGGCTAGAGCTAGAGATCAGGTCACAGAGGTGAAAGGTGGCCAGACCACTGGGGCCTGGTGGGCCTTGTTAAAGAGACTGGCTTTACTCCAAGTGATGTGGAAAATGGAAAAGCCTTTGGAAGTGTTTGAGCAGAGGAATTCCTGTGTCTTAGCGCCTGTCAGATGTTTGGTCATTACTGTTTATTGATAAGTTTCATATCATTTTGGAACCACATGCTTCTCCCTTAATTTTTTTCTGTCGAAAAGTTACGACAATAGCTAACATTTACTGTGTTGGGCAAGCTGCCAGTCACTCTGTGTAGATTGTATCCCTGTGACCCTTACAACAAGTTTCAGCAGCAAACATTATTATCATCTCCATTTTATAAGTAAGGAAACTGAGACTCAGCATAACTGACTTAGCCAGGGGATCTTGGGCCACATGAGTGTCAGAGTCAGTATTCAAGCCCAGGAAGTTTTCTCCAAAATGCTGGTGCATAAGCACAGTGGTGAAACACTCATGCCCTCCCTGCCCTAAGTCAGCACCAGGCCTCCTGCCCAGCAGTTCATGGAGTCTCCAGCCTCGGACTCCCTAGCCCTTCCACTCCACAGACCAGGGTGGCTGAGGACCATCTGAAGCCAACCTGGGGGCTCATGTGGGCTGTATGGTATGGATGGCTGTATGTCTGCCAGGGGGTCAGGAGAGGGTGCTGTTGCTGCTTGTGTCAGTCATCTGTGGGGTTTTATCAAGTTATAATCTCCCAAAACTAACTTTCTTATGGGCCAGAAAGTGGCGAGGGGAGGACAGGGAGATCCATGCATGGGTAGTGAACAAAGAAGCTGGGTGATGCCGGCTTCCTCTCCTTTGAGACCACTGGTGTAGATGTTGCTGGGTTGTAAACGGAGCACCTGGGGTGACACCCCTGTGTGGTCTGCAGAAACTGTCATGTGGCATGGCAGATACTCTTGCCCACAGGTAAAATTATGAGGGAGTTGAATTTGCAATGTTCACTTCACTCTCAATTGCCTCCTACATCCAGTTTTCAGTCATGTCATGTCACCCAAACCCTTTTACAGCTGTTAATGATGCTGTCTCCTGAGTTTGCTTTTGCATTTTGAAAGGAAGAACCTAAGCATCTAATAGAAATGTATGAGGTGAAATGAGTTCTAAGGAGGGAGCCATTATAACCTCTTGCAAGAGAACATAAATATGTACTTTTTTGACAGATTTAAAAACACTGGGCTTACTTTACGTCATCATATTTTATGGAAACAAGCATTATGGTAACCAGTGGAAATATATTTTTGAGGTGCTGGTAAAAGGCAAATCCCTCATTGGGGAACTTTCTTTCTGAATTCTCTAAGGAAAACTTCCTCACAGATGTATGGCATCTATAGCACCGATATGTCAGAGCAGACTTCCTGTTTTCCAAGGACAATGAAAATACTGGTTAGGGCCCATGTGGTATGTATTCCACTTTTTGATAAGATTCTGCACACAAGGCAGGAAGAGTACAAGCTTTGCAGAAACATTAAAAACAAAACTCCACACACATATATTAAATCTAAAGGTTGATTCCAGTTGAATCATAGCTCTTTAGACAACACCACATAGTACCTATTGTTTCCTGAGCAGGGAGGTCCGTGTTCTGGATGGTGTGAAAGAAGGAGGACTGTGTCCCTGGTGTGTGTGTGAGTGGATGGAATGGAGAGAACGCAGGTTAAAGTCAGATCAGGCGTGGGCTTGGTCTTCCGTGTTTCGGTGCTTCGACCCTGTGGGTGTTATTCAACCTTCTAAATCCCAGTTTCTCATCTGTGAAATAAAAATAATAATATTCACTATTGAGAATTTAAAAACAACAATACCATACATGTAAATCACCTGACCCCAGTAAGTACTTAGTAGATATTTCCTTCACTATTGTCCAGTTTCATGTGGTTGGTGAGTTGCGGGGAAAGGGAGAATGAAGGTATATAGTAATCTGGAAGGGAAAAATTATGAAACATAATGGACAATTATAGGTACTTCCCATAGTGTGGAAGAACAACATAGAGCTTAGTTTGGATCCATTTCCCTGAGATCCCTATGGAAAACCTCCAGTGTGTCATGCTTGATTCCAGGCACTGAGAATACAGTGGAGATCGAAATCGTAACTGCTCTCTGCCCTCATGACCTGCACCGTTCTGTGAGCGAGCAGACATTGATACATACTCATACTAATGAGACCAATAAATGTCAAATCATAACTGTGCTTAGCATGATGAAAGAGGAAAATGATGCTATAAAAATGAGTAAGAACATTTGGCATAATTGGGGGAGATCCAGAAACCCATCCCTGAAAAAAAAAAAGTAGCAACAATGCTGATAATTTAAATGTGAGCAGGTTCATTTAACCCTATCAGGGTTCATTGGACTCCATTTTGGTTGTGGAATTTCTTGTTTGAACAGTATTAACTATTTTTACAGATTGCCATTTTAGATTGCTATTTCACAAGTTTTACCTTTTTTAGAGGTCTTCCAAGGCACAGAGAAAATCTTATTTCTTTTAAAGCAGAGTACAACTCAATCTACTGGACTATTACACATGGTTCCACTGGACTCTTGGAAATCTAAGATATGTGGTGGGATCACAGTGAAGAGTCTTTCCTATATTTTAACATTTTGCCATTTCATCATCTGTGAATTAGTTCAATGTTACTCATCGGTATTGTCAACCATGCTAAAAAAAATAAAAAGATTAAAACAGCAAAAATAGTAAGAAAACAAAGAATGATGGAATCATCTGTGGGATGTATTAGTGAAATAAATGTTCACTCTTACATTATCCTTGAGTTTTCTTACTTCGCTATTCTGTTTTGCATCATCTTTCAAGAAGATATAAAAGAGGTGTAGAGGCTTTGTACTTTTTAAAATCTTTAATTGAATGCAGTTGAGCATTTAGGATTTTACTTCTATGACAACAAAAAGTAGAAAGTTGATAGGAAGACATCTCACAAGTATTACATATTAAAAAAATAAATGCAAAAAGACATACAGAAGCACATCTAATAATGATGGTGAAATTGATTGTATGATGGTGAAATTGATTGTATGAGTGACATCTCAGGCTGATTCTTCATATAAAGATATCCTAGATGAATTTTCCCCAACTCAGGAATCAGTGAGTCAGCAGTACATTTCAAAGGTCAAAAAAGAAATATGGTACTCTTACCCAGTTGACTGAGGACGTTCAATAGGAAGTACTTCATCATACATCATGCACCAAACATCTGGATCATCATCTTTTTCGGAAAGCACATGACAGTCTTCTTTCAGCTTTTAAGATGTTTATGCACCAAAAATTTACTTCATGTGGTTCATAAATGAACAAATATAGATGTGTATACAAAGGTGGTTGAAAGAAACAGATGACATAGAAGTGAAAAAAAAATCATTGAATTGATTTCTCATTGGTGTTACAAAATCAAATGATGGTGTTCTGCAATTACTAAGTCAACTATGCGACTGCCCTCTTGTCAGCAAGGTGATGCTCCCATCAAAATGATAAGGATATTATGTCTTGACAATGTAACTTCAAGAAGAAGAACCAGAAATAATGACAAGCTAGGACTTATTAGAGATGTATTGGAAATCAGGAATCTGCATTTGCAAGACAGGTATGTGTCAGGTTCATTCAAGACATTTGATGAGCCCTGGCTTGTGTGGCTCAGTGGATTGAGTGCCGGCTTGCAAACTGAAAGGTCACAGGTTCAATTCCCTGTCAGGGAACATGCCTGGGTTGTGGGCCAGGTCCCCAGTTGGGGGTGTGTGAGAGCCAACCCATTGATGTTTCTCTCCCTCCCATTCTCCCTCCCCTATAGTCTCTAAAAATAAATAATAAAATCCTTAAAAAGAAAGACATCTGATGAGCAGTCCGTTGCATTATGTATCTCCAAAACCAGGGAAAAAGTATGGAATACAAATTTAGATTTACTGTTTAAGTCTTACTAGCATTTTTAATAAAATTGTTTTTATGTTGCCTTTATTTTTCTTTAAAGTATTCATTAAATTCATTAAAAAAATGTTTAAAAATTTTAAAGGGCCCATTGAACAGAGATGGTAAATGGTAGTGATTATTTTTCTGGAAATATAGAGGGTTCAGCAAGCAAAAATAAATGAATGAATGAATGAATGAATGGAGGGGACAGCACCTGTCAAAGCTCTGAGGTATGAGAGTGAACTATATCAAGAATTAAACGAAAGCTCTCGTGGCTGGAATGCAAGGAAGGCAGGAGAGCAGGAGAGGGAGGTGAAGCAGGAGAAAGGAGTGAGGGCTTATGATGCCTGTTGAGGATTTTTTTCTTGATCCTAAGAGCAAAGGAGCCAGTAAAGGGTTTTAAGCAGAGGATTGGCCTTATCACACTTGCATTTCAATAAATGAAAGTGCATTTGAGGTGATTTTTTAAGTATACAAGATGAAACATCAAGAAGACAGATATCTACATAGCACAGTCAAGAAGACTGTGCCTCATAGGAGATTTCTGGGCTGGAAATTTTAAGGTGTGAATCATCAACAGTTAGTTCAGTTGAAAATTATCAGGCACTAAACTCTTGACAAGTATGAAATCAGCCAGGGGAAAGAATGAAGAGAGAAGATCCAGGGCCCAGTCTCTGGGCAGCCAATTATTTTTCGCCCTGAAGAGAAGATGAGCTTGTAGGGGAGACGGGAAGGAGGACCAGTGACCTGAAAGAAAACCTGGAGAGTGTAGTGTGAAGGAAGGTGGAGGAGGGGAATGTGCCGTGAGCGAGGGGTGTGTAGCACTGATGGCTGTGGGGGGCAGCGAGGGGCATCAAATGAGAGTGAACTTTTAAAAAAAGTGTGTGTGTATGTTGTTTTATTTACCAATGCAGAGATTTTTGGTAACCTTAGTGAAAGATACTTCAGAAAAGCAAACAGGCCAGATGGAATGAGCAATGGAAAAGGAAGTGAGGGAGTCAGGGCTGCGTAGATAACTGATTTCAGAAATTTGGCTGTGTGAAGGGAGAAGAGAAGAGACAAAGTAATATCAAATGGCCAGATAATAAATATGACAGTGAACTTAACTCATTCTAATCTTGTTCACGTCTTTATTTATCAAGGCTAATTTTGTTTTAATGTTAATCCAAGTGCACTGAAGTAGAAATGTTGCCTTTACGAAGGCAGCCATGGGCTGAGAGATGGCCTTGCTTGTTACGTTGTGCTTTCACAGTAGGGCCAAGCTGACCAAGTGTAGCTGGATGGCACATTTCCAGGTAACACAGAAGAAAGAGTTGGCAGAGGTGAGGTAGAATCATACTGTCATTTTGTTCTGTCCCAGGAATTTCTTTAGGATGGAAGTCCCTGTTTAATACCCATCTTCAGCCTATAGAAGGTGCTATTTTGAAAGAATTGGGCCTTTTTCTTTCCTCGAGTTTTGTTCCCTCTCTGCACCTCTCTAAAGGTAACTCAGAGACCCTCTTTTAATTGCATTGACAAGGTGTTTCTTTGCCTTGAGGGGGAGATTTTGGTGTCACAGTAAATGGTGTTAGGACTTAGGCGTTTGTTTTCTGCATGTTGCCCACCACAAATACAGTGCAAACCTCAAATGTCTGTATCTCTCTGTGAGACTGAACTTTGACCACAGACCTCTGCAGGGCCACAGCAGCCACACCCTCTGTTCTTTGTGAGTCTCACATCCGAGTCCTCAGGTCTGAGCACCGACCACTCCCATCCTGGTGGTATTTCACACTGGGGCCTGTTGATGTTATAACCTGAGTGCGACCATTCTTCTGTCCGAATTTTAAAACCAAGATTTGTAATGAGGCAGCCCCTGCCATAGATACACAAGAGTCCAGTAGCCCCCTTGTCCACGGGGATATGTTCCAAGACCCCCAGTGAATGCCTGAAACCTCGGGTAGCACTGAACTCCCTTATACACTGTGTTTTTTATATGTACTTATGATAAAGTTTCATTTATAAATTAAGCACAGCAAGAGATTAATAACAATAACTGAAATAAAGTTATAACAATGTACAGTAATGAAAGTTATATGAATGCAGTCTCTCTCACAATATTGTGTTGTGCTGCACTCACCGTTCTCCCTGTGATGAGTGAGATGCTACAGTGCCTAGGTGCTGAGAAAGTGAGGCGGGCGGTGAAGGCATTGTGATGTAGTGCTGGGCCACAGTTCACCTGCTGCAGTGTGTACATCACGAGCTCTTGCACGCTTCTCTTTGGCATATCTGAATTCGGCTTTGGGTCCATTACCAAGTAAAATAAGGGCAACTTGAAAGTAAGTACTGGGCAGTTGATCCAAAGACTGAGGTGGCTACTTGGAGACTAAGGGGGTGGGGAGTGTCTGCAGTGCGGGACTGCTGACAGGGTGATGGTGCATGTCCCAGGCAGGACGGGGCAGGACTTGAGGCTACACAGAACAGCGGGCAGTTTAAAACTTGTGAATTGTTCCATTTAATGTTTTCTGGAATTTTCCATTTAACATTTTCCAATTGTGGTTGACCATGGGCAACTGAAGTGGAGGAAAGTAACACCAGGGATAAGGAGGACGTACAGGGATTAAGGAGGACCTACAGTAATGTCCTGCCCCCACGGCATTCACAGATGGTGACTGTTAGGTTTTAAGGATACCTTGCTCTAGTTAGTATGTATCTTGAAACTGGATATCCATTTGGGTGATATCCTTCTAGGTGAATTCATTTTCCCATTATAAGTCAGAGGTACAGTCAGTCACTGGGGATAGAAGCAAATGTCCCTGAAATACATAAAATTCATTTTAAAACAAAAAAAATAAAATAACTATATTAAAATATTTTAAATGAATATATTACCTATTATACAAACTATGTTTATATAAATTATAATACCCTTATATGTATTAAACAGAATATATAAAAATTATAAATTATGTATTATAAATTATAATTATACATTCTATAATAAATACAATTTATTAATATCACACTAAAATATTAATGTGAACGTTATAACCATGACGCTTATACAATTTTACGTGGTGTAATGCTCACTAGCAGTGTGATCTCCATAGGCACACAAATTGCTTTCTCTGTGGACAGAGCTGTTCCTTAAACTGGGACCATTTGGTCTCAGTTACTGTGGCATTTTCCTCCAGAAAGGCTCTTTTGGGGGGAGGGAGAGTGGGTCTTCTCCTCCCCAGATTATGATTTTGTTTTTTCACGTAACTTTCACTAGGAATTATGATACATGTACTTAAAGTGGAGGGATGAAAGTAGCAGCAGGGAATGAACTGTTCCAGTGAACTTTTAGGAATCTCTGTGACCTCTATCAGTACAGAAGTTTTTCTAGCATTTAGTATGTATTGCTAAACAAAACTTGACTGAGTAAATTTGAAAGATCTTGGCTTTGCCGATTCATGAATCCGACAGCATTCAGTCTAGCTGAGAGAAAGGGGCTCCGAGGAGCTCACCAAATGAAGACTTTCATAGGCAGAGGCAGCAGGAGCAAGGAAGCCACACAGGTGAACAAGCGGCTTGGTCCCTGCAGAGTCACTCTCCTCCAGGGCTGGCAGGGGCCTGTCAGGCAGGTTGAGTACTGGGGCTGACCAGGCGACTCCCGGTCGAGAGGTCTCGGGTGCCGTTTCTGGGAGAGCCCAGATGGTAGTTCAGATCGGTCTCCATTTGGTGATAAGCAGTTCCAGCTGGGCCTGTTGTCTCATTTTTGACAACATCCAAGTTTCACGAGTTACTTCCCTGGGATGGTTATAAGTTAAGCCACGTTTGCTTCCTCCTCTAAATGGGGCACTGTGCCTGCACACTTTGTATTCAGACTGCTTGGTTTCAAGTGGGAAGACTTTTATATCTGACTCTGCCGTAGTTTTCTGGTTAGAGATTATCATGGCATTAAAATGTAAAATGGCCTTGGGCTTCTCAGCCTGCTGATGGTAATAACATCCACCTTGCTGAAGAAGCAGGCTGTCCCCGGGGTATAGGTAAGAGAAAGTGACAGCGATTAGTGACATGGAAACCCAAAGTGTACTGTGTGTTGTACCTAGTCTTGTGAAGCAAAGTTATGATCTGATTTAGAATTTCTTAGTAATCATTATTTTGGCAATTAAATTTAAAATCAAGAAAACATTTTCAAAACTTAACCAAATATAAAATAAGTAGGAGAAATTAATTTTCATAAATGTCATAGAGTTGGGAGCTTGGGATTTGAAAGACTTATTTTAGAGAAATTACTTCCAGCCTCTGAGCCCAAAGCCCCAGAGGGGTCTGCAAAGTTATTACCAGAAGTTCTAAAATCCTTGAACACATAAAGCACTTTCTATAGATGGAAGTATATGTAAGTATATGTTGTAACATTTTTCCAATCTATTGCTATTTTGATTGATAAAATAATTAGTAAAATAAAAATTATTTTGAAGCACAATACTAAATTCAAAGTAGCTTTATACCCTTTTATATTTCCGCAATCATATCATACTAAAACTTCAACTTTTACCACATAAAGAGATAAAAACTTTAAAAAATATATATATATTCAAAAAGGGTGGGGATTACTATCCAAGAGATTTTTAAAACATAAGCAAAGATTGGAAAGTACTTAGTGATTTTTGGCTTCTAACCTGGTCCTCCATTCTTAGAAAGTATACCAGCTTTTTCTAAGTAGAATTTCATCATTGAAATGAATACCTCTGTTCTCAAAATATCTTAGCAGTGCCTTACAAACAACTTGGAATTAAAGGGGAAGATTTCCAACCAATGTGTGGTTGCCGTTCTTTGGTTCCCCTAATTAATATTAAGTGTGAAGTAAATTACCTGCCAGTCTTTGCAGCGTGCTGCAGGAGCCCTGTTCCCCCAGCCACTCTGAACCAATGCTGGCAGCGCTGTGTTCACAGCCACAAAGCACGTGACACACAACTGTACCAAATGCAGTGGCGGCACTGAACGCCACAGGAGGCGTAAATCATGCATGACAAATCTGGATGATCAAATGGGCATGGCCATCTTTGGACCTCTGCCTAGGAAAATGTTCATTTTTTCAGTAGAGGCTCACTGGTGGCCTTGCCCAGCCATGAGAATGATGGGCTGTTCTATGGCCAGATATCCAAAACAAAACAATTTGGTCTCTAAGTGGCAAATCAGTCAAAAGTTCAAGTCATATACTTGAATTTTGGAACTTATTTTCTCAGAGAAATGCTTCGCATGCAGGTTCCCAGTTGGACTAGTAAAAAACCTCTCTGACTTAGAAGGGAATGGAGAGAGATGTTTGATAATATTCTAGTTTGTTTCTGTTACTAAGAGAAGATGTTCCTCTGTTCTAATACCTTGGCCCTGAAAGCGAACGACCTTTTCCCCACGCCAAGCAAGCAGGGCATGACCTGTCACCTTCCTTTGTCACTACTTCTGAGTGGCAGAGACCTGGAGGATCCGCTACTGTGTGGCTCTCCATTTGTAAGTGGTGTTCGTAAGTCATCTGGAGACATGTTTGTATTTCTTTTATAAAATAGTTAAAGTATAGTACTCCCACTCCACCTGGAGCTTTCAGCATTCCCTTAGTTCACACCTCTCTCTCTCTCTCTCTCTCTCTCTCTCACACACACACACACACACACACGCACTTTTTAAATAGAAACATAAATGAAGGTTAGTGTGAGAATTGTCCAATAAAAAGATCATATTCTACCCTATTAGCCAATTTATTAAGGATTAAACATACAGTAAGAGTGTGGAGTCCCAGTGTATAGATACATGAAAGATGGGATTAAGAAAGTGTGTAAGAGGTGGTAATTTGACCCTCAAAACAATCTATAGCAAGAGTGTCAAACCCATTTTCACAGGGGGACACATCAGCCTCCAGGTTGCCTTCAAAGGGCCGAATGTAATTTTAGGACTGTGTAAATGAAACCACTCCTTAACTAGAGGCAAGGAGGTCAGTGCTGCTGCTGGGCAGAAACAAGGTGCTGGGCAGGGTAAAACAAGGGGGTGGGCTGGATTCGGCCCTCAGGCCTTGGGTTTGCCACCTGTGCTCCATAGGCGGTGTTTTTGCTTATCTATAAGAAGCTCCAGAAAAAGCTGATGTGTAAATAAAGTGGATTAAAATTCTGCAGACATTGGTATTGGTTCCAATGTCCAGGGATCCAGGAAATAAATATACATTCTCTCTCCTTTGTGTCCACTCGGGGTAGCGTTTACTGGAGACTTGTCTTGCAGGTGATAAAACCTTTGCGGCAACCATGTGCCAATGAAAACCTTTGTGCCAACCAAAGCGGGTGGCAACCATGGTCAAGGGTGAAACAGGACGTGAGCAGCTATGAGAGTTCTCGGGACTGAAGAGCCACTGACCATCCTAAAGGATCCAGGTGAAGATCTAAACAGATGCTGCAGAGTTACAGTTGGAAACTTTCTAAGCAAGAAAACTTACTAGTATTAGAGCGAAATCTAAATTAGCTGAGGTCTTTAACTTACTGATCCCATTAACATCTCAGAATGAGCAAAACAAAAAAGATTTTCTTCCTGTTTTTGTTAAAAATGATGCAGTAGCACACTGTTAATGTGAGAAAACACTGACTACTTTAGAATGTTAGATTATTTAAAAGAAAAGCTCTGAATTATTTAGAAAGAGAAGTCGTGGTCTGTTGTTTAAAAAAATCCAGTTAGATCGCCAGTAGACTTAAAAGAGCAGAGGTTTTTTGTTTTAAGTCTATGGACTATTTATCGACATAGATGGAGGGTGCTGGCCTGACGGACAAGACGCCATGCTTAACTGAAGCCAGCAGACCCTCTGGCTGAGGAAGAATGTTGGAGGATAAAGAGAATGCTCTATGGGGCCCTTCTCTCACAACCCTAAATGATAGAGCCTAGATTTGCAAGGAGCAAAAGGGGACAGATTGTTTCCTTTGGACAAGAAAAGAAAAGGCAGATGCTGTGAGGGTTCATTTGCATTGCAAGGAGGCAGTAGGTTTGCTTTATTATTCAGCAAGAAGTGGATAAATACGGCCTGAGGGCTTTAAATGTGCACCGCCTGCTTTAATATCTGTGAACAGATCTAGATCCAGAGCTCCTTTTCAGTGCTTGACTGTTTTCTTAGGTGAACCTTATGAGAATGTTTTACAACCCAGAATTAAATTAAGCAGTGATTGATAACAGGAAACGTTTGAGTTAGCAGTGTAACACCAGCACCTAGTATTCGATTTTAAAGGGACACAGGCTCTAGATGAGATGGTATGTTGAGCCTGCCTTTGGTATGCACACACACACAAAAAAAGTGGATCATTCAGTAAAAGTTTATGGGACAATAAACATTGCTTAGATGGTGGGCATTTTCTGTTTTCAACTTCCTAAACCTGAGGGAACTTCAGATTAACTGGTTTGAGCCCCGCAAATCAAGGCATTGATAGTCAGTGGCAGAATTTCAGGCTTAAAGGAGATCAACAGGAGGACAGCTTCCTTGGAAGTCTGGCTGGCTTATTGATAGCATGTGGTTTTACAGACCAAAAAAAAAAAAAAAAAAAAAGGTTATAGTAATGAGAGGCTATGAAACAAGTATTGAACTTACCAATACAACGTGGCTTTGAAATCTCACTCTGCCCTTTAACTATGCTCAGTAACCTTAAGCAAGTCAATTTATTTTTCTGAGCCTCAGTTTATTCACCTATAAAATGGTGATTTCCCAAGTCCTTTACAGTTTAAAAATCATTAACTCTGAGATGAGGTAATGCCTCTCTTGGTGACTGCAGTTCATGGAAGCCTAGGGTTATCATTTATAAACATCAGATTTTCAGTGTACAGAGTGGGAGGAGGAACAGTGTGTGGAAAGCCGGGAGGAGCACGTGCCGACCACAGGACACACCACAGCAAGAGGCTTCTCTTTCATTGGTTTTGTTTGATTAAAGGTTCTGTTATGACTGATGGCTAATATTTTCTCCTTTCTTCTTAAAGCTAAGTGCAGAAGAAGTAAGGAAGTACTATATTACTTAAAAAAAATCCTGAATAATCCCAAGTGGGTCATTTCTGATCAGTCCAGTTTTTAAGATGTTCTGATAAGGTTTTCATAACTAGACTTGACACCTAACTATGAGCAAAACACCACAAGTAATTAGGTCAGCTGGTCAGCATTAGAAACTTCTATCTTCCCAGTACAGAGTTGTCGATATGTATTTTTCTGCCTCCTGGAAAATAATGCAAGTCCTCTGGACCATAAAAAAGAAATGTGTATTACTGGTTCTATTAGTAAAATTGAAGCTGAACCCAGAAAGTCATTAGTTTCAAAGTTATTTATTGCTGAGTGTGTTAAACAGTCTCGTGTCCTCTGAGATATATTGAAATACAGGGTAAGCCTCTTGACAGATGAATTATGAACAGTTCATGTGTAATCTTAACCATACATGGACACATAAACATAAAGTTAATTTCAGTTTTATGGAATTCAGCCCCATAGCTCTAGAAATTGTTGTTGTGAGTAGAGGAAAAACATAGAGGAGTCTGATTTTCAAACTGTTACATCAGGATTTAGACATAAATAATACTTATGAAAGCATATTAGGAGTTTTGCAATTAAAACCCCAAATAATCTTCGAGCAAAGCATACCAAAGGGAATGGAAAATACAAATTAGTGGTTGGGAAGTAACCTGCTTAGGTAGGCTAGAGCAGACCGTTTTCTGCTAGTTCAAGGTCACTCCCTCTTACAGTACTTTATGTTTCATGCATTTAAGTTTTGAATGCATTCCCTTGGAGGGCAATTTCACAGTCTAATAGATAGAGGTATTTGGAAGTTTCTTTAAGACATTCAGCCTAAATTTTCTTTTAATTTCCTCTTCCACTTTCTACATAATTGCTCTTCCTTGTATTATCCTGAAAGGATTTTGTGGGGAATGTATGCAATGGGAAACAGAGTTCAACAGAATTTCTCTCTTGGGTACTACAAATTTCACCTTTCATAAACGTATGCTTTGCTCAGAGAAAATGACTACAACGGGAATGAATTCACTGCTTTTCTGGAGTTGAACAAGACACAATGGGAAGAGAGAAATTCCCTCAATGTATTTTTTGCCGGCCTCACTTTAGTGCTTGACCCATTTTCTAGTCACATTTTACTTATCGTGAATCTTCTTCCTCTCCGAATCCTCTACCTTCCAAAATGTACCCATACCCACTACAAAGTTACTACTCAGAGGTGTGACACTACGGTGTTCCATACCCACTAAAAGTTTGTCAGATGAATGATTCTGTCGGTTCTGTCTCTGCACTGCCCACAGAAAATAGAAGAATCCAAGGCAGCAATTCTGTATTCGCTGCCCTCTTATGTGTGGGACCAAGGCAGAGAAGACTGAACCTTTGGATGCTCAGTTGATAAGATCTGAGAGTGAGGGTGCTCTTAGGCGTGTCCATTTCTTTTAGAGAATCTTACTACTCCCACCTGCAGTGTAAATGTGATATGATTAAAGAATTAAGTAAGCAAACACTTTTGGACCAAAAGAGATTTATTTTACAATTGATTAATTCCCTTGAACAGATCGCCTTGTCCTTTTGACTGCTCCTGTACTCTGGGAGCACAGTGAGGTGAGATAGCACTGTGTGCCCTTCCTGTGCAGAACGTATAAAACCACCTTTCCTCCTCTGTTTTACCCCCCTGCCCTCCCTGTGGCTTTAAGGATACTGTTTGCATCTATTGGCCTAGAAGTAAAAATTAAAATGTTCTTAAACCTGTTAGGAGGGATGGAGAGGGGAAGGACATCCAAAAAATATGTAAAGTTCACAAATTTTTAGGGTCAACTTGAAATAAAGCCCTATCACCTAAGTGATCTCTTGTTCCATAATTTCTTTATATTCCATCTGTTGACCTTGGTTTTAGTGTGCACCCAGTTTTATGGGTTGATGTACAGCTGTCGCCTCAACAAAAATATGGGGGAAATGCAGATTAATGGAATTTAGCTATTCAAAGTAGAGAGAGAAGTTGTCTCCTAGCCCTCTTTCTTAGGTCAGGTTTTTGCTATCACCTGGCTGTATCGCTGCGTGTGATCAGAATTACCACAATACAGTGCAAAGAGCAATAGCATTTAGTAATAAAAAAAACAGATTACTTTGGGATCTATTAGTTGCTAACTGTTTATACCACTGCTAACATTAAGAAAAAAGTGAATCTGGCTGAATAATCAAGATTATAAGCCACTATCAATTGCTTCCTGGTTTGTGAATGTTTTAGCACATGTTATGAGAGCTAGTAAAGTAGAATGGAAAGAGTTTTGCTTTTGGCAGACAATAGTTCAAATGTTGGCTTTGCTACTAAATGTCACCTTAAACAAATCATTTAACCTTTCTCAGCCTTAAATTCATTGAAAAAATGAAGGTAACATAGGCTTATTATGAGAATTAAGTGGGATAATATATAAAAGGTCCAAGTAGTGACCTCATTAATGCTCCCTTTGCTTCTTTATGTCTTTGTTTAGTAAATCTGTGTATTTACAAGTCTTGCCATCATTAATGGATTATTCCTTAGGAAGTGCCTAGATTCTAGTCCATCTTGATTTCTCAGTAAATGTTCATGGTTTGAGTGAGTGGATGATCACTTGTATTTAGTGGGATGTGGCTCTTATTTATTCTATTAAACAAGGAACACAGAGTTTGTAGTTTACCTGAGATTACCTAGAAAATGGATTTACTGCCTTATATGGGCATCTAGAGATATATAAAGTTGTTCAATTTCAGGCAAAATCAGTATTAGACTTGAAAGTTTCCATGTTTATAACCGTTAACTTCCTCTCTGTCAACACTCGTTTTGTGAGAAAATGCATGCATGGCACTGAGTCAGATAAGGAAGATCCCGTTCATTGTGTGTTGTCAGAGACGGTCATCCATGTGCTTAACTTAATAATTAGGTAGTAATTTGGAGGTACTGTTCTGGGGTGGAGGAGCATGGTGGATGGCCTTTGCTGGAGCAGTGTTTAATTGGAATCAAAGTTTTAATATTCACTTAATGAAAAGGAAATCATATGAACTGTGATTTGATCCATGTCTGTTGTCGTTAGAATTAAGTCTAGCTGCTGCCAAGTCCTGGAGGTGGGTGGGCTGCAGCTGTCTGTTTTGGTGTCTTCAATGCTAGTTTCAAAGTTGGCTTTGTTAGATTAGTTACTTTAGTATTTATTTGAAAAAAAAAATAGGTGTGTGTTGAATTTCTAAAATGTGTGAGCAGCCATTTCGTAGAAGCTAAACTTTCAAAAAATAAAATTATTCTTTAAATTAAAAGGTGCTTATTTTGGAGGAGGGGCAACCTCAACCTTTCAATTAATTCTTTAGTAAACAGAAGAATTACTAACTTTTTTTTTTAACACATAAGATTTTTCATATAGCAGGGCATGGTCTCATGTTAAGAACATCAGCTGGAAAGTAAGATGTTTTGAAGAAGCCACCTTTT
This sequence comes from Phyllostomus discolor, assembly GCF_004126475.2. Taxonomy (NCBI): domain Eukaryota; kingdom Metazoa; phylum Chordata; class Mammalia; order Chiroptera; family Phyllostomidae; genus Phyllostomus; species Phyllostomus discolor. The sequence goes on from NC_040903.2 coordinate 73,084,559, forward strand.
ACTGAGTGATTTCCTGTTAACTGGTTTGGCAAAAAGACCAACAGAGGGAAAGGAAGAAGTAGTCTAGGGGGCAGGTGTCTTCCTCTCAGGGTCACAATGGAAAGAGTACCCCTTGACAATTCAAGTTCAACTAGCATTCAAGTTCACTTCTTTACATTTCATATCAGTCTAAGTCATACCTAGGACAATTGAAGTTTTGAACACTGGCTAAAGTATGTTAGGGCAAGAACATTTACAGTCCTGGTAGGGTTTGTTGCCAGGAAAAATGGAAACTCTACTTGAGAACCCTGCTTTACTATTTTGGCACTATGGGTTTAAATACCAGCCAGAACCTGGGAGGGTTGAGATAGAAAAAAAAGAAAATTCATTAAACCGAGCATTGGAACCTGTAAGAGGTTCTAATGGAAGATTCATTTAGACACAGATGAAAATTTGGACAAAGGTATTTGGGTTGGTTGGTTTTATTTTTCTCCGAAGTACTGACAGTTCTCTTGCCCGGTCTAGTAAATAAGTACTGCTGAAGGGTTTCCAGTGTGTATCATCTGGGCACTCTTGTTATTCTTTTTCTTAGGAAAGAAAGGCTTTCAGGGCACATTGGGCATTTACTGATGCATTTCCTTGGATTCTAATTTCCCTTTATCCTGGTGCTTTCTTTCATACATTTTTAACTCACTGAGAAGAAAAACAGAACAAGCTTTATTCTGGGGCCAGTAGTACACCATTCTGACCTACTTTGCTATCCCCAGAGGGACTTTCAAAAATTCCGTGTGATTTTAGTCAGTTTATCACAGAATGGTCAATATTCTGTTGGAGTGGGAGCTTGGGCTCTGGACGCCTTGTTTCTGGTCATAGCCAGGGTTCTGTGGAGGTGAGAAGGAAAGAGAGGAGCACAATTTTGGACTTTAGTCCTATCTACCGTCTTATCCTCCCCACTCCACTTAACCCTCATGTGCTCTCAGAGTTCAAAACCAATTGCTCCCCAGTGAGCACATTCCAAAAACAATATCCACCCTTTACCTCCTTCCAACAGAGAACAGTAGAGAAAATCTGCCCAGTTGCAGGCAATAGGTGAGCTCCTATCTTTTGCTGAAATAATGGGAGAGATGAGTCTGTCCTATCACCTGGCCCAGGTCTCTCTCTCTAAACTCTATTCCCTCCATATTTCCCAGATTTCCTGATCATTCAGCTGTTCATTCAACAACAGAGTATGGGTGGCTGATGTGGTCAAGGCAGTGTGCTAGGTTTCTCTGCAGATGGCAGCCTAGGAGACAGAAAGAACAGTTGGATTCTAGATTCCACTTTGCTGGGAGTAGCTGAGGAACAGTGTGTAAGTCACTTCTGCCTGGTTCTCTACTCTTATCTGCAAAGGGAAAGGATTACTCCCTTGAGCTCCGAAATCCCTTCCAATTTTAAAAGGGCTAAGATTTTCTGATTACCAGTCTCTAGATCCAGTATTTTACATTTCCAAATTAAAACTGAAAACAAAATTATTTTCATTCCTGACCAGAAGCACAAGGCAGACCATGAAGAGTCCCAAGGTGGGCGATGTTCACTGTAGATGGCAGAGGAAGCCCAACTTCCAAGCAAACGCATTGAAGCTTTGCTGTCCTTCCGATAGTATGTGTTGGACAGCCCCATTGCATCAAATAACTGCTTTTATGAAATTGAGCTTATCTTTATATTACTTAGAACAGGATTTCATTGTACACTGATGCCCCCAAATAGATGCCAGATAAGGAATTCCATTTACATAGGAAAAAATGTTTGTTCTTCCTCACAAAAGAGTTACCTGTGAGGATGGATCCCAACACCAGGTCCCATCCTAATATGTGTTATTCCCTTTGGCTGTGGTTTTTGTTCTGTCCTGACTGGCAGTGAGGTCAGAGGTCCCCATGACCCTCCTGTTCATACCATGAATCTGTAGACAGTTGACACCTTTGTTTGGGAAAATAAAAACTAGCTGGCGAAAGGACTTTTGTCATTTTGACAGCTACCCATTATTGGGGGCTGTGCCAACTGGTACAGTCCTAATAAGAAGAAACAAATGTGTGTTTCAGCCTCTTACTCAATTTCGTGAATGGCTTATAGGAACCGGTGAACTTAAATGTAATTGAATTTAAATAACAGAGAGGTGGAAAGGCCAGGGGAGGCTGGTGCTAAGAGTAGTTTGATGACTGTCATATATATTTCTTTCTGTCGTCAGCATGAGTGAGAAAGTGCCAAATAACCACCTGTGAATGATGGAAAATAACTCGAGTTTCACATGAGAGCTTTTACTGAGGTGCTGTCATGTGCCCTCTCTCAGCCTTCTGCGTTTCCTGCCTTCTTTCCATGCCTGATCTGCCCTTTCCTGCAGTGGGTGAGAAATGCATTTGTCACCTGACCCCTCCAGCTAAGATTAGTGGTTAAGAGCAAGGACTCTGAGATCAGACAGCTTGAATGGACTCTTGGTTCCCTCAGTCATCTGGGCAAGGCACTTAACTGCTCTGTACCTCAGTCTGTCCATCTTTAAGAGGGGAGTAGATAATGCTTTCTCACTGAGTGATGGGGGGATTAAATCAGAATGGATGGAGAAGGCTTTGAAACAGCCGTCGTGTAGTAACCACAACTTCACTCCATGCCTCGAATTGCTCATCTCAACAACCACTGCACGGCCTCTGAGAGGCTTGGTTTACTGTTCTTTCCGGAGGTCAGCTGAACCCTGTGATCAGGGGTTCAGAGCGGTTCCTGGCCCACTGTGAAGATCCAGTCCATGCTGGTCGTCAGTGGTGTGAACAGATAATTTGGGGACAAAGAAAAGAAACTGTCACTTGGATCACTCATTTCCCTCCAGAAGAGTGAAGAACCCACTTTCTTATTCTCTAGTTGGATGAAACTCTTCAGGAAAGAAATCATTAAATCTATAACGTCTATTGAACAGCAGCTTTGTGGAAGGATGGTACACACCAGGAACTGTGGGGGAAACACTAATTAAGACACAGTCCTTGTCTTTTTAATCTTGTTGGACAAACAGAGGAATACACAGGCACACAATTGACTATATTTTTGAGTAAATATAGATTAAAGATGCTCTCTGTGCTCAGGGTCTTAGTGGACTGAGTGAAGGAGTGCACCGGCACACAGCTGAGTGTGAGGTGCAGGCTGCGCCGTCAGAAGTGTGGAAGGCGTCCAGGCACCAAGAAGGGGAAAATGGACATGCTTTGGAAAGGTTTAAGATGACAGCTTGGAATTTGACTTGGGCCTAAAAATGATGGGTAGTATATTATTGGGCAGAGTTGAAAGTAGTGTTGGGAGAGAGAAATGAAGAAATTATACTTTTGAATTCACAAGTGATATAATTCGCAAGCAGTAATTTTGTAATTTCTGCTTCTAAATGGAAAATAAATATATTGCTGAAAATCTAGCCAGTTCTTGGTGCCCTACATGATAATTAATTAGCAAGTCTCTGGGAAAAGAATAAAAGGAAAAAAAATAACTAAGTTCTGCCAAGAGAATTTGGAAGTTATGGTCAACAGCACATAAACCCTTTCACCAAAAAGTTCATCGTGGTCTAACTGCTAAGGTCATCGGTATTTATTCTTCTAAATAAACCCAACAATTCTTTTAATATCATTATGGACATACAGGCTCCAGCACATGAAAATTATCCTATTGGAATGCCCTGCCATTCCTGTAGTTTGCAAAGTATGTTTTTAGAGGTGTTGACTTTTTATAATTTCTGTAAGTACATACCCCATGTCCTTGTTAGTTGATAACACTGTTATCTTCCAGATACTCAGATGTTCCTTTGTAGGATTTTCTTTCATTTGTATAAAATTTGAGGTATATTGCATTAATTTTATAATCACCCCCAAATTAACAGAAAGACAAATGTAACTGCTTATATAATACCATCTTTGAGGATATCAAGATCATTTTCCAATTCTGTATTTTGTGGATAGGAAAACTAGACCCAAAAATAGAAAGTTCCCTAACCAACATCCTACCTTGTGGGTTAGTGACTGACCTGGGTCTAGAAGCCAGACCTCGTAACTTGGGGTTCATCCATTACACCGTCCTCATTCTGTCTACTGCCAAAACTGGCAATTTACAGATTGGAACCAGTATATCAGCACACCGCAGATTAAGAGTCCAGATTTCAAGTACATTCTGCTGACACGTGGTCATTTAAAAATAATAACAGTAAGCTAACATTTAGGAAGTTTACCTAAGCACTTGTACATGTTTTCATTTGTTTAATCCGTCACAACAGCCTTGTGACACTGGTACTGCTACTTTCCGCAGCTTACAGGTGGGCCATTGAAGTGCAAAGGGTTTCCGTGGGAGGAGGTGGGGGTGGTTTGCATGGCTGGGATGCAGGCATGCCGCCTCAGGGTCCTTGCCCATCCCCAGCACCTTGTTCTGCTTCCCCCAAATTGGGCCTGGTCACTGGGAGCTTTTTGTTCCTACTGCCCACCGGCCTCGTGTCAGAAGCTAGCTTTGTAATTTCATATTAACTACATAGGTGGTCCAGTACAGTGGCAGCACTACTCCAGGTCATTTGCATCCTGGATCTCCGTTCCATTTCCAGAGATGCACAGGGTACTGAACTGCCCTGAAAGTATCCGGACCTTCAGGACAAAGGTAGGCAACATGGTGGCAATAGTTTTGTCATGGGCAATATCCCCTGTAGCTGCGGGGAGGGGAAAGCAGCACCTGCCCAGCTGAGCAGGTGATTGAAACTCCCTTGGCATTTGCAGCAGTAGCAGCCATGTTTTACTGTCCATCTAGACTAACTCTTGACTTTGGGAGAGGTTTCTTAAATAGACAGTGTTATTTGTTTCCATTCCCTGGGCCCCAGAGGGTGTAAGCTAAACCCTCCCTAACTGGGTCTACAGCGGGGAAAGGAACTAGACTCCCCATGGGTATGTGGAATAAAATAGTATAATTGAGAGAGGTGGGGCTGAGCAATCCAAAATATCTGATAACATTGAAAAGAGCTTTTTCCTCTTCCACAGTTAATCCATGTCTCCATTTGCATGTGTTAAAAAAAAAAAAAAAAAGAGAAACCCTGACAGCACCAACAACACAACAAGAGAAATGCACAGCCTGAGCAATAAATCTCCCAAGGCATTCAGCGAGTGCCACAGGGCTCATTAATCTTGGTTATTTCCGTAATAGATAACTTCACAAATCAGCTATTATTCCTAATCACACACATAAAGATAGGGACAGATAATAGCTTCCTGCATGGCGAGCCCCAAATAAAATTTCAGTTAAAAATATATTTCTGAAAATTCCAGGGAAAGATGTTTTCTGCCTTCTTAAAGGGGTGGGAGGAGATGGGGGAGCAACCACCAAAAGAGAAATTGATTTTTGGGGATTGGGTTTTTAAAAAGAATTAGATGTGCTGTATTTTCTCAGGAGCGCCGGCAGGCCTGTGTATCACTGTGTCAGCATGAGGTGGGTTGGAGAGACTTCAGGTGACAGGAGACGAGAGAATTGTGCGGTTCCAGTCTCCAGATGGAGTTTAAGAGGAATTCCCGAGAACAAATAGTAAATACAGGGATGTCGGGGCCATCTTGTGTCAGTAAAGGTGGCGTTGAATTGCACAACTTTTGCTGAGTTTGGGAATTCATTTATCTTCACAGGGTAGGCAGATTACCATGCCCAGGGCACAGAACTGTCCTGGATCCATCCAGACCTCCTTCAGATTCCAGCCACCAAACAGAATGAGCAGCCTTGAAAGGGTTTATAAGAGATAAGAGAGGTGTTTGCAGCATGTTTGGATAGTGTATGGATTTTTTGGAACAGGTGAGACTAGATTATCTTAAACCTAAACACTCCCAGCTCTGTGGCAAGCGTCAAAAACGTGTATCGAATTAAGTGCTGGGAAGAGCACTAACTAAAGTTGCCAAGGCGAGGAAAATGAGCCACGAGCTTCCCATCCTCAGCAATGGCTTTCTGAAGGCATCACAATTGTCCAGGGGGAGGCTTTGTTATCATGCAACAATAAGCCACCCCTGTCCATCACTTTATGAACAAGTGCCAGCGAATTGCACCAGGGCCTGGAATGAGATGCACCGTGTTTATGATGTGTTTGACTCCATAGTATTTAGTCAGCAGGAATAATTGACCTATAAGGACAACACGTACTGACAGAAACAGGGTCTGGTAATGCACATCTTTTAAACCCGACTGCCTTACCAGACAGCGCTAGCAAACACCCGTTCTTCCACAGGACTCTTCTCCAGGCGCCTGCAGTTAAAATTTGACTCTGAACTTCTCTTTTTACCTAAAATGAAGTAGTTCTTCTTTCTCAGATCTTCCGAAGGAGGAAGTGGTGGTGGTCATGCCCATGGCATACTTTTTTGCATGCGCAGTGTTAAATGTGAAGGCTGAAGGATTTCCAGACCAGGTGATTAATTGTTTTTCCTGCTAATGAAGTTGGTGTTCCTGGTATGTTCTCAGCAATGACAGAAAAACTGGACGTGTTGCATGGGTACAACTGTGGATTGGGCACTGGGGTAGACAGGTGTCTGAGACACAATTTGTGCCCTTAATGAATGTCGCGGTCCAGTAGTAGAAGTGATGTAAAAACAATTATCTGTACAAGAGGAAAGAGGGCACTGCCAGAGTAAAGGTAAGTACGTGCCGAGGACATCCCGGCGAGGCAGATCTGTGCGCTGAAGGAGATAAGTGCACACCTTGGCTATGAGCAGAAAAGAGAGTTGAGGCAGAGGGAACGGTATGAGTGAGGCAAAGCCATGGCAACATGTGGGACATCTCTGGAGAAGAGTGACTAGTCCAGCTGGGTTGGAGTGAGCAGTGAAAATGGGAGATAAGGGAGAGAATGTAAATTTAGGCCGAATTATAGAGGATTTGCTGCATAGACATTGAGCTCTATTAAAGGGTTTGTGGTAGGGAGTGACATGGTTAGAACTGTGGTTTAAAAAGATAGATTCAGCAATGCACAGAAAGAATCAGGAGGGAGAGCACAGCAGCAGAGCCAGTGCGTGTGCCGGTGTGCACTTAGACTCGTGAAATGATGACTTGCTTCGGCGCAGCTAGGTAAATGGATGGAAAACAAACCCTTGGATGGCAGGGGACGTGCAGAGTCAGTGGTTTTGTTGGGTGAAGGGGTTACCTATTGCTCTGTAAGAAGTCATCTCACGCTTCGTGGCAGGAGGCAGCTACATTGCGGTGGAATCTGAGGGTCAGGAATTTGGACAGGGCACGGCTACCAGGCCCGATCTCTGCCCCGTGAGGTCTGGGACCTGGGAGGATTCAAATGACTGATGGCAACTCGAGGCTGAGGACTGGAATCATCTGGAGCCTTCTTCAAATTCACATGTCTCTGTCAAAGATAAATAATGCTGGTTAAATAGGTCAGGACAGGTTTTAATCGATAATATACTATTGCAATAGGGAGAGAGTCCACTGTGAACTGAACTCAACTTCATGTTGTACAGAGGTGACTGGGCATTTTAAAGGGAGGATAAGGGAACTGGAAGGGGGTTGAGTGGCAGCTCATAGTGTCAGGGAAGTTGAAAATTAAAAAAGCGGGAAGGAGGGTTTTGTCCACATGAAGCCCATCTGAGTTTGTTAACTGGCTCTTTTGAAAGTTAGATTCCCCTGCCCTGACCCTCCCATGGAGGCTGGGAGATCCTATTTTCAAGTATTGCCTGGAACAAAAAGAAAATTCTTGACATCCTTGAGCTTTCCCAGGCAGATATTTCAAGGGGAGTGGGCAGGGCGATCCTAGGGATGGAATTGTGAGAAACTATATTAGTGTTTGTTGAAGTCTTTACAAGCCAAGATAAGGCCTAGTGGAGAAAGGTCTAAGAGAAGTCTGGTTGGAGTTTACTCATGGAGAGAATCTGGCATCTGACACTTGGGATGAGATTACTGAAAAGCCAGGCTCACCTGGCCCTGGTGACCTAAGCACACATGTGGCCTCTCGATGCAGCGTGCCCCCTGGGTTGAGAGAGAGAGAGAATGCTTCTGCGGAGAGAGCCTTCCAATAGAGCCAGCCGGGCAAGAGCTGCAGTCTTCTGTAACCCAGCCTCCCGAGTCACACAGTGCCCCTTCTGCCACATTCCGCCAGTTACAAGAGAGTCATTAAAGCCAGCCCAGATTCAGGGGAGAGATGAGGCTCTCACTCTCAAAGGGGTGGCAGCAAGGTCACATTTCAGAGGAGCCTGTGGGACAGGGGTGATTATTGCAGCCACCTTTGGAAAACAGTCTGTCACAGCGGAGGTTGGCAGTTGACAGCAGCAAAGATGACTAATGCAGCTTCTGCACCAGCTGAGTTGGAGGAACCCACAGGACTTGGGAGGTGAAAAGGGCACCGTAACTGGAAATGGAGGGTGTGGCCGAGGAGGTGGCAAAGACAAACATGCCTCCTTCAGGCCTGTACACTGAGAGGGCAAGATGGGAGCCCAGGAAGGGACAGTGGTCCCAGGGGAATGTGGTCCCGAACGCGGAAGGGAGGAAGAGTTGTAAAAAGGAGTAGTTTCAGTGGCAGGTGGAGGCAGAAGCCAGAGCCAAAACAGTAAGGAGATAGTGAAAGGTAGAAGCAGGTAGAAGTAGCCTGTGGAGCATTCCAACTCTGATGAAGAGACTTAGCAGCTTAAAGAGAATATTTTTTATAGGTGTAATATTTAAAAGCATAAGTAGCCTTTCTGTTTTTCCAGGTTTAGAGAATTATTCTTCATGGTCTTTGGAGAAGACAGAGTAACATCCTGTCCCTTACTGGATATTCATTTTTTAATTAAATTTCTCTTCCCCTTCCCCATTATAAAATGAAGTTCTGTTTCTTCTGGTGTTTAATAGCATGTTTTATAGGCTACAGTATTCAGACATTTTAACAGAGTCACCTGAGAGGACATCAGAAGATCGATTTATAATTTAGAAATGTAGATAACTGACTCTAGGACAGTCTCCCACCCCACCTCACCATCCCCCTTCAGGTTTCACCATTTTAACAAGGTGCTGCTGATTCAGTGGGCTTGAGGGCCTGCAGTGAAATCCTTGTCTCTGGGGGGTGGCGGGCGGGGCCGCTGGCCCTGGGGATCTCCAGCAGAGGAATGAAAACTTGTGAGAAACACGGCCTCTTTTATGGAAGTGAGTCAACCTTTTTGGGCCTTGAGAGAATACTGACCCACATGCCCTGGGCCACAGACACTGAGACAGCTCCTCAGAGAAAGTGAATGCCCTCTGCCTTTTCCTTCTAATGCCTTTCTTAGCTTTCTTAAAGGAGCTAAACTACCCTTGTGAGGAAATACTAAAATGCAGAATGCTGCAGTCACTGAGCATATCGTCTGCTGATTAAGAAGCAGTAGGAGAAAAGGTAAATCAAAGTTGGAGGAACACCCCAAAATAGAATTTTTTTTGCACCACCCTAGAAGTTTCTGACCTCATTTTATAAAATTTAACCTGTAGAAATATTTTACCCATAGCGAAATAGGTAAAAGAAAGCAATAAAATTCTCCTGAATAGCTAAAAGTGAGCTTGCCACTGTCAAAACTCTCAAAGTTAAAAATGTAACTCTCAATCAAATATATAAGATGCATGTGCCAAAGATTTATGAAACTCATCAGTGAGGAAACCTTGTAAAGTGGTAATTCAGGTTTAAAGAGCATTTGAGGACCTGAACAGAGGCATTTAGAAATGAATATCAGAATAAAATTTCTTGGTTATATATAAAACTGATGAATGTCTTACAGAGTAATACAACCATAACCTTTGGGGGTACTCTTTCTAACCGGGCATAAATCTGTAAGCTAGTCCATAACTTCTAGTCAAACACTAAATAGCAAACTCTGATACAGGTACATTCTAGACTCCCAGGGCTGTCCAACCTTCAGGCCACATGGGGCCCAGGATGGCTATGAATGCAGCCCAACACAAAACTGTAAATTTACTTAAAACCTTTTTTTTTTTTTTGCTCCTCAGTTTTCATTAGTGTTTGTGTATTTAATGTGTGGACCAAGGCAACTCCTCTTCTTCCAATGTGGCCCAGAGGTGCCAGAAGGTTGGACACCCCTGTGAGAATTAAATAACCCTTGGGCGGGCCTGTCAAACAATGCCCCACTATGATAACATAAGGACCTGAAAGTTTTCGGTCATTTTTCTTACCACCGCACAATTTTTCAACTTTTTTTCCTCAGTTTTTCAAAAGTTTTAAGAAATGTAATACAACTGGCATTTTCTTCATTACATAGAAAGGCAACAGTAACCATAACAAAGCCAGGCTCTTGCAAGAGGGTCTTGTAGACACCTCATTATCCTTTTGCACTCTAATTTCAAGCTGAGGCATCTTGGAGTGATAAGTGAACACTCAGTCTCACAGCTGAGTGAATATCCATTGCCACGTGGAACCCAAATACCTTATTTTGTAGCACCTCTGAATTTGCAACTTCATTTTCCTTTGCACTTCTCAGTTAAAGAGCAGCTGCAAGGCATTTCAATGCTGCCCAGCGCAATCCTTGCCTTCCGGTGCGTGTGACAGGAGGCTGTGCTTTGTGAGTGGCGTCAGTTAATTTCCTATTGTACAGAGTTAGCATGGCAGTAGATGCAGAATGGTGCAGTCACTTGTCATCGTCTCCTCTAGCTTTTTTAGTTTGTTTGTTTCCATCAGTCTGTTGACTTTCTTGACAGAAGGAGTTAAAGCTGCCATCAGTTATCCTGTGGGACACTGAGCCAGTTCCCTCTTCAGAAGGTGCTTGTCACACGGGAACAGTTCGGTGTTTGGGAGTTAGTTCACATGCAGATTCCAACTGACCGTGCATGCGATTGGACCTTAGTCCTGGAAGTTCAGACAGGCAATGTTGTGTTCACCACCAGGTATCTCTGGCCTCACAAAGGGTACTGTGAAGTTCAAACCATAATCTATTTGAACTTAAACAAACTGGGACTGTGGGAAGAGGGGCAGGGACAGGTAGAAGAGGAGGAAGAAAAGTATGAGAGTTGTTATAAAATCAGACCAACAGCCATAATACATATCCCAACTTCATAATTTTAGGAAACTTCTACCTTAATGTCATCAACTTGGCCATCACTGTGGAACTGTTCCAAATGTCAAGCAAACTTTTAAACATGATACTAGTAATAATCTACGTATATGAAATATTGAAAGATTTTGTATGTAACAGGGAACAGCAACTTTTTTTGCATGCGTATCCAGACCCTTCCCTCCAGCCAGATGAGCCAGTCTGTCCTGTTAACGAGGCCCAGACTATCAACGTGATCACTCACTTCTTGATCTCTCTTTCTCAGCTGGAACCCCAGGATGGCTAATTAATAAGGTCAACCTACGATATGATGATGATAGCCTCAGACAATATCGCTGCCGCTCAGACTGAACTAGCTCTTCTGAGGTTGATTCAGTATTTTCCATCATTGTCATGGGCAATTAGCAGCCATTTACAATTGGTCACAGTTCATTTCTGCTAATGGCATTAGGATGACATCCTATCGACCACATGACAGTCCACGTGAGTTCTCAGAGACTGGACCTCCACATGGTAGATTGGAAGCCATTCCATTTTTTCAGGCCAGTTTGGAACACTGCAGTCTCGTGGATTCCAGTGCTTTATTTGCATTCATATTTATGAAAATGTATCTTTATGGCACATTAACTTGCCAGGACCTAACTGCCTGACTGAATTGAATTTGGAGTAGTAACTTTACACTAAGTACACAACAATGACGAGGATGGTATGTTATTTTAGAAATCTGAGCATCCATGTTATTTTTCTAAAACGCCATCATTTTGTAAGAGTAGCTTTGGAAGAAAAGTGTGTGAGAATTGGCTGTCTTTTATCCTGATTCTAGTTACTGAGCTGTGCAGTCCATTTATGGGCAAAGAGCTGCTTTGTTGTTTTTTGTTGTTTTTGTTTTGTTTTGTTTTTGAAATCACCTTGTCTTCTCTTCTCTTCCTCATTTTTATTATAATGAACTTGGGAATGTTTAGTGGATCAGGTGACTTGAAGTGGTTGAATGTTTTCCAACCTTCTAATACTGAAGTGGTTGACAGTAAAGGTTCCATAGCAACCAGTCTTTTCCTGAAAACATTTTCTCTGGAAAGGGAAACAAGCAAAAGGAAAGCAAGAGCCACATCTTTATGTTAAATGCATTTGTTGATTTATTCTTAAAGGTAAAAAAGGAAGCTTTTCAAGCACTGTGGGAAAAGACTGCCTACAGTGTGTTCCTGCCAGAATGTCTGTCATTTGGTTTCTGAATCTTCCCAGTAAAGAATATGTGTCCCTGGCAGATAAACCTTGGGCATCAGATAAACATATGTGAGATTTTTTGGTATAAACTCCTAAAGTAGTGGACATTGGCAAGAATACTAGTGCAAAACCTTGAAGGATACACGACACTTACTTTAATTGAATATCGTTTTGTACATTAATTAATGTGTCCGTTCTAATTTCCCAAAATGGCAAATAATGATGTGTGAAAACAGTATAATTACATTTCGATATTTTTGGTGAAATAATAACTGGCTTCGATGTGCTTTTGATCTGGAATGGTATTTATTATTCTTATCAATCATTCATTCTTTTTAATTGTATTTGTGTTCATTTGCTATTTTTCTTTTTAATTCTGTACCCAGGTCAACACCAGCCCGGTGGGACCTGTGTGGGGGATTGACCCGATGGAGATTCTTCCTGGGTTTGTTAGCAGAACACTACTGTACATGCACACAAATACGCTCACATATTCAGGCTTATTAAGCAGAGCTTGTGACTTAATGAAAACGAGAATCCTTGGTTTTGTGTGGAAGTAGCCAGCTGTCTGGTTGTCTGCTGCTTAGTTCCAGACTCTGTCATTTGGACTGAAATCTCTGAGTGCTGTCGTGGGGTTGCCTGCGTTTCCGCTCTCTGTGTTCAGTTTATTCTCTCCTTTCTCTGGGTAGGTTTTTACCTGTAACCAAGCTGCAGCCCAGGGACATTTTAATCTGTGACCCGAAGAAGGTAGGGGCAGCTTAGGTTTACCAGAAGCATGTAAACCTCTCTGCCTTTTGCTCACATTTTAACGGTGACAGGGAGTTGTCACTAGGAAACAGCCTCTCAGCTTGGGAAAAGGCCCTCTTGCTTTTCAACTTGAAAGAGGAGGTGGTGGGATTTTTGTTTGGAGACCAGAGAAGGAGAGTGGCAGAAGCAGAAACGCGACAGTCTTCAATCCTTCAGTCGGAGAAGCCCTGCTTCAGCATTTATCATAGTGACAGGAGACACTTTGAAATGAAATTCGTACAAAATAGGAGACCAGCACTTAGAATCAGGAAGCAAGTGATGAAACCGCTCGTGAAAGTCCCCAGTGAGAAAGGGTGCATTTATTTTAGCTGATTTGTTTAGTAAAACTATTTCTAAATTAAAAAAAAAAAAACAACAGTCACTTCCTTGGTATCCACAATTTGAACATTTTGTCATGTACATTCTATATTATCATGGAAGTACGTTTGCACATTACTTTCTTAGATATTAATAGCTCCTTATAGGTCACCGGCCTTTGTACTGATAATCAGATTTCATTTTGCCTCATATTGACCTGCATTTGTTTGAAAGGCTTTATGCAGCAAATGCAGAGGAGATGCATTTGCTTCTACCTCTAAACAACTAAGGTTTAAATAATGCATTTCTGTGAGTAATCTATTAGAACAGCACTCTTGAGAAGTGTTGTGTATGAATGGATTCTGCATTCAGAATATGCGTTTGCTGCCTCTCTCCCACTAATTACTTCTTTCTTTGTCTTACCTCTAATTTGCATTGCTTAAGCAGAAGAGGGGATCTTAGCTGGCTTTTTCTTTTCCACAAATCCTTATACTTAGTCGCTGCAACTGTAATGTAGACTTCAGCTCATTTCTGTTAAAGGAAAACTGCACTGCCAAGGAAAAGATGCGCACTAATCGCTACATCTAATTACCAATAAGAGTAAATCACTAAAAACAAATTAAGTATCTTAAATAAAATGGAAAATAAAAGCAATTAACAATCAAAGAGGCGAAGTGTTAACATCTTTCAAGTCTGTTTCATGTGCTAATTGAAGGCAGTGTGAGTTTGAATGGCTGGCCAAACCGGGGGTTAGCAAAGCTTTTTCCCCATGGAACCATTTTTTGAAGATTTAATCCGCAATGATGAAAAACAAATCATAATAAAAACACCGTCTATTCTAACAATTATAAATATCTTTTGAAAATTAGAAAACCTCAGGTACCCTTTCTGTTGGGCTCTGTGGACCTACTCACACATTCTTTTCCTTCTTAGCCCAGGATGGAGATGATTTTCAAATCACTGTAGCCCTAATTTAAATAAACCGGAAGCCAATGAAAATTTATACTTGACCTTAATCTGAAGAGGTCTGAAATAAGATTATTACTATCCAAATCCTCTCCTCCTTTTCTTTGTACTGTCTTCTGTATTTTCAAATGCATGCTAGTCTTCTGATGTTAAAGCCAGCAGTGAAGTGAGGTTTTTAATCACTGGTTCAAAAAAAATGTGGCCAGAGGAATATTGTTTTTCCTCAGAAACTTCTGATCATGTTTTCACCTGGTACTTTTCTTATTTTTCTGTTTAGTGCCATTGAGTGATTTATAATACTTCCCATACGTACCCTAACCAAAGCTGTGGTGTGCCTGCAGGTATTGAGGTAGAATTGAGAGCACAGAGGGGGTTCTTTCATTGAATGTTGATATAGAAAACTTGCCTTTAATAATGTTTGTATCTTTTCTCTTGTGCTGTGGAGTTCCATTTGCTCTTCAAGTGCATTGTCTATTCTTGATATATATGAAAAAAATTCAGAAGGTTTTAAAGTTAATTTCTAAGGCGGAGGGTACAGGAGAAGAGAGAGAGATGGGAGATGGAAATTTGGTCTGGGAAAATTTAAATACTGAATAAACTTACCCACTTAGTTCCATTCATTTACCTAGAATCACTTGATACCCGTGCCCCCCTCCCCCACTGTTAGATGGTTCCACTACACCCTGAACTCTAGGATCAGGAGGTGTGAAGGAGTCCAGTGTTCTGATTCAGTAGCTAGGTCTCCTGTTACCTTTACTGCCTCAACTCAGAAATCCGAGTCTTTGCTTGTTTGCTCGTTTGCTTGTTTGTGCCAGGTGCCCACATGTTCTATGTAGCATAGCCCATTCTTCCATTTCTACTTTTAGGATCCTGCTGGTTACCTGAGATCCTATGGGATTTTCTAATACTATGCTCAGCCCACTAGAGACTCCCCCAAATGGCAGGTCTGTTTCTCATCACCTGATAATCCCTGCCACCGTGATCACTCTCATCAGGGCCTTCCTGGGTTGCTGTACGTTGGTCTCTGCTCCAGGCTGTGGCCTGCTGGGGTGTAAGCCAGCCTGCCACCGCCCCCCGCCCCATGAAAGTCTAGCACAGTGAGCCACTGGCCGGGAGTTGCACTTCAGTCTTTAAAGTCCGACAAGGAGTGAGCACTCGCCGGAGGACATAAGAACTTGTCAGTGGACTGAATGCATCCCCAAGTAGTAGCCAGGAAAGCAAATTCAGGATAATTATTGTAAGAAATTCAGAGTTAGTGAAGATTTTGAGTTTTGCCTTTTTGAAGAGTGACAGGTATTCTGTGCACCTGTATTTTGGGTTGAATGGACCACACAGGACTGGGGGGGGGGGAAGAAGCTGGTTAGTGGAATGTCCTTTTCTGTGGACAGAAGACAGGTCCTCAAGAGCCATCACCTTTTCTTTGTGTGAAAGGTCAGCACCCAGCGTGCTCTTGGCTCTGCTTCAACCAGGAGCCATGGACTGGGCTCTACAAGCCTTCACAAGAAGAGGGCTATGCCCAGTTGTGCCGTCTTCTCTGCCCCACTCTCCTGGATCAGCAGGAGCAGATGTTAGCTATACCCAAGGTACTGGGGAGGAATGAAGATGCCAGCCTTGGAGGAGGACTTAGAGAGGAAGGAGGACGTAAGAGAGAAGAAAGAAGATGAATGAGGAAGAGGATAAAAGGAGAGGTGATTAACACTGAAGTCATGTCTATCTCTTTAGAAAGAAGACTATTATTTATAATGGGCTCTCATTATTTTTCTATGTAAGACAAATCTATGCTATACCTATATGTGTAAGAACTCTGTGAAAAACAATAAAAGCCCCACTTAAAATAAGTTTATCTCAGTGATTTTCAACGTTTGTCTTCTCATGGTACACATAAACTAATTACTAAAATCCTATGGCACACCGAAAAATACAGTTTTTGCCAATCTTAACAAAATGGGCATAATTTCAATTGATCTATAAAAAGTAATAATAGTAATTACCTACCCTTTTTGCTCCAAAGTGACTTTTTAAAAATTCAGGTGCCTGTACTTGTATATAAGGATATCTGGTACCAGAAATTAACCAATCAGGTGCAGCCTTATTATGTGACATGCCCAGTAAGATGCAGCTCTCTGTTACATGACCTATGTATTTATGGTTTAAGACCAGACATTCACACCAGACAGGTCTTATTGTGTTGGCTTTTGTGATATTTTTTATTTGATAATCTAAAGGAAAAGAGGTTAGTACCCCCAACTAAATAGTCATGTGGCAGGCCAGTTGAAAATCACCGGTCTGATCTCTCTGTAGATCAGACCTTCCTCTACTTCATCAGTGTGGTTAATTTCTTTGAACCAGTGTCAACCAATTTTGCTGAGGCTAGACTATACCTTGGATGATAATGTTACCTGGACACTTGCCCAGGGGTGAGAGCAGACAAGTTCTCCATACCTCTCCCATCCCTTCAATTTGAGTACAGTCCAGGAGCAGAATATGCAAAACTGTGTCTAGTTGAAAACATAGATAATGGACAGAAATGCAAACAGGGTCGTAATATATGAAATACAGAAATGAAAGTTTGGAGACGGCCTTGGGAATGTCCTGGGGCAGTGTGACAGCCTTCTATTATAAGCCAGCCCATCTTTCAAGACCTGCAAAATAAGCTGTTCATTTGGAAGGAGCTGTTTGAAAAACCAAGGGGTATGGCATTGTGCCTTTATGAGGAAATGAATGTACTCTTAAGAATACCCTCACCTTTTTTAATAGTGTATATTGCATGGGCTGTTCTGTTCTTCAGGAAAGATGATTAACAGCCCCCATCCATCACACTGTGCAGTTTGGTACATCCGAGTAGCAGAGAGCTTATAAAATATACTTGGCAATAAGTCACAAAAACATTCGTATTTTTAATAACATTTTTGAAGGAGAAAAATCTGTTTTTCAATAAATTCTGGCATGGCTTCCCTCTAGATTTTATTTCTCATTTAAAATTATCTTGGGGTCGATTTTTTTTCTGTTCATTGGCTTTTTACTGGTTTATGCCAAATATATTTCAGAGCCAATTGAAAAGAGGACTAGGGTATGAGCAGAGAATTCCAGATTTCCTTCTATTTCTGCTTTTGGTTGTGATGGAATTAACATCAATGTAGTCAGTTAAATTTCACTGAAATTTTATAGTCACTGTTACTCATGATCAGGTAAAATTACTTCTCAGCTCAACACCTTCCTATGTTACTGCCCTATATATTTGGTTTTTCTTTAGGAAATATTTCTATTTACTGCTGTGTAAGTTGTAGTCTTTTTAAATAAAATAATAGGTCGCTACCATTTTTAATGGTAGGATACTAAATTCATTATATTTAGTCACACCTGTTATTGGAAACTCCCTGTCCCTGCTTTTTTAAAAACACAATTTATAATTACAGTAAATAATTGCTCAGAGCCAACAAGTGGATGCCGTATGATACCTGCTGAGGGTGATGCTCATTGTAGAAAATCTCTCCCTGCTCCATTCCGAAGAGGTTGACACATTATTCCTAAGTGACAGGGCCTTCTTTGTTCAGGGTCAGATTCAAGTTCCTAATAAATATAAGTGGATTATGCTATCTAGGAAGTGAAAAAGGAACTTTTAGAAGTCTTTGAAATTCATTCTTATATCTGAAAGAAGAGATGAACTTAAACCCCATCTTTTATTCTTCATACCCCCGCCACCAGTTAACATTATACTAAGTCTACGAATATAATAACATACATGTTCCTGCCCAGAAAGAGGTCCTACAGGATTTTATAATGAGACATTTTTAAAGCAAGGAAAAAGTTACTAGATACACAAACCTTCAAAGCCAGTGAACGGGTACCCTGGTGGGAGACAGGTAAAGCTAACTCTCTTTTGTTTATTGTAATGGGAGGTGTCATGTACCAGCTGTTGGGATTTTCTTCTCTTCTAGCAAATAGAACTTTCATTCAATTAAACAAAATCCATGTTAAAATGTGGATGGCAGAATAGTGGAAAAGCCAGGCAAGGAGAAAGAAGGCCCTTAATCCACTAAATAAATACCTTTGGTGCTATTTAGTTAGATTTTGAGACTTCATGATTGTTTCTAAAATACTTTGTTGCTGAATCCTACATTTCTTTTAATTGGACATTTGAGAGATATTTTGAAGGAAAAATCAATAGGACTTTGCAATGGATTGCATACAGAGGGTGAGAGCAGGAGGCATAAATGATGGCTGCGTAAATGAGGGTTTCTTGCATCCTTGAATGAATGATAGTGGTAGTCAAGTAGCAGGCTAGTCTGACAATGAGAGGGGACTGGGTTTGGAGGAACATGATCTGGATGTTAGCTTTCAGGTATGGGGGGTGACTTGCAGTACCTGGAGACATCTCAATAGAGATATCACATGGGGAATTAGGTGTACAGACCAGGTGTACAGGTCTGGACTACATGGGAAGGGCCTGAGTAAAGATATAAATTGTGACTGTGTGGATATAGGAGTAATTTCAGTCATGAGTGTGAATGAGATTATTAAATGACTCATCAGCTGGTAAGAAGATGAGCCTGTGCAGAAGGTAGAGGAATAGCCCAGGAAGTGGGAGCAGGGGTGTCATGGCACCCAATGCAGGAGAGCGTTCAAGACCAGAGGAATTCACAACCCAGTCAATGAAACGTGTGTCTTTTGCATTAATTCACACACAGATATTGGCAACATCAGAATCTAAACTTTGTAGAAAATCAGCTGTGCTTTCAAAGGGAAGGATGTGTCCTGGCCAACTGGTGAATGTTTACCACCAGGACACAGCAGAAGCACTGCCGGCCTCTCCTTTCCATGAATCCTTTCTCCCTCACCCAGAATAATTTTGCTTTAACATCACCAGGTGGGACATGTATCTAGTTCATTGTGCCATTCTTTCTATCTTGTCTGGGATCATAATGATCTTCCCTTTTGTTGACAATTTCAGTAATGACAGGAAAACACTATTTTTGCTGAGGTATCCTGGTTTCCAGCAGTTTCCTGGGAGAAAGCATCAAACTCCCACAATAAAAAGTTACAGTCCAAATTTAATAAATGTATTTTTAAGAGATTGGTTTTTTGTGGGTTTTTTTTTTTTGTCTTTCATGAAGAAGCAGTGGGGCCTTTATTGAACTAATTCCAATGGTAGAACTCTTGATAGAGCAATGGTGGTTGAGTAGAATGAACATCCTTACCTCATGGAAGGTGCAGAGTGTGACACAATTAGTCAGATTGTAATCCTGAAAATCCACCACATAAGCACAAATAAATTCATAATAGTAGCAATTGCTGTTCATTGAAGCTTTTCAGTCCATGGCAAAAATAGACATTCAATAGATTGCAAGATATTTTCCCCAATATGCCAGTTTTGAAATTGAAAGTAAAAGACACTTACTGGTTATTTGGGAGGAGGGGTATGAGGTAAGACAAAATGTGAATATCTAAATAATTCACAGTTCATTAAGTAAATTTACTTTCCCCATGTATCAATAATTTCTATCACTGAAGATAGGACAGGTGCATATGCTCTGGATTCTGTTGGCAAGTTAAACTGTCTTACTCCCTGAGTCTTGCTTATGGTATAGGTATTCAGATTTTTAAACAATACGGACTTCTCTTCTGGCCTCAGAGCAGATGGCTGCCCGGAACTTGTGTGGCGATGTGTGCTGTTTGTACCTGAGGCTCTGGGCCCAGCTATCTCCCCTGCCCCAAGTTCAGCCACCCTTGTGGTTTTAGACATCATCTACACTGCACTGACTTCCAAATCTTTATCTCCAGCCCCTCTTTTTGCTTGAATTTTAGTAATTTTCTACTGGACACCTCTTCCTATATGTCCTACAGGCAGCCAAATTTCATGTGAAATGGAACTTGTAACTCCCTCCCTCTCTTAATGTGTTTCTCTCTAGTAGTCTTACAAAATCACCCAAGCAATGCATAAGAGTCCTTTCTCTCCCTCAGTACCCACAGCACATGAGGCCCTTTGTCCCATACGTATTTCTTCCTGAATACTGATTATAAAAAAATCAGTCCCCTTCTCTTAACTGTGCATGGACGGACCATCTCTCCCTGGCACATTTGCAGTAATCTCTTCAACTACTTTCCCTGCCTCCACACTGAAGTCACTGATTTTTCTAACACGTGGGTCCCATCACGGCACTTCCTATTTGAAATTCTCCAGTACCTTCCCTTGGCCTACTGAAGTTTCAACTTCTTAGCATGTCCTAGAAGTGGGCCTCCTACTGCTTAGTTAGCAACTTGTGTACACTCTACCCCCAGCTACACAAAACCATGTATCAGTGTTTGAGGAAGTCCGTGCCTCTGCTCCGCCACCCACAGCCACCTACATCCGTGCTTTCATCTTGGAGCTTCTGCTCCTTACTCAGGGTCCACCACAGATGTAATGTTGCCCCGATAGCTTCCTATGAGTTCAGGGCTAAACTTTTTCCTTTGTCTTTTTCCATGATATTGTATATGCACATAGTGAATGCATTTTTAATACATTTAATTAACATTTTAACATTTAAGAGGCAGTATAGGCTGGTGCTTTTTTTAAAAAAAAAAAAAGCAGAAGAGTTTTTATCTGTTTGAAACCTGATTTCACCATGAGCTGTGAAACTCGAGTTCTTTGACCTCTCTGAACCTCATTTACTCATCTGTAAAATGAGACTCTAGTAGTGCCTACCTCAAAGGGTTGTCATAATTATCTGAGATAACCTAAATAAAGCACTTGGAACATTAAATGCAACACTGTGCCTGGTACACATTTATATTTGTAGTGGTGGTGATATTTCTCTTTCCTTTGAGATTGTCAGTTCTAATAACTGGTCCTTAGTAGAAGCTCAATAAATATTCCAAGAATAGATAATAAGTGTGTGAATTTACACTAGTTTAATCTTTGGGCCCAAAGATTAAAATAAAATCTATTCTAAGACATGATATTATTGCAATCAGAGGGATAAAATGATGGGGTGGGTATCTTAAAATTTGGATGAGCAAAATGTAATAACTTCTAAACTTATCCTGAAATGTGAGAAATTCGGGTTATGATTTTTATGGTCAGTCACTCTGTTTTCATTCAGCAAAGCCTGGGAAATATTTCAACAAAGAAACATGGACTGGCCTCACCCTTTGGCTCTGAGCGTTTGGTCTCCACCTTTAATCTGACCATCACTGCCATTGGCTGGTGTTTCCATCAGACCCTGTTTAATGTGCCATAAATTATATTAGGTTACACAATTTTGTACATTTGGAGGAAAGTAATTTTGAAAGAGTTTAATTCTTCTGGTATTTCTAACTGATTTGCTTGCCTTTTGCCATGCCCTATAAACTAATATAATCCCCTGTCAGATGCTGAAACTCTGTGATCTTCAGATTTAAAAATAAAAGGCCAGTTTTTATTTTCCAGGAAAAAAAACATACAAAATGTTCTGGTGAAGCTTACCTCATGAACTTAACATATTTACAAGGAATAGTGAAACTTAAGAAATAACCTTGAACTAAAAAAAAGTCCACTAAGGATACTAAGAAAAAAGACCATTAAAAGTACATTTTCTAATAATGCTGTTGGAGTTGATAAGCAGAAGAGTCTTCTGAGGAAATAATGGAACGTCCTGAGCCTTAGCATCAGTGTGTAATCTGTGGTGCAGACGCTTCCACAGCGTGGGGCGGGCACAGGTGACATGGTGAGAAGTACGACACAGGAGACACTGGGGCCCACGGCCAGTTCACCTTCTCTGAAGATTCACGTTCACGGAATGAAAACCCTGGTTCAGCTGAGATGGAGTGCAGCCAAGCGTCTCCTTTCCAACACCGCGATTCCACGATTAGCCAGCCAGAAGCAGTACTCTAAATACCTATCCAGTTGGGCTAATGGGGACTGAACCTTTAAGTCTAGAGCAATCAAGACATCTCGAGATTTCCACTGGGTGAAACGCGAGAGTCGACCTTTTTTGCGATCTACAGTAGTGATTAGAGCACAGATTCCAGAGCCAGACTGTCTGGGTTGTCTGAGGTCTTGCGGCTTCCTGGTTGTGACTTTGACTTAGTCCATTTCTTTAGGGCTCAGGTTCCTCATCAATAAACTGGAATGATTAATTACCTTTCTCAACAAGGTGGGGTAGAAATTAAGTGAGATCATGTGTTTGTAAAACTGTTCAATAGTTTCTGCAGAGTCAGAAGTGTAAGCTGATGTTTCTGTTGCCTTTCAGGATGAGTCAGCCATGACTTGGTCTCCAAACCTTCAGTGACCCCGAGTACCTCCTCATCCCCGGCCCTTTTTCACGTCAGTTGTGTTTACCAGCTACCCACTGAAGGTCAACACTTGGTTTTCTTTCGGGCTCTGCATACCTTTACCCAACTTGTTTTCTCTTTCCTTTGGTCCACTCTAAATGTTCTTTTTCCTGTGTTTCTTTAGTCAGTTCAGTCATTCTCCAGCTCTTGCTGCATCAGCACTCTGGGCTTCCTGTGGTTCTTGAAACCCAAAAGCCCATCTCTGCCCCAGGGCCTTTGCATGTGCCCTTCCCTGCGCCACAGCGCTCTTCCCCAGATAACACTTAACTCAGAAGCCTCCTCACCTAGTTTGTATTGCTGTCTCAACGTTAGGTCTTTCTTGACTGCTCTCTGCAATGTTACATCCCAGTCACACTCTTCTTCCACCTTCTCATGGATTTCCTCATAGCCTCTACCATTTATTACCTGACTATAGTATGGTGTTCATGCACAGATTTTTTTTTAATGAAAAAAACCTCAAAACAAAGCATATATAAACAGTGCCTTACCTGTTTTGATAGAAAATTATTACTGGGTTATCTGGGCTTTATATTTCAAAGAATTGACATAAGGTCCTTGTCAGTCCTGTGTATGTACCTTATCAGATATGCCCTGATCATTTTAAGAAGGTCCTAGCTGTTTTAAGGACAAACTAAAGTGAAAAAGGACATTTAAACTCAGAACTTAGTTATCTTGGAGTTTTTTCAAAATCCTCACCTGAAGTTCTGTTTATTGACTGTAGGGAGAGAGGAAAGGGGAGAGAAAGAGAAACATCGGTATGAGAGAGAAACATCAACTGGTTGCCTCCCATATGTGCCTTGACCTGGGCTCAAACCCACAACCTAGGTATGTGCCCAGATCAGGGATCCAACCTGCAAACTTTTGGTGTACAGGATGATGCTCCAAGCAACTGAGCCACCCAGCCAGAGCCATCTTGGCACTTTTAATACTAATTTTAGAACATAAGCAATACCTGTTTTGCACAGAACTGTGGAATGGGGACAAGGGTAAGCATCCTCAGAGTATTTGAAGTAGATGTCTTAAGCCAGGGAATGGAAGTTCATAGAAATTAAACAGTGAATACCATATAGAGCAGATAATCATTGCTTGTGTTTTTGACATCTTGATAGGGAATCAGGGTTAGAGCCACAGGTTTATTTACTTTGAAGGGAGTACTGGCCCTCAGACCATGGCTGCCCAAGGTGCAGGTGTCTTCCTGCTTCAAACATACTCTGAACCTCCCTTCAGAAAAGTTGTGTCCTCCCTGCTTGAGTATCTTCCTCACACAGGTGAACCCATGACTCTCCTTTCCCTGCTGCGTTTCCTCGGCCAGTTCTGCTGCAGAGGGAGCAGAGCCCTTCCAGAAGTCCCTCTTGAATTGGGCTCATGCTTATTTTAAGCTGAGACTTAGGTTGTTTTCATTAGTGGCCTGCTCTGCACCGTGACCAGTTTCCTTTGTGGCTCAGGCAGCCTAGCACACTGTCCTGCCTGGCAGTGAGTGACTGGCTACAGTAGCCGTGTTGCCAGCTTGCCATCCAGGATGGCCTGGCAGGCAGCCCTAGCAGCGAGGCAGGCTGGGTGGGACCTGCGCAGACCCGAAGGCACACCTGACGTAGGAAAGTAGACCCAGAGGGTCCAGGCAGACCTGACATGTGGGCTGTTGCCCCAGATACTCCCAGTTTGCCACAAGAACCAGCGATCTAGACTTAAGGTGAAACCTAAGTATTTGCAGCTAATTCAAGAACATGGTTTAAGCTGGTTGAGATGCATGGGCCACCAGCTTGTGGCCTTGGTTCTTGAAAACAGATTTTATCCTTATTCCAGAGCTCACTGTAACGGAAAGTATTCCAAATCATCATCCTACTTCTAGGACAAGGACAACGGATTTGGGCTAAGCAAGTGTGTGTGTTTGCACCCATGCCTGTGTATGTGTTTATAAGTATAAGTGTAAATACATACACTTCTGATCTTCTAGTAATTTTCCACCCACCAATAGCCACCTTTTCTTTTCCGAATATCCCATGGATTTGGGAGCTGAGACCACAAGCCTATCAGAGACTTAGAGACTGCAGGAAACACGACATAGCCATAGTAGGGCTGGTTTTAGTTCAAATGTACACCTACAGCAATCTCAAGTGTCTGGTAAATACTTACTGATTGAATGCCATTCTGTGTTTTAACCAAACGTGTTTATGGAAGGTAAGATATCTCACCTCTCACATATCCTCTTACAGTTTTGTAGTCTACTGCTTTGGCCTTTTAGACCTTAATCCTGTCCTCATTGCAACGTCCAAAGCAGCAAGCCACACCACTGACCCCCGGTTTTCCCCTCTCCCTGTGCTCCCTGGCTCCTCTCCCACCCCGTTCAGGTGCGCAAAGGTGGGTCATACAGCCATTCTTCTCCGCATGGCACCTCCCTGTGATCAGGCCATGCAAGGACACTCTGCTTTCATTTTGCTTTCCCTCTCAGCCCCTGTCCCTGTTCCCACTCTCTTCAGAGGTCACCACTGTAATGCATCGAATGCCACCTCAGATGTGTGTGTGTGCTTGAAAAACACAAATTTGCATGAATGAATTTTATAATACAAACGGCATTATGGAGTCTGGTTCTTCTCTTTCCCCACACCTCCAGCAGTCAGTGCTGATCTTAGAGCTACTGACTTTGCTGGACGTCAGTCTTATTTCTTCTTTCTGGCTGCCACATGGCACACCATCATATAAATGTAACACAGTTGATTCATCCCCGTAGTAATGATCACCCTCAGTTGCCTCCAGTTTCCAGATGTCCCAAATAGCGCTCTGATCCATGTCCTCCTTTGGCCTTGTGGGTGTGTTTGTGGGTTCCAGTCTCAGGGCTGTGGGGTGTGAGCACGCTTAGCTCCACCTGGTAGAGAAGGTTGCTCTCCAGGATGAGGGGACCAGTGCATCCTCCCAGCAGCTGGGACTGAACCTTGCTGTGTCCCCACATCTCCACGTGGCACTGTTTGACCTTCTAGCTCTAATCGGATAGCTGTGTCATTGTCATTCTAATTTGCATTTCTCTGATTACTAGTGAGATTGAACTTCTTATATATTGGGTTGGCCACAAAGTCCTTTTAGTTTTTTCCATAAAATAAAAGACACACTTTTCATATTCACCAGTAACTATTGGTTTGGATATTTTGATTATGTTGGGTATCTCCTGCATGGAATAATGTTGATTATTCTCAGTTAATGTCTCAACGTGATTGCTATCAACTTCAATTGGTCTACTTGACCATGGAGCATTGTCCAGTGAGAAATCTCCAGCATGAAATTTCTCAAACCACTTTTGACATTCAGTCAGTCACAGCACCTTCTCTGTACACTACACAAATCTTTTTTGCATTTCAGTTTCATTTTTACCTTTCTTGAAATAATAAAGGATAATATGCAAAAAAATTCATATTTTCTTCCATCTTCAATATTAAAATACCCACATAAAAATTCACCAATTTTGATAAGTTTTTTTTAATGCATGCTGATATGGCAGCTGTCACAATGCCATCTAACAATATTGTTTTGGATAAAGTTGAAGACAAGTAAGTACTACTAGAGCCATCTTATGGAAAAAAGATGAACTTTTTGGCCAGTCCAGTGTTTCTCAGCCATTAGAATTTGCCCTTCTTTGAACTGCCTGTACATACTTTAAGCACATTTTTCTATTGGGTTTTTTACCTTTTTTCTTGCTGATCTTTTGTATAGTCTGGATATGACTCCTTTGTTCGTTTTTAGAGATGACAAATATCTTCTGTCCATTTCATCTGTGGTGTTTTTGTTGTAAGCCAGTCCATCTGTGTATTTTTTATGACCTAAAAAAATCATGTTAGAAGAACCTTTCCTTATCCCAAGCTATCACAAATATTTTCCAGTAGCTATTTCTGTTAGCTTCACGGTTGTATTTCACATCTAGACCTTTACAGCATTTGAAGGGGAGGTTTTGGGGGATTCATTTTGTTTTTACAGTGGTGAGGGACTAGTCTAACACTTCCTCTCTGCAGTAATCTAGCTTTTACAATAGTATCCCCTAAATAATCCATCTGTTTCCCTCCCACTGGTATTGCTACCTCTCTCATTTAACAAGTTGCCACATACACATGGACCCATTCGAGGACCCTGATTCTGTTTCTAGAGCAGCACCCAGACTTGGGCCTCCTTGGGCACTAGAACCCCTAGAATATCAGGCACCCGGGGGATGGACTCAAGGAGTTTTCCATGTTGAACTTTAAAGCCAAAAGACCTTTAAATCTGATCTACCTCATGCTCTCGTTTTTATGTGGAGTCAAATTTAGATCATGCAAGGCTGTGACCGGGTCTACTCCCACGCAGCCCAGTGCCTTCCAAGTGACCCCAGGCCGCCTCCCTGCTCCCAGGACAAAGCAGGCTGTTTCTAGCCTCACTTTCTACCCCTGCATGTCACAGCTTTGTGACTTTGTTGAGTGACCTTGTTTAGTGACCAACTTTTTTGCTATTTAGGCTGATGGTTCTTCTTAACTACAGGATGCAGATGCTTTGTGTTTTTCCTCCTTCCCTCCCACCCTCCCTCCCTTCTTTTGTAGCAAAAGAGAATTTATTGGCACCAGTCTAGGAAGCAAGTGGGAATCAAGGCAGACTGGAGAGCAAAGATGACAGGAATGGTCTCTCAATGCTTTGTATTTTAATATATGCCTCAAAAAAATAATCTCACTGTTACTCCTTCCTAAATGCACTGTATTTAGATGCATTACAAGGATATGCTTCTCTGTGTGAAAATCCTTCTTTCTTTCTTCCGCTCAAGTGGAACAGAATAAAAAATTGTTCTGGAACAAAAAGAATTTGAAGAAGCCACTCAACTCCTTGCTCTCTCCCCATCCTCTGCCTAAAACAAACTCTGCCTAGGCACCTGCATCATTTCTTTCCTTAATACATTATGAATGTGTTAATTCATGTAATAGAAACAGAGGAACTCTAATCAGGGGTAACAAACAAAGGCAGAGAAATCAGACGTGAAGGGAAGCGGGGGGCTTGGTGACTGCTGCTTGCTGCCCAGTGACCAGTGAGGAATGAGGGCAGGGAGGCAGCCGGAGCGATCTCGCCCGTGTTCTCCAAGGTCACTGCATTCTCAGCAGTGCCCCAACAAAGGACTGCTTCTTCTAGAACACTAGATTAAACGTGCCAAAGGGAGAGTCATCTAGTTCTGTTTCTACTCATGTCTCAGATCTGCAAGCTTGGCCTTCGCTGCCTCCTCGTGTACCGCCTTGACCTCCACAGCGAGGCCTCAGCCCTTGAGAAGGCAGCAGGCACACACGCTGGACTGTGCCCTGTTTTCAGAACGGCGTAACTACAGGGATGCGTAGCGAGGCCTGTTGGGAGTGGGGCTGGGGGGTCGGAAGAGGACCAGCTCCGCCTGGGGGACGTTTGGTTAGGACGTGCTTTTCTGTTCTGTTGTCTGCCTCTGACCCAGGAGCTGTCATTTGGGAGTAAACTGAAATCCTTTGGTGAAATAATATATAGCACTTATGAATGGAATAATTTTTTTCACTCAAGGGCTCAAAAACCTTGTAGGCCTCCTAATATTAATCTTCATCTTTCTGCTGGGTGCTTTTTAAATTTTTTTAAATTTCCTTGTTATAGATGGGCAAAATGACCAAACAAAACCATTGAATACCTGACCCCTTGAACTCCTGACCCCCTCCGCTAGGTAGGTCATCTAGTGATACCTGAAAAGGAAGTAGCCACAGACAGTAGATGCCACATTTTGAGGCTTTTGTTCATGGTGAATGTTTGTCAGTCTTATTAAGACTGATTCATAAGAAGAACCAGTTTAGGTTTTCTTTGATGCACCTTCAGTGAAATCTGCCTCATAAACTTGGAAATGTTTTTCTTCCCAGCAATGTCTAACAGAGCTGTAGAGGAAAGCTCTTTCCAATTATAAAGAGGATTTATTTTTTTCTCTTTCTTTAAATGGGAAACTGTCCC
The DNA here is from genome assembly GCF_004126475.2 of Phyllostomus discolor. Classification (NCBI taxonomy): domain Eukaryota; kingdom Metazoa; phylum Chordata; class Mammalia; order Chiroptera; family Phyllostomidae; genus Phyllostomus; species Phyllostomus discolor. The sequence continues at coordinate 73,113,091 of NC_040903.2, forward strand.
TGGTATATGGGTGGAAAAAAGATTCCAAATGCTTGTCTGATGTGAAAGCATTCTCCCTTTTACTAAGCAACTTGCCCTTATGCCATAGAGGTTACGGATGAAAAATGATTGAAATCGCATGAATGGATCTTCCCATGCTGTGTCTGTGCTGCAGGCAGATGCCCCGAGTTGGTGGTGGGCATGTGGAAACTCAGAGCATTTCCACAAGCAATTTGAGAACAAGCCAGTACTTCAGACAGTCAGTAATGTATTTTAGAAAGAGACTCCTCATGTAAAGCAGTGGAAGTTGCAATGTATGTAGTCAGTTGATTGTAATATTCAGATACTTTGGGTAGCAGAGGCCTATTCTGTAACAAGAAGTCAACCTGTATGGCAGGCCAGGTTTTTGTAAAGCAAACATACTAAATATTTTGGGGATACCTCAGAGTAACTTTTTTAAAGCCTGCTCACCTGTTTGTTTCTCATATCCATTTTTGGCTTTTGAGGGGACCCCCTCCGTATTTGTATGTTTAAATAGACATGAATTTTTGAAGTGCTCTGTCTCAGTGCAAATTCTGAGCTCACACTTTTTGACATACGGTTTTTGTATTGGATGTTAATGTCTTTTCAAGAAAATCTTGCTGTGTGGGCTCTTTCATATCATTCTTCATTCAGCCATGGAGACACACTAAGCTTTTTAGTTTCTTCAGGCTGTATCACAAGGCATGGAAGAGGTCATTAGCTGGGGCTGCATACAGAATTTGAGATTATGGGTTATTCGATATGGAAAAGTGAATCTGAAACTCCTACAGGAGTTGCAGATGAGGCCAGGCTTACTCCTACTAAAGTGTACATATACAGACATACATACACGGCACATGTGTGCCCTGACCATAATTTCTCACACAGACACACGTGCACACATTTAAATTAGAGAGATTGTAGTTATTGGTTGAGCTAGTACTGACTCATGGAAAGGAAGGATTAAAAATGGGCCGTGTTTATGGGTTTTTGTTTATATATTTTGTAATAGAAATACAATACATGTGGTGGGTAGCCAGAGAGATGTCTTTACATTTATTTAAGGAAAAGTTCAAGTGGCAGTAAACTATGGACAACATCATTTATTTGGGGGAAAGCAGTAGTAATGATGCATTTTAATCTAGGCATCTGTGAGGCAAGAGAAGTTTAGGCAACAAAAATGATTTACAGACAAAGACGGGGCAGTGTAAATGAAGTTATAATGGAAGATAGTTTTGAAACTGAGTCATGATAAGTAAAAGCCTTGCCTTTCCATATCTGAAGCCTGTGTCCCAACCTAAAAAAACACTTCATCACCTTGCTATCAGTATTTGGAAAAGCCAGTGAACAAGGAAATGCAGTGTTTAATTATTCAGTAAATTAGTATCTTCTTAGTTGAAAACATGATGGTTTTAACCTGCTCTCTAACCCAGAGGCCATGGTGATTCTCGCCCAGGTAATATGAGTACTTTGTGTTTCTTGGAAAATGTTTCCAAAAGGAAAATCAAGGCTCTGTTCCATTTCACTGTTAAAATGGCGTTTTTAGGTTTTTTAAATTCATTGAGATTCCCATCATCAGCATCATCATTACTGATAATATAATTATCATCACCGCTAGATGGTGCGTGGGGAATTGGGGGCACCGAATATTATAGGAGTCATTCTCCTGGATGCTGTGCTATCACTAATTGGCTGTTCAGGGAATATAGAGATGTATCAGAGGGTGAAGGAAACGGGTGGTAACATTCGGTGGCCTTGTCTCAGTAATTAAAATTATGCCGCAGATAGTGGTAGAGATGGGCACGACGGGAGAGACAGCCCCGTCTCCCGTGTTTGTACCTGTAAATACACGTGCAGTTCTGAGGCAGGTAAACGGTGTCTACATAGCACAGTTGTCCTGTGTTGGAAGCAGGTATTCCTGAACTCAGAGTTGGAGAGGGTCTCTGCTTTTCTGGTAGAGCTGGGGTCAGAGACTCCCTTACTCAATCAACACCACAGTTTGTCTTGACCCGGGCCCCCCCGGCAGGCCCCCATCCCCTTAACTGCGTCGGGGTCCTGGCTTGTTCTCTCTGTGCAGCTGGCCCAGGAACGCCAGCAATGCAGTCAAAGTTCTGGCTTTGACAGGTGCCGTTTTCCGGGACCATCACTTCTTATTTTCTTCCTCTAGTGATTTTGGTAGACTTTAGGGAGTCTCTGCTGTCAGAAAGCGTACTAGCTCCTGGCTTCATGTATAACCTCTTGTGTCTGGCTTCCTCTGGACGAAAAATATAAGAGGAAAGAATTATGGATGGTTCAATTAAAGTAGTAATTGGGCAAAAACAACTCCTAACAAATTCAATTCTGGCAAATGCTTCTATGCTTTGATTATTATGTTGCTCGCATTTCTCCTGCTTAATTTTTTAAAATATGATATAATAGCTCAATTACAGGTTTCCCATTTCTCATTTGTCTTTCTAGCTGTAGTGCCTAGCACAGGGCCTGCTTACAGAACACAGTGGAAGTAAAAACAACAGATGAGAATGAATAACGGTCAAAAAGACATTTAAAAGTGTTTTGAATATGAAATGATTCCTTTCTATACAGAAGCATAATAAGCCGATAGTGTTTAGGTAAAATGCAAGGGAAAGCACAGATGTGAAGGGGCATTCATGAGGAGTACTGATGGTGTCAGTAAACAGCACGTTGAAGCAAATTTGACAGTTTTAGATGTTGTATCAAAGCTTTTGATTACACCAAATGTGGGTAGGTCACAAGTCACTTCGGCTATTTAAAACTAGCTGACACTCCCCCTTAGCTATGCTCTCAGAGTCATCAGTCAAAACAGGACTTGAAGATGTGTGGATGGAATTTCAGCACAGCCGGACACTGCTCGTGGTGGGAGGTTGAGTCAGTGGATGGTGGTGGTGGGTTTTGAAAAAACAAGGTTTATTAAGTGATTGTATCGATGTAATGGGTTGATAAAAGCCCTTTAATTCTTTAGACCTGAGAAATTTTAAATGTACCTTAAAGTCTTAGACCTCACAAAGGTGTTTGTACTCTAGAAGGACCATTACCTGGTCTAAACACCCACAGTAGAACATGCAGTAGTCTTAGTATAAAGCATATATTTTTAAGCTTTGATTAGCTAAAATGTACAACCAATACATCAAATTTTTGTTCAAGCTATCAGTGCGGTGGATAACTAACTTGATATATTTCTGTCCACTTTGTATCACCACTGGGTTCCTCCCAACAGGTAGCATACAGCTTCTGGCGCACAATAGGGGCTACGTAAACATTTTTGTGTGGATGAATCCAAACTACACACCCAGCAAATACAGTTTCCCCTACATAAACATGTGAAGGTGAACTCATTGCAAATTGTTCAATATGCAGATTAACCACATGGGTCTCTGGAGGTCAGGAAGCTAGAGCAGCGTGATGTATATCACGCACAGATTAAATTTTTTTCTAGCTTCATTTTGATTGGTAGCATCAAATCAGATACTAATGGACTTTTAATGGGTGAAGAGGATGTGTGTGTTATGCAACTTTTCATATCCAGCCCAGCAGCTGCCGAGAGCCTGATGCTACAGGCGGTTAACACATTTTTGTTGGGCGGTTGAAAAGGGGAAGGGAGGAATGCACTGGGCCATTAAGAATCCTTGCCCTTTCTGGTATCAAAAAGAAAAGCCTTGCTTGTAGTAGGAGGGAGTCGAATTTGTGAGTCAGAGGGACCCATTATCCGTATCTGCTGAAGGACTGTCAGATATGAAGTAAATTTAGAGACCTACTCGTCCCTTTAGCTATTCATCACTGGGGATTGGCTCTGGTGGCAGGCAGCCGTATTTTTAGAGAAGCGAATGATACGGAGTTTCTTCATGTACAGAACATTAGCTGATCCCATTACTCAAAGCTCCTCAAAAAGTCATAGCTGACACTTGACTGAGCTGCGGAGGAACAATAGACCTAAGGAACAAAATACTAAAATGCGTGATGAAAACATAGGTAGATTCAAGTTCCTCATCACCACAGTTAATCCAGTTTGGTGCTCCTCATTGTCAGTGGTATTAAAAACCTAATTTTCATAGGAATTGATTTTATGTGTGCCTCTTCACCCTATCATAGAGTGAAAAATAGGTTGATTTTCGTATTTTACACCACCCTCCTTTGAAATACATCTGACATTTATGCTGTAATGATTGGTGTGTGAAGACAAAGCACGAAGGACCTTTTTCCCTTTAGCAGTCAGCGTGGTGCTAGTATATTCTGGTTTCTGAAAGGCGAGTACAGGAAAATAGTAAGTAATTTTTTAAAAGGCCATCATCCTGTGGGATGGTATTAGTAATTTTGAAGATAAAATCCTTTTAATTAATGTATTTGAATCGCTTCTCTGCAAGAACTCTAGACCACAGAAATTTACAGATCACGCTTTCAGAAGAGCAAAAGACCAAGCCATGTGCAATTTTAACTGACAGTAAAAACTGGCCAGATCTTATCCAAAGTAGGTCTTTTCCACGTACATACTGAAGCTATGAGGTCATGGAAGCTGGGAGGACAACCAAAACCTGATGGCCAGGGCTGCAGGTCTCAAGCTGCATTGCACTGGTGGGGGCGGCAGTGACCACTTTGGCGGAAAGAGTTTCTTCCTTTGATCAATCCATGTAATTATTTGGTGAAATCAGTCAGCAGTTTTCCAAACCTCAGAGAGAGGAGAGACCCTAGGAGTCTGGGAAACAGGTTGGATATCCAATAGTGGTTGCTTTGCTTTTTAAAATCAGTGAGGAAAGAGGCCTGTATTTCTGTTGGTCATAATGGCAAGGAAAAGTATCAGGATTAGTTAAAAGGAACGTTTAATAAGATATCAGTGAGGTGATGTCTAACTTCATCAGTAAGTTGTTTATGTCAACTGGAGAAGAACACTCCACCTCACGGTAGAATAATGTATTCGTTCACTTGCCCAATGCTTACACAGCAGCTATTGTATAGCAGATATCATTCTAAATGCTTTACAAATGTTAACCCATTTAATTCACATGATAGTCACATGAGGTAGGTTGTTATTGCCCTCATTTTAAAGATAAGAAAACTTAGGCACAGAGACGTGAGAAACTTGTCCAGGATCACACAGCTAGTGATGGCAAAACTTGGGTTTGAAGCTGGGTGGTCTGGCTCAAGCCCATGACTATCCTGTTTCCTTCAAGCCTACCAGCCCTGGCTTGTAAACCACACAGTGACCAGTGATAGAGTTCCTCCCATTCCTTTGTATCACATCTCTCCCTTCACCTTTCTTCAAGGCCATTAAGAGATTCTATTGAATGTCAAATGGGCTGATTTAGAAGACCAGTCTGAGTTCTGACATTTAGTAGCTGTGTGACTTTGGAAGAGTCCCCTCTCTCAGTCACTTTTATTGACAAATGGGTAGAATGATGTAAATCTTATTGATGTCACAAAAGTCAAAATGTGCTGTAAGATGTAAAACACTGTAGAAACAGGTTAGGCATCGTGCAGAAAGACCCCTGGTTCTCTGGCGATGGCATCGTCCAAAGGGGCCTTGCTGTCTTCCTGCAGTTCCAGGTTTGCTGTCATTCCCTGCAGGTGCCCAGATGACCTCCTCCAAACCTGGGACTAATGTGAGGACATGCTGGACACTCATGATACATTCATGATAAAAAACAAAGACCACAGAGGTGACAGTATCATGAAATAAATGTGATCACTGCTCACATTAAAATGGAGAACGGAGTCTTCATTCTAGGTGATAAATAACACATTTGCTCAAATATTTTTAAAATGCATGACTCTCCAGACAGGATACCTTTGAGTGGCTCTTTCAGCTGACCCTGAGCGATGTGATACTGAACTTCCAACGCATCAGGCTTAGGTTGAATGGTATTCATCTTAGCTCCTCGTTCTGATCTTGTAAGAACTAACTCATGCATGCACAACATGATAGGCCATGTCACGCCTCACAGCCTTTTTCTGCGCTATCCTTTTATACATTTTTTATAAGGCACAATGTATTCAAAGCATTCTGCCTTGGAAGGCATTTTGCTCTAATGGTTGTGTAGAAGTGTTTACTCTCTGCTTCTATGTTTTTAAAAAACAAAAGGGTAATCAGAAGCATTTAATTGTCTTAGATGCTCTACAAATAGTAATTAAAAGCTTTCAGTTTTGCAGAAGTATAAGCATGTCTGTGAATTAAGTAAGGCCCTATGTCAAGCCTGATGTGAACAGCAGAGGTGATACAGTGTGGTAGTTAGTGCCGGACTGAGGGCTCCATGCCCCGCTGCATGATGAGTAAGCCCTATTTTAAATCACTATTGGTTCTTCAGCACTGTCTTCAGTGGTCCTGCTCCAAGGTGCAGTGTGCTGTTCTCAGGATGTCACCAGCTCTTGATTCTTGTTTTCATGGTAAGAGGCATGCTCAAAAAACCATGTCCATATCTTCCATTCCCAAAGTTTTAAGTGTCGATACCCAAGGATACGTTACTTCTATTGAAAGATTAGCATATTCAATACATAGTCCATAATGTCCCCATTTCATAGAGAGCAAAACTGAGACACAGCAGCCTTCAATTTTTACATGAGGTTATAGGTAGCCACTGGAAAAGTGGAAGTTGCTAACTTTTGGATTCTTGGCCTTCAGTTTTCCCGACCAATTCAATAGCCTCTCATTTGGGTGTCCAGGGAGATGTTAAACCACATAGATGTGTTAACTCATCCTATTCAAGGATGAGAAGATCAAAAGGCTGTCTGTTATTTTACAGCTCAGGAGTCACTTCTCTTGTCCTTGATTCGTCTGAGCAGGAGACAAGGAGGTCAGCAAACCCCGATTCTATTTTGGTCCTGACCAATGGCTGGTTGTTTGACCTTTCACAAGCCACTTAACTTCTCTGTCACTCTCTGTGAAATGAGGATGGAGGAGCCCTGGTGTCCTGCCTGTCGCAGAGGGTGACTTCATAAACAGAGGAGAGTGGAGGTGCTCAGACAATGGGCTGCTGGAGGCATTCCTGTGCCCCCATCCGGTTGACCACATACACAGGCAAGGCTGAAGCTACATGGGAACTAACAATTTCAGTGAGAAGATACGTCAGAAAGGCAGTGTCGTGTAACCTTGTCACCTGTCTCTTTGTATGAATGAAGGTATAATGGTCTGGAAGGTATGTCCCCCCCCCCCCCGAAACTTTACATATCTTAAGTAAACTTGAACAGACAAATTTGGTAGAGTTTGATAAAATAGAGCAATAGGTTCAGTTGGTGAAATTCAGGAGACATGCTTCCTAAAAGTCAGATTTTACTTGACTTCCTAAAAGTCAGTTTTTACTTGACAGACTACCATGTGTCTTCCTTAGGGAACAGTGGACGTCAGCCACCCACCTCCCCGCAAGCTAGGACATTTCCTGTGATTCAGGATTCAAGTCAACCAACATAATCTCTTGTGAAAGCATGTGACAAGCACTCTCTTCATGGGCTTTTTCATAGTGTCTTGAAATTTTTAAAAAATTGTTATGATACAGCCAATCAAATTTATGGTTTCCCCTAACAGAGTCTAAACATTAATAACTTAGTCTGTCAATATCAGGAGAAATGTCTTGTTCAGAAATGTCATGTTTGTACTATAAATCTTTAGGTCTCTTTATTGACCAAGTTCATGTATTTAATATTTAAAACCTTTTACAAATTATATTTTAGAATTCAAAACCCCATAAAGGAATGGATAAGTGATACAAATAGGTTTTTCATAGAAAAAAACATACAAATTTCTAATATACACATGGGAATACCTCCAGCCTCATTCAGTAATGATCATATATCTGCGTCCCTGTGGTGACCCACGCTATTTACTTGGCCATTGGATTTTTCTCTCCCTTTTTTTTTTTTTTTTTGGTTAAGGTATTTATGCAAAGTAGAATTCACCATTTTATGTGTGCAGCTTGATGCATTTTGGTCATCGTATATAATCTTGTAACACCATCACAGTCCATTTCATTCTTTTTTATGCTTCAGTTTCCCTGCCAGTTAATTTTCCTGACAAGTGCAGAACTGAGCTGGATGCAGGCACAGTGCTAATTCCACAGGTGAATGGAGAGGCTCATTCAAGCCAGCAAATGTCCTCTGAGCACCTGTTGTCTGTCAGACACCTTTTCCAGGTGCAGGGGTTACTGTCTTCAAGGAGTTTCTGTACAAGAGTATAGATACTTGCAGTTGGAAAGTATGCGTATTTTGTTGTTAACGTATACATCGATATAGAAACAGGTAACTGCTTATTAATGCCAGGGAGCACATATTCCACAAATAGTCTGTTTGTCAGGTGGCTAGACTGCCCACTTGCCTGTACTACCTGTTCAAGAGGAAGGAAAACTTTGCTGGATTTTGCTCTAGGTACTTCACTGACTCTAGTCACTAACATGACTTCATTTCTGATATTTCTATCATTGTTGGATAAGAGGGCATTTACCCAGAGAAAGTTAAACTTCAAGCTTATTTTATATTACTTAAACACACGTTAATCCCTACCACTTTAGAAATAAAAATTTACCTTTGAAGTTGAAATATTCAAGCACCTCCAAAGACCCACCTCCAAGTACCAGCTTCCACTCCAGGAGCTTCCTCACTCTTCGAAAGTCTGAAGGAAAATGGGAGAGCTCCACAGCCCTGAGACCTTGCGGAGCCCGTGCTTTTACCCTTCCTGCATCTGGGCCCTGATTCTTCCTCCTGCCCACCTCCCTTCCCCAGCCCTCCCAGCCCCTGCAGCTCGTCTGGTGCTGTGGGCCCTTGATTTCCTAGATTACTGTAAGAGGGCCATCGCAGGCCCTGCAGCACCACTAGAGATAACACTGAGCCTCTTACCAATACTTCACTGGTGCTCCTCTTTGAGGCCTGCAGTCCTTCAAGTGCAAAATTACTGCAGGTGCAGTTCAAACAGTGTGCGGATTGGCCAACCAGTGCCTCTCAAATCAACAGCTTTAACACGTGACCATTGGCAGATGTGCTGAGTGCTTGCAGGTAGCTGTGCAGCCTGTGAATGAGCCCAGAGCCAACAGTGTCCATGACCTAGACCCCAAGATGTGTTTCTGTCAGGTGCAGAAGTCACCCACATAGACCCTAGTCTGGCCTCAGAAGTTGATAAGTCTGCACAGTTGGACTTTCAACTAAATGCTATTTTGAAAATTCAAAAATAATAAAATCCACCCCCCCCCCCCGCCATTTCCAGGCATAGAAAACCAATTTCTCCCTTAATGGGTCCAATTATATGGTTGGTATAAAATTTTAAAGATCTGTCTCAGTGTTTTCTGAGGGTAGTCACTCTCTGTGAATATATAGTTCATGTTAGATGTCTGAGTATTTTTAGGTTGGCACTATTTGCATGAAAGATTAGGCAAAAAAAAAATTAGGCAAACTCTTCTAATGCCAACCGTTAAGCAGCATTTTCTCTTTTGCAACGAGCATCCTTATTTCCTTCCTCTCTGCTGTCCCTCTCTCCTTCTCTTTCTTCTTCCTTCCTTCCTCAGCAGATATGTAAGGCCTTACAAGTGTCAGGCTCTATGTTATGATGGACATACAACAATCAACAAGAACAAAGCTGGTTCATGTTCAAAGCAGCTTATGGTCGCATAGAGGAGGCAGACACTGGCCAGATCATTATGAAAATATGTACAAGTTCCCAAATCCGGAGAGTGCAGTGAAGAACACTTGCCCGTGCTGACAGGCTAATGTGTGTCCTTGGTGCCTTTGACTCGGGGGGGGGGGGGGGGGGGGTTTTGCCATGTGCTTGTGTCCAAATGAAGGGTGCCCCGTGGGGCTTTTTGCAGGCGCTGTTTTTTGGGAGGTCTTATTCTGAGTACATAGTGCCCAGTAAGCTAAGAGAAATAAACACTGTGATGACAGGAGAGAAAATATTTTTATGACTTTCATGGAAATTTCATGAAATTATTGTATCTTGGACACAATCATTTCATGGAAATTATTATGCTTTTTATTGAGGAAGTTGACTCCACAAGGAAGGGCTCATGCAGACTGAGGGTGGGGGATGGATAATTCATTCACATTTGCCAGATAACAGAATAGCCTGAAATGATGGCAGAGCATAAGGTCATTTTAAAGGCTCAGTGCACTTCAGATCCAGGTCGAGATACTCCAGGCAGTTCAGGTGTTTCTGGAAACTGACTTTGGTTTCTGTCCTGCCTTCCCTCATATTTTTCAAGAAGCCAATGAATGGAACATTCAGTTTTGAAACGCATAGCACTGTTGAGACCTGAAGCAGTGTTTTTTGAGAGTGGATCTTTGCAGTAAGCCCAAGGCTGGATATGTGGGTCCTTTCTGAATGTGACATCCCGTTGTCCCCAGTACTGAGGAAGAGAAGCATTGCTTTGCAGCCTTACTCAACTATTTTCTTTTTTGCAATAACAATGGCAACCATTAGAGTAATATAAACCACTTACTAATCAGTTTAGTAACCAAGGACATCTGCCTTACACAATATGGAGCCAAATTAAGAGGGCTTTTTGATGTTCAGAAATTGCCTGTAAGACAAAGTCAAAAAAACGAATGGTAAAATCAGTTGACTCTTTGTGTCAGTTTCTAACTAGCTGTACCCAGCTGTACCCTCCAAACACTGACTGCAGTAAACTACTGATTTGCTGCCATTCAGGTATCTTCAGAAAGTAGTCCCTTCAAAATACCATATGACCTCACCTTTAACTGGAACATAATCAACAAAAGAAAAAAACAAAATATAACCAGAGACATTGAAATTAAGAACAATCTAACAATAACGAGGGGGGAGGGGACAGTGGGGGGAAGGGTCTTCAGAAACAATTATAAAGGACACATGGACAAAAAAACAAGGGGGAGGGTGGAAGCAAGGGAGGGAGGTAGGTTTGCCTGGGGTGGTGGGGAAAATGCAGACAACTGTAATTGAACAACAATAAAATAATTTTAAAAAGAAAGAGAGGAGAGAGAGAGAGAGAGAGAAGTCCTTTCAGAGGTGGTATTCTAGAATCTTCCTAACTCTATAACCTGTAGGAGAGAGTGGGCCCCCCACTTCTCCCCTCTTCTTGGACTTGCTCCTTTGAAACCAGGGTGAACGGGCCTCTCAGAAACAAGCAGTGGTGGGACAAAAGCTCTCTCATGCACATTGGTTACAGCTTGAGTTGTGCACATCAAGTACTGATGAAGGCCAAGCCCGGTGGCTTACAAAATGTAATTTTTGTCTTCGGGAAACTTACTATCTTGGACACAAATACAGAAAGTTGTTTTTGAGTCTGAAATTGCTGGCAAAAAGTAAATAACTGATCTGCGGAACCGGGGGGCAGGGCCCCTGACCTATGTAGGGTAGGCCCTGGAGGGGCAGGGACAGCAGCTGTCCCCGTATCTGGGGCCAGAATTTACAACCCTGAAATTGAATCTCCCTGAAGTGGCCAAAAAAAGAAGAAAAACAAGCATAGATAAATGTGACCTCTGGCATTTCTCCTTTTTTTCCGCCAGTCCCTCAGTCCCCAAGTACAGATCCATGGGGTGAAAGTCATAGATGTGAAAGGAGGAGGCACCTTCTGCAACCAGGAAGGGTCATGACCTCTGAAGTGTCCTCTATAAGGACATTCTGTTAGGCCACCTTCAGGTACATGAAATGGGCAGTTTCTGAGGCCACACGCCATTGCCCAAGTTGCTAGGGCACATGTTTGTATTAGCCCTTTATGGTTCTTGTTCTGACCCTATTCCTGTTCCTCTCATTATCCACCATAAAATCTATCCTACCTCAGAAGCGAAAAAAGGGGTTAACAGCCACGGGCCTGAGAAAACTCAGCCATGGCTCTAAAAACATGCCCAGTAGGTGTAGAGAGCCCAGTTCACAGGCAGGGTTTTGATAGGTGGCCAAGGATAAGAGTTTTGGGGTGATACTCTGTGCTGTTGGTAAGGTCTCTGGTGCTGAAAACCATATTGGGCCAATTTCTTAGTAGTGTGGGAGATCTGCTCCTCATGGAGAGGAATCGGCTACTCCTGCCAGGCAGACGGTGGCCAGCCCCCTTCAACAAGGAGGACACGGGCAGATCAGCCTGGAAGTGCTTTGCTTCTGACAATGCCGAGAGACATGGAAGCAATTATAGAGCTAATACACACAGAAACATGAAAACATGTGTCTTCTCTTTCCACCCTCTCTCTCCCCCTTTTCTCTCCCCTGCCCCTCGGCTCTCAGAATGATGAAAGGCTCGACATTTGTGCGTCTACACCTACACACACTCGGTGCGGCCGTGCCTGTCATTCTTGATGACTTGTCTGTGCAACGAGATTGGTTCCAACTGTTTCTGTGTCCATTTGAGGAAAGGATCATATCACTTAGCTTTTTTTATTCCTGATACAGAGGGAAATGGGTTGGGATTAAGGTTGCTCAGTTGAAAATAAATTGTGATACAAATATGCATGTAATTCAACTCTGTTTCTCATCTAAAACAAACTGATTCAGCATTTTAAATTGTAATGTTAAATGACAGTGTTTAGCATTCTCCAACATTTAGTGATTATTTATGTCAGACAAATAAGAAATTTAATAACGCATTATCACTTATTTATTCATTCACTTACTCAACATGTATTTGTTGATGCTCGCTATATTTCAGGCACTATTATTAGTCCTGGGTCTGTAGTGGTTCCTGTGGGATTTCTTGGTCCCTCCTCTCATGGAGCTTACAGTCTGTCATCACATACGAAATTTCAACAGGAAGGTCACTAATCGGCATAAGGCAGAATTTTCCCATGTAATGTGTGACATTGTTTTACAAGTTACTTCAATCTAAATGACTTCCTTCCTAATGGGAACCATTAGCTGGACCATTAAGGATGATGGTTTCAGGTTCAACAGGTTCTGCCTTGAAATTGACCTGATCAGTGGTGGAAATGGCCAAGAACTTACACAAATGGAGTGTGAGGACCTCTGGGCCCCAGTCAAGTGCAGATCATTAAACAGCAGGTGCCGTGCAAACCAAGCCCCTGCGCTACCATTCACTTGGGCTCGGTGTGGGAGAGAATCGACATTTCTCTTTTGACTGTAAAATTAACTTGCTTGGATATAAATCTAAACATTTGTGAACCAGGATTTGGAATTATTCAAAGGCCTTTGCTTATTTGTAGTGTTGCCTTAGGTGAAATCGCCCCTGAGTATGATACACAGATAAAGAGAGGAAGGTTTAAAACAGGTAATTTGGTAAAAGATGAGAATTTCACACAACCAAATGGCTCAGAAAGGAGAGCCCAACCTTCACAACTCAATTTTGAAAAATACCCCTCCTGTGAAGGATTGAGTTCCTTCATTCACTCTCCTTTGTAATAAACTGATGATCTATTATCTAATAATGTACCTTCTTCATTTTAAGTTACTCAAAAATGGCACAGTGGTCCAGAGTTGATGCTATTAAAATAGTGATGGTAATGTTTTGTCACACTGCCTGTCACCTCTCAGTTTCACTGTCCTACCTTTTTACTTTGTCACTATAGCCTTAAATCCCTACTGTCCCCATTGAAGTGTCTACTTGTCTCCTAAAACTCATTTATACTGCTTGTTTTGATGTCCTCCTTGGCAACGTAACCTACACGTCTGTGATTTTTCAGAGTAATATTCTGCGCTTACTCTAATTTCCTGTTTTTAAAATTGAAGCCTTTGGGTTTGTGTGGCTTCTAGCCATGTAAACCATTCATCTCATTTCTCTGTCAGCATCGCTTATAATTTACAGTATATGTCTTCAGATTTCCCTGCCATTGCCCAGAGTAAGACCCTTCTGTCCATTTGACAGAAAGTGTTCAGTCCTTGCACTCCAGTGGCTCGGACCGCTTCTCCCCTCCAGTGAGTAACCCGAAAGTGCTGCCAAGAAAACAGTAACCGACCGTGTGAGGGCAGCTCACCGATAATGACCAATGTCTGAGAGGAGGGTGATGCCTGTGCTAGGTTTCCAATTCTCCATTCTATGTTTATTTCTATTGCCTTTCATAGATTTTTCTATAATAACCATGGAATCTTGAATCACTTCAGAACTGCATGTCAACCCTGCGTTTGTTCAGCACTTGCTTTTTCTCTCACACATGCCCGCTCTCACGTTCCCAGACGTCAGCAGTGGGCCAGCACACCCTTGCAGGAACACCAGTGCAGCCCTGGCGGAGTGTGAGAGAGGAGTTTGACATACCCCCAGAATCGCCAGATAGCCTCACACATACAAGTATATACACATACATGTGTGTATGCGTTAGCTGTATCAGAATACAATGATCTTTCCAACTATTTTCTGAATAAACCATTGAAATATTGGCGATGTGTGTAAAAATTGGGTTTCCCTGGATTAAATTTGGTTGCAGGTAATTAATATTATACACAGAGCTAAGGCAATGATTTTGAGATACAAAAGGTAACATATTAGTAAGAAGATAGAAGAAAACAGTCGTATCTGTGGATGCAGAGTCTTTGAGGTTTGGCAGATTTCGTGATACACATGTTATTAGTGGTTGGCATTATTTGCTGCGGCCTTATAATAATCTGAGTGTTTGCCTGCACAGTTTATTACGTACCCCAGGGGACATTCTCGCTCTTTACTCATCCGTTCTCCTCTGTGCTTTCAACCATGCATTCAACAAACACCTCACGCCAGCATTGTCACAGTTCAGATTTTCCTAATATTCAACCCTTGGGGAACAAAATTGTCCTAGCGGCAGGAGCCACAGCCATCACATCTGCCAGGTGTCCAGGGCTGCTCTGCTCCCTCTCCACCGGCTGCCACGCAGTTTTTCTTACTCTGATGCCCCTAAGCCCTTTGTTCTTCTACGGCATTTATCACTCTCTATTATTGTAAAAGTACTGAAATTGGAAGTGTATACATATGTATTTAGATGTATATATATTTGCTTGTAATATGTATTTGTATTAATGGCCCTGAGTCCGGAAGTGTAGATGTTTTTTATATTTCTAATCAGATTACATATTTCTAAGAGTTTTTAAACTCTTGATTTATATTTATTCCCCACATCACTACTAGTACAGTCCTTTCCATGCCTATATGTATATTTATATATACCTATGCACTTGTATATGTATATTTATAAATGCTAATAAATAATCGTACTTGAAACCTCATCTGTTATTAGTTCACTGTCACTTTTTCTGTTTTACCTTTTCACTACTAATTTATACACTCAATGGTGAAACTTGGGAAAAAGTGATGCATTTATTGTTAGAAATACGTGAAACTCCTAAAACTGTATTTTAGTGAATTAACTTATTAACAGACATTCATTGACCATTCAGAATGAACTCAGCCTTTGTTACATATTAGTTGTAGTTTCTTAAACAAAAAAAATAACAAAAATAGATTGAAATGCATCACATTGCAGTTCCACTGAAAAGACTTCACAATAAAACAGCTTGAAAAGTTGAATATTTTTGACTGCTTCGGAAACTTGGCAGGACAGTAATTGAGTTGGGGATAACGCTGACATGATGCCTCGGGAGCCAGTCGACAAGAAGACAGTTTCAGAGATGATAGTGCCCTTTAAGGAAGTCATAAAGGAAGCAGCTCTCGTGTGTGTTTGGTTTCATGAAAGATGTGCTGTACCAGGAAGCGTGAGGCCCCCTGGGGCTCATTACGTACACTGGTCACGAAAGAAGTGCCGTGGCATTTTTATAGGACTTCTCTGCCCGGTTGTAAGCTCTGAGATCCATCATCCCCGCTGAGAAAAGGTTTCGGTTAGCGGTCCAGGTTACCCTGCACTTAATACGCATCTGCTGTTGTAAAAGCCGAGTCGGACCCCCGTCTTCATAAGTGCTCTGTTAAGTCCAGATAGATCAAATAACAACCACCACAAGTTTTGTGGGTGAAGAATTTTTTATTAAATTTATCGGGATGACATTGGTTAATAAGATTATATAGGTTTTAAGTGTGCATTTCTGTGATCTGTGATCTGTATGTCACATTTTGTGCCCACCACCAAGGTCAAACCATCTGTCACCATATATTTGACCCCTGTTACCCTGTATGGCCCCCCATTCCTCTTCCTTCTGGTAACCTCCCAACTGTTGTCTGGGTCTGTGAGTTTTTGTTTGTTTGTTTTTCATGTTTTTTCACTTGCTGCTTTCAGTTTTATATCCCACATGAGTGAAATCATGTGTTTTTTAACTTTTCCTGACGTATTTCACTTAGCACAGTGTTCTCAAGGTCCATCCATGTTGTCGCAAATAGCAGAATTTCATCTTCTTTATGCCTGAGGCATATTCCACCGTATATACGTGCCACACCGTTATCCAGTCATCTATCAAAGCATATTGCAGTTGTTTCCATGTCTCAGTCACCATCATAATGTGGCAGTGAACATAGGGGTGTGCGTATCTATGAGAATAAATGTTTTCAAAGTTTGGGGGCAGATACCCAGAGGAGGGATTACTTGGTAGTACAGTAACTGTATTATTTGTGTTTTGAGAAACTGCCGTACCGTTTTTTTATAGTGGCTACACTAGTTTATATTCCCACCAGCAGTGGATAGGGTTCCTTTTTCTCCACAGCCTCTCCAACACTTGTTATTACTTGTCTTGTTGATAACAGCCATTCTAATTGGTGTGAGGTGGAACCTCGTTGTAGTTTTGAACTGCATTTCCCTGATAGCTATGGAAGTTGAACATCTTTTCATATACCTGTTGGCCATTGTATGTCTTCTTGGTAGAATGTCTGTTCAGGTCCTCTGCCCATTTTTTAGTTATTTGTTTGGTGTTGAGTTATATGAGTTCTTTATGTATTTTGGGTATTAACCCCTTGTCAGAGCCGTTGTTTGCAAATATGTTCTCCCATTTGGTTGGTTGCCTTTTTGTTTCGTTGGCAGTTTCTTTTGCTGTGCAGAAGCTTTTTAGTTTGATACAGTCCCATTCATTTATTTTTGCCTTTACTTCCTTTGTCTTTGGGTCTCGAGTCATAAAGTCTTCTCTAAGAACAAAGTCTATAAGTTTAGTACCTGTGTGTTCTTCTGTGTTACTTATTGTTTCAAGTCTTTGAACCATTTTGAATTAATTTTTGTGTATGGGGACAAACAGCAGTCTAGTTTCATTCTTCTGCGTGTGGCTTTCCAATTTTCCCAGCACTGTTTATTCAAGAGGCTTTCTTTTCTCCAATGTATGTTTTGGCTGCTTGGACAGAGAATTTCCCCCCAACCCCTGGCCTCCTCTCCAGCATCATCTGTGTCCTACACTGATGGGGATCCTTGACGCAGGATGATGTCTTCTCAACTACGTCATGGTGGCAGTCGGAGGCTGCAGTTGGAATGTCATATACAGGCTACACTTTGCAGCTAGTTGCAGCTCAGTAGTAAGTTGGCCTAGGTAATTTCTTCAGGGAAAGAGGGGAATTCATGATGAAAGAGAGGTCATTTAAAGGGTGTTCCCAGGGATCTAGTTTTGCAGCTGGCTAAAGCCAGCAGTCCTAAATTATCAAGTATAATAAAGTTATTGGTTTTCTGCTAATTTATAGATACAATTCATAGCAGATTTTGCATAATATTTTGGGTAGATATTGAATTTTAAGTCTTGCATTAATGAATTAAACTCTAAAGAGTGGAAGATTAGTGATTAAACTTTTTTTATAGAAGGTACAGTTTATATCTTTATGCAAATGTGTACCCAAGTTAGTGATCCTCAGGTTATCCTCTTCTTTTATTCATGTCTCTCACTGACCCCCTCCTGCTTTGTTTTTAAGAAATCCACTGCAGCCCTGGCTGATAGCTCAGTTGGTTAGAGCATCGTCCCGATAAGCCAAGGCTGCAGATTCGATCCCTGGTCAGGGCACACACCAGCCAGAATCAACCAATGAATGCATAGATAAGTGGAACAACAAATTGGTCTGTCTGACTGTCCGTCTGTCTCTCCTTCTCCCTTCCCACCTGCCCTCCTCTCCTGCACTCCTTTCTCTCTAAAAATCAAGAAATAATTTTTTTTAAAAAAGAATTTTGCTGCCAGTTAAACGTGTCCACCATTGTAGAGCCAAGGAAGCAAAAGGAAAGAGCATCCATGTTACTTCTTGTAAAAAATTTACTTCTTGCAAAAAATCTAATATTTAAAATAAGCTTCTGGGCAGATTTTAAATATCATTATCCTATTTCTTCATTTGTACCAGCTCTTACAAACAAGATTTGCTTTCAGGAGGGCAGAAGTCTGGTGTCTAAGAGGGTAGAATATCCAGGGAAGGAACTGTGGATGTACTTTGGTCACTGAGGCAGAATCAGCTCCAGAGCACAGTAAAGGAATGAAAATAAACCACCTTCTTCACTCCACACATGTGGGCAGTAGAGGCAGCCCCTTAGAAACCCACGTGATCCTGCGTAGTCAGGGACTGTGTATTAAACAGTGACAGGGCCCAATGAAATTGTCTTTGTGTTATAAATTTTCAATTGCAGAAAGTTACAGCTCATTCAAGATCTAATATCCATAATGCAGTCTGACAGCAGCAAAATCACTCCACCAGCAAAAGACTTAAATGAAAAGCAATGCTAACTGCCTGCCTAGGAGGAAAAGTGACACAGTGTTATCTAATCACATGTCCAAAGGGTATCATAGAACACAGAAGAACAGGGCCACCAAGGGGACCCTTAGGACACTGTTAATCAGGCATCCCAAATATTGGTCATTTGTGCGATGAAACTTGCTCTGTTCAGGCACCAGTAGAGTTGCCAGCCTCACAGCAGAACAGATAAGGACTCTGACTAATCTCGGAGGTGGTACTGATGGTTATTTGTGTCACAGCTACAGTGTTACGAGAGGGACGGCAGAACCGTTGGGCCAAATCTGAGTGACAAAAATGCCGTTAAAGAGTGCAAGTGTAAAGCTAT
The DNA here is from genome assembly GCF_004126475.2 of Phyllostomus discolor. Classification (NCBI taxonomy): domain Eukaryota; kingdom Metazoa; phylum Chordata; class Mammalia; order Chiroptera; family Phyllostomidae; genus Phyllostomus; species Phyllostomus discolor. The sequence goes on from NC_040903.2 coordinate 73,131,919, forward strand.
GTAAGTAGGTCGAAGAAGACTGAGTGGGGCTACCTGTGTGCACTACTCTGACAGTCCAGCAAGCTTTCCATCATTGAGTAGCAAGGTAGGAAACATAAAAGTTCAGGGAAGAACGCAAGCACCCCTGATCTTTCCTAAGGAGATCCCTGAGTGGACCATGAACCATAAGGTAGAGGGAGGCCAGGGCAAGCAACAGGTTTGGATCTGTGAGTGGACAGATATAAAAAAAACCTCGACTTCTTGCCTTAGGTCAGAATTCTCTAAGTAGTTGGAATGTAGAAAAATAGAGCCAGTAAGTGCCCCTCATCCAAGTATTGATCCCCCATCCACATGTCCCCTCTGTCCATTGAAATACTGATTCTTTGACCCAACAGCTTCTGCTTTGGGACCAAGAACAACAAGAAAAATACAAGTTTATGTTTCGTAGTTGAGAGGCCAGTGTAGTGATACTACATTAATTGTGACAACAACAATAATTGTGAAAGGGAAGTCTTATGGACTGTGTCGTTACCATGTGAACAAAAGTGCAACATCATATTCCTTCAGTACAAAGGGAAGCGTGCACTAGGCTCTCTCAAGCATATTTATATTACTTTATTTAATCTTCACTACAGTCCATGAGGATCATTAACCCCCTTTATGCAGGAAGCCTCAGTCTCAAAAGGGCTAGGTAACTTCTGTGCGCAGACCATTCCCCGCCCTGCTGCACGCATCATGCCTGTCACTTTGGCCTGGTTTGCTGGTCCGTCTTCATCCAGTCTGTCCCCTGGGGAGGTCCTGTAAAACACACAGCCTTCTCAAGGAAGAGGACTGATTCCTTAAGACTGAACCTGCAAAGACTTTGAAATGGTTAAAGAATGCCCCCACCCCAAATGAGGGAGTATTACCCAGAAACTGAAAAACTCAATACGTGTGCAACACATTTTTTTGTAGTTTCACAGCTGCCTTTTCTCTGCACAAATAGGTTCTCTGTATATTTTTGGTTAGAATTGTGTGTTATCAGATATTTTCTACTGGGTGTGGAACCACTTGCACAGTGACACTTGTGTGTATTGAACCAAGGATGACAGTATTGTAAAGGGAAATGGACACTGCTGTCTCCCCTCACCCCAGCCCGAATGAAGGACACATCGTGGTCAAGTCCAACACTCACACCTGGTGAAAAGGTGTTCCACTCAAGGAAAACTTTCCTCTCCCATTTTCCTGGGAGGCTAAGGTTACTGCTCGCAGGGCTGGGTTGGATCCCACGGTTCTACGGTTCTTTGTGGTGAAAGGGTGTGGCGAGCTGCTGTTGGGTGCTCTGAAAGCTCTGGTGATGGCAGAGCGGATAGTCCAATGTGACCTCAGAAGTACAGCCCCTTGGGTATTTGACAAGGGCACAGGCTAGTTTTTCCCTGACAAATGCCCTGGGGCGTGGCTTGAAATGGCTTGGGCATCACTGTTAGGCTCCCAAGGCATCAAGTGGGTTTCCTTTCAGCACTCCCCTTTCTTGTAACTACCCCAGGTGTGCCAGTCTCCGTGCTAGGGGTATTCATGAAGGCAGGCAGGAACCAAGAGCCTCTAGTTCACCATCACTCTGGTACCTTGAAAAGTATGCCTGCTATGTCACAGACCTTCAGTAAACACCTGCTCAGTGACTGAATGAATGAGTGCTTGTTTCCTAAGTTTTAGTTCTTCTACTGGCCATGGGCTCTGAAAAGGGAGGGCAAGAGGAGAGAATGGGGATAGCTGGGTAACTTGCTTTCCTCCCGGCCTCCGCCCGAGCAGACAGGGCCCTCCTGGTTGGAGGAGGTAGGGTGACCTGGAAACCTACAAAGTGTGTGTGTGTGTTTGTAATTTCAATTGAAACACTTTTCTTTCAAATAGTTGAAATATCTCTGGCCAGTGGCTTCAGAGGGTATCATCCAAATCACAGGGCCTCACATAATGCTGCCGGAAATCTTAGGTTCTCAACCGGATCCTCAACTGCCTGTTGCTGCAGCCACACAGAATTCCTCAAGGTTCAGTGTTTGCATTCACTGGTGCTTTGGGAGCAGGGCAGCACCGAGGGGGAGACTGGGATCTCTGGTCCTGACTCCCACGCACTTTTCCTCCCAAGAAGTCAACTGTACCAACCGGTTCTGGTGTCATGTGCTCTGACATTGTTTGGTGCACTGTCTTAGCTGAGAATACTTTTCCCTCCCACGGTGGCGTTGATGTTTCACTTTTTGTTTTAAGATAATTGATATATAGTTACTGTTAAGCTTGTTTATCTCTTTTTATCAACTTGTCCCATCCCAGGGATGTGTTATGTTGTTTTGTTTTGGGTTGTTTTGTTTTCGTTGTTACTGTTTTCGTGCCTGACATAAAACAGTGGCCGTCAGGAGAGCCATGACCAAAGGCATGACTTGTACATCATGTTTCTTTTGCCTGCTGAAAAAAAATCGAACTCTCATTTATTAAATATGCATTGCTCCAACTTGTCTCTACTGTAGAGTTCATTTCATGACTTAGCAAGCAGATTTTCACAAAATGAAAATAACCTTATCAATACCCATGAAATATACTGTAAGAAAGACCCTTGCCTGAGGAATACCATAAATACCCACAATCATGTGTTCCTCCTTCTCAAGAGATCATTAAACTTGAGGTCACAGGACAAGCAGCAGGGTTTTCAGCTTCTTTATAAAGTTCATCGTTACTGTTCCTCTGCATTTTGGTCAAATAGCTTGGGCAACTCTGACCAGAGACCTTCCCCAACACTATCCTAGTGGCAGAAGGGCAGGGCTGATGCTCATCAAAGTGCGGCCTGGGGTCTAAGCACCAGCGTCACCTGGCACAGCAGCACACACTCCAGGATGTCTCTCTAGACCTACAGAATCAAACTCTGGGAGTGGATCCTGAGATTTTGCACTTCCACCGATCTCCCAGGAGATTCTTGGCCCTTTGAGAATGGTTACAACCACGCGACAAATGTTTATTATGGTCTGTGACATAGCAAGTACTTTGCTAGATGCTGGGAATAGACAGATGCTCAAAAGGAGACATGGAACCTGAACGTACTGCTTTACACTTGTTTAGAAATGTGTCTCGGCCGTAGATGGAAAGGTTCAGAGGTGCCTGAAAGCCTGGAGCCATTGCGTTCAGTCACTCAGCCAATTAACAAATATTCATTCAGTTCCTAGGAGAAAAGCATTCCGCTGAGCACTTGATATAGTAGAGACTATATCATGGCTCCTGGGCTCTGAGGATCTTATGGTTTGATTGGGAAACCGGGGATATGAAAAGTTAAATTATAGTAGAGAAGTCAGTTAATACAGTAGGACAGCACAAAGAAACCACAGTCGAATGTGTGATTGATTGCTGAGTGGTACTAAAGAGAACAGTGTCTTGGATGTTACCCTTTCCTGTACCCCACTAGAATGTTCCCCACATTGAGTCCATCCTCCTCCTCGTATGTTTAAAAAATGTAATATACAGTATTAATATCACTCTTAAAAATACTCCCTACTGTACCAGAGAATATTTGGAATTTTTGAAACAAGAGGTCACTTCTGCTCCGTATCATTCTACTGACTTAATGTTATCCAGATATAAAGTAAAAGTTAACTATCTAATTACACAATGGTATATTTAGGTAAAAGAGGAATTTTTTCTCATATTGCTATCTAGTTTGAATGTGTGTGCACACATACATACACACAGTATATATGTATAAGTGTGTATGTATATACCTATATACATAACAAATATATATATATAATAAACACATGTTATATATACACACCAAAAAAAAAATCCAAGGAGAAAGAAGGCCCACTTGGAAAACATGTGGTTCCACAATACATCAACTCACCTAAAGGCATGGTCCACAAAGTTTCTTCATTATTTGAGATATGAGATTGCTGTAGGTTGGCTTTGCAGAGGAAACTGGAGTAACCTCCCTTGGAAATTTTAAAGAGGTCAGTAGACTACAGTGAGTTAGAAATGGTCTACATCATACTCTCCGGTAACTCTGCTGGGGTTGCCCCTCTGGGGTCTCAGTGTTGGAACTAAAGTGTGTTCTCTAAGTTGGATGCTGTGAGTCACAGGGCCGAGGCCACGTCAGCGCAGTGGCATCGGGACTTTGGGTCCAGAGGCAGGCGGCCGCTGTTCCTGGCAGCCTCTCCCTGTGCGACCGTGGGGCTTAGTTCTCACACTCGGTTCTCCCGCCAGTCAGGCAGCCGGAATCATAGTCCTTCTGTGATAGAGCTGTAGAAGAGAGTAAATAAGTTAACAGATATTAAGCACTTACCCAAAGGCCTGGCACAAATTCAGCTCTCAGTAAATGTGAGTTCTGATTATTACCATCGTTATTTATTATTCACGAGAAGAGCCCACAGTGTCTTTATGTGCCTGTGCCTTAAAAGTAAGTCAGGTTAGGTTCTACAGAATAACTGATTGGTCTTTCTCAACAACTGATTCTAGACATATTTTAACAAATAGATAATTTTTTACAATAATAATAATAACTTTATTGTCCAGATACAGTTGTCCCCATTTTTTAAAAGTAGAATTATCCATATTCTTTCAATTATCCAAAATCTTGTAATTAAGGAGACAAACTTCAAATGTGTTTCTATAATCTGTACCCAAAGGAGAGTATGAAGTTACAAATGTGTAATTTAGTAACTACAGTGTGCGTGCCGACCAGCACACGCTCAGTCGAGGATGGTGAAAATCACTGGGACAGACTTAGCACAGTGTGAAACTGCGCTGAGGCAGAATGCGACCGGCCTGGAAATGTTGACAGTAATGATGAAGGAATTTTCACTTCCCACCAGCTGTGGTTTCTTGGAGCCGGTTACATGTTAAATACTAGAACATTTCTGAAATGTAAACTGAGACACCGAATCGAATGACCTTTGTCCTGAGGCTAAAAAGCATATGGCCTTGGTGGTACCTGGCCGTGCTGGGTGGTGATGTTGCCTGGGTATTCCACCCACAGCTCAACCGTCCAGGCCCAGCTTCCCGCTGACGCATGGGGCGCTTCTGAGCAGCCAGTGCTGTTGAAGCCACGCAGCTCTTAACATGCTTGTCCTGTGCCTCTGCCTTTATTCAGCCTGCGGACACACACCTGCAAGCAGAGAATGTGCCAGGCCATGCTCCATATGCCGTGAGGTAGCATAAAGAGCCTCACCTTCAAAGACTTTATAGTTTAACAGGAGAGATTTGCCTGAATACACGCTTCCAAAATTTCTATTTTAGAAAGACTTGGGCGGGTGTCATGAACTGCCTTTGTTCAAATGTATATCAAACCTTGTTTTCTTTTAGGAAGCCTGGATACTAAAGTGAATGGTATGTGTTCAGTAGGAGACCATCTCTTGAGTGTGTGAAATAAAGCCATGTTCTGCCTCCTAAATAATTTATAGTGGTTTAAGATGGAACCTTGGGTGCTGTGATTGAGAACCGCAATAAATTATCATGTCTAGGAGAGAAAGTTAATGCTTTCCATTTAACTTGATCCTGGAGCGTATTGAAGACATTAAGTGCAATGGTATGTGACTGAGCTGATGGGAGTTAATATGTAATTGCTGTTTTTTACAGTATGTTAATAGTGATTATATTCTATTTATTCTATTTTCCTTTGGAAATACAGTGTAATGTAATTATAATTAATAACTCTAAAGATAGGCTCAATTACTTAAGTCATGAAAATGAATTGCCATCATTACACTGAGAATTGTTTAACCACCCTGTATGGGAGCACCTATGGAAATGCCAGTGCTTCTGAGAGTGTTACTTGTAAAGAAACCGAAGTGAATAAATGCTGTGTTTATGCTGAAATCTGTACTGTTTTTTTAACTGGCAGAATTGTATAGCTTGCTGCTATCCTTTTACATATTTTATGAAACTTCATGCTTTAGTTATAACTTTAAATTTTTTCAATTTTAAGAATTATATTTTAAGAAACCTTATCTTTGCAAAATATACTTTAAAATAGTTTTTAAAAGAGTGAGAAAAGAAACCCTGTCCAAATTCAGGAATATTTCTGAATCATTGATCTTCATGAGGAATATTTTCGTTTTTTATTTTTTCAGTCAGTAGGATTTACTGGATTCTTTTTGGTACCAGGGCCTGTGCTTGACCACAGGTTACAAGATGAAGACAGTGCCAGCCCTCAGATCGAACAGATAACTTGATAGTAGAGAGTCTTTTCTTCTCCTCCTCCTTCCTCTTCTTTTCTTCATCGTCATCATCATCATCATTTTTAAATGACTAAAAAAACCCATGTATTAATGGCATTATGTGTTAAAAGGGGCCATGTTAATGTTTCCTACTAAGTATTTCAGTTACCTTTTGGTGTGAAATTTTTATGCAGATTATGTGATTTTTATGTAAAAGTGAAACCTTCTGGGAAGAAGTTACCGCCCAAGTTTGTGAACGATTTCAGGGTGACTGACACACATGCTCCCGGCTGTTGTTCTGGGCGCTCCTTGCAGCACCTTTCCTCTGTCGCAGTGCCGAGGGTCTTCTAGGTTATGAGAACCTGTCAAACCTCTTTCCCTTTCTCTGTCCCCTTTGCCCCACATTTGGGTTACTTGCCTTATCCTATGAATTTGAGTTCTACAAATACTGTACTTCTTTATTCCCTATTCCATTCCTAGTATCTATCTTAGGCCCCATCATTCATTTGTTCTATTCAACAATCCCCCTCAAGTCATATATACCAGTCACTCAATAAATAGTAACCTACCTCTAATTAGTTCACTTCTCTTCATGGACATTGGTATCACTCTAGACTAAGCCACCTTTAATTTCTCGTCTGCTGTGGGGGCGCTCTGCCTGCAGAGTCCCCCCCAGCCCATCCACCATGATGAGAATAGGTCTACCAAGACATGATATGCTTGGGGAGGAAAGGTGGCCAATCTCTCAAAGGAGAAGGGCCTTGAGCCTATTCCTCAGTGGGCTTTTATTAGGTTTCATTTGCATAGGAATACAGGATGTATACATAAAGCTTATCGATCATTGTCAAGCAGTAATTATCAAATAATAGATAACATACAAAGAACTAAGGGCTTACTCTGAGTCAGGGTCATATACCCAAAGGGCCATAAAAGTTTGGGGAAACAAACTCATTTCATACTTGGATCCTTATCATTTAAATTGAGGGTATTAGCAAAGCAGCTTTGACAGGATTTTATGCATTCTTTCTTAGGCCTGATCACCCAGGGGAACCCTCCCTTTCCAGCACAGGGCGGTACCCACCTCTGGCATTGTTTCAGGCTTAAGTCATGCAGGGAAGTAAGGCAGCCAATAGATTAGGAGATTTCTTACAGACAGAATGAGGACTCAGGCTATGTCAAAGCCGAGTGGTGGGGTCCATCACCCCCTTTTTCTATAGTTCCTCAAGTCCTTCCCTGATGACCCCATCGTGACCATGCCTGTCTTAGGTTGTCCTTCCCTTGAGGAATCTTACCCATCATTGGCTAACTAGTCATCCACCTGGGACAAAGCAGGGTGAAGTAAAGGGGGCAGAGGCTGCGCCCCTGCTGAGAGGATAAGCTTTGTCTCCTTAGTGGCTTATGGTCCCAAGGTCTTTTACTCAGCCTTAGCCATGGAGGGGTCACAGCTTCTAACACCAGCAATCTGCATTATTTTCTAAGAGGTTAAAGGTGGAGACAGTTTCTTGGGATTTCATTTAATGTAAAATTAAAAATGGGCATTTTCTATTCTTATGGGATGGTGAACCCAACATATTTTAGAAAATAGTCTCACTGCTTAATCAGTTCATGCAAAATACTGAACAGGAACTGAATTTGCCTTAACAGAAACCTAGCTGATAGGTTTGGACCCTTCTTTCCCACTGTCAGGTACCCAACAGGGCAGGAATTACATTTTAGACTTCATCTTTTGATGAGGGGCCCATTTTAGCGATCTGGTGGGCTTCTCTGGGAAATGCTGGGAACCTGGAATGGGCTTCCATTCTGCCCCCATCTGCCTTTTAGCCTCAGGCCCCTCTCCTTTTCAGTAGTTTTATTCACTTTGACTGGACTTATTTCATTTGACAAGAACATGCCTCTAATCATGAAAAAAATTTTGAAATGTTGGAAAAGTATATGAAATACTGACCTCTTTTTGTCTTGTCACATACATTTCATTGTTTGACATTTAATGTCTTTGCATTTGTTAAATCATAATGACTTCCTGACATAGTCCCCATCACTTAATTTGCATAAAAATGGAGCTTGCTAGCATTGTTTATTTAATTCACTCATAGAGTATTTCATTGATTACAAAATTTTAAACACTCATCATGTGCCAGGCGCTGTGCTAAGCTCTGGGAATGGAAATCTGAAGGCGTGGACCTTTCGTTAGGAAAGTTCCCACAAAAGTCGTGCACGTGTTGCAGTGGCACTTAGCAAAGTGCCTCCTAACCAGCTCTAGACTCAGGGGCTAGGGTCGGGCAGAAGAGTTCCCTGAGGGGTGTTTCAGAGTCAGATAGCATTTGGCCAAGTGAATGGAACTGAGAGGCAGCCCCACACTGAGCGACAGTGGTGGAAGATCGTGTCGGTTCTGTTCTGGGACCAGCAAAAGCGGGGAATTTGAGGGGAAGGGTGGTAAAAGCAAGGGCATGGAAATAGCCACAGGCTAGTTCCTAAAAAGCCTGGATCATTCAGAAGAGCTTGCAGATTATTTAAAGGAGCTTTAAAAGATTTTAAGGAGCTGGAGTAACACAGGCAGATTTATATTCTTGAAAGATTTCTTGGGAGCCAAGTGGAAATGAATTAGTGTAATCTAGACTAGACAGCCCTGGAGTGCAGGGGAATACAAAGCAATAGGCCCTGGCTCCTCAGGCCCTTTGCTGCTGACTTTGAAGTGCCAAATACTGAATCATTGCATATTCACTTAGTTCCTGATGCATTTATTTAGATCCTGATGCTGCCTTGACAGATGAAGTTGGACCTAGTTCCTGCCCTCAGGATACTCAGAGTCTAGCTGGGAAGAAAAATAAAAACATCATGTATAGTATATAATGTTTTAATAGTTTGCAGAGTAATTCACATGCAATATCTCTTGATTTTTTAAATAACAGTGATACAAAGGTCTGTCTGGAAAAATTCCAGCCATTGTTAATATAACGAGAACACTTTGTGTGACATCAATGTAATCTGGCAGCCAAGGAGAGGATTGGAATACATATGTGTGAACAATGATGACTTCACTGTACTAGTCAGTTGGGGCGATAGATGCCGTTGAGTGAGCATGTGTACTGTGTGGTTGTTAACATTCAAAACTACTGAGTGAGTTGAGCAACAAGTTTGCATCAAATTTTGCATTAAGCTTGAACATTTCTCCATGGAAACTATTAGGATGAATCAGAAGGCCACAGCTATGGTCATCTGGTGACTGACAGCTTCATCACAGCAACATGCTCACTCATACATCATGTCTCATGCAGTTTTTTGGCAAAATATCAAATCACCCCAGTGACTCAGCCCCCATACAGTGCAGATTTGGTGTCATGCAAATTCTGGCTTTTCCCCAAACTAAAATCACCTTTGAAAGGGAAGAGATTTTAGACCATCAATGAGATTCAGGAAAATAGGACGGGACAGCTGATGATGACTGGCAGAACTGTGTGAGGTCCTTAGGTGCCTACTTTGAAGGGGGCTGAAGCATCATTGTCCTGTGTACAACATTTCTTATATTTGGCGGGGTTTTTGTTTTACATGAACTCCTGGGAATAAGCAAATGTCTTATTTTTTTCTTCTTTTTTAATTTTCCACATTTTTTGTTGTTCAAATACAGTTGTCTCCATTTTCTCCCTACCACTCCCCCCATCTCAGCCATCCCCACTTCCCACCCTTGATCCTACCCCCCTTTGTTTTTTTCCATGTGTCCTTTATAGTTGTTCCTGAAAACCCTTCCCCTTATATTTTGGAATGTTTTGATAGTTTGCAGAGTAGTTCACATACAGTATCTCTTGATTTATTAAACAACAGTGATACAAAGGTCTGTCTGGAAAAATCCTTGTATTTTGTATCTTCTTCAATAAATGACTCTTTTTCATAGTCCATGGCTGGATACTTTCTGGACAGACTATATATGTCATGGTTATCGCAGCTGACATTTTATTCATGGAAGATTGTAGCCCATGTTCTGTGGCCCATTTTGTAAGTAATGGAGCTGTAACTCCAACCATGGTCCTTGGACTCAGGCAGAAGACCTTACAGTGAGCCACACTGTCCCACTTGTTAAATAATGTAAGGAGATAGTTACACAGAATATGAAATTGTATAAAATATGATTACTTCTGAGATGGCTTATATAGACGAGAAATGTGTGGTAAGTTTGGAGAAGAATCGATCACTCTCTGGGTCTTGAATTAGTGCAGCAGGAAGATAATTCTAGGGTTCAGAAGTGAAGGAAGAAATGGGCAGGGCAGATGGCAGGTAATGAACGCCTGTGCCCAAAGGTTCTTGTGGGGGAAATCGAAAAGGAACTGGAGTGGCCAGCTGGATCCAGGGGTGAAGAACTTGAATGTCAAAATTAACAGTGTGCAGGCAGTCCTGAAGAAATGGTAGGTAGACCATAGGGGACTTAGAGCATGCCATCGGAAAAAAGGAGTCAGCAGTGGTGTGTGGAACGAGTGGGCAGGTGAGCCGTGAGGTCAGGTCAGTTGGGAGGAGCTCGCCACAAAGCCAAGGTGTGTTCTCCCCCCATCCTGCATCTTCAGTCCCTCCTCGTCTCCTTTGCACCCCTCTGTCACTCTTCCATTCTACGCCCCTTCAGGTTCTGGGATGGTAAACCCCTCAACCCACCAATCCCGAAGGGTCTTCTTTCTCTCACTTTTTCATGGTTCTGATATCCAGCTCAGTTGGATGTTTTGCTAATTTTTAGTAATTGTGGTTCCAGTACATTAAAAATCTCCAGGCCCTTGAAATGCTAGAGACTTGCAGAAGGACACGTCTGCTCCTCCCAAGGTCCTGGGGGCTCTGCTGCTGCAGTTTAAGATTCAGAGCTTGCTCTTCCTTTCCTGTCACACCAGAGCGGGTGCTGGCCTACTTTCCTTCGTGCTGGACGTTTCTTGCCAGTACTGTCTTCGTAACGTCATCAGCACTGAGGATGTCTGTGTTTTGAAAGATTTTCACCCCAGATGGATTAGTTGGTGTGTCCTAATGCACACGTCATTTTTTTCTCTCCCCTTATTTCTAACCTCTTGCATGCCTCACACATTGGTGCTTCACTCTGACATACAGTTTAGCACACCATGCGGTGTTTTGTTCCTGATTTCAGAATTCCTACATGAGGCACCATCTCAGTCTAGGCTTCACATTAACCTTTAATGTCCTACCAAACATCTCCTTACATTTGGAAGGAGATGTAGTGTCATTTTTATTTCATTTTTTATTATTCATTCGTGTGTTTCACTCTTTATTGAGCACCTGTTATGTATCAGACATATATAGGAGCTGAGAAAATACCAAGTTAACAAAAAATGCATTCATATTTTCACAGAGCACATACCTTTGTGACTACAGATAACCACTAAACAAATAAGTAAGAAAATGATTGTTTCCCTGGCCGGTGCAGCTCAGTTGGTTAGAGCATCGTTTCATAACCAAAGGGTTGAGGGTTTGATTCCCAGTCAGGGCACACACCTAGATTGTGTGTTCCAGACCCTGGTCTGGGTGCGTGCGGAAGGCAGCCAATCAATGCCTGCCTCTCTGTCTCTCTCTGTCTCTGTCCCTCTCTCTCTCAAAGCAGTGAAGCAAATTGTCTTCAGGTGAGGATTTAAAAAATTTATTGTCATCTTTATTAAAATATATTTCTCTTCAAAAGGCTATACCCGACATTTTTTTTAAAAAAATTTTCAGAGTGGTAATATGTCTTTACCTTATTCCTGAAAAAAGGGGAAAACTATTGAATAAAATGCACAGACCTGCAGGCAACAGCTCTTTAAATAATATAATATATTCACATTGCTGCCATATATCAATGGCATCACTATATGGACTGAGAGCTCCTTGCAGCATTTCCACAGTTAATGTGCAGCTGCATGTTACATTTTCTTTTCATTCTAAGGTTCGCTCTGAGGCCTCTGGGTGGTGTGTTTAATATGGACATTATCTAGTGAAAATGCCACATTTCATAATGTTGGAACAAAGTTTCACCGTAATTGCCTCTGAAAGACATTTGCAGCTCTAGATTTACAACTCAGTGTCTCACTAATTTATGGCAAGGTCAGAAAAGCAGCAGGCTTACAAGTAGGAGAAGAAAAAAATCTTCCCGTCATGCTTGTAATGATTCGTGCAGTTGGGCAATTAGGCAAAATATACAAATTGTAGTTTGATGCTGCATTAACAGACTTAGCCGTGGGATATAAAGTCATAAGGAATGCTATCATTTCAGGACAATACACAGTGCCAAATGCAAAATTGTGAATATTTGGCTGTGTACCATGGGCAGTATGGACTTCCCAGCAGAATTATAGTGTTCATTTTACTGTGTTCTCCTGGCTCCTTCGTTGGCTGGATGTTGAGAAAGCAGATTTCAAAATGTTAAAAGAAGGAAAGAAACTTCAGGAGCAAACTCACAGAAATACTGATGGTATTCGGTTGCTGTTGTTGCTGTTGTTTTGAAGGCCTTCTCTGCCCTCCCTCACAGGTTGTGCTGCCTGGGGGCCAGGTGGTTGAAAATACACTGCACACCAAGCCTCTCTTGTTTATTTGTGTGTGGAAGGCCAGGCAGCTTAATAGAATCTGAATATGACTAAATCCAGCCACTTAGCGTAACTGTCGGTATCCCTATAATGCAATAGCCAAAGGTAATCTGCTTGTTAGGCACTTTCCTTTATGATCTCAGCGAGTCCCACGTTCTGGAAGCAAATGTTGTATTTACCATAATCCACGAGAGGAAAAAGCCAGGGCTAAAAATACAAAACAGAACAAATGTAAAACATTGCTGCCACTCCAGTCCTGTAATTGGTCTATAAATGAGTCTCAGGCATCTGTGTGGCAGAGATACTTTTATGTATCTTTGAAAGAGCTGGCTGCACTTCAGATAGGTTTTCAGGGGCATCGGAATTCATAAGCGGCCCTGAAATGCATTTTGTGCTGACCAGGCAAATCCTAGCAGGTTGTATGTAGGACTCCCACGTTTGCAAACACATTGCCCGGTGAGTGATTACATTTAATATGAGAATCAGGTAAAATTGTTTGCATAGAACCAATTGGTGGGGTGGAGATATTAAAGAGTAGAATTGCTCTGGGAAATCTATATTCTCCAATCAGCTACTGAAGAAGGGTGGGATGCTGAGGCAGGAAGGAGAGAGAGGAAGTGAGCTGTGGCTAGATGCAGGGTGGCTACAGGGAGGGAATTGTAAACGGGGAACTCCCTTCAACCACCAATAAACTAAGTCTGGTTTAGAAAATTCAGGCAGGCCTCTCCAGTGTAGAAGCTGCTTAATTTATTTTCCTTCCTTTAGCATCATGATCAGTGTTAGTTAAGCTTTATTTAGCATTCTGGGTGCTTGGGCTTATATTGGGCCATGTGGCTTCCATTTGAAATCTGGCTGATATATCCAGCTGCTTACCTTGTTGAGAAACAACTATATTACTCCTTTATGTATTTTTTTTATTTTTCAGTACCTACTTAAAATCAAGAGAACACTGTGAGAACAACTATACTCTTTGCAAGTGTTGTTAGACATTTAAAATATCTTACTTAATCCTCACAACAGCACAGAGGTAGGCCTCATTGTATTCATTCTCTATCTGAAGGATTTACCCAGGATTACATAGCAAGAAAGCTGAAAAGCTGGGGTTTGAACTTGAGTCTGGCTGGCATCAAACCTTCCCTCTTTTCTATTCATTACACTTCCTTGAAATATATTTTGCAGTATTTTATAGACATCCAGTAAATATTGAAAGAATGAATGATTTGGATAATAGTACTGTACTGGTAGTATTTTAAACGCATTCATATGAAGTTTTCCAAAAAGACTCAACATGTAATTGATCAAGCTTCTTACCAAGGTATTTTTGTAACCTCAGGAATATGTCTGTCTCTCTACACATATTGGTAAAGAAAAGTAATAATGATTTAACTATGTTTCAGTTCTGAACAATCAGACTTTTTATTTTAATTTTTTTCAACATTATTGACATAACATTGTGTAAATTTAAGGCGAACACTGTGATGATTTGAACAAACTTTCATAATAAAAAAGGGAAGAAACATTTTTGTTACAATCTAAACAAGAAGCGCTGTTTTGCCCTTTGCACTTTATTATCCCTTGAGTGACCTGTGTACCCGCCATTCATCATTAGCTGGGAGAAGGAAGTCACACGTAAAGTGGACTGGGAACAATGTCTTTGGATCTCGGAACCACATCCCATCATCCCCTGATGGCCGCGTGCTCTTGCGTTCTGTGAGTTGATGCTGTTCACATTCCTTAATAATGGAGTTTTTCGTATACTCAGGATTCTTTCCTTCTGAAGCCAGAGCAACCTTGATCTCCATGTCATTAGGTAGTTCATCTTTCATTTACAGCTCCCAACTGCATCTCTAAGTGTGTTTATCCATATAGCCTTGTCTTTGTCTGGTCCCCTGATGATATCTCTTGGGTGAGAAAGTAAGGCAGTCTAGCAGGCAGCCCAAGGCCGTGGCACATGAAAACAGAACTAGATCAGGATGGATGGGTTCATTTAAAAGTAAAGGAGGGAGCCAAAATGGTAAATGTGGTTTTCCAAATTGGTACTCAGCTTGAATGGTGCCTTAATAAAAGTGATTAGAATTTTAGATGAGTACCTGAATTAAGATAGATTACCATGTCCTATGTCTTATGTATGTATGTATGTATGTATGTATCTGATCTATCCATGCCAGCAATAGTGGCACTGACAGAAAACTGGTCAAAGAGTCACATTTTAGTTGGTGTCTGAATATTTAAAGAATTCTTTGTGTTAAGGTTGTTAGCTTTAGAGGTAGAAGTAATTAAAAACCAATTCTACTTCCCTTTTTTGTTCTTTTAATATGATGAGCCCCAAGAGCTTCTGTAGTCATTAAAAAATAAAATGCTTGTGCAAAGCTTGTCCCCATAAGCCTTTCTGAGTGTGGCCCCCATGCATACAAACCAGGATGTCTTTGTTAAGTAGGGTAAGCCTGTTAAAACGATTGAGCCCAGTGTTTCATAATCACCTGGCAGTAGCTGAGAGGCAAGTGGATTTCTTTTGCACAGAGTGTAGACTCTAAGTTACAGAAACATACATAATTACTGTTTGCTAATTTTATTAGGAGGAAATTGCTCTGATTATCATGATCTCCATGGCATAGCGAGGAGATTTCAAGTTACTGTGTCACTTGAAAATTCATTTTTATGAACGCTTGACCGTGGTGGGTAAAACTGCCAAGCAGAGCTGTGCCCAGGCTTCCCACGTGGTGAGATTTCCTTCCTCCCAGCAGGGCGGTGGGCACCTTGGCAGCAAAGAGGATTCATGCTCCCGGGGAGAGCCACACACCAGAATGATGATTGGCCTGCAGTGTCAGAAATGATATTCATATGTCAGGTTACAGTACATTTTACATTGAAGGGAGGCTACAGCTTAGCACCACTGGAGCTGCCAAAAAAAAAATGTTCTTAACATGTTCTTGTTTATTTGAGCAACTTAAGCAGCAGTGAAAGTGGAAATTGTACAGCAAGGATTTGGTTGAATCAGGAAGGGGCTCCTAAGCTTTTCTTAACTGCATCCATTAAGATTCTTGTATTAGAACTTAATAACATAAACGGTGTTGCAACCATACTCAAATCAGTGTTTTTAGCAACAAAGAGACTCCCACGCTGTGACGCATTGTGTACCCGTCAGATGTCACCAAAGGTGGTCCTTGGCTCATTTACGTGATACACAGAACTAATGCAGCTGCTTTTGCTGACGGGTTAGAACAGGCAGAGTGTACATATTAGACAGGAATTTTGCCCAATGTGCTTCTTTCTCCTGTCTTTAACCAGCAGAAATATATGACTGTAAATAATTGAAGCTGAGACTCAGCCAGCAGTAGAGACATATATAAATGCTAATAAAACTCAAGGACAGTTGATACTTTGGCTGGCTGGCAGAGTGACACACTTTATGTCCTGGGTCAAAATAACGTGGTGTCCTAATTCTTGAGATGCTTGGTTTCCTAAAATGACCATCTTTATTTAGCGTAAGGACCTATTTAGAATAGTTTTAATAATGTATGGTTTCATACATAAGTGGTTCCATAATTTATTTCACCATTACTCTCTGTCAGGGTTTTGAATGTTATTGTTAATTAAGGAGGAAAAAGAGAGAGAGAGAGAGAGTCCCTCCAGCCAGTCAAGCTGTTTGCCCTTGTTTTTATCGATTGTTGTCTTAAAAACCAACCCAAAAACTGCCCTAGTAGCCTGTCAATAATGTCCAGTTAGTGAATTAAAAATTGCCTCAGTAAATCTCATCATTTCAGGTTCACAGGTGAACTGCCTCCAAGCTGGAACCCATTTATCACCAGTAGCCCATTTGCCGGAGGAAGTTTCTACTGATTTACTCCCCACCCCTCCCACCCACACCTAAATTATTAACACGAAATATTAAGGAGATCCCCTGCCTTCATCCGCTGATGTAATTTGATTTTCCCACACTGCTGAAACCACAGACCTGTAGGGCTTCTGTCATCTAAGTGAAAATTCTAGAACAAATTCTTTCTGTAAATATAGTACACATGCACATAAGCCCCATGGCCAAAGGAGGTGGGATTTCCAGGAGCAATGCCTGAAACACACACTGAGGTTTTATACTGAGTGTGGCTTCAGGACACATCTGGCGTTCCTCTTATTTCTAGATCTTTCTGTGCTGTACAGAGGTTGACTATTGCCAAGCTGTCTGTAGAGATCAGGATGCTTTGGGTTGCTAATAAAGGCTCTGTGTGGAAGCCTCAAAAACAAGCTGATCTCAAAGAATGTGGCAGTTGTAGGTCCGTAGTTAGGAAGGTACCTCATCATCTTGGATTCTCCCTGATTTAAATGTACTCTGTGCTCAGGTGTTCATTCACTCAGGTGTACTCTCCAGCCAGCTGATCCCCAAAAATCCAAATGCCTTTTTGCTGTTAAATAAATTCATAATTCTTTGGACACAGAAAACCTCCCACAGTTATATTTCCCATGGGAAACGTGGTTTCCAGAATTGATACCATATGACCCTGGGTGGGAGATTTAGAATAATTTTCATATTTGAGCTGTTGTCTTTAGTATTTCTGTATCTTTCTGTCTTCGATGAGTTTTTTGGTTTCAGTATCAGCCGTTTCATTGTTGTTTTTGGTGATACAAGACATAATCCAAGTCATTTTGCTTTCCCTCAGTCAGCCTTATGCAAAACAAACAAACAAGCATCATGATTTTTCAAAGTAGACATGGAGCTGAAGGCAGGAGCACTGGTATCACTTTTTGTGGTTTATAATCTTTGTATTGGCATAGTTACTAAACTAGCTGTGTGGCACTATATCCAGTATAGTATGTATGTTTTTACATAAACATGAGCCCTGTCAGCCCACATTTTAGAGCAATATACTAGCTACATTATTTTGGAAAGGATTCTTTCGTATTACTATTTTAATGACTTCATTGCTTGAGAATTCCTCTTCAATGTATTTGATTTGACTGCCCTTGTAACGTTGTCTGTGAAAACAAACCTACGAACCTAAAAACTAACAGATACTTGTAACACCTTTCAAAGAGGGATAAGTGTGGCAAGCACCTACTCCCTGGTCCCCCCCCTCAGCCAGAGCTGAGCTGCCTGCGTGCAGCTAGACCTCTCAGCATTAAACAAGAGGGAAACGAAAAAACCTAGGCGGCGATTTGTTTTCAGGTTTCACTTTTGAACTCGCTGCTGAAGCTGTGCCACACTTAAATTATAATCTCCTAGTTATTTCCCATGTGTATAACCTCCTTCCCTTCAAGGAGTCTATTTAGCAAATATTGTCAATTCCGGAAAATTATGATTGTAATTTTGGTTGCCCCAGTTTGGAGCTGTCATTTTAAAATTGAAGAACTGTCGTAATATGCTTCGTGTTATTGTTATTAAGGATAACAGTAATTATTTCAATAATTTAAAAATACCAACAATAATAATTGCAGGTGGTTTTTTCAGTTTCTATATTTGACTCCCCATCACCTTTCAAGAGAGATCTGAAATCATGAAAAGTTTTAAGAGGAACAGAAGCGAGGAGTACTAATCAAAAGAAAGTTTCTAAAAGATGAGGGTATTTCACTGATGAGACAAAGGCATACTGTTTACAATCTCTTCGTTTCCAATGACCACAGATGTTTACTCACCAGTGTTTAGTAACATAGCGTTCGGCTTTGATTTACAACTGAAAAGTTTTCAACCTTGGGTCTGGTAGTCCAAGTTGGGTTATTAAATTTAAACCTCATGACTTGTATATTCCCTGGATCCAGATGACCATGCAGGTCCTATTAAAGAAGCATATTGCTGATGCCTTGAGTTTTGTGTGCTTTTGAATTGTTCTTCCTTTCATATCTTTTCCATGGGTAGAATAACGAGAATTGATACCTGGAGCATGAGTGTCTGTGAGGATATCGTAGGCTGTTGCTGTTGTTGATAGTCTTTGATTTGTGTAGTGTTGTTTTATTTTGCCCAGAGGTAAGGATATATTAATTCCTTGTATTTTAATCAACTGAATAGGATTTTGAACTGTGGCGTTTTCTATAGTTTTCACGTTCCTGCAGATGTACCATAATGTATGCACGGGGCCACTGTGTACGGCCACCAGCCGTGGTGTGGAAGCCCTGCCAGAGCGGAACCAAAAGTCCTTTGTGCCTGCGAGCTGAGCCTGAAACTGAAAGGAGGCCTGGGGCTGTTTTTTCTAGCCAAACCCTAACTCAGATCCTCAGGTCTGCACATCTTCACAGTGAATTCAGTCTGGAAGGAAAGAATGTAGGGAAGGCCTCTTAGGGAAAGCAGTGTAGCCTTTCTCCTCCAGAGCAGAGCATCTGGCTGAAGCCGTTTGTTTTTCCCCGTCCCTCCTGAACCTCACCCTGCCATGTTCCACGTGCAAGGGTGGGAGATGCGCCTGCCCCTCGGAGGGGGAGGCAGCGCTCCTACTTTGCACACCAGCCATTCCGAGTTACAAGGAAGCATTCCAAAGAGAAAAAGAACCACTTAGGGAGAAATAAGAACTTGTGTTAGTGAACTTCTTCAAAGCAGCACCGGAAGTTCCTACCCTAGCACCATGGCCTAGTTATATCCCAGACCTGGGGTTGGACCCCATTAATTTCCCTCCTGAAGAGTGGAATGAGGGGGAAAGGGGCCAAGAGTGGTAACAGGTGTGCTGTGATAGACTGAATCTTCATGTCCCCCCACAATTCGTGTTGAAACCTAACACCCGAGGTATTACTGTTTGGGAGGTGATCAGGTCCCAGACTGGAGCTCTCATAATGGGATCAGTGCCCTTCATAAAGGAGGCCGAGAGGGTTCCCTCCCCGCCCCCACATTGTGAGCACTCGGGGAGGAGATGGCTGTTTATAAACCAGGAAACAGGCTCTCACCAGACACCAGTTTGCTGGTGCCTTGATCTTGGACTTCCTGCTTCTAGAACGGTGAGAAGCAAATTTTTGCTGTTTGTAAGCCACCCAGCCATTGGCGGTTTTGTTACAGCAATTGAAAAACAAGGTAGGCAGAGGAGGATTTGAGCAGCCAGCTGTTTCCAATGCAGAGCCCTTGCAAAAGGAGTTGTCTGACCCCTAGTCGTGTAGTCACTTCAACCTGTACCAGACTTTGGACTGAAAAAAAAAATAACAACATAATGATGCCTTGTTCGAGACCTTGGCTCTCTGGTTGGACAAGTTACTAAACAGTGAGAGGTATCAGGGCAGTGACAACGTTCTACTTGCACTCAATAAACAGCTTTTTAAGAAATGAAGGAAAAATATGTGACGAATGAAATAACAGTGGGCACCATGGCCAGGTAAGAGCGTTTACTGTGAAGGACAAGTACATATGCACAGGCCTTCCTTGTGTGTTTCCAGAGAGACTTTGACTTGTAGAATTACCACTTTTTTCATTGTTCAGGGTCCTGAAGGATGTTCTTGAAGAAAACATAAACTCTACATAAAATCTTTTTTTCTCTTTCTAAGGCATCTTTTCCAAATAAAACTTATTTTTTCTTCACTTTCTTTTTGTAGGATCTTACC
This sequence comes from Phyllostomus discolor, assembly GCF_004126475.2. Classification (NCBI taxonomy): domain Eukaryota; kingdom Metazoa; phylum Chordata; class Mammalia; order Chiroptera; family Phyllostomidae; genus Phyllostomus; species Phyllostomus discolor. Next base: position 73,152,110 of record NC_040903.2, read on the forward strand.
TTGAACTATATTTGTAGTTCACATTTCCAGTCTCAATCTGTATATTCAAAATGCATGAAACTTACATAAAGTTGCCCTTGTCGGTTGTTTTTTTTTTCCACCTGAAAGTATTAGTAAAACTTCAGTGGCACATACTTAGCTATAGACTAGTCAAGAGCGGCTCTGAATTCTGAATTCTGGATTCTAGCAACCAAATTAGAGTTAGCCAGCGTCACAGAGAGGGGGAGGTGGTAGTGCACATCAGTCCAGGCATCATGAGGGTGGCTGTAGCATTTATTTGTCTGAAGCTCAGACGTAATGAGTTGAGCTCTTAGCTTCCAGAAACAAAGGAGATTACCTTAACCACAAAATGAGAAAAAGTTCTTTCAATTACCAGGTAAAGTAAGGCACTTCTGGATGTCTGCTGAAGCATTGTTGAGAGCCATGACTGGTGCCTACTTTTCCCAAGAAATCAGTGATTTTTTTTTCTTGTTCAGGTTGACCCACCAAATTTAAGCCACTCTAGAGGGGTCTCTTCCCTCTCTTAAATATAAATAGAAAGGTATTTAATTGTTAATATTCTCTTCCAGGTTTTTCTGACAGGTTATACATATGCTAATAGAAATAAGCTCATTATTTGAAGCACAGGGCTGCTTGTCACTGAAGCTTCATTAACACCGTTATCACTGGCTGACATTTATCTTATAATTTTCTAGAGCTGACTGTTGTGTCTCCATGGAAACCCAAATTGCAATTGAAACAAGTATGATAATAAAGGCATCCACTGAGATTGACAGCATGCAAAGCCTGATTACATTTGTTTATAGTTCCTTCAGTAGCTACAGCCAGAGATGGAGAATATGCACTTTGGGTGCTTAGAATTAACTTGCGCATCACGTGTGGTACCTGACTGTGTGTATGGCAAGTTTACCATAACATCCTTGGTTCTGATGTTAGTAATTAGGTGGATCATTTCTATTGGAATCATCTCAAGGCTTTATGAATATTGGATGTAAAATTAACCGTGATTCTGTTTGGATCCCAAAGGAAATTCCTCCTGGATGATTTTGACACTGTGAAATGTTGATCAGACCTTAAACTGGTGGTTGGTGTTGCCTGGTGCATTTCTCTCTGGGCCGGTAGAGCACCCACACACTTGTACCCTCCCTCTCCCCTCCGCCCCGTGATGTGGAGGAACCTGTGCTCTTCTAAGTTCATGACTTCACATCAGTTTGGTTGGTGCCTCAAAGTGAAGAGTCATGAAACTGGAGTGGGTCCAGAGTGAATTAATCTGAAATTAATTTGATTTTGAAAGACTCCATCTGGCTATGTTTGGGAAAGGCAGTTAGACAGATATATAAACAAATCTGTATTCATTGTGCCAGATGTAGTGTCAAAAAATGAAGAAATGGCTTTTAAAAAAGTCAGCTATGGGGAATTTTGATATAATGATATTCAGCATCTTAGAATAACAGCCATTATAATTTAGCACATAATCCTATTTTTATTCTTATTTGTTTAGGGGGTTAGATCTGATGGGGTATTTTGTAAGAAATAAGCAAATTATATGTCAAAGCCTATTTTAATTGGTGATTTAAGATGCTAAACGAAATTTACAGCACTCAGAGAGAGCGGGAGAAGTGAGAGAGAAGAGAGAGAGAAAGAGTCTGTAGAATTTTAAATCAAAATGTGGTGTTTGGTATGGATTTCATCTTAAGATATGGTTTTAGAGAATTAAAAACCAGCAGAGTAGAATGTCACTCGGACTTTGCCTTTCAGTACATAGTTTTGTAGCATGACAAACGTATGTTTGTGTCATAGGAAACCAAATACAATGAGCTGACATGTGTAGAATCCTGGAAGTCTTCTTGGAATAAGTCTACAAACTTGGCAGTTTTTCCTTTTCATTCTTTTGCAAATTTCTTTAAGTAGGCTATAAACTTGGCAGTTTTCCCTTTTCATTCTTTTGCAAATTTCTTTAAGCAGGCTATCAGAGAGGCAAATGTTTTGGATTGCTATCTAGGAATTTAGTGCAATCATAGTAGAGCATCTCATTGTCATAGTAGAACATCTCATTGCTTTTTTGTGTCGGAACAGAAAGATTATAGAAAATTCACGATTAGTTATCTATTTCATTTTCAATTTTTAAGTCTCAAATTTATCTTTTTATTTATTTATTTTTAGACAGAGGGGAGGGGAAGGAGAAAGAGAGGAAGAGAAACATCAGTGTGTGGTTGCCTCTCACACGCCCCTTACTGGGGACCTGGCCCACAACCCAGGCATGTGCCCTGACTGGAAATCGAACCTTGGTTCTCATGCCCATGCTCAGTCCACTGAGTCACACCAGCCAGTGCCTCAAGTCTTATCTTTTGTAATGTCTAGAAAAGAAAGAATTAAAATTTACTTCTTGATCAGTGAACAAGCATAATCTACTTGAAAAAAACAAGCTCCCGCAAGGCAACCCTTCTGCCCAGGTCCCCACCCACCTCCCTCACTTCTGCTAGCCAATCAACAGCAAGAACAGTAATAACAGGAGGTAAAAATGAAGCAGGATACTTAGATAGCAAAAATTAACTCCCAAAGAGCTAAAGAGTCTTGGCAAATCGGTTGCTGCCTTTAATGACAGCAAGTTAGATGCTACACAAATCTTGACTTGTGATACTCATTGGAGCATTGCAATGAACGAGAAAGTAAAATATGAGACACCTGGAGCGCCCCCCCCCCCCCCCCCCCACCCCCCCCCTCCCCCCGGGAATGAGACAGGCTTATTAGCTAAGTTTGCAGTAGAGATGAAAGCTCATCCTTTAAGGCAGGGGTCCCCAACCCCCAGGCTGCGGACTGGCACCAATCCATGGCCTGTTAGCATTAGGAACAGGACTGCACAGCAGAAGGTCAGCGGAGAAGCTTGGCTCCCATTCCTGCCTTAGCTCCACCTCCTGACCCCCCACCACCCCACCCTGGTCCCTGGTGCCAAAGTGGTTAGGGACCACTGCTTTAAGGCACCAGCTCTATTTATTGTTTCATTTTAAAGGAATTCTTCTTAATAATAAGTTATATATTTCCCTGCCTCCTTAAACAGATTGTATTAAGTACAGTGTGACCCATTAAACGAGCTAAGATGGTTGTCGTGCATATTAATTTTTCTACTGTGCTGCTGTCAATGGGAGGTTCTGGAGAACATAAGTTGGCCCAGCTCTGAGTGGGCTTGCACTGCTGGTCCCATTCCGATGCTCCTGTACATCGGCCGTCACTCCATGGGCCACCTGCTGCAAGCCGTCCTGTGTGCTGCTTCTGATCTCCTGTGCCTATCAAATGCAGATAATGAAGACTCAGACACCAACATAAAATGAAAAATCTTTGCGGAAGTGATCAAGAAGCTCCCCAAAGGGTTTAAAGGGCATAACATGAGAGCAGGAACTTTCTGTCACACATTTTGACTGTTCTGGAAGCCTGTATTTCCTAACTTGGTTGTGGTGGCATTTCACAAACACATGAACTTGAAGACATTATCAGGAAAAAAATAAAACATCTGAACTAATAAATAGGTTAGTCTACAGTATCACATATCTCTTCACAAATGGATTCTGTTTTATGACCTAAACTACGGTCATTAATATAAAGTAATTAGTTCCTATTTACTATCAACTTTTGATTTTCCAGATCATTGGAAGAAGCAGTGACATTACTAATGTCCTACCATTTGTATCAAATCTTATACTACTGGCTGCATTCCTTTGGCCGGCATTCAATTTAAGTTGTATTCCTTGATTACACATCATTTATGACAGGGGAAGCCCGGCCAAAAGAAGGGTGAAGAGAGACCAGCCTGAGATTAAATTCTGCCATTGATAAATGATGAAATGAATAATGAATGGACAGATAATCAATATTTAACGGAAGAGTAGATAGAGTTCTGAATGCCAGGCAAGCACAAAGGTCAGCAAAGTCTTTGTCCTTTAGTTCAAAGTAGGAGAAAGAGCTCACTGAACAGTTCCATGATGGTTTATCATCAAGATAGCTAAAATTAAGACAGTGGCTGGGTCTGAAAAAGGGGACCCAGAGGACACTGGAGACAAGCAGGCATGTAACTCATTGGCAATAGGTGTATTGACCCTCACATTCAGTGGAACAGCACTAGATGGAATAACATGGTTCTTTATAATGTGACGAATTGTGTAGTGTGTGATTTAATTTTTACAAATGGTAAGGTTTCTTGCTATATTAAATCTGTTCATTCAGAAAATGTGTTGAAGATACAATGAGACTGAGTAAAAGATCAGATTGGAGGGTTGCATGGACATGACCAGGGGAGTGATTTTCACACCAGTGGTAGCAAGTGAATGGCACACTGGAGAGATGGAGAGGGTGGGGCTTTAAGGGTGGCAGTGGGTTCCCAGTTCATGGCACTGCCAGCAAGTGAGGCAGGGCTGGGCTGTGTCCCCCAGCGTGAGGGCCAGCAATATGTGTAAAAGTCAACTGGCCATGGGTCTGTGTAGGCGCGCTCTGTGGTGGTGCTGAGGTCTCCATCTCAGTGCTTGCTCACGGCAGAGGGGCGGAGGCCCCTGCTTTCTCTCAAGTCTGTGCACCCTTGTCATAGCCTATTTTTTAACTCAGTTTTCTTTTCATGTCCTTGCCAACTCTGTGAAACAGTACAGCTTATCATCCTTGCCTTTGATTTTTTTCAGATTCCATTTAAAAATTGACCACAGGGATGAAGTGTGGTTTACTATGCTGAATGCCAGTCCCTGCAGCCAAATTAGCCACTTATTGTTGGCTTACTGCAGGCCCTGTATCTATTGCTTTGTTCTGGGCCATATCACTTTGTGTTTGGGTTTTATGTTGTGCATATGTTTGTCTCTTCTCATTGGCTGAGTGGCTTAAGGGCATAAATTAGGTATTTTTCAACTCTCTCCTTCAAACCTAGCACCATACCTGGCATAAAGCAGATCTTCAGTAACTGTAATCCGAATTCAAGAAAATGACTATGTGTGAGAATAAACCTTAGATGGGTCTGAAACCCACTTTTACCACCTGTATTTCTTCAATGAGTGGAGAGTGTTGTGAATCCTGTCCGGTTGTTTTCTGTTGCATAAGTAAGTCCTGTTTTATTTTAGACAAAGTTGAAAGTGGGAGCTGTTTGCTTTGAGAAGCAGAGATGCTGAAACCCAGATACCTGTTACCAAGCACCGTGCCGTGTTGTTTGTGACCAAAAGTATCCATTTCTCCTTGTCATCATTTGCTGCTAGAACAGATATATGGGAGACAGTTTTGGTAAAAATCAATGTTCAGTTGGGAAGTTCAGACCAGTATTGCGTTTCCTCCCACATTTGTCTGTATTTCATGACTCACATTTCAGTTAACTGTCTGAAGGAGGGGGGCAAACTAGTGTCTTCTCCATCATCCAGAGGGCCGTTTACAAGTACTTGCCCAAGCAAACAGGTGACTTTGGCGGCTTTTAGCTACACCTGGAGGGGGTGTCCACCCAGAGCCACGTGGCTCCCCCTCTCCCCTCCTTTCGCTGTAGGTAAAGTAGGGGCAGTAATCCTGACCTCAGCAGTGGGGAGAGGATTAATTAATGTGAGCTCCTGGAGCACTCGCAGAAAGTGAAACCTGATATAAATCTTCTGGGTGATTATTATTTCCCTGTTGCCATTTCTAAAAGTTCATCTAAGAAACCTGTCCCTGTGCAAATGCCTTCTGCTCTGCTCTGAAGTCCACCGAACTATTTCTGATAAATCACCCAAGGCAATGAGTTCCCTGGACAGTGCCTGTCCATGGCCAATCCCTCACTGCCTTCACAGCGAGGGTTATTGTGGGTTCAGACTATAAATCCCCCCGGATGCCTCCAAATTTACTTCTTTTGGGGGGGTTTCCAGTTTTCTGCCTTTTACTAGCAGTCAAGTAGAGGTAAGGTAATAAGGTTTTCTTTTTGCTTGGTGAGCCCAAAGCCCTGTGTTTCGCAGCCTTTTCTGCAGGAATAGCATTGCATTTTGCCCTCACAAACACTTGTACGGATGCCCCTGACTCATGATAGTTTGACTTCAGATCTTCTAACTTCATGGTGGTGCTAAAGCAATATGCATAATAAATTACTTGAGATATTCAACACGTTCTATACGTTCTTAATAAAATTTTATTCAAATTTTGGCAAAGCAGCCCTGGTGAATGTGGCTAAGTGGGTTGAGCACCAGCCTGCAAAATGAGAGGTCTTTGGTTCAATTCCTGGTTAGGGCCCAAGCCTGGGTTGTGGGCTGGGTCCCCTGTTGGGGGTGTGCAAGAGGCAACTGATCAGTGTTTCTCTTGCACTTCAATGTTTTTCTCCCTGTCTTTCTCCCTCCCTTCCCCTCTCAATAAAAGAAAGAAAATCTTTTTAAAAAAAATTTGGCAAAGCATTGGGATGAGCATATTGCATGTAAGTGAACTTACAGGAAACTTGAACCTTTTCTTCAGAGGAACACAAACTAATTTATTTACAATTTGAGCATTTGGAGAAAGACTTTGCTTCCTGCAGATAGATAGGGCAGTGATTTTCAACCTGTGTGCCACAAGAATTTTTAAAACGTGCAGTACCTGACTATGTAGTCAGGGGCATGGACCTCTTTTCCCTGAGATTGTCAAATAAAAAGGTGACAACAGCCAACACAGCAATAGCTGCCCATTGTGAATGAATCAAAATTATATCTATTCTTTGGTATGTGAGATCGACAAAAATTTATTTTTTCATGTGCCACAGAATTTTAGCAATTAGTTTATTTGTGCCACAAGTTGAGAAAGGTTGAAGAACCGCTGACTTAGAGCAGCATTTGATCCAGTGAATTATCGGTGAATTCAGCAGATCCACCCATGTCCCACCTCAGAGGTCTGGGGCCCCGTTCTGCGTGGGCATGGCCCGGACTGACAGTGCCTTGGCAGCACTGGGTAAATGGGAACAATATCTTCCACCTAAATACAGGAATGGCATTGGTTTGGTCATCTTATTGGGGAGAAAACATATCCAGAGAGTTTTGTTGAGTTGACCAGAATCACTCAGCAACCCAGGATCCCACCACAGCCAGCGTGCAGCTGCACCAGCCGGAGACAAAAGTGCTCCACTGAATGGCATCACAGCAGACGGAGGCGTCCTTCCTGGTGACACTGCAGTGGTGCGTTTTCAAAGGGAGACGTGATTCCCAGAGCATGAGTTTGGATGCCGACTGATTCCTTTTCCTAAGGGAGAGTCTGTGGTGAGTTTAGAGCAGAGGGTGGAGGCTCCAGATCAGGGCCTTGTGTAGGTCTCTGTGTGTTCTCCGTGGCGTGGGGAAGAGCTGACTCTGTGCCCAGGTGCCACACCCTCAGTCCGTCTGTCAGTCAGTCGAGGAGAGAATTCTGTTCTTAAATAACAGCAACAGCATGGACAACGTACGAGATGGTTCATAGTGCTGGATTCCCTGCCCATTCTGTTGTCCGCCAGAAGGCGCCAGGCCCGTCACCACGTTCTTTCTGCTTTTCCCTCGTTCAGGTCAGTCTTAGACATTTTCCTGTGAACAGCAACAAAGCCTGTTTCTTCGTGTGCTATTATTTAAGTACAAGTGATATTAAAAAACAGTTCCTGGGCCCTTTGAAAGAGTGGCCTGTCAGCTGACTGAGATGGTGGGACTGCAGTTGGGATATTAGGAAGAATTAGCACAAATTGAGAGAAATGATGCTCTGGCAGCAACCCCAGGCCACCAGCCTCTCAGCGGCTGTCTCAGCCTGCAGGCTGCTCTCACAGCGTAGGTGACACCTCGTCAGCTCACTGGCCTATGCCGTACTCACTTGTGAGGCCCGGGGACTAAATTGGACACAGACAGGGAATTGCCCCAAGGTTGCAGGCAGCTGGTCATGTTATATAAATTATCTTTTCTATATATCATTATCTGGGTCCACACCATAACTGTAGAATTACAAAATTTAAGAGCTACATGGAAACTATTTTGCTCTTTGTTTTACAAGCAAAGAAACTGAGGTACAGGATGGTTATACGATTTGCCGGGGGTCCCACAGTTAATTCAGTGTGGAGCCGCAACTGGAACCCAGGCCCACCAGCCCACCAGCCCAGCACCCCACTGGCGTGCTGTGGTGCGCCTGCAGCCTCCATGCCGTTCTCCTGGCTCCTTAGTCCTGTTTTCCTGAAAGAACCTCCTGATGGAATAATGGTTTAGTGAATCCCAACCCTAATCAGTTTCTTTCTAAAGGTAGATTTGCATTTAGAGCTATTTAAATTTAAAGTGAAATAAAATGAAACATTCAGTTTCCCAGTTGGACCAGCACCTTTCAAGTCTTTAGGAGCCGCATGTAACGAGCAGCCACCATACTGGATTGTACGGATCATGCAGTATTTCCATCGTGGTTCAGTTGGGCAGGACTACTGCAGGATATTCCACAGAACAAAAGGAAAAAAACGATAAAATGTATGGGGATAATAAGATTATTAAGTACCAGGGAGATTAGCTATCTTTATACAGAATTTTTCCAGGACAAGGCATCTTTTTGTGTTGGTTTTGGGTTTGTATATCTTCTGAAGGTGGCATTTTACATCTTTCTCTCAGCATTAATATAATTATTTACAGTCACTTGGCATTTCTCATACCCCTTTTGTAAGTTTGTTGTTTCTCCTTTTATGTAAATAAAGGAGATAAAATGCAGAAGGTTGCTGTCTAAGGAACAAAGGAAAGAAGAAAAATATCAATTCTTTTGTTTCCATTCTCAAAAGAAACCTTGCAATTCTCTGGGCTTTATAAAAGCTTGTTGTCCTGGAATTAATACTGGTAATAATAATGATGATTATGCACTTCAATCAATTATTATAATTTTAGTATTTTACTGCGTAGAGGAACCTCCGAGGATTTTGCATATCTTCCGCTGACCTGCTTCTTCTCACTCCAAAGTGGAGTAGGGAACTAGGTCAGCGCCTGTGCTGAAAGCAAAATGTCAGCACTCTCATTTTTTCCCCAAACGCCATTGTATTTCCCTCTTGGCTCTGAGACTGATACCACCAGCACCCGCCGGTCTGCTTCCATATGGCATCTGTCCGGGAGGAGCCTTAGAGTTGGCTCTTCGCCAAGAGCAAAACCAGAATTGGCACTCGGGATCTTGTAGTTTGTTGGATTGGTGCCAGCAGAGATGTGCTGGTGTCCAGGACCTGCAAGTGACCACTGAGTCCACAGGAAACATCACCCTAGAGGAGCCCTCGGAATATTAAGTAGTGAGAGTTGGCCTTTATAGCTTACTGTGCCCAGGTTCTGCAGGCACCTCTTCTTAAGGGTGTGACACAGGAAAAGTCACTTTATCTTCTTGACCCTCCATTACTTCATTTCCAAAATGGGGGTAATGATTTCAGCTTCCTGGAGTTATCATGATACTGGATATCAAACACCTGGCAAAGGTTTTTAGAAAAGAGTAGGCCCTCAATAAACAGTGTTTGAATGTGAATTAATTCCTGCACTGCAGTGGGTGCTTAGGACATCTGGGAAGTGCAGAGAAGCAAGCTAGTCTAATTTTCTAAGCCCAGTACCAGATTCTAGTAACTGGATCTTACTGAGAGTCTTACTCAAATTTAGGGCATCTGTTCCCATAATTACTCCTCTGAAGAGCACATTGGCTCTCCATGGCCTCTGGCAAGTACCCCTAAAGGTTTATAACTGTTGGACACACAATGTCTGCTTTATTTGGAAGTGTCAGTGCTGACATCCCCATGAGGACAAAAGGCAGTAAGTCTCTGCAAGAAATGACCCTGCACCCAGCAGAAGGTTGCGAGTCCAAAGCAGAAGAAGCTTGTGCGTATTAGAATAGAGTTAACCAGGCAGTTGCGTATCGTTGGGGCCAGGGACTCAGCAACCTGTGGGTCATGGGTGCAGTGGAACCACCTGCCCAGCACAGAAACTTTCCTTGCCCAAGATGTGCTGTTCCTGATGTTGCTTTGTATAACCACTAGAAGTCCTTGGATTTACTTAAGGAAGGGATTGTTAGGCAAATGTGATGTAGATCTTTGGGATGGTTGTTTGCAAAATGCAAGTAGTTAGAAAGGGATGTGGGTGAAAGGCACTCATTTAAGTGACTTGATGGAAATGGAAAGGAAAGGAATCTGTGGAGATGGAGACACTTCTGTAATTATTGAGAAAATTTGGAGTGAACAGACTCTTAAGTTCACTTCCCACAGATGGAAAGAGGACAGGTGTGTGTGTTTCTTGCATTGGTACCTTTATTTGCCATTGGGATTCCAGGGACCCAGTAGGTCTTGCTCTTGGCCTTGTCTTCTCATAGATTTGCCATGAGCTTTACACTCTCAGTCCAAGGCAGACTGATGCAGTATTTGGCCACATGTTGGATTAGAAATATTTTGTGCTTTGGAGCCTATTGGACCTAGGTTTGAATTCTACTTCTATAATTTATAAGCTGGTAATTTTAGGAAAGGAATTTATCTCTCACATGTTTGCATCCGGAAAATAATACTTTTTCTAGGATTGTTATAAGGACTAGAAATAATTAATGTAAAGTGCCTAGCACAATATTTGGCTTATAAATGCTCATTAAAAGATACATATTATTATTAGTTAGGATATGAGTTGTGTTTACGTCTATACTATGAGAAGAGTGGGATTGAAAAGTACACGTGTGATGGCCACTCATTTCAAGTGCATCACAACTGCAAAGAGATAAAAAAAAAAAATAGCTAACACTTACTAGACATTTATTCTGGGCCATGTCCTGTGCTGAAGCATGTGACTGTAGGAGATGGAGCCTCTATTCCCATTTGACAGATGGAGTCTGAGGCCTAAGTGGCACAGTTCGGTGGGGTGCCAGGACTCAGAGCCCATGCCCTGAGCTCCCACACTCCACTGCCTCAGGATGGTAAGAGGTCTCCAGCTGTTTCTGAAGTATGGCTGATGGGAAAGGGATTATAAATATGGGTTCACGGACGTATAAAAACCAAAGGTATGAGGGATGTCTTCTCAGCTTCCCCTCCTTTATGCACCCTGGTGAGTGCATTTTTTGAGCAAGCAAAAATGGCCCCTCATTGAAGAGACATTAAGGAACACTTGCTCTAGAATTCTGGCTATAGAGGTTAGTACTGTATACTCTCATCTAGCTCCTCCGCTGTACTAACTGCTCTGTACAAACAAGATGGAACAGCCCTAATTTCTGCACTTCCGTTCTCTGTTAGCTGAGACAAGTGGCAGTGCCTTCCTCTTTTCATTCTAGTTGGTTGTCAACAGCGCTAACCGCAAGTCCTTCCTGTCCCAGAAAGAAGTCTTGCCCCACTCTAAGCTCTCAACGAGCTGTGAACACTACATTTTGCTCCCTGTAGGGCTCTGTCACCTCCACTTCACCAAAGTTAGCTCCATGGGGTTAAAGTGTTTATTGAATTCTCAAAGGGCGATTTGAAAAGAAGTAAAGGTGCACAATAACCATTGATCTCTAATATAAACAAGCATTACATTACACCCAAATTGTTGCAAGAAGATGTTGTGCTCAATATTTTATTTAGCAGTACATTTTATGTAACAATAAGGTTGATTAGAGAAAGCTCTGAAAGTACTTCAAGTTAGACAGTTTGTTTATCTCAAGGATAGAAAAAATAAAACGATAAAGTAGGTAGATCAAAAGTAAAAAATAAAAAGCCAGCTCCTAGTGAAGAGTATTTGCCATCATTTTGAATACCTTCTTATTACTACCCAAGACTAGAGTGAAATGACACCTGCCACTTGCAGTGAAGTTTTAGTGTATATGGGGCCCTTTTTGACTTCTCTGCCTCTAGGGCTGGGGGCTGGAGGCTGATCATGGACATGGCTCTGTAGATATTTTGTCTGCCAGGGTTGCACTTGTTTAAGTGCATTTTATTTTCACAGGCTGAGAAGCTAACCCAAGAGCACAGTACTGCAAATGAATGCTGCTCAGGACATTGAGCCCTATCACTTGGCAGAGTAGGTGGGTTTAGGGGGCATTCAGAGGGTGGAAGACAAAGAAGGCATGTGGTTTTGCTTTATTATTTACCTGAAGGTCAAAGGGGGGTAGAATCCAAGTAAAAAAAAAAAATGAACACCATCATCATCATATTTCATGATGATGACTAGAATTGCAGGCTCTAAACAAGCCTTCTCTCTTCCAAATGGGGGCTTTGGAAAGCTTAAGGAAGATTGATATGTCAAGGATTATGTTCATGTTCTTTGTATCATTCCCAAATATTTACTGAAGCTAGGAGAAGAAAAGGCAGACTTTCCTCTTTTCTCTTCCAAACGTGTGATTGTTTAGAACTCAAGTGCAACATCTGGAAGTCAGACATACAGAGAGCTTTATGGAGTGTGAAAGATTTGAAATATTCAGTGTCCTTTAGCGGGAACTCAACTTTCTGGGGTTGCATTTTTTTTTTTTTTTTTTTTCGGCACAAAGCAGGCAATTCTGAGATCGCCTTTGCCTCTCTGAATTAAACCCTTTGTGCATGGGTCCCATAAACAATGTGCTTTTTAAACGGGAGCCCCCTCCCCGCCCTGGCCCTTTTCTCCAGTGTAGGCAGCCAATCGGCTGCACCCAGCCGCATTGCTGGAGCACTTTCCATTCTGAGCAGCAACAACGTACTAATTTGATGCACACATGGACGCCCCGCGCACTCTGCAAATTCATCATCAGCATCTTGCATTAGTCATCTGACGGACTGCCAAGTGTTTCATTTTCTTTTCATGTGACTTTATCATTATCACCTCTCTTCTCCTCCCAAAAACCTCCAAAAAGGGGAGGAGAAGGGGGAAAATCCAGCAGAAATCCAGCCCTGCCTTTCTTTCCACACGAGAGCCAGTGTGAGGCTGATAAGGCTGTGGATGCATTGATGGCAGCCTTGCAGAAGGAGACCTGCACTTAACTTGCAGCTGCCTCCCAAGCAGGGTTTCAAGATGTCCACGCCCCGGGTGACAGCCGGCAGGGCGCTGCCCGGGGCTCAGGCGAGGTGCTGAACGGCAGCAGCTTGCAGTGAGAGCCCGCTGCCGCTGCCACCGAGGAGCAACCTAATGGTGCCTGTGCTTTGTTTTAGTTCATCAAATTTCTACGACTCATTAGGCACTTTGCCCGGAGCTCCTCTTCTTCCTCCTTCCGCTTCAGCCTGCCCCCACCCCCCTATTTTTTTCTTCCTGTCCCTGACCGTGCAGCCCTAACTCTGGCTCCCGGTTCCCTTTTTGACAGTAACGGCACAGCCAACAAGATGAACGGCGCTTTGGATCACTCAGACCAACCAGACCCAGATGCCATTAAGATGTTTGTCGGGCAGATCCCCCGGTCTTGGTCGGAAAAGGAGCTGAAAGAACTTTTTGAGCCTTACGGAGCCGTCTACCAGATCAACGTCCTCCGGGACCGGAGTCAGAACCCTCCCCAGAGTAAAGGTACGGTCAGCGGGGTGTGCGCGGTTGTGGCGGGGGGGGGGGGGCTGGGGGTTGTGGGCCTCCCTGGGCGTCGTGGGTATTGCGGGAGGGAGAACTGCGAGTGGGAGCCGCCTGCTGCCCCTGTGCCCCGTGGCCAGCCCGGCTCCTCCCCGCGCCCCCGCCCCCCTCCCGCCTCCCGGGCAGGTGGATCCAGCTGGCCTGGGACGCAGGAAAGGAGGAGCGGAGGGAGGGGGCGCAGCCGGCCTCTGTCCAGGCGCGTGATTGCTCTCGGAGGTCACTTTCTAGGCAGCGCAGGCTCCTCTTCTGCCTTGGAGTGACTGCCTCTCAAAGGAATAGTGTTTCTCAGCCTTGCATATCAGGAGTAACTCTTTCTACCCCTACCTCCCCGTTATTGCTCATGTAATTATAATTGCATTTCACTTTTCCATAGCCTGTGGGGATCCTGAAATGCCTTATAAACAGTTACTGTGTTACCACTGGTCTGAGGAATAAAGGGTACACTTTTAGGAGGAACATCAATTCTTGGGATCCAGATGGGCATCCTTAGATGCGTGTGGCGGCAGGAAGTAACACCCTAGTGGCCTGAAATAGTTAGCACACCTTCAAAATGCTTGTGGTTTACGCCCTAACCAGTGGTAAGATTCACGTGTACCAATCTGGTGGTTTTTAACTGCCTCCATTTTAAGATGAGGGTGATGTTGCAGGGTGGGGGTACAGTTATTAAAATAGAGGTAAGTCAGAAACCTCTATACCACACTGAAGTTTCTTTGTATTGGAGTCATCCTTTGCAAGCTCTGTGCAGACTGAATTGAAAATATTTCCTCTCCTGCCACTTGGTTGGTCTCTGTTGATATTTTAACCTTGCTTTAGTAATTTTGTTCTTCCTCCATTCTTGGTCTCTTGGTCTTTCTGTGAGTCCACACTTCCTTTTCCTCTGTATCTTCATATATCTCTTTGGCCTGTTATTTTATTTCTGTGCAGCCTCTCGTAAGAGCTCCTGCGAGCTCATTATTGAGCACATGAACGTCGGCACACACTTTTCTCTGAGCCTCTTACTGTCAAGGTGAAGGGATAGGACTCAGTAATCGTTAAGACACTGGTGTTCTGTGACTTTGAGAAATGGGCCATCCCTTGTTCCCTACACTAGTTGCAGGGATCTGATAGGACTTTTTAGAACCTTTAAAGAAATTTAAAAACCTAATACTTATTTTATAAAGGTAAACAGACACACCTTCAGATTATGTTCATAAGGCTCTCATTTTCTGTCTCAGAACATAATCATATAACACCAAGAGTGTTTTCAAAAGGACATCTATCTACAAAATTTTGTCACCACAAACTTAGTTGTCCCTAACTTGAAAAAAAGGAAATTAGATAGCTAAAACGGTAGGATCAAAAATTAGGGAAATGTAAAAAGAACCTTTGTGAGTCGTATTCCAACCCTGTTTCCCTACATGTTTCCCAAACGGAGAGATGACTAGAATTTGTTTTTTAATATTGGACTTCTCCAGTATCCTACTGAGGGAAGACTGCCTGGGACTGAACTTGGCAAGTGAGGGCCCTCCCGCCACGTAGACTGAAACCCACAGGACGCTGGGCCAGACACAGTGAACTGGCGCTCCAGAGCAGCCCGCACAGTTCATTCTGGACCAGGAGAGTGTGCCTCCAACTTTCAGTTCACTCGGCACTTTTCAAAATGGCCTCTCATATAGTGGTCAAAGCTCATTTATAGTTACAATGCCTGGTTACTTGCATTCTATCTCTGGATCCCACGTGTCTGTCTTTAGCAAAAAAGATCTTCCTCTCCATCAACTGAGTACTTGCGCATGGCCTAGTTCTTCTGCCATTTTCTCTCTCTTTTTTTTTTCTGGTATTTCTCTGAGCAGTCTCTTCACCAGAGTATATCAGAGACAACACATTTTGTCAACCTCGCTGGGTTTTATAACTAACTTCATCTAAATAGTTTGCATAAACCCATGGTCTTGGAGGGAAGGGGGAGCCCGATGCCGGCTTTTTGAGCCCATGCTCTGTACCGGGTCCTGTGTTAGGAGCTTTACATATGTTATCTTGTTTAGTTCTTACTGGAATCCTAAAAGTAGATGGCATTAGTCACCTTTTGCAGATGAGGCTCAGAACATGTTAAAAAATGTAGCCCAGCTTACCCAGCTAGGAAGAGGCAGAGTAGAAATTTGAGCACAGTCCATCTGTCTTCCTGTGCTACACCATCTTTCCTTTCCATGAGATGAGGCCACAAACCAGCTTTCTCCTTTATCTAAGTGTTCCCCAAATGAAAAGAAGGAATTTTGCCCTTTTAGAAGAGCAGGGTTGATTTGCTTCTATCTTTGTGTTTAGTTTTTATACTCATGGGTTTACACTGTATATCACTCCAACTCACGGCATCATGGGATAGAAGTTACAGATGAAATCATTCAAATTTCACCTTTGGAAATATAGGTCAGTTCCCATTACTGTGCACTCCAGGTCTCATATCAAATACTGCTTGAAGTACATGGGCTGTCAGCCAAAGCTTGCAAGGGTTTTTGTCATACAGACATCTCTGTTGTAACAGTATTTGTTGTGATGGGATTTGAGCTGTATAATGACATTCCTCTCCAAGGATTAGATCCCTTAGCTGCTTATGTTCAGAGAGCAACAGCCACTGTTCTTCTTTACACCGATACCTATGTGTGCCCTGTGTCATTTGCCTGTTCATGTGTAATGTAGGACCCCACATTTGCGTTGGTGCTGACTCTACCAGCAGAGTACAATCACCACGTTTTCCCACTGCTGACGCCAGGGCCTCAGAAATTAGAATTGTGAAGGTGCTCTCTAAGTGTGGTGTAAATGATGTAAGTAAGGCTTTTGGAGTGGCCTTGATTCGTTGCCTTGCTGACGTCAATGATTCCAGGGATAGAGACCAGGTCAAGGTGCTACCAAATCCAGGCAGTCAGATTTTTCTCTCACTTTGCACCCTGATGATCTGTTTAGTCTTGAGGCGTAAAAACTTTGTTCCATTTTTTAAATCATTCTTTAAGAGTTAGAGCCTAAATAATCTGTTTCTTCTCCCTGTAAAAGTGTGTGTTAACCATGCAGGCTCAGCAAGTCTGGGGAACTTGGCTAAGTCAACTACTAGAACTTATGGAGAGGACGTTTTATTCCATGATCAGTTGAGTATATGGATGATAAGAAATACCACACAGTAGTTAAGAGCATGGCTTTTGAAGTCAGACAAGCCTCCTTCATTTTCCAGCCCTACTGCTCCTGGGTGAGGGCCTCAGGCACAGTATTTAATCACATCTGAAAGTGGAGAGAGTCCTCGTAGGGTTGCTGAAATGGAGCAGTCTGCTTTCACAGAGCTGGAATATGGTAGGAGCTCATGGTAGTGGTGGTTATTGTTACAATTACTATCATCGCCACTGTTCTCAAGAACTTGAAGCCTAGCAGGGACAATGAGACCAGTACACAGGTAACTATAATCTAAAAGAACATGAAATAAGAGGAAGAAAGAGATGACCGTACATGAACTGTGGAAGTTCAGGGGAGGAATGGATAACTTATGGCTAGCAAGATAGGAAAAGATGGCATCTCTACCAAGTCTTTAAAAAAATAAGATTTCAATAAGTAAAACCAGTGTTAAACATTACATGTGGATGGACTGGCCTGACTGACACATGGAGGTAAGAAGGTGCAGGCGACTTCTGGGAGTGATAAATGCTTCCAGAGTTCAGAGGTATAATGTGAAGAATGTCAGATGAAATGGAAGATGGGAAGGTCACGATGTCTGGAAAGATAGGCTCACTCCAGTTCTTAGAGGACCTTAATTCTCAGGCTACAATATTTGAATTTTATTTGCTAGATGAGTAAGGGTCTGCGAAGGGGCGGGGTGGGGGGGAGGCTGGGAGGGTGGTGCAGTGTGCTGTCGGAAGTACCCAGAGTTACACAGGGACGCCGTCTGTCACGGCAGTGGAGAGGGAGGAACTGAGTGATAGAGACGTGACCGTGGTGGAAGGAAGGAGACTCGATAGCTAAATTAAGGCAGTGATGACCAAGAGGTTTTGGCTTAACTGGGGAAAATGGGAAAGCAGTCAGTGATGGTCGAATGGGGAAGGACGGATATGCAGTTCAGTTTTATTTTTCTCTTCAGTTTTGATTGTGTTGAGTCTCAGTGCCATAGGAGAGTCAAGAAGAACACAGGCCAAGAAGAGCCATTGGACTTGGTGTTTGGGAGGGTGTGAGAGTGTTTCAGAACAGTGGAGGTCAGGGTTGGAAGAGGATTGCTAGGTTTAAACACAGGCCTGTGGGTGGAGGGCACTCTTTCTAGTGGTCTGATCATGAACGAAAGAGAGCTTAGGTATAGCTTGTTTCTTACACGAAATGTAAGAAGGTAGAGTTAAAGGCAATAGTGAAAGTGGAAGGATGATAGGAATCAGGGTCCTTAAGGAGATGCAGGGGCGGAGGGGGGTGGCTGAAGAGCACACATGAAAGGGCAGAGAGATCCTCCATTTGAGATAGCAGGGCAGTTAGGGGAAGTGACACTGAGCAGGTTTCAATCTAATGGGGGGAAATAGACACTCAGTAAAGATGCCTTCAGTCTTCTCAGTAGATGGTACATTTCTGAGAAGGTCACGTGGCGTTAAAGAGTTCAGAAGAATGGAAAAGGTTTAAAACAACAGCTTTGGAAAATCCGATAGGGGAAAGAATTGTAAGATTATTGAAGAGCAGATGGGCCCACTTACACTTGGGTTGTGTTGATGTAGAGTAAGCCCCAGTAATTGTGGCTCTGTGATTGTCCGTCAGTGGGCGAGCAGAGAAACAGACATCAGGAGCCTGCGTAGGAGACAAAAAGACAGATGTGGCAGAAGGTCAGGAAGGGTATTGAGTGCATTAGAATGCTCCCCTGAGGTCTACAGTAGGGAAGCTGGTGAAGACAGAAGGTAGCTTATGCTCTGGAGAAGAAAGAAGGGTTGAGGAGTTGGAGATCATACATGAGGGATGGTGGAAGAGGTAGCAGGTCTAGGTGGTGTTCAGTGAGACCAAGCTTGGAACTTCCAAATGGTAGGGAAATTCTGTGGTTTGGATCATCACTCTTTTGATATTTTAGTTTTAATCAAGTTATAACCCAGGATCATAGCACCCTGAAAAAGCTTATCCTAATGAATGCTAGTTACCTTTGTGTAAGCTCAGCCCGTAAGGCATTGCTCACCTGGTTTTACAGAAAGGAACACTGAGGAGACTCTGCTAGGCGATCAGAATAAAATCGTTTGGCATTTGAGATTGGACATGAAATGGACCCTCCATCCTAATCTGTTGCCTCGTTGATCCCGTTTTACCCTCTTTGGCGCCTCCTCAGCCAGAGGAGAACTAGAAGTGGGAAGTGGCTTGTGTGGACTCTCACTGTGTGCCCCAGGCTTGAAAAACAGAACTTCCTTTTTTCTTGAATGGTGCTCAGAGGTCACGGTGCTTCACACCCAGAGCTTTCTGGGTGGAGCAAAGATTAAATTCATGGCTCCTCTGGGAAGATTATTAACTTTAAATTTCAAAAAGGCAGCTTTTTGTGGTGGTTCTGATGGCTGTTACCATTTCGTGTTCTTGTTGGCTGGTTAGGGCAACAGTTAGGGGGATGCGGGGAATGGCCTGGACAGAGGCGTGCTGTCCATAACCCGACCCTCCTCTCCACTTCCCAGGGCTCAGCCTGTGGCAGAACGTGAGTTGCATCTTTCCATCTTTACGTCAGTCTTCAACAATCCATTAAACACATCGAAGTTTGTTATAACCTCTTCCCATTTCCGTACTATGGAAAAGTTTCTGGAGAATGAGATGAGGTGGCCAGGAATCAACAAGGAGAGGCGAAGAAGAGAAGGCACCAAAGCCCGGTTTTACTCATCTCAGAATTTGGCAGGAGGACAACCCAGGGTCCAGAAAATTCTCCTGTGCTTTGGTAGAATGAGAGCAGGCCCTGGAGAGTCAGGAGACTTACAAATTTATTATCACACGCTAGCTTAGAGAATGTGCCTCAATATTTTTATCCTTATAATAGCAATAATACCTACCTCAGAGTTGTTTGACATATTCAGTGAGAAAATAGTGTGAATGCTGCTAGTCTAAAGGGAGTTGATAATCTTATAAACTTTATTCTTCTTTAAAATGTGAAAGTTTTATAAAGAACCCTTTCATCCTTTTCATTAACAGAACTGCACTGGGAGGAGGGCAGTGGGAGTGGAGAGGTTCGTTTTCATGTTGTATGCCTTGCCTTTCTTTCTTAAAAAAAATCTGTCAGAAACTTTCCTTAAGTAATAGAAATGGACTTGGAACCAGTTTTTTTTTTAAAGTCATCTTGAAATCAGTAATTGAGGAAGAATTCACAATGTAGGAAGATGAGCCAATTTTACATTTTAATGCACACTAGCTGAGGATAGAATTTCTGCCCTGAATTTCTTGAAAACTAGAGTTGCTGCCCTAGATTTTCTGGGACAGTCCCAGTTTTGATAGTGCTGCCTCACTGGCCTGCCGGAAGGATGCTTTCATCCAGAATTAATTTTATGCTAACAGAAATCACTGTGTAACTTATTTGGACACCCTTTTTTTGTTGGCTGACCACAGTCAGTCCTACTGGATACACATAAAACGAGGTTAAAATTTCTGTATTTGTGCAGGCAGGAATCCTTATCATATCCTTGGGAAAGATGGAGTCACTCGTTATATAGTTATATTTCAAAAATTTAACAATTCCTTTTATTTTTCAAAAGAGAGGTTTTAATTATTTTGACTTACACAGACTGCACCCATAGAACTGATTGAGATAAATGAGAGAAATATTTAATAAGTCTCTTTTAAGTCAGAGTGAGAAAGAATCTCTTTACGGACTCCGCACCCTGGCGCCGAGAGGCTGGACAGTGTGTGTCTAGCACAGAACTGAACTTCTGTGGCTTATATCAAAGACGGCTTCTACCCTGGCAAATACCTCTCCTGGGCACGTTTTGATTCCTACATATTTAGAGAGCAAAAGAGGAAGAAAGGAAAAGAGGGAAATATAGACAACACACCAAGAGAGCCAAAATCAAAGACAGCAAGAAATTACTTAAGGCTCCTTCTAGCCATTTTGTTTCCTTCTGTGTTGGGAGCATCAGCTGGTCCCCAGTCGTCCTGTCCCCAGTACATTTGCATTTCTGGAATTAAAGTAGCAAAAGAATACAGAGCACAGACTCTGGACAAAATTTCTTGCTAGAAGTTTAACATGAAAAAGAAACTGGAAAAAGAAGCCCATAAGCCAGGGCTTCATGGCTTATGTCTGTTGGAATTCCTCCAATGCATATTACAGGTTGACTGCAAGAGCCAGGTTCTAGGGGATCTCACAATGTGCATTTCCCACTGGGGCATTTATAGCTTGCCTGCTTGGAAGTCTCAGTCTCCTTTTTATTTGTACCCAATGAGATCGCTCCACGTTACACAATGGTACCACTCTGAGTTGCCATCCTGAGGGTCGTTATGAAAGCAGCCTTTGGAATGAGAAGTCCAGTTCCTACCCGGTGACTCTGTTAGTCACTCCGAGACACATATGCTTCACCTGGGAATTGGCTTAGCACGACCTGCTCTCCCTTCCTCACTTCTGCTCCAGAGGCCCCAGATAATCAGGCCATGGGTTGCAAGGTTTACTTTCTTCCTTCTTCAAGCTTTGCTTCTAATTAAAATTTGAAGTGAACCATAGCTAAGGTATATTTTAGAAGTGTTCAGAATGTTAGCATTAAAAATATAAATAAAATTATCACATACCATTTGAAGAAGTTTCTTATCTGTTAGAATTCCAACCATAATAAAATGCACAGTGCTGTTAGTACCATTTTTCTTATCATGTGTTCATAGATTCTTAATGAATTTTGATCCTTGGACACCTGGCCCCAGATGCTAACAAGATTTAGCCTTGAAGTCTCAGGTTCTTTGTTTCCTGTCCAAATTTCTCTGGTCCTCAGACTGCCCATTCGCATGCTGTGTGTGCTAACATTGGCTAACCCTGACCTCTTACTAGAACACCTCTCCCTGCAGGTGGACATACATGTGTTCGGATGGACCTTCATGAATAAATGCAGAGCAGTCATTATGATCTTCAAAACCACTGGAAGCAAAAAAGGGATGAAAAGAGAATTAGCCTAATGGGAAAAAAGTAGAAACTAAATAACATGATTTAGCCACAGATTGGTATAGGTTTATACGCTCTAGTAACAGAAATGGTGGATAATAGCATGTTGGCTTTCAAGACAGTTGGTCAGGAGAAATTGAAAGTGTTCTGACCCACACTGGGAAACTCAGACATTAGGTATCTCTGTGATGCTGTGGGTATCACACTAGAGAAATTTTCAGTGAACTAATTAAATGTATTAAAGAATCCAGCTTTTCAAATATCTAAGAATATTTTCAAATCCACTTTGGTGAGCATATATGATGGAGAAAGGATCACAGGAAAAAAGGCCCATGTGGAATGATGGATTATGATGTTCTTGGATTTCACCAGGCCTCTTTTCTGCTGAGTCACATAGACACCTAGGTAGCAAGCAAGCAAAAATATAAATAAATAAAACAAAAGCAGGTTTTGTTATAAATGGAAAAGGGAGCTAGTTAGCTGAATGGGCAGGTTATAATGGTAAAAACTAATGGGTCCTGGAGAATGGGGATGGCAATTGAAACATCCCAGGAATTGGTATTAAAATCAATATTTTTTCACTTTCTATGTAAATGACTGAGAAAGATGTCCCTAATCCAGTATCCACATTCTGGCATTAATTCAAACTGGAGAGACCAAATTGGAGACATATATTCTGGACAGTAATCAGTTTGGAGAATAAAGAAATGTAATTTCTCTGTTTCTATTAGAGGATCATAAATTAGAATTCAAGAAATGAATTAAAAGATTGCACTCTTTAAATGATCCAGGATCTGGTCACTTGAAAACACCATTGGATATGTTAGACCTGCACGGGACAAGTTCACAGGCAAACCTGTGTGGGGACCAGGGGCTCTTCATAGTCATCTTTAGGGTTGCTTGTGGTGTCTGTAGTTCTTGCCAGCTAAGTCCATAGAATGCTGTTCTTTCGTTGCCTTCTTTTTATTTAAGGTAAAAAAAAATGCTTCCCAAACTCTTCTAGTTTACTGGGAACAGCATCCTGGACATAGAGAGAGACACAATAGGGAGGGGTGAGGGGCATTAGAAACAAGGCCTCTGACAAGTTAGTGGTCAAACACCCCCCCCACCCCCACCCCCTGCGCCATGCTAAGTATTACAAATGAAGACACCAGACACGGAGCGTTAAGGAGCAGGTAATTCACCACCTTTTGTCACAAAATGCTTTTCACTCCTATGTAGGCCACTGTGCTCAATATTAGGACATGTTATTGAAAATGTATCAAGGAGATGGAGGAGTTCTAAGGGAGAGCAGCATGAATCTTTAAGGTCCGGGAAGGTGAGCCCAGATGGAAAGGTCTAGGAGGTTAACTTAAAAGGCCTGAGAGCATTGAGTCACAAGAATGAAAAGGGGGAAACGCTGCAGCAAAACATAAAAAGAGGGATTGTGCTCTCAAAAAGAAAAGTTAGAAGAGAATATGATAGAAGTTTTGAAGATGCTAAAATACAGCATGAGGCTATTTATAGATAAACTCTTTCAATCAATGCTAAACCCTAGGATTCTGCTGCTTATACTTAAAATGCTGGAACAGCAGGCAAGCGGAAGAGTTTGAGCCAAACTTTTACACAGAAGAGGTGGTGAACTTAGAGAACATGATGAAAGTTAGGGAGGCCGAGGGGGCAGCTGACTTTCAGTTCCCCAGGAGTGGGCCTCTGGCCAGCGCTTTCCTGAGGCTTAATGCCTAGCTCTTTCGTAAGGGAGATTTATTTGAAGCTTAGGGTAGCCTTGAAAGCTCTGTTCCCATTTAATATCAAATTTAATGTAGAATAGAAAAAAAGGAAAGATGTGACCCAGAAAGTTAACAGTGTTTACCAAAGTACCAGTCATGTGGCAAAAAATATTTACTGGCGCCCGCTGTGGATAAGGCATTGTACTCGGTGCTGAGACTGTGAGGATGAACAGGGCATGTTCTTTGCCCCAAAAGGAGAGAAAGAGTTGAGTGCTATGAAAGATGGGACTGCCATAAGTTCTTTTGAAACAGAGCCAGCTTTGGGTTAGCAGTGTCCGTTTTGTCTGTGTGTGTGTGTGTGTGTGTGTGTGTGTTTTCTCTCGTGGAAAGTGTTCTCAAGAGGCTTCATGAGCGGAGAATCCGGTGCTGTTCATATAAGAAAGGTGAAATGAGAGTCTTAAGGGAACCCAAGGCCATGTGATATATGGGGCATGTTCCCTTTCAGCAACATGCCCCACGTATCCTCTTCCACCTTTGTCTTCAGTTTTTACTTTTTCTTGTTCTTTCTCCTCCCTTTAGGGAGTATAGGTCAAGAAGAGGCTAAAATTTCACTAAATGAACCTTTTCAAGGGTTCTCCTTTAAACATAAGGATATGCAGTTTGCAGCCTTCCAGCCAGCATCACTAAGACGTCTAGCACATTGGTTGACCCTCACTACCCTCCTCATGTGTAACAGTGCTCAGTGCGGGGCCCTGGTGTGGTCAGCCCCCACCTGCTGGAGCTACAGCCAACTGACACTGAAGAGTGACTCATAGCCTTAGCCCTCAGGGGAGTGTTTGTGTACATGTGTACAGCACGCACACACATGTATTTCACACTTTATGGTAACCCAGAACATTATTTCTTTGAACACCATTTCTTCAGATGGATGTATCTATCTACATGGCAGACTTCTGAGGGACAAATTGTTTACAGAATATTGAATGTAAATTGCCTCGTGCGGTGCCTGGGGGATGGCGGGAACTGAATAAAGGATAGTAAGTGACCCTCCTGTTTGGTAGATGCGGAAGAGGAACACAAAGGTGAAAAATTAGCCACAGCAGTAACAGTATCTTCACTTTGTGAAGTGTTTAATAAGGAGAGTTATTTTTTCATTTGTGTGCATGGAAACCTTCTAATGCTTCCTTCTCAAATAGTTTGCTAGAAAATGTTACACGCAGTTTAAAATGGCATTCTGCAGGGGACAAAGACATGGTAGAATAAGGCAGGGGAATGGGCAGCCAATAAAAACAGTGATCTCTGGGGAAAGAGTGTCATAGATGGCAAAACCAAGATTCGGAGACCTAGAGATTCCAAACCTCAGCCCTTATTCAGAATTCTTGATCCTATTATCCCTGGTCCTGAGGACAGTGGGCTCTCTCAGCATAGTTACCTGTATGATTATCTTGCTTTGGCCCAAGCTTCCGGGGACATTCGATAACAGGTGCAGGCCTCATGCCCTATTGCTCAGCACATTGGACTGTGTTAGCACTGTACTAGACTTTCTGTCTGGGGCTTTCAGGCGTGGCTTGCTCTTGTCTTCAGCACACAGACTTTTCTGTATGATTTGTTCAAAGTTGACTTTGTTGACAAGTTGACTGAACTACCATTAATGAGATGTTCCTTTTGAGTTAGTTTTGAAAGTTTATTGCAGTTTTTTTTTTCAATGTCTTTTCCATGGCCTCTCTTGCTACCAGCTGCACTCAGTTTTGAAGATGGCTGATTGGCATTAGAGCAGCACTCTCTGACCACAGGGGGAGTGACGTGTACTCACTTTTATGGTAGGAATCTCTCAGCCTTCTGAACTCGAACCATCCTCACAAAGACCATTTCCACACAGAGGCTAGTTCTTAACCCACCCTTACACCCTACTCAGAATCCCCACTGGTTTCAGAAGCCTACGCAGGGCCGCTCATTCTGGACAGAGTCTTGTTAAGAGAATTATTTAAAAAGTCACAAGTGTGAGGAGGAAATG
The DNA here is from genome assembly GCF_004126475.2 of Phyllostomus discolor. NCBI lineage: Eukaryota > Metazoa > Chordata > Mammalia > Chiroptera > Phyllostomidae > Phyllostomus > Phyllostomus discolor. Next base: position 73,177,334 of record NC_040903.2, read on the forward strand.
GGCTCATTAACATCAGCTTTTGTACACATGAACATCCCTCTCTCTAAAAAAAACCAAATTATATTACAAAGGTATCCCTTATGTGGGACTTACATTCTGTTTAGTAAAGAAATACTGTAAATGATACCAACTCTGAGTAGGTTTTTTTTAACATATTAATTGTTAATGAAACCTAATAATGCAGTAGAGTTTTTAACTTGTCACTTTTTATGTTGCTTCTTAAAGATTCTCCAAGGCAGGTTATTTGTGTATGAATTTTATAAAAAGAATATTAGGTTATTAAAAAGAGGACATGAATCAAAATGTTTGCATGAGTTCAGAAAACAAAAAAACATCATTGAGTTTGTACACACGACTGCTGTGGAGGAGACACCCTCTCTTTGCACTTCAGTTAGAGAGGAAGGAAACAGACCCACTTAGTTTCCCTGCCTAGCTTGGGTCTAATACCTCAGTGGTAAAAACAGAAAATGGTGCTTTCATTGTTTCAGTTCTCTGTAGGATGTTTATGAGGTGTCCAAGTAGATAAGACATTTTGCATTCTTCCTGTCCCTTCTCTTTAGGGTCCAATAAGAATGTGCTTGTTTGGGGTAAGAATGCTCACTAGCCCAAGAAAGGTTAAAGGGGACCATTCCTGGCCTCCTCCACCCCAAGTGCTCTGCCCAGGACTGTAATGGAAGCTGATGAGAGAATGGGGTGGGGGTGGGGGGGCCCTTGCAATTACTGTAAGTCCCCAAGTGAAGTCAGTGTGTCCTGGTAGTGGTCTTAGAAGACAATCACTGTGTGGTTCAATGAGCCAAAACCTAATTTGGAAAAACATGGCTTCGCAGTAGGATGAACGAGACAGTATCTGAGAAGCCCTTTGAGGTGTTTTGTAAGGGGTTAGATGGATCAATAAACAGAGTTCTCCTCCGAGAGCTGCTGACATACTACCTGCCATAATCCCTCAGGCCGGCCTCAGCCTGACTGAGTAAGCAACCTGGGTGGGCAGAACAAGGCATTGTGATCTCCATGCCCAGTCCTGTCTCCTCTTTGCCAAGCAGGCTGCTGAGTGTGATGCTCTCTTTGTAAAGTGGACATCTGTTTAATGGGAACTGGATTGTGACCACCAGTTCATTTTATACAGGCCACCATACAGCTGCCAGATGGTGACGGGTCCTAGCTACTTTGCAAGTCCAATATGGCTGTGTTCCACCCTAGAGGTAGAGAAACGATGGTCCCTCCACCAAGCCCACGTCCCTGCAAAGGCAGTGCTGCCAAGAGCCAAGGCTTTGCTCTAATCTTTTTGAAGGAAGAAAAAAACTTAAGATCATGAATAAATTAAAGACACGTTGTTGTTGTTTTGAAATCAGATCTTTTGGGTTTTCCTTTCTATCTAATTGTTCTCTAATCTGTACTTGGGAGCACAGTTTTTAAGTGGGACCTGTCAAGTTTTTACTCCACAGATTAAATTCCAAGGCAAATGACATCATGACAGTTCTAAGAGGCAAAAGGAAGAGCCTGCGTCTAGTGGCAGAGTTTGATTGTTGAACGTGGACTAATCAGTAGTTAGAGGGCCTGCCTTAGGCCTTCAGGACGCCAGCCGAGAGTGCTCAGAAGATAAGAAGAGAGGCCCACCTCTCTGTGGCTTTCTCTTTCCCTGCATTAGCAGAATTGCTGCATGAGGGTTTTTAGAACTGTTGGTCAGATTGCCCTAGCAACACAAAAGGCTGTGTTGACACATATTCCATCACATGTTCGCAATGAAAACGCCATATTTTTAGAGCACTTCAAAGTGAGGAAACCGTTAAGCCATATCACATCCTCCCTTGCCTCTGGCCACTTCCCCCCCATCCCTCGAAAAGTCACCCCCATTTTATTGAAGGGAAACCTAAGACAAAGATTAAGTGATATTTTGAGCAAGGCCGAGAATGCCAGGGAAGGTTGCTGATCTGTTCTTAAAATCTAATTTTTATAATGCTTCCACTTTTACCTACACCACGTAAGTTCCATATGACCTTGACTCCAAGCCTTAATATTGAATATGGAATTCAGAAGGCAACTGAGTCTCTCCTTGACTCTCCTGGCATTTATTCATATAAAAAGAAAGGCACAAAAATACTGTACTGTAAAAATCAAAGCTCCAGGCACACATTGAAAATCTTAAGAATTTATAACACTTATTTTCATAGGTATCTTTTATGTGAGTAGCTTAAATCGCTTGTTAGAGACTTTGTCTTTTGTATCTCTGAAATTCCAGTGCCTAACTCAGTGCCTGGCATAGAACAGGCATTAAAAATTCACTGCAGATTGAATGAAGTAACTACTGCTTACCCATTTCTACAGAGTTATTGCTGAGAAGCAAAAAGACTTCCATTCATTCCTAGGACATGTTTCGAGAGTCCTACCTGCTGGGCAGTGTGCAGTATACCAGGAATACAAAGACAGAAGGTGTGGCCCATGTCCACAGGGCATTTGGAATCTGTTGGCTATGGGGTGTACCAGGGTTGTGTGGGCAGGGTGGGGAATGCTTGGGGAAGGAGTCTATAATGTTCTTCCTCCCCCCACCCCCCCGAAAAGCTCTCTGACCCAGTAGAGGTTAAGAACAACAGGGATGTATATGTAGGGGAAGGAGCATCTGAGTTAACTTGTATAGCATTCTGCTAGGTATGTCAGTCATCGATAATACGTTCTGCCACTGTAAGCAAAGCAGTATATAACAAAACCAATTTTCTCACAGGCTAATTGATTTATAAACAAGAGTTAAGTTCCTAGGGCATCGCATCAGCTTTGTAAAGAAATGATATTATTTGACGCCCCACTGTACATGCTGCAAATCAAGCCTTCAACTAGTAGGGAAGCTTATTAGATATGGGAAAGGCTGGACCCGCCCTTAGCCCTCGGCACTGTTTCCAAACAAGAAGGTTTCCCTCCATCCCCGCAGTCGTTCCTGTCAGCACCCCCAAATACCCAGGGCTGCGGTGTTTCTTATGTGAGCCTGTGTTTATTAGCCTGTTTACGATCCTCAGTAATTTGGGGCCAGAAAGGGGAAAAAGTGGATCAAATAAGTGAAAGCATTTTATGAAGTGTAAAACTCCATACGAATGTGAGGTATGATTTTTTTTTTTTTTTGGTGTGTGCTTTTCCTGGTTTAGGTTAATCTTCATACCACATTGAGCCTCTCTTTACTCTTCACCTACCAGATAGAAGTCCAGCTTCCAATGAAACATTACGTGTTCTAAAGCAGACCTTGGAGACGAAGTGCCTAGTTCCAGGCCTGACTCTCCCACCTCCTTTCTTTGTGTCACCTGACACCTCTGTGCCTCAGTTTCCTCACCTGCACAATGAAGAGTGTGGTTATGCAGATCGAATGAGATTGTTCATACAGAGCACTCAGGAAAGTATCTGGCATGTAGTAGGCTGTGGTTTCGCCCAGTTTACTCTGGATGAGAAATCTGAAGGGCGGGAGGTTGGGGGAACCGTTGCAGTCTCCCACAGACTCCCAGCGGCAGCTCTGCGTGCAGCCCCCATTCCTGGCAAACTGGCCTTTCCGCAGAAGTGGCATCGGTTCTCAGAAGTATCAGAAATACTAAGAACAGCTAATATGTATGTGGGGTACTTGCTGCGTGCCAGGTCTTATGCTAAGAATTTAATATATAATACCTTGTTATAACACATCCTCACAACAATCCTATGAGGCAAATACTATTACTACACCCATTTTATAGCCAAAAAAAATCACCTGAAACTTAGATAACAAATATACCTAAATGGGTGGCAGACATGGAATTCGAACCTAGTTTGCCTTTAGAGCCTGTGCTCCTAACCATTACACTCTCCTGCCTCTGGGGTTCCTACGGCATTCTGGGCACGTCTCTATTCTTGATGTCTGTGATTATTACACTGAAATGACCTGTTTCACTTTAAAACCTATACTCCTCTGGGGTACGAGCTGTCTGTCACATCTCTACATCTCCCACTTAGCACAGTGTATGGTAACCAGCAGGTGCTTAGTAACATTCGTTGAGTAATATTGAATTAGTCCTGCACGCTCCTTGGATTTTGTCCCCCATGCCTTGAGTCTTCCCTGTTTCCTCTACCTAGAGGTATCATTTCTCCTTCTTCTCAGTGCTGATTGTTTATGTCCTGGCCTTTCATGGTCCAGTGCAAATGTCATTTCATTCATAAAGGCTCCTTCTGGGACACTCTATTAAAGAGTAACGTCCACTCCACTGAAGTTCCCATGGCATCATGTCCCCCTTTCACCCTGCAAGTACTTCCTGTGTCATACTGAAGTTGTGTCTGTGCTAGTTTTCTTGAACTTGATGCTTCTTGCCATCAGGGGGCTATTTTAATCAATTGGTGTACTTTAGAACTTTATAGAACTTCATGCAGTGCCTTAAAACTGTAATGAACATTGGTTGGGTAACTGAATACAGAACATTCAAGAGAAAGGGATTTTTTTTCTCTGCCAGCTTATTCTACCTTATTTCTTCTTATTTTTGTTTTCATGGCACGTTGAAAGAGAGGGCCCTATTGCACTTCTGGTTTTGAATCAGCTGCTGGGCACTCTATGGAGCATGAAAAAATATTGTCTCAACTGAAGCAACAGAAGTAAGAGAATCATTTTAAGGTGTCACTGTAGTGTGAAAAGTTTGACATTTAAAATAAAATAAGGAAGGAGAAAAACAGTTCCCTCTGTAGTTGGAGCCCTCTCAGCAGCACGCTCAACCTGAAACCCCGCCAGACACACAGATGTTTCCTTTGGCTCCGGGGTGAGGAAGCACGCTGCCGTTCTCGGGAGCCATTCCGTTCTGGCAGGACTGATGCAGCAAGGAGTGCGGCAGCAAACAGAGAGATGACTTCATAGGTGTTACCACTTCCAGTTTCCTAGGGCCTGTGGTGCACCTTGCCTTTTCCCTTCCAGTTTTCATACATCACTTTATTCACTCCAGGCCAACACACACAACCTTTTTTATGAGGCTACAAAAGCTCCACTTAGTTGAGTCCATTTTTTTGAAACTCTGCACGGTGAGGACCTGATGGACTTTTCCTCTCGTTGTGATCCTAGAAATTTCCTCAAGGTCACATGTAGGTGAATGGAACTCTTCTAGACTTGGGCTCTCTGCTGTCAGGGACTCAGATTATAACACAGAAGAAAAGGAATCCACCCAAGGGCAGTGAGGGAGGAATGTGGAGTTGAAAGTGTGGAATTCCAACACTTTCCGAGTGGGCATCTTGCTGTCACTGCCAGTCCCATGTTCTCAGCTGCCCCCTTGGAATGAGATGTCCTGGCAGCATCCAGCGTGTCCAAAACTTGAACTTGCCTACAACTCTTCCTTTGGTAGTTCCCATTGTTTGTAAGGGTGCCACTTGCCTTCCTGTCAACCCACCTCCAAATTTTGGTTGCACCTGACCTGCGCCTTTCCCTGCTTTCACATCCAGGTCTTGTGAATTTGAGTCCTTTGTGTTCTTACAGCCGTGTTTTTCCATTCCTTCTGCCAGCACCATTTGTGTTCCTTTTCTAGGGTATCGCAAGTAGCCTTTCAAATGGCTGTTTCAATAACAGCTTTATTGAACCATAATTAATATACAATAAGATTCACATGCCAAAAGTGTAAAATTTGGTGTTAACATATGTCTACACCTCCGGAACCATCACCACAATCAAAATGACAAGCACATCTATCACCCCTAGAAACTCGCTCAGTTTCCTTTGAAATCCCGTACCCAATGTTCTCCCCCTCCCAACCTGCTCTCTGTCACTATAAGCTTCCATTTTCTAGAACTGTATATAATTACGGTCATACAGCCTTTTGAGGGGGCAGAGTCTCAGTTCTTTTATTTGGCACAATCATTTAAGATTCAATATCAACGGTTCATTTATATCAGTAGTTCATTCTTTTTAATCACTGGATAGCAGTCCTTTGAGTGGCTGCACTGAAGTTTACCTGGTCTCCTGTTCATAAGCATTTGGGTGGTTTCCAGTTTCTGACTATTCACAAAGCTGCTATGAACATCCATGTACAAGTATTACTAGCTTTTGTTTCTTTTGGCTAAACATTTAGGGGTGGAATGGCTGAATCATATGGTAAATGTTTACATATTTAACTTTTTAAGAAACTGGCAAACTGTTTGCTAAGGTGATGATAACATTTTCTGCATGTTGGAGTGTAGGAGTTTCAGTTCCTCCACATCCTCACAAACACTTGGTATAATGAGTATTTCTAATTTTGGCCATTCTAATAGGTGCATAGTGATGGATGTCACCTGGTTTAATTTTCATATGACTAAAGACACTCATCACTTTTTCATGTTCTTATTTGACACTCATATATCTTCTTTGACAAAGTGTTCAAATCTTTTGCCAGTTTTTTCTTATTGTTGAGTTTTGAGAATTCTCAGTATATTCTATATTCAAGTCCTTTATAGGATACATGTTGGCTAACATTACTGCCAGTCAGTTCTTGTCTTTTCATTATCTTAACAATGTCTTTAAAAAGCAGAAGTTTTTAATTTTAAGTCTTTGGTTTTGTGTCAAAGAAAAACCTAACATAATCACACACACAAGACACAGGTTTGCTTCCTTTTTAGTATAGGCACCTTTTTTTTCTTGTCTGATTGCAATGGCTGAAACCTTCAGGACAGAGTTGAATAGAAGTGGGGAGAGTGAACATCATGATCCTGCCCAAAATCTTAGAAGAAAATTACTCTGTTTTTTGCCATCAAGTATGATGTAATCTGTGGGTTTTTCATGAATGCCCTTCATCAAGTTTGAGGACCTTTCCTTCTGTTGCTACTTTGCTGAGAATTATTATCAGGAATGGGTGTTGGGTTTTGTCAAATGCTTTTTCTACATCGATTAAGGTGATCATATGGTTTTCTTTTTTAGTTCATAAGTTTGGTGACACACTGATGGATTTTCTGATACAGCAGCCTTGCATTGCTGGGAGATAAACCCTACTTCATCATGATGTCCAACTCTTATGTTATTGGATTCTATCTGATTAAATTTTATGCAGAATTTTGGCATCTGTGTTCAGGAGGACTATTGCTGTGTTGTTTTCTTCTAATTTGGATGGTTTTGGTTGAATGTAATCCTTGCCTCGTGAGTGATTTGTGAAGTATTCCCTCCTTTTGAATGTCCTGGAAAAGTTTATATTAAGTTGTAGTTTACTTCCTTAAATCTTAGCTAGAGTTTATGACATAAGTCATCTGGGAACCAGATTTCTTTGTGAGGTTAAGTACAGATTTAATGTTTTTAGTACGTTAATATACATACATGTACTAAATGTATGTACATACATATACCTATAGGCCTGTTCATATTATAAACTTTTTCTTGAGTTTCTCCCTCTACAGAATGTGTCTGTTGCATCTAATTTGTCAAATTTATTGGCATGAAACTGTATATAATATGCCTTTTATACCTTTAATGTCTGTAGAATCTATAGTGATGTCATCTCTCTCATTCTATGTGTTGATAATTTGTGCTCTATTTATTTCCTTCATTTGGCTAAAAGTGTCTCAATTTTATTTGTTTGTTCAAAGAATTCACCTTTGGTTTTATTTATTTTCTTCATTGCTTTTGTTTTCTCTATTGATTTCTACTTTGATTTTTATTACTTTTCTTTTGCTTACTTTGGGTTTAATTTGCTCTCATTTTTATAGAATTTAAGATGGAAGCTGAAGCCATTGCCTTGAAATCTTTCTGCTTTTCTAACTAAGTAGGGAGTATACTTCCCCCTAACTACTGCTCTACCGACATCCCACAAATTTCGATATGTTAGAGTTTCATTTTGGTTTCTTCTTTAACCCATGGTTGTTCAAAGTATGTCATTTAGTTTCTAAATATTTGAGGATTATTCAGAGATTGTTCTGTTATCGATTTCTAATTTAACTTTATTGTGGCCAGGGAATATAATACAACTTGAATGGCTTTAGACTTTTGAATTTACTGATAATTGTTTGATGTCCTATAATTTGACCTGTCATGGTAAATGTTCTGTGTATACTCGAAAAATCTATGTATCCTGCTGTTCTTGGACTGAGTGTTTGGCAAATGGTTGATAGTTTTGTGCAAACCCTCTGTATCATTACTGATGTTTTATATACTCATTCTGTCAATTACTGAAAAAAGCCATTGACATCTCCAAATACTATTGTGGATTTTTCTGTTTATCTTGTAGTTCTTTTGGTTTGTCCTTTATGTATTTTGAAGTTCTATTATTTGGTATATAGATGTTTAGAACCTTTATGTCCTATTGATAAATTGATTCCTTTATTACTTTGAAATAATCTTCTTTATTTCTGCTATTATCCTTTGCTTTGAAATCTGCTTTGGCTGATAACATAGCCGATCAAAGGTTGTTGTTTTTTTTAACTAGTGTTACAATGGCATATCTTTTTCCCTTTTTTTCACTTTTAACCTGTTTGCATCTTTGTATTTTAAGTGAATTTTCTGTAGATAGACAACAGTTGGGTCATACTTCTATTTAAATCACTGTAACAAGTTCCACCTTTTAATTGCAGTATTTACGTAATTAATTTTAATGTGATTATTGACAAAGTTGGGTGTAGGTCTATAATTTCACTGTTTGCCTTTTACTTCTCTCATATGTTCTTTATTTTCTGCTTCCTCTTAAGATTTTTTTTTCTATTTAATCTCCATTCTTGGCTTATTAGTGATAAAACTCTGTTTTATTTTAAGGGCTGCCTTGGGATTTAGAGTACTTATCTTTACTTTATTGATAGTTTTCCTTCAAATGATTATACACAACTTTGCATATAGTTTGAGAATCTCACAGTCGTCAACTTCCCTTTTCCCCCTCCAGACTTCATGCCTTTATTGTCATACATTTTACTTTTACATATGCTAGAAACCCTTTAACACATAGTTACAATTTTTGTTTTGGTAGTTAAGTTTATTTTAAAGAGATCTGAATGCGGAGAAAAATATCGTACATACCATGTAGTTACTATTTCTGGTTCTCTCCATTCTTTTGTAGAGGCCTCCATTTCCTCTTGGTGTCACTTGCTTTCTGATGAAGGACTTTTATTAACATTGTTTATACAATAGGTCATCTTTTGGTAAATTCTTTTACCTTTTGTATGTCTGGAAACATTTATCTCGCCTTTGTTTTTGAAATATATTTTCACTGAATATAGAATACTAGGTCGATAGGGTTTTTTTTTCTGTATTATGTATTTTCTCTAGTTCTGTCAAGGTTTAGTTGGCATATGACACTGTATTAGTTCTTTGTGTACAGCCTGATTAGATAATATGTATATTGTGAAATGATCCCCACAAGTTTTGTGTCCATCAGCTTGCATAGTTACATATTTTTTCTTGTGATAAGAACTTTTAAGATTTATTTTCTTAGCAACTTTTACATATACAGTATACTATTGTTAACTTAGATCACCGTACTATACATCACATCCCCAGAACTTACTTATCTTAGAACTGATGGCTTGTACCTGTGACCACCTTCACCCATTTCTCCCAGCCCCTGCCTTTGGCAGGCACCAGCCTGTTCTCTGTATCTTACAATATTTTAACTCTCCATCATCTTCTCAGTGTTATTGTGCCCGCTACGAAATTTGAAGTCATCCTTATCTTTGTTTCACCATTTATGAGTCTTTTTGTCCTCAGTCTGATTTTAAGATTTCTCTCTTTATTACTGGGCTTGAGCAATTTGATTATAAAGTATCCTAATTTATTAAAGTGTCTGAACAAAGCCCTTACTTACTTCAGATATTTTTTTTCTGTCCCTTTTCTTCTCTCCTTCAGGGACTCTTCAGGGCAGTCAGCTGTTTTCAGACTGGAAGGTTATCCGTCTAGCCTGGAAGCAGAAGTCTGCTTTTCTGGACAATATTTTTATCCCTGATTCTTTCTGTCACAGTAACTTCCTGTTTATCCAGGAGAATCACTGTACTGATTATGGTACATGAACATTTAGTGGCACCATATTGCTTAGTAAATAAAGCCCAGATTATGTGGCCATGCTTTCTAGATCTTCCATAAACCTTTCTTTTTTTTTTTATAATTCCCTTCATAATCTCCAGTCCTACGGATGTATTTTTTATAAGCTGGAATTCCTGTACTCCATCTCTTTCTCTCAACAGCCTACCTTTCTTCAGGACTTACCATTTCCCACAAAGTTGTATCAGATCTCCAGGTTAAAAATAATCTCATCTTTCTCCAAACTCCTGTAAAGACTTATATATGACTCTTTTATTCAACCTGTCACCTTCTACCACGTGCTAACTTATTTATTCACATGTCTTAGCTCCTCTATCAGTAACTCCCTTGAGGACAAAATCTGTTTCTCATTCAGATGTTTTTTTTTAAGATTTTATTTTTTTTATTTATTTTTAGAGAGGGAAGGGAGGGAGAAAGAGAGAGAAACACCAATGTGCAGTTGCTGGGGGTCATGGCCTGCAACCCAGGCATGTACCCTGACTGGGAATCGAACCTGCGACACTTTGGTTCGCAGCCCGCGCTCAATCCACTGAGCTACGCCAGCCAGGGCTCATTCAGATGTTTTTAGAAACATACAGTGGGTACATATTAAAGCAACCCATGGCCCCGGCCATCTAGCTCAGTTGATTAGAGCATCGCCCTGATACACCAAGGTTGCTGTTTCAATCCCCAGTCAGGGTACATACAAGAATCAACCAATGAATAAACGAATGCCTAAATAAGTGGAACAACAAATCAGTCTCTCTCTCTCTCTCTCTCTCTCTTTCAAATCAATAAGTAAAAATTAAAAGGAATCCATTCATGTTCATTCAAAATATAGTTGTTGGGAATCAACAATAACTATGTATTAATGAAATTCTAGCCCAATGATAAAGAATATACTAGGCTAAAGTAAGTGGAGAGATTTAGTTTCCTACAGGATGTTTCCATCCTACTGTCAATTTAGCTGATACATCTCTTCTTCTATCTCAGTTTGCAAATGAGAATTGCCATTGTCCCTTTGAAAGAATGACCGTAAAGGCAGAGGTTTTATGTGGGTATCTCTGTATTCCCACAACCTAATACTGTACCTGGTTCAAGAAATAGCTCTTTAATCACAGCAGTAAACCCCAGTGGGAGATCTTCTCAAAAGAATTATTCTTTAAAATAAAAAAAAAGAAACTCACAAAGTAGCCCAGACCATGGATGTGGTATGGAGAGATTTTATCTTCCAAAACCTGCCTGAAATACTGAAAGCATTCAAAGAAAGAGAAAGCTCAGAATTACACTATGACTCCCTGGGTTTCCTCTCTTTAAAAGTCCATTGAAATGAATTCACTTATATGAGGTGCCTGATGTAGTCAGATTGTGAGAGACAGAAAGTAGAATGGTGGCTTTCAGGTCCCGGGAGAAGGATGGAAAAGGGACTTGTTGTTTTGTGGGGGCTGCTCCCTTTATTCTGGTACATTTCAGTTGGTGGTTGATGAAAAGCTTCTGGAAATGATGGAGGTGGTATTTGCACAACAACGTGAAGGTACTTATTGCCACTGAACCAAACACTTACAAACGGTTAAGTTACATATATTTTACCACAATAAAAAAAAAAAAGAAATAATTGAAGTCCTGGTCACATTTAGGGAAAGGTTATAGATAAATCTGGGTTTAAATTCTGGTTCCCAACACTTCCTAGCTAGCGGTGTGAGGTCGGGTGAGCTGCTCATCCCCTCTGAAGCTGTTGCCTCACTTATAAGTGGGGCCCACGATCTTTAGACGTTTTGGACCTGACACCTGTAACACAGTGGGCACTCACAACTGGGCACCTTGTTCTGACCTTGGCAGCTTTATAGTGGCTGTCTTCTTACTTGGAAAATCATGCCCAGGTACAGGCTTGGAGAGTCAAGGGGGCAAGATTGTTAGCTTGGGAAAGAGCGGTGTTTAGTTTAGCTCGACCCAGCTTCATGTTTTCAAGAGTCTGAAGCACACCACGAGGACCCTGAGACTGTAGTCTGAGGAGGTATCAGGGACTCCGAACGTGTGCCAGCTCCTAGTGTCGCTGTGGGGGAGAGGCCTCTGGACCAGGACTCACTGTGGAACCAGCTGCCAACCTGGTGGCGTCAGAGCAGTGACCCATTAGGTTGCAAAAACGGGGACATGCCTTGAATTCACTCAGTGCAGGAAATTCGGGCTCAGGGTAACATTCTGCCTGTTCTTGCCTTTCATTTCAGTGTACACCCCCACCCCCAAGGATACATGCCCTCAAGTGGCCTCATTTTGAAAGCTTAGATCTTTTCCAAATCATCAGACTTGACTTCTTTTATAAATAAAAACAAATAGTTTTTGTTTGTTTCACTGGTGTTCAGATTTCTGAGCAAGGTGATTACCTGAAGTCTGAATGTAGAGAAGTAAGGGTCAAATAAAAAGGGAGGGAGGAGAGTGTGTGTGTGTGTATGTGTGTGCGCCCACAAATTCCATTTTTCTGGTTCATACTGCACTTCCTCCCTGTCCTCACCGATTCCCAGCGTCTGTGTCACTTTGGCTTCTTAGAACCTGACAACAGGGAATTTTCCTGGGGAGGTGTGGAGTCAGCGTCATTTAATGGGTTCCTGCTGTTTGCCCAGATGAGCCAGTTAGTAGTGAGGGATTGTCATCTGCACACGTCTGGCCTCACGTGCCTTCGTGTAAGCATGTCCATCAGTGTTAAAGAGCCATCTGTCCCTCTCATACAGATGTGCAGGCCCTCGGGCTGGGATCCTGTCAAAGGCACATGCACTAAGCAGAGTACTGGAGTTTCGTCATCGTGGTTATATGGCACTCTTCTGACACAATCCCAAAATTCTTGGCTGATAGCACCAAGGAAGCATCACCCCTAAATTAGGCCCCCCTCTGTCCCAGCAAGGCTGCAGGTGAGAGGAAACAATGCAGTTAGTCAGGAGTGCCAACCATGCTGCTTCCTTTATTCTAGTACATCACAGGGCACCAGCTGGCTTTGATTCCCAGCAAGCCCTCTCTCACATGCTGAGTAGCCTTGAGGCAGAATGTGCTGCCACAGCCCTGCCTGGCCCTGCCACTGTGCCACTGACCATTGGAAGGGAGACTAGACTGTCAGCCACCGATAGCGACAGAGTGCATTTCAGGAGAGCCAGGATTCCATGGAAGTCAGCCACCCCGCTCTTTCTCCCTCTCTCTCTCTCTCTCTCTCTCTCTCTCTCTCTCTCTTTCTCTTTCTCTCTCTCACACACACCCCCCCCCACACTGCCCCATGACAGTCTGTTACACCAGAGCCATGTTGTTCCAGAAAGGCTTTGACTTCAGATGCAGACTTGAATTAATTTCCTCTGTGACCTGGAGTAAGTTTCCCACCCTTTCCGAGCCCTTTTCACAAAGCTGACATGAGATGCAAATGAGATGCTGTGGTTTGCAGCCCTGTCTGTCTGTCAGCACCACCTGGAGGAGTTGAAGAAACAAAAATATCGGTGCCTGGCCTCCGCCTTCAGGAGCCCTGAACTCCCCTGGGAGGGGCCCAGCCAGCATCTCACGGTGTTCTGGTGATACGAAGGTACAGCCAGAGTTTGGAAGGCTCAAGGCTGATGAGGCGAGAATGCTTGAGGAAAGTGTTGGTATACACCACTACATAAATGTAGTTTGCTGTCACTGCCTTTATATTTCCCACTCTTTTGGTGATGTCTAACAATTTTAACCCTATTAATTAATGTAAAGATACTGTGATCATTCATGGCCTGGTCTTGTTTTCTTGTTTTCCTTTGTCTTTTAACATCCCTTCCAGTGCCCAGCCAGGCCATTTTTAGTGAGTGGTAGACACCATCATGCACCTCCCTGAACACAGACACCCCCAAATCTGCACCCTCTCACTGGGCATGCAGCGGCTTCTCCACGGACTTTCATGGAACTCTCCCGCAGGGGAACCTGGTTTTCCAGTGGACTGTGAGAATCAGGCTGACCTCTCACGCAACAATAATTGCTTTCTGGTTGGAAACCCCTCGGCTCCTTCAGCACTAGACATGTACCAAATGTAAGGGTAGGGCAAAGAATGGTTTTGATGGGTAGGATAGATTTCCTTCTCAAAATCTTACAACTAGGGGTCGGCAGGAAATCACAGGTTTATGTGAATGTGAAGAGAACAATGTGAAAGTTTCACAGTGACAGGATAAGTGTAGTAATTATATTTAAATGAGTACAAAAGAAAATTTCACCGCAGCCTGAACTTGCCTTAACTAAAGGAGGTTTTCTGTGGTAGAATGTAATTGAATTAATGTTAAGATCTATCTGTGTACCAGCTAATGCCCTGCAGGTCCTACCTCAGCACAGCGCTCCGGGTCCGTGCAGGACGGGGCCCGGGTACGGACTAGCCCTGCCTAACAGCGGGCTCTTATCAGAAGGGAGAATATGTTCTGTGGATCCAGTATAGTTTTTGATGCAAGAAAAAAAAATAATGCAGGTTTAGTGGAAAGCATGTGATTGTTTACAGCACTGTTAGATTCTGTGCATGTTTGTGTTACTTTGTGAGTGGAATAGCCTTTCCAAGAAATGCTGAAACACACGTGGTTATATCGTGCTTGACACTGAAAGATTTATCAGGTACTACTCAGTATCATCCTGGGAAGGAGGCTGAGGAGTCATCCTCAATTTGTGGATGGGAAAACTGGGATTTACACTTTAAATAATGGTCACCTCACTAGGAATTCGGCTGTTTGGAGAGGACTCAAGATCTTAAGACTCTCATTTTGGAGCTTTTTCTGTTTTATCATTTTTTTACTTTTTTTTTACTTTGAGCATTAAAAAGGAAAGATTTTAAAATTGTTTTTATTTTGAATTAAAAAAATGAAAATTTTAAAATAAGAAAATTGGCTTTCCCCCAGAAACCCAGATAGGTATGTCTTCGTCTTTGCATTGCTCTAGCCCTTTAGAATCATGAAGCCCTTTCTCTGCAAGGGCGCCCTGAAACATGGAAGGTCCAAATGTCCATCATGGATGAGTAGGAGAAAAAGTGCAGTAGACTGCCTGGACCCTTGAAATAAACGTTTCCTAATCTCACCCCACCTTGCTATTATTAGCAAAGATCAATGACATGTTAGCACGTTATGCTACTCTACTGGGACTGTGATGTTAAATTAATAGATACACAGACAGCATTTTCTGTCGCTGGAAGAGAGACATCAGATGTAAACACCCATAGGTATTACTTTTCATGGAGAAGTTCAGTTTTTATTTGCTGTCTATTTCATGGAAAACAAGAAACCATCATATTTTATAGTGCCATGTGGGTTACAAAAATGGCTCTTTCCTAGACAAACCATAATCTCAGGGAAGAACAGAGATGAGCTTTGATCTCGGTGGCCTATGCTCTGGATTATCATTTTCAGCGGGCCACTTTTAGGCATCCCATGGCACGGGTCCCATCTCAGGACAATGGGAACAGTAATGCCTTTCCCTTGCCTAGTTCAAAAGGAGCTTTGAAAGTGCCCTTTTGGAAGCTGTATAAATCTGTGATGTTTATTGTCTGTTCCACCATGAACTTAAAATCACCTCTTATCATACCTCTAGGTGTGATAATATTTCTCATTCTGTTACAATAGAGTAATGTCACACTTGGCACTTGTAACTGTCCTTTTCCTAGAGTATCCCCAAAGTGCTTTCTGACTGTTAACCGCTATTTGGCT
Source organism: Phyllostomus discolor (assembly GCF_004126475.2). Classification (NCBI taxonomy): domain Eukaryota; kingdom Metazoa; phylum Chordata; class Mammalia; order Chiroptera; family Phyllostomidae; genus Phyllostomus; species Phyllostomus discolor. Next base: position 73,192,952 of record NC_040903.2, read on the forward strand.
TATTTTTCTGCACCAGAGAGAACAGAAACGCACCAGACACTAAGAAGAGATTTAGTGTGCAGTAAGTAGGTGGTTCCAAACAGCAGTGAGTACAATTTGGCCTTCCCTGACCCCTGCTCTTGTGGTTTTTCGGCACTGGGTAACCAGGTCCTGATAGCAGTGCTTAGCTATCATTTCTTTGTATGCCTTACTCTTCCCTGATCATCAGACTTGGTTCTATACCTGCCACGTCCATCCAGGCCAGTAGCCATGCATGTGTAAAGCAGTGTCACCTAGGGAAAGAGGACTGGAAGCAAATCATGTTTAAAGTTTTGGCTGGCATCTGTCTAGAGTGAAGGCAAAAATTAATTTATCATTATTTGGGTCCTTCTTCGGCAGGCCTGGGTGCCACAGCTCTGTGTTTGCTGGGAAAGAAGGTGAAGCAGGACTCTCAGGCTCCAAAACAGTCATTAGCCATTTCCACGCCGGTGATATTCTATATGAACTGGCTCTGGGATGCTCTGTGTCATTCGTCTTCTGACTCCTTGATCCACAGTGCCTCCCACTTGAGGCCAAGAACATTATAGCTGTGCCAAAGAGTGGGTGGAAAAATAGCCTTATTATTAACCTACATTGAAGATATAATGGTTTATTTGAATGTCTTCATTCACAGATGCAGTCTCACAAGATACTAACACTCTTTCTTAAACATAACAGAACAGAGTCTTCATTTAAACCTCCTCTGTCCACCTCGTGGGAAAAAATTAGCCCCTTGAAAATGACTTTGTCCTTTATGTTTTCTGAGTAGTTTGAATTCATCATTGGGCTGTTTTTATTGGTTGGCAGCTCTATTATCATATAAACTGTGAATATGTAATTTAGAGTCATTTAGATCAATCATCCCACAGTAACCCTGGGAAACACGTGAGTGCAGTTAGCCTCTTTGTGAAGGAGGAGAAGACATGGAGAGTAATTTGCCAAAAGCTGCTCAGCTTCTGCTCCAGCCGATCCAGGTTTATAAACTAGAGAGTTTTGATACCCTATTTGGTAATAACTTCCATCTGTATAGACTCCATCTGTTCATGGAGCATTTTCTCATCATCCTCTCATTATTCCCCGTGATGGCCCTGGGAGTAGGCAGGGCTGGCTGGGCATCTCGGTTTTACACAGGAATCTGTGGAAGGTGGTCAGTGACTTGCCCCAGCTGGGAGGCTTGGGACTAACACCACCCTCTCAGACGCAGGCCAGTCTCTTCATTACACCAGGCAGACTGCTGAATGCAGGGTCCCTCTGTTGGACTCCACACACCTCTTCCCCTCTCCATTCACATATGTAAAAAGGCTTTGTGGGTTCTATAGGGTCCATTTTCATCTCAAGTTTCAGTTCTCATAAAATAACAGATACAGAGGTCTCAGAGGGTCTCTATCAAATGTCACAGGGGAAAAAGAAAACCAAAATCATGTTCTGTACTTTGCAGAATCCAGTTTAGCATCCAGGTTGCCTGATACCTCCAAGGAAAGCAGTGGCAGCGTTTATTGGCCGCCTCTCAATGGACCACTTTTCTGTTCAACAATGCACAGTGGAAGTGACACAGACTGGCCTTGGGCTGCCCTGCTTGGGACACTGAATAGACACTCACTTCTCTTTGAGTTGCATGGTTGATGGCTGGGGGCGGGGAAAGCAGCAGCTCTTAAATCTTTATTCCCAGATGGATATCTGAGAGTGAGGTGCTTGTAGACAAACTGTCCAATTCCTGCGTGCTTGGTTTATTGGTGTATATTTACTGCTGATTTTAATTCATGTCTTCATGAGGAATCTTCTGTATTTTTGTTGACGCTGACAGTTTTATTAAGGCTATTTCTTTATGTTTTGGTGTTATTACTCTTTTGAAAATACATTGTTGTGGCAGCTTCAAGGCAGTAGCAAAATACTTTTTTTTTTAATACAGACGTTGGATTAAAACGTACAGTAACTGTCACCTGGTAACTAGACCCCATATAACTATGTCAGTATTCACCAGTGATTTATTGCTTTAAATTGGAATCAGCTGATATTTGGTTTCACAGTTTTTAACCCTGCGGGGTTAATCTGGAACCTACTGGTACACATAAAATAGTAGTTTTATCTGCTGTTCTAAGACTGATGAAATGTTTAAAACATGGCTGTGTAATCAGTCAGTTATCTCTTAGTGTTACAGCTTATTCTGTACAGCAGTGTACAATCTCAAAAATAATTATTCTGCTGCAGTTAAGACATGGGAGCAGAATGCAGTAACTGATAAAGCCTGCAGTCAGCCGGTCCTTTCCTAAATTGGATAGTTCTACAGTATTTTGTTATCTTCTTAGAGGAAAAACATGGGTTGTGATGGTCAGACTTCCTCAGAGCCTGAAAACGTAGGGCAAGGCCTAGGAGACAGGACACTTCATCTACTGTCAGTGTCTTTTTCTACCGTCGATCTTTTGTTTTTAGATCAACTTGATTAGACTAGAGTTTCACTCATGTGGCCATGGGTAGGCCCCTTGGAAATAAGGATGCTGGTGTTTAAAGAGTTTTCTTTTGTTCTGAAAGCAGCCCAAAATATCTAAGGTTATATGAATTTTTTTAAAAAATCCTCGACCAGAACCCGCTTTTTAACATTCTTCTTCCAGAGCCAGCTATGGAAGAAGACCTAAAAGGGAGGGGTCGTTGGGTCTGCCCCAGACCTCATCTTTTCTGCAAAGCTCATCTGAAGGAAAGCATCATAGGTTTTTTTCATAAATTCTGTCATCTCTGGAGACAGTTGTTCTAGTTTACAAAGATGTTAGCAGCAACTGTAGACAACTTATTGACGTTTCAAGAAAGACCCAAGACTCAAAATAAAATCTTGTATATAAAGGTCTTCTGAGTAATTACACGGCCTGTCTTTGAACTCAAAGTGGAGCCTGGGTTTTTCAGTTCATAGAGGAAAAACTACAGTGAGTTGTATTATGAGGTTCTCCTCATCTTGTGGTGGACCAAGAGCAGTTTACCTGTCAGGTAACCAAGGATTCCAGGGATTTGGAAAGCTAGGGGTAGTTGGGGGTACACTTGTATGATTATTTTTACAGTTGACAGGTTATCGGGGGCAAAATTATAGTTTTAATAGAACCCAAGAATATTATCTCTGTCACCAGCATTTGAATTGGAGACTAGTAAGAAGCCATTCAGTTAAGAAAACAGTAAAAGGTGCTTTTTCTTTGTTTCTGTGATGCTTTACTGGTCAAACAGTTGGCCCTTCTTCTTTCTGCCTTGAATATATATAGCAGTTTGCTTCCAAACAGACTCATATCCCTACAGCCGAATGCTTTCCCTGTCGTTCTACGGGTCTGCTCACTCTAGCTACCCGACCAGAGGTGTCAGAAGCAGGTGTCAAGCTTGCCAGCAGGCCCATCCATTTCTGCACGGTCTGCAGTCTGGATTAGACAGATGGGGCCTAGAAAGGTGATTGATGGATGTCGCCCCCACATTTTCTGGGTGTACCTTCTCTTGAAAAATATGTTTAATGACATGGAGTCCGTGTCTAGTCACAGTTAAGAGCAGGCCCTCTGGACGCTACTCAGTGTGTCTGTTATGAGGAAAAAGCCATCAGTATTTTAAAAGCTGATGAGAGGCAAGAAGATGGCCTTGATGGCTAGAAATTTAGAATTTTTTTAGCTCTCTATAAAATATATTCATTGTTTCTCTAAAGCAGTACTGAGAGAAGGCTTAACGTAGAATAAGGAATGTGGTGAAGAGTGATGAGATAAAACCAGAGTCTTCAGGATTCAGGTAACCTAGATGTGTCCTGATTGTATGGCCTGAATTTCTCACCTGGGAGCTTCTGCAGCAGCCAGCACCCAGCGGTGCCCCAACGTCAGTGTCACAAAACTGGGTCATGGGAGGTGTGCCCCAGAGAATGTGTCTGAGGGCAGATCTTCCCGGGATGGACCTCGTGGTTGAACAGAATAAATGATGTTCAGATTCACCTAAACTTTCCAGATACCACCATAATGTTCTTATGAGGGGTTTGGATGACTATACTAACTCTTTAGGGCTACTAGAGAAGTTTTACATGTAGTTTGCAAGGACCAGTTTGCATGTAGTTTTACATGTTAGTCTGTATGATTTCCATTCTGCCTTCAAATCGTTCAGGAGTCACGTTTATACATAGGTCTCCCTCATATGCAGCCACACCCTTACCTCCATTCCAAAAATTAATTTTTCTCTGTTCCTACATCGCAGTGTTAAAAGACTGAAAGCATCTCCTTAAAGCAAAGGAGATGCTTAGTGTTTTGTATACTTGTTTAGATCCACATGAAATCCCAACAAAAGGGGATTTAAGAAAAGAGGTGAGTTTATTAGATTTTTACAGTACCCGTTCCCTGTGTTTTCGTAGCATATACCTTGACCTCTCGCAATACTCTTTTGTATTCGTGCATACGCTTATTTTCATGAGTTCTTTGATGGGATTGAAAACAATTGCAAGGCTACTTAGGTACAAAAAGGACTTGAAGACAGTAGGTTCTAGCTCCTAGCTTACCCTAGGGAAATGGTACAGCACAGACTGCCTCTCTGTTGTGCCAAGGTGTCCAGACCCCTTGAGATCTCTCCGGGTGAGACTTCTGTTCACACTTCTGTCCACACCTGCACAGCAGCCCCTGCCAGGGCCCAGACTCACTTGAGAATACTCACTAGTAAGAGAACTAAGAGAGGAAGGGAGTAGGGGCTGAGTCTGAACTGCTAGACCCACACTTTGAAAAGTGCTAACAAAAAGAAGGGAGAAAAGATTGAAAGAGGAGACAAAAAATAACTTTTATGTTTATTTGTGAACTAAATCTCACCATTCAAGCACATGAAATTAGGGATTATTTGCCAGTGTGTACTGAAATGTTAGGCCTATCAAGAATTGTATCATCCTCCCAATCTGGTCAGTTTTACCAAGTAGTTTGTTGAAAAAAGGGACATGCTTACCAAGAAACCATTAAATACGGGTTTAAATGCATCATTCACTTTATCTACCTGATTTCTCTATAGCCATACATCAACTTATAATTGTTCTGAAACCACATTCTAAAACGCATTCATTTCGAGCCTCCTGGAGGGTTTCACTGCAGCCACTTTGGGAAGTACCCAGAAACTGCTGACGGTGAGAGGCAGAGAGAGACGATGCACTGAAATGTGCTAAAGGTGTGAGGTGGGGCACCGACATGCTCGGACCTGTCACTGTTTCTGTCCTTACAGTTCTTCACCATGTGGCGTTGCAGTAATGAGGATCAGTTAAACTGCTGTAACAGATAGACCTAAAAGTGTATTTAGACTTGTCTTTTGCGTTCATGTCAGTAATCCTTTCTGGGTGTCCTGGTAGGTGGGCGGCTCTCCTCCACAGGGTGTTCCAGGGATCCAGCCTTCTTCCTCATCTTGTGACTCTACCTCCTCCTGGTATTTTTGTTTATTTCTTTGCTCTTTGCCATCTGCGTCCATCCCAAAATAAAAGGAAGGGGAATCTGAAAGTAAATATGAAAATATCTGCTGTATTAAAAGCCCTGACCCTGAAGCAGCAAAGATTACTTCCATGCGCATTTCTTTAGACTGTGCCCTGCCACACGGCAGGAAGCTAGCAGATGTGGTTTTGCCACAGCGCTCTGCTCCAGCCTGGCACTGTGAGGGGGAGTGGGTAGGGGAGGACAGCTGGTGGTCTCTGCCTCTGGTGTCTTGTATTGTTTCCCAGACTTCCTTGAGGATGAGACTCCCTGGGGACACTGATATACAGATTCCCAGGCCTTGCCCCCCTGAAAATCCTGAACCAGTCTGCCTGGGTTGGTTCTGAGAACCTGTGTATTTACAAACACTCCAGATGATTGTCTTCAGGAAAAGCTGAGAAACACTGTAAGATGAAATTAGATTTTGGGAAGGTATTGTACATTTATTGTGGCCTTCTGTTGAGAATCCTGGAGTATAAGGAATGAAGGCAGACTAGAGGGGCAAAACCTAATTCCTGGTACCCATTAGCCATCTCTGGTCTTAGAATTGAGTCAGAGTTACACTATAACTCTACCATGTAACACTAATATGTCTGCTCAAACCTGAATTTTTCTTTGAGTTAGCTCATTGCTTCATTCAGTTCACCAAGCTTAACAGTCGTTTTGACATGCGGTTGTTTTCCAGATTATATCAAGTACTTGGACTGTATCACCTCATGACAGCTCTTTAACACGTAGGTCAGTGTATGAGATTGACTGTAATGAAATCTTGGAAGTTTTCTCTTGCTGTCATAATGTTGAGTCTGTCGTGGAAATTAAAAGCATAACTATACTGGATGAGTAGTGATTGAATTATTTATCACTGACCCCTGTCCAAAACTGAAAAATGGAAAGCTGCTCCACCCAGCCGTGTGAACACTCCAGAAGGACGACATGAAATGTGTGTGATTTCTGTGTGGTACACTCACCACGGCACATTTGAGTCCTAGACCCTTTCTCCCTGCCACCCAACAGTCGTGCGGACCGCGTCCCTTTGGACGAGTTGGGATGTGCTCAGGGAGGTGAAACCGACTTCGATGTTAGCCTAAGACAATTTGTACATTCAGGAGGATAACTCTTCCTCTCACTGACAGAAAATGTATTCCAGGGCATATGGAAAAAATATTTGGAATATCTACTGTTTTGGATTGCCTGAGCATTGATCTTCTTGTGACAGAATAAAATGTAGAACAAGGGGGCCTTTAGTGGTGGGAGAACCTCTTTTTTGACTACAAGGAGGCATTATCGTTTGTTACCTGCACAATTAGGAAGAAATAGAGTGCAGCAGAAGCTTTGCCATGTGAATTATCTTCGTTGCCTCGAGCCTCTTAGCTCATTGCTGAGCACCTTAACAACAGCCTTTTTTCCCATCCCATCTTAATAATTATGCGTTTGCTTGAAATCCACGCAAGCCCTAGCTCTTAAGTCCGAAAGGGCTAAAGACAGAGAAATCCATCTTCATCCAGTCATCTTGAGGACGGAGAGGGAGCCCGCGGGATATCTGTTTTCTCTCTTTTTTAAAGGTTTAACCAAAGAATGAGGGCGTTGACAATGATTGAGAAAAATGAGAGTTTTTAGATCAAATACTGCTTCGGCGTGTGTGCAGCGTGGGGAAGGCTGATAGATGGCGTCTTCTCTCCAGAGTGAAACCAAGAAGCTGCTAATCAGTGTGTGGCGTGGAGAGTTTTCCATAATCTTGAAATCAAGGAAATATTTCACTTTCCCTCTGAGGTCTTCTAGGGAGAGATTCTGTGGCAAAGCAGATGAGTCCTCTCTCTACCTGCCACAGAGTGGGCAGTTCACGCTGCAGCCAAATTTTAAGCACATCAAGTGCAAGGACCATGTATTATATTTTTCTTGGGACTGTAATCAAGTATATCTATTTAATTTTCTGAAAAATTAAAAGCCGTGCTCAACATATACCTGGGTTGAGATTCAGAACAATGGAGCAGCATGGCAGGGCTTGGCAAGCGCAACCCCCCCGAGTTGGGTTGGGGCCCAGGTGTGGTCAGTAACCGGAGAGTTGACTCTCTGTCCAGATACCGTCTCTCTGGGTCTCAGTCTCTTTCCCCGGAATCAGGGACTAAAGCCAGATGGTTGCTAAGTTCCCTTTACTCTCTTCAGTCCCTTTGGAGTTGATCACAGTCAAATCAAGACCAGCCCTTGTGAAAGTTATGACATGTGTGAAGTTTCTTCCCTGTGGCCACCCCCAGTTTTTGTCTCCTTTCCCTCTTTCTTGCCACCACCTCATCGTGCCTCAGCACCCATGCCGTCACGGCTTAAACTCGTGTCACAGCCTGCCATCAGAGATTGATTTATGCTGCAGTGTATATCACTGGAAAAATAGATCACAGTGTTGTTTTTTGAGTGTGTATTTTAATAAAAATTGAAGCTTCCAACTCAAAGGAGAAGAGGAAGGACTGAGAGAGAGAACGAGGGGGGGTGTGCCTGCGGTGGCCCTCGGTTTGTCCCAGAATAACCGTTGTTTTCCCCTTCTGCTTTCCACAGTGTGCCCACTTGGATGTGATTTATTCAGTCACCCTAGATATAAAGGAATCCTGCATGGGGTTCCTAAAATTATATCATAAGTTGAAGGAAAAGAAGAAGCCAGCCTTTACGTAGTGTTTTCTGAATGCTTGAATCTGAGGTTGGTGCTGTGTATACATTATTACTAAGTGGATTGAACAAAATCTATCTCACCTAGCCGCCAAACTACACATCTTAGGCTTGAAATTGGTCAACCATACCAGGGTTACTTCTCAGCAAGTGGACTAAAGAGTGTCACATGGGCTGGTTTAACTACAAATAGCCTATGTCAGAAGGGCTGATGGAACATGAAGTCTTAAAAAAAAAGTTGTTCTGGGCTGAGCAGATGGGGAAACGCCCTGAGGACAGTGAATCAACATAAAAGGCACCTCGAAGCCAGGCACCGTGCCATGCCTTGTTAAGGGGACCAGGGATCCTTTCAGTGTGGCCTCTGCTGTCAGAGAGCTTCAGTGGCCCTAGGTAGCATGACAACAGAACAATGAGAGAACTGTGATTACAGACAACAGTTTCTCAGGCGGTCAGCGATTTTTCCTGTGTGTCACCTATCATTGAGCAACGGTAACTCTCAAAATGAAATCCAGCCGCAGAAGCCCCATCCATCTTCAGTGGCGCCCAAGTACACCTTGGGGACAGGCACCCCACCCTCCTCCCTTTTTGCCCCTGATCCTAGACATTGAGAGTGCTGCCTCTTCATGCAAAGCCCAGTGGTTCAGCTCTTTTTCCTCCTTTGTGCCAAAATGAAGGAAGTGACATAGTTGTGGCTAAGTTCCTTTCATTATAACAAAACCTGGGTGTGCTCATTAGACAGCAACAGGTTTTGTTTCAAATAAGAAACTATTTTAGGGAATTTTTGGCTCTTTGGGGATTACCATCAAGTGTACAGTCGGGGAAAATTTTGTCGTACCTTGAACAGGAAAGTCATCCCAAGGACAGCATTAAAGTTGATTGACTGTTTTGCGGTCATGTAAATAGATGTACAAAGTACTCAAAGGCTGTGCAAATGAGTGAGCTTGGCTAGTCCTGAGTAATTACTGCAGAAAACAAGACAGCAAAATCAATTCCAAACCCTATTAAAGGGTGTGTGGTCATTGTTTACAAGAGGCTTGATTGTCTCCTATCCACCCAGAGGCCAGCGGGAAGCAGCATGAGATCATGGTGGACAGGTTGGCGCTGCCTCTCGGTGCCTCGGTTTTATCTGTGATAACATTGGGGTCACACTCACTGCCTGCCCCTCACCTGCCTCGTAGTGCGGGAACCTGCATGGGTCCCGCCCGGTGTGGGGCTTTATGGAGTGACATAAATTTAAGGGGGACAATAATATCTAACATTTATTAACCATTTTAATGTGCCAGGAGCTGTGTCAAACATTTTCACAAATTAGTTTGTTTAATATGACAATCCTATGATATGGCCGCTATTACTAACCCGATTTTATAAATAAGGAAACAGACTTTAGAAAGGAATGTGTCAAACCCCCAGTTGAATCTGTAATTCTCATATGGAGGAGTGAGTTCTTTAGTCACTTCGAAGTCTTATGAATGAAGCAGGAAATACCCGGTGTGACTGAAAATGGTCATAGTCTCTGCCAAGAGAACTCTGGGACCTCTTATCCCTGGAGCATCAACTTAGGCGTATTGGCTTCATAAGTGCATTTCTTACACAAGTGCTGCTGTTCCAGGAAATTTGTACAGATCTGTCTCTCCCTGATCTACACGCACATGAAAAATGACATCGTCATCGTGGGAGTGGGTGAGGCCGCCGTTGTGGCCATAATGGCAACTCCCTGGAGTCACACAGCATGGGAAATAGTCTAAAATCAGTGCAGATCTTGAGCCAGTACAGTTTCTGTAGCCAAAGGGTTGGCCTCTGCACTTCACTTTGGCTGTCAAGACTCGAGTCAGGAAGTATAGATACAATTCCTCACTCCAATTCCAGAAGTAAAATACTTTGTTTCTACTCTGGATTGAAATGCCTCTTGAGAGTTCAGCCCCACCTACATCACGTCCATAAAATGTTAGAATACCTGGTGGAACCCACTGAAGGACAGAGCTGAGCTCTATTTTACGCAAGCTAACAGTAAGGGGTCTATATTCCTCGTTTCCAGGAGTACAAATTGCCACACCCTTGAAGCAGGACAGTGAGGTTGAGACTTAGCAGACTGTTCTGGCGGGGAAGCATCTAAAAGCCCAGTGTGCTGAACTGAGAATCATAGAAAAATAGATAGGATTTTAACCTACTCTCCTTGCCACCAAACTCCTAATTAAAATGCCATCCTATCCTCAAGTGAATCCATACTATGAAATAACCTTATATTAAAAACTTCCTTTTAATGAGTTCCCTCAGTACTTTAGAAACTAAATCCTTTTTAATTGGATTCAAGACAGAGCTACCTTCTACCACAGCTAACCCTGGGCCGCCTGCCTGCATCGGCGTGGAGGTATCTTGATTAAGTCGGCCTGCAGGCCTGCTCCAGCCCTGGGCCCCTGGAGAAGGAGCCACGGCTGCCACCCCCACTGGCACCGCCTCTGCCTCACCTCCAAGACCCCGGGGAGAGCCACCGGTCCAGGGAGCCAGTCCGGTCACACCGAGTTTAGGGACATTGCCCACTACAGCCCTATGCAGTGTAACAGTTGGCTTGTCAAGGTCAGCCTTAATTTTTTTTCCCTTTAGAGGAAAAATATGGTCCTTCTTCCAGCTCTAGAATTAATATTTAAAGATAAAAATGTAAGTCCACAGTTTGCTTACTACCTTGTATTCCAAAGGTCAGGTGACCTTTTCTGTAACAAAAGACACCACTTGCTGCTTTCATCCTTGACATGCACGCATGTGACCCACAAACTCCCCTTCGCATGCTTAGGGCAGAGTGAGAGAGTACAGGAAACAGCTAAATGCAGGGATTGTCATGTCAAGGGAAAGGGGTGCCATTCAAGTTCTTCAGATACTTTACAGGTGTTGAGCATTTGAAATGGCTTAACATAAGTGGCTTACTTCAGAGGCCCAGGGAAAGGGGACAAAGCAGATGCCAGCAGTTTTGCCCTGGATACCTTTTCTGTGTCCTGCTGTCCTTGGCATTTACGTAATAATGGGTGGGGAAGGGTTGCAGCACACGCACAGCTATGCACATCCCTCCTCAGTTGTTCCAAAAGGCTTGAAAATACAGTGGATTTAATCTAGGTTGAAAAAAGTGAAGAAAAAGAAAGAAACTCAATTTTCCTGGCAGAAGATGCAGGCCCATGTCTTCACAGGGCCATGGGAGCCAGGAGGCGGTTTCTCCGAGAGAAGTCCCCAGGGCAGCAGGAGGCCGGCAGTAGCCTAGGGCTTGTGGCCACTTAACAGAACGTGGTCAGAGCACATCAGGTGCAGAGTCTGAGGAGATGGTGCAGGATGGCAGGGAGCCGGTGAGATCAGTGTTCTCTCCCTGGTTGAAAGGTTGGCTCAGATTTGCTGTATATGGGTAGTCCTGTTGGGGACGTTGAGCCAGAGTTCTGGGAGGAACAGAGGACCCCTGCCCAGGCAGCCAGAAGTAAGAAGTACAGCTCCTGCTTTAGCACTGGAATTCGCAAGGGATTCCCTTGGGTTTGCGCTTGGTAATCCAAATGGTGACAGCCACGTAATTCAAGAGCTGAAAACAGAATGGCAGCATTGTTTCTCTGCTTCCTCGGTAGTGGCCAGATGGTAATACTTTTTACATCAGGGTGCCAATTATATCAAACTCTATAAAGCCAAGCTAATTGGATACGGTTTCATTAAAAGTTGATTTCTACAGGATGTGGCATTTGTATTGGGTAGCTGTTATGCTAGTGATGGAAGACCCACTTTTAGATAGGGGGAAAGGTTTGTCCTGGGAGACCGTTGGAAGTTTCAAATGAGAGAGATTTAGGTTATGAAAGTCTTTTCATACATGAAAGGAGGTTGAAAGAGTTCTAGGCAGAAAGTCTCGCGTGGGGGTGGGTGTCCATGGCACAGCCTCCTGTGATAGGCATTGACTTTGAAGGGTGCTGTCAACCAATTACTGTTAGGATGTTTTTGTCTTTTCTGTTAGCTTCTTGTTAGGTTAGTTGAGTTAACAAATTGTAAAACTCAGTGATGAAAGGGGCACAGAAGCCAAGAGAAAGCAATGCCACGTTAACTTCCTCCAATTTTCTTATTCTTCATTTTGAGTTTAAAGCAAAAAATGGGGAGAAAGGCTTACAAAACAAAACTCTCATCTTCTTGCAGGTTCTTCACAGAGCTAGCTTTTTGCCTTGAATGCTGCTTTTTTCATTCCTTCCGCTTGTATCTCAGCATTGGCCATTGCAGCCATCTGGGCGCAGCATCCGAGTTGGGAGGAGCCCCAGTGAGGCACGGGAGGCCGGAGCACAGAACGGTGCCCTGCTGAACTGGAAGGGAACTCGTGCAGCCCCACCTCTCGCCCCGCTAAGGCAAGCCACACTTTGAGGCCCCAGTAAAAGGAATACACACCCGAGACGACAGAGGCCACCAGTTAATAACAGTGCATTTGACGTGGTTTTTAACTGGCAGCACCAGTTCTTCTTGGTGGGTGGACTCTGGGCCAAGGACAGGGACATGTGTGGGCCTCTGCAGGCACCAGCACACTTCCTGAAACGTCTCTGTATTTTCAAAGAATGGCATTTTGTCATTGTCTTCTTCATCAAGGTGCTGAGGGTCACCTTCCAGACCACTGGTAAACTACTCCTTTTTTTAAGGTCATTGCTAAGTTTTCTTGAAAAAATATAATTCAGGGGATTTTTGATGGGGTGTTTGAACCTTTAACTGCTTTGTGGAAACTGAAAGTTTAGGGTCTCGGCAGGGGTGAGGCCAATGATTGATGGTCGAAACCTTGGTGTGTGTGAGTGTCACTTGAGCACAAAAATGCACCACTTAGATCAACAACCTTTGGACTCTGGAGAACGCGTTACATTCTCTATATAGTGGCAAAGATTGAGGGGAAAAAATAGACTACAAGGGGAATCAAGGGTGAGCAGAGTGTCCTCTTTTGACTCCAGCTGGCCTGTGTGCTACTGACTCGACGAGAAGCCGAGATCCCAATTGTGATGCAACTTGTGTGACCTAGGCACCTGCCTTGCTTGCAAATGTGCACAGAAGAGAGCTTCATTCACAGAAACAGAAAGACCAGAGCAGGCTCACTCATTTAGCCTTCCAGGGCCTTAGTCCTTTGATCTGTCAGCCCCTTGGCATTCAAAGACAGCTGTTAAAGGAATTTTCAGTTCACAACATGGGGACTCTCTGTTGATGCCCTGAATTCAACTGTATCATGAATTTGTCTGCCAGAACCATTACTTTGTTTTTAAAAGAAAGAAATACGAGTGTAAATGCAGGGTTCAACTATCAGGTGATTATTTTGTGGCTATTTTTAAGTGATTGTTTGCTTAGACTTAAAAGGTACATTTCTTATGTGTAAGACACTGCATGGCCCTCAACCCATCCTCTGCGCATCCATTGGGCAGAGCCCTCTGAGGAAACTGGCGAGCAGGTGCACAGCTCTGTTTTATTTCAGCAGCTTAGCCACAGGGTTGTGGGAAATCATTTTTCTCACCTTCTTTTCTCCATCCTCAAGTTGTAGAGTAATTTGACTTCTTTGGAAAATGTTCCACAATTCTCCACATGAGGGTATTGCTGGAGAGTGGCACCAGAGAAAGAACTAGCAGTCAGAACCAGATCATTCTAACGAGGCCCTTTCTCCTGTTCACGAGAGCCCCTCTCACAGGAGGGCTTATGCTCAGCACAGGCTGGTGGCTCCAGGAGAGCCCTGAGGAGCATGTCAATAGACCACCCCTGCACAGGACTGGCTCCCTTGTGCCCTTGAGCAGACAGAAATTGTTGGCCTGTGAGCTGAAGTGTCCATAGTACAGCTGACGGGTGACTATTTCAATAATTGAAAACCATTCAAGGCACTGACCTCCTGTCTCTATGCCCAGATTCTATAAAACAAACACGCAGATATAACACACACTGCCTTGTCTATGTTTTAGAGTCTGCGGCTTAAAGAAAATGCCCTTAAAAATGGTGTCTCTGGAGCTTCAAACCTCAGTTCTCCTTCTCCCCAGTTTGGTAAAGTTGGGAAACCTGGGAGGAAATCCCTTTAACAAGTAGGGTGTCCATTTTCTTTGGGATGAAGTTCATTTTAAAATTGGATCTCTGGTATCGTTCTCCAGAGCCGTGTCTATGCTACTCTCCACCCTCAACACTGAACGATGTGAGCAGATTGCTCTTTGACTCGTGGCAAGACATAATGCGAACTGGCTGTCTCTACACACGCACGGGGGTTTTTGTTTTGTTTTTTTTAAATTCTGTGAGTATTATTACCAAGAGTTTCCAAGCAAAGATTTTCGAGAGACACAGCTGCAGTTTGAAAAGATATGTGATCATCCAGATGGTTTCTTTGAGGATAAATCTACTTGATCATTTAAAACGAAAGTCTTTCAGTAAAGTTAAGTGTCGTCTTTATGATTTTAAATGCACTACCATTTTGTGTGTGTGTGTGTGTGTGTGCGCGCACGCGCGTGCATGCCATTGGCTTGTCTTGTTTGGAGCTAAATCTTTGGAAACAGCTACAGACTCATAACTATGTCTCATATTATTCAGCAATTAAGCCAGCAAAATACCTGAGGGAACCCTTCGTGACAGCACCAACTCTTTGTGAGGAGAGAGAGTCAGACGCCAACTGCCCTATCTGGACTGTGTAGTGCTCAGCCCCTCTGGGAATTGCCACTCTCAACTTCTGATACAAGATGGTCTGGTTTTATCGCACAATTATGCTACTGATTACACTTCACTTTGCAAGCTGAACATATGCAGCTAGATTGCTAAACTTGCCCGCTTCTGGGAACCCAGTGGTAAATGGCTCCCGGTCCTCCTGATGGGGCTCTGTGGAGGCAGACAGAGGGGTGGCAGACAGGGGACACTGGAACCAGATGACTTTTTCTGTACCTCTCTCCTGCACTTGGTGTCCAGTGTCCACTCACTTGCTGACCACTCTGAGGTGCTCACTTGAGGCCTTGCACCACCGGCCTTCACAGGCAGCACTCTGCACTCTGGGATCTTTCTCTTCCACACCCTTCCGCCCTCAGACTTGGGTTGTCCTACATTGTCTTCCTGGGGGCTCTGCTGGATGTTCAAGGTCAAGTAGCAAAATGAATTCACAGGGAGACGTTCATGGCAGCATGCTTTACTGTTACCCCAGACCATTCATGCAGACTCGCCTGCATCCCCTGAGGATCAGCAGAGGGGTCCTCAGGAGTGGATATGTGATGCTCTGTGTGTGGTTCTGGAATCACCTCTCAAGTTTTGCCTCTGAACCTGTTTCGCCTGTGAGTTTGAAAAGCCCTTCTGAGGAACAGTGGGATAGGATCGACAAATAGACACGTGAACGGTGAATATATATTTTTTGCTCCAAAATCCAGAGCTCTTACTGATACAATTCATTGTATCAATGAAACTGTGGAAAACTGGGGTGCCACGGAGTAGGCTGGTGTGGAACATCATGTTCATCTTTTGTAAGGTGGCTGCTGCCGCTGACAGAAACTCCTGAATAAGTAGATAAAGGTGACAAGAATTGTGAAGTACAAGTGCTTATTAGTGTCAAATGAGCAAAGCAGAAAAATGTGAAGCAGCAAAAATTAGCAGCATTAAGCAGAAAAAGGAGGTTTGAGTCTTGCTGAAGCACCTGACTCATCAAACTGCGTTAGCCTCTGCTAATTCCCCAGAGTCCCCCGATGGGTCACTGCCATGTTCGACATGGAGAACTTCATGGATGGCAGGGAAAGGCGGGTTCCAGGAAGGGTCCTGGAATCCCCAAAGCTGGAGGGGTTGTCCCCTCCAGTGCACGTTGCGGCCACTGACCACCGAAGAGCACCTGTGGATAATGTAGATGTTTAACCACCCACCTTACGATGCTGTCTGTGGGAAACAGAACTGCTGAAGGAGGGAGGTCTGTCCCCAGAATCAGATTGCCGAGCCATCTGGTGTTGCAGCTGACCTGAAAATGCATCCAGTACATTTCAGACCTGCATTACAGCTGGCGTGGGGAAATCACAGAGACAGGTGGTTCCCTGAACAGCTGTACATCCAGTTAGGGTAGGCAAGAAAGAAAATTCCATCCTTGTTCAACCTTCATGGGTCTTCTGGGATCTGTAGTAGCTCCCTGACCTTTTTCCATGATAATTACCATATCAAGGCAAATAATGATGTTTCTCCCTTCCTTTGTTGAAATAATCTCCGTGGGTCAATGAATCTAAAATTTTAAGTGAGCATATCAAGTGATAGATGGATAAAGAAAGTATGGCTTTTAAAGAGTACTCACAGAAATAAAGAGTCTTTAACACACTCTTATTCTGGAAGTGTACAGACAGAAGTCCCATTGAGGGAAAAAATACAGATTGCTGTGCTTAAGGTGACTATTGAAGTTTGTAATTCTCTATCCTGCAAATTTTAAGATAACTTAATCAAACACTGTTTTTATTAAATGGATTAGTATGCATGCTGAATGAAGTATAAGACATTTTAAGCCCAAGAAAAGTAAAGAATAATTTTTACTTTTGACTTTAAAAATTTGTTCCTAATGTAATACTAGGCTATACGTCCATATAGTTTACGGGAGGGTTTAGGCAGATCTGGTTTTTATTCTCTAATTTAGAAGTGATGAAACTAAAGTAAGTTACAGAGGAAGTTAGATATTTTTCAAATGTTTGAACCCAGAGGAAAGAGTCTTGGGTGATATTCCAAATCATACTGTCTTCCCCAGAACCCCCACATTTCTGCAGGTTGCTTATGGCAGGAGGGTTCCCAGCTGAGGCTACAGGTGAGGGCAGAAGTGCAGCCTGGGCTCTGCTCTCCATGCCATGGGCTATCGAGAGGAGCTCTGCCTGCCTGGAAATGGGATGCCTTTTTCAAAAGTGCCAGATGTATTTTCCAGAATGGCACCCACGGAGCTGAGCTGTAGGATTGGGGTTCAATGGGCAATGAGGAGAGCATGTCACTAATGTTATTCTGTATATTCTCCTGTGTATTACAACCAGAACTTGAGCTGATCTTGGCATCATCTTAATTAAAAAGAAAACAAAACACAAAAAGACCTTTGTTTAAATGTACATAAAGAAAGGGTTAAGAGCTGTGCATAGTTTGGAGATGATCAGTAATAAAAAAAATGCCAGTTTCACCTTACCAGTTATACAGGCAGAGAGGACCCCAGATGAAATTGGGAAGAGATTGACATTTGGGGTATCTTCTTTTTTTTTTTTAAGATTTTATTTATTTTTAGAGAGGGAAGGGGGAGAGAGAGAGAGAGAGAGAAACATCAATGTGCAGTTGCTGGGGGTTATGGCCTGCAACCCAGGCATGTACCCTGGCTGGGAATCGAACCTGGGACACTTTGGTTCCCAGCCCGCGCTCCATCCACTGAGCTACACCAGCCAGGGCGTGGGGTATCTTCTTATCTCCCCTTCTATACATTAGACTCCCCTCTCCATCCCCACCCATCGCACACTGCTCAGACATCAGGTTCAAACTTGCCTTTTCTCAAACACAAAACCCCCATGAAAACCACCTTCCATTTACTAAGAACCTTGTTCAAAAGGAAAGCACATTAGCCACATTTACACTAAGATGTAAATAGCTAGGAAGAGTTAAATGTTGCCATCCCTATGGGCACCAGGTTAAATAGGAAGTGAACTGTACCTTCCCAGTGGATTCCAGGCAGGGGGAAGGGTAGGCATTTTGTTTGGGCAGTTAAGGCAGGAGAACTTGCTTTATTCCTGAGACCGCTGTGTGTTAGTCAGAGCTCTTCCAGTCTGCCAAACATGCAGGCTTCCCTCAGCTGGTGTCATCTTTGTTCCTTGCTGCTTTTAGCATGGTTTGTCCTCCATTTCCAGTTTCCCTGTCATTTCACTGTTCTTTGACACCCATCTGAACGCTTCATTCTTAGCTCTGAGCATGGCCAGACTGGCATTTGTTTTCCATCTTCCTTAACTGCCGTCTTCCCAGGCAAGCAAACTATCGTATAACTTCTATTCCATCCCTAAATCTCTCTTTAACCATCACACCTCCCAAATCCACGTGCTTGAAAGTATCAGATTGTGCCTCTTTTTTGAAGCTCTGATTATTGAGGTTGAAGTTCAGAGCCTTCCCCATTGCTTTCTTATCTCAAATCTATCCCCATAAGCCCAGGAGTAGGAAAGGAGAACTTACTGAGAGTCTGGTTGTTAGAAGCTTTCAGAAGGCAATTGATGTTCCTTTTTCTGCATTTCTTTCTATACCAAGCCTAACAAAGTATACTTGGTATTTTTTCTTCCTAGAGCTAGTACAGTAAATACTGGAAGCTGGGACTTTACATTGCTGTTTTTAAATTATTCCTTGATCTAAAGCAATTCCTATAGCTTTTCTTAGGCTTATGTTATGCCAGTGAAGCTAAAACCACTCATTAATTTGCTTAGTTCAGTAAAAAAATTTACCATCAGGCAGCATGGCTGCATGAACTCTGGTCAAAGAAGTCCAAATAGCTAAAATGAAAAGCTCATATAAAAATGGTCAGTCTGCCCATCTGTGATTCTTTAAAGAAATTTCATAATTTTCAATTTTTTCTGTCATGCCAATGATTTATGTTAGGGGTTTCCTATCCTTGGATGCATGGATTTTTTAAATGCCAAGGAGCTATGGTCATACTCTACTTTGTCCAAAAGGTAAAGGTTTTGCATATTTGACTTCAGCAAATCATATATATTTGATTCATTGAAATCAAATATATGGCAAGTTTCCAAATTTCTTTCCAAATGAGGAGGAGTCATTTTTGATGCATTTAGGAGTGCTATACAAATGGTATTGCACTTTATTTTCCCCTACTCCTTTGAATGAGTTTTCGTTTTGAAAAAAGAATGCCAACTAAAGCTGGCTAGTGGTACCAACTCACCACTCTCCAAGTGTGTCATTTTTTTTTTTTTTTTTGCTCTTGGTCTTCTTTGCATCATTCTCCCAAATAAAACCAGTGCTAATACCTGAGTGCTGTGTGTCTCTCTCCTGCTGCTTGCTGTCGTTGGCATGGGAGTGCCTCTCAGAGCTGTACCTGTCTCTGGCTCTGTGCCTTAGGATCCTTTAGTAAAGTGGGGTAAAATATGCACAGTCTTGGTGAGTGCATCTCTCCCCTCTTTTCCTAGCCCAGCTTACCAAAGACAGCCCTGATCAGAGGTGGCATCTTTTCTCTTTAAATTTTTAGTTTTGTCCATACCTTTTTTTTAAGCCTGGTCATGCTAAGACACTGCATGCTATTTAACAGATTGTTAACTGATATCTTTATTTGTTTTAACCAGATATGTTAACCAATATCTTTAGTTAGCTACAAGTTTAGGAAGGGGTCAGCCACCCTTCAGAACACAGGAGGAATGGTCTATGATTTGGCACTGTTTTCTTTGGTGGAAGGAGCTGGATAGGAATAGGGTATATGCCAGCCTCTCCTGGAGGGGCCTTCAGCCTGGACTCCCATCAGCTCTTGGAAATACAGAACCAAGAGATTACCAGTCAATGTGCCACAGCCGTAGTAAATATGTGGGACAGAGCATGCAAATATCTGTTTGGGCATGTGTCCACCTGTATTGTAACTTAATTGCTAGCTAGTTAAAATAAAATAATCTTTCATTCTGGCAAACAAATATTGAGTATCTCTTATATGGGAATTTACATTATGTACCATGGTGGAGATAAAAAAATAATGGAGCATTATGCCAGTTTTGAAGAAGCTTACAATCTAGTTGTCTAAACCAGTGAGTTTAGAAAGTGTTTTAAAAGTGTGATGTTCTAGAGATACCCTTTAAGGAAATTATAGTTAATGTGAGTTTCTGCTATTGTTGCTGTGATTAAACACTTCTCTCTGTGAGGCTGTGCACCACAAGTCCTATTAACAACTCACCCACCACCTCCCATCGTTTCTGAAGAGCCGTGTTCTAGGGAGCTGGCGCACAGAGCCATGGATTGATCTCTGCCACGGGTACAGCTAATAAATATGACTTAGGATGAAAGGCACGATGTAAATGCTTGAGATGTTGTTTATTACTGTTCTCATGTACTTTATTATTTTTAAATTGTGCATCCTTTAAAGTAGATTATTTGTTCGCCACAGTCTCCATTATATCTAAGCAAAGCATTCACAGAAATTTCTAAAACCTTTTCATTTCTCTCTGTAGGTTGTTGTTTCGTAACATTTTATACAAGAAAAGCTGCACTTGAGGCCCAGAATGCACTGCACAATATTAAAACTTTACCTGGGGTGAGTCGGTTTACTTTTGTACCAAAATCACTTTATTGCTTGAAAATGGTCCTTTCAACTGAAGGCGCTAGTTATGGGCTCTTAGTGCCAAAAATGACTTTGGTCTTTTGAGGAGTGTGTGCTGACCCCTCCGTTCCTCTGCAGCAGCCAAACCAGCCGGCCGGCCCCGTAAAGAAGCACTGGCATTAATGCTGACAGAAAGAGCTCTCAAATAGTGTGTCCCCTGGTTAGAAAATCAGAGTGACCCCACTGGGTCACAGCGGCTGCCAAAGAGTATTGGGTGGGCTAAGATTTTAAAAAGGGGGGAAAAAAAACTCAACACACACAAGAGAAGCAAATGGAAAAGGAAAAGCTTTTACTCACCAGGGCCCCTTTTCAAATTTTGTCTTTAGATTTTTCTTTTGAAAGGACAAAATGTACTCTGTACAGCCATAATATTAAACCTCCTAATGGCTTCTAAACAGTCCTTGGTGGTTAACAAAGTCAGTGTTTCAATGCCCAATTTGTGGCTGCATGTTGATAGAGAACAGAAAATACAAAGCTTACCCCTTTTTTCCATTTCCTTCCCAGTAATATTCAATGATGAGTACAGTTCACTAGAAATGAACTGATTTATATAGCTACTTCATCAGAATACATGATTTCTGGAGTTTTGTGTCAATTTTATATAATGCATGCTAGTATAAATTTCCCTGTGCTGTTTGGATATTTTCCCCATTGACATGGAAATCAGTGACAAGCTGATGTCAGAATGATGGGCGTCGGTTGTATGAGGAACCTGTGGTAAGCAGTGCAGTGGTGCCGATTTATTGAAGCCTGGTTCGGTGGTAACAGAAGAAAGATCACATAATGTCCCTGATGTTCTCAGAGTATAATACTAACTTTGTGTCATTTAGCCATCTCTGTAGGTGTGCACACACATGGGCATTTTACCTCCCATTACCCCCAGAAAAGAAAGCATTTGTTTAATTCCCCTTAGATCCACTGAAAATTTTATGATATTTGTGATGGCAAGCTATTCAACAAAAGGTTATCAATATATTAGCTGCTTAATAACCCAAAAGCAATGAATTGTGAGCCTTGGTCTTGAACCACACCACATTGGTTTTCCCCTTTTCATGTGAGCACATCAGAGAGAGGCTCAGCAAAGCAAGTGCATGGTAGGAGAATCCTCCCTCCCAGTTTAATTTAACTTCTCCCTGAAACTTACGAGGGGGGTTTAGTAAGGCAGCTTTTAGTAGGTCTAAGTGACTTTTTAAACCAAAAGTAGTACCTCAGCTTCATTTTCTATATAAATGGGATTATTCCAAAGTAAATTCTGGGAGGTTGCAGCGTTTTTAGATCATATTATCGAGTGACACAACCAAATCCCTTCCATGTGTATTTTTAAAAAATACTTGAAATGATGAATGCTCATTTAGCATTTAGGGTATATTGATGCCAAATCACATCCTGTTTTAAACTAATGCAAAGCTTGGTTACTTTTAATTTGTCCTGAAAAAAAGCATAGCTCCCAACATGCCATCTTTATATGTGAAGATGCCCTCAAGAAACCCAGAGTTAACATGACAACTGAGCCATGTTGAAAACCGTGCAAGTGACCCATGACTACGCTCCTGTTTGGGGCATCTTACTCGGACCCTTTTCTTAGCAAATAAATAGCATCTTAATTTATTTTTAAAAAATCACATATGTCTCTCTCTCCTCCCTAAAAACTCCGCATCCAGAAGTCAGGGATGGTAAATTTGGAGACCCCTTATTAAGGACAGTGATTTGGGGGTTGGAAAAGATGGTTTGTGGATTGTTTGGGTTTTCTTTTTATCCAGTTCAATTTCATATGCCCAATTACTTGAGGCGGGTTAAATGAAAGTTTGGAGATGTCGGGTCTGATTTGCAGGCTCAGAGCCTCCACGGCGCACGCACTGCTGCTGCACTTGCCATTTCCAATTAGGTAAATAGGAACCGAGGTCTACGTCTTACATTCATGTGTAGCTTTATCTGATAAATATCACCCTTAACAGCTACAGGAAAATCATGAAAGTGGTTTCCTTTCAGCTGTGAGCTTTTGGTGGACAAGAAGAAATAGGACCAGACATAAAAGATTAATGCATATTCTTGGAGAAAAAATATTACAGGATGCCTTGCTGTTTGATTGCAATCCTTGGAATTAGTCAACATTTCCATAATTCTAAACCAATATACACCTGTTTCCCCACTGTGATGCAAGGCACAACTTAATTTAACAGAAGCCCTGCTGTGCTCGGCCTCTCATTAAATACCAAGTGAGTTCAGTAATTTAAAGTCGTACCACTACTATTTTTACTGGTTGCCTTCATGTTATGAAATTAATAAGAAATTAATGATGCACTTTGCCATATGCCTTTAATATCTCTCTGTATAAAAATAAAAGGGATAAAGAAAAAATGCATCACCAGCTGACACTTTAAAGCTTTCCTGCTTGTAATCATTTTCCTGCGGATAAAATCCATTAAAAAGGCACTTGCTGCCTTTTCTTCTAAAGTGTCCAAAACATTCAATTTAAAACAAGATCAAAGAGTGCTGGGTGTTCGGGGTTCTTGTTTTGTTTTGGTTTTTTTTTTCTATTTTCTTTTGCTGTTGGTATTTTGTATCATACGGCACTTTTATCATGCAACCAAAATTAGGTTTAGAAACCATCTCTCCTTCTTGAGAGAAACAAAGAACTTGGTTAGGATGTGAGAGGAAAAAAGCCAGCAGGACTATGTGTAATGCAGTTGACTGTGTCGGCTCTCAGATTTCTCTATAAAGACACCCTTCCTCATGTGTCCCGTATGGGTTATAGAGTCCCTTTACCTGGAAGGTGCAAGGCGTGGGGTCAAGGATCAGGGCCGTACTCATCAGTGGGAGGTCACTGAGGAACCATTTCTCAAGCCTGTCTCTTACCTCATGACTGAGAAAGATACTGGGTCATAACACCTCCTGAAATGTTCAATGTGAACTCTAGAAATAGAATATTAAAAATAACAGGAGTTAAATTGGACAGCTCAACCCAAAGAGCAAAGGATGGGAGTCCCGTGTTCATTTCCCTGGTTTCATCATGTTCTCTTTTAGAAATGGCAGCTTGAAGCATAAGCAACTGATCAAATTCTAAGTGCAGTACTTTATTTATGACTGGCATTTTATTAGATTAATAAATCACTAATGGTTACTGGATGCCTACTGGGTACTAAGGGGTCTAAGCTATTCTGATCACACACACACACACACACACACACACACACATTCCCCCTCCCCCTTGGAATTCCCTAGTGAGTCACACTCTTACAGCCTGAAGAGCCTACTGTGGCTGTGCCTGCACAGGCAGGGCTACTTAATGAGCCATTGAGTTTGGTGCAAAATTGGGAAACTGACTCTTTCCAGAGTTCGTGTTCTTGGACAGATTTTCATTGCCTCTGCTCTAACAGTACAGCACGTGGCTTACGGATAGCTTCCTTTGTGTAGGGTTTCAGGTAGGCACAACCTAACTGGTCGATTCATTCAATAGAAGCGTCATCATTTGCCATTGTATTTCCCAGAGAGAAATCTTTGGAAAGGCAACTTGGAAGATTCATTTTGTTTTCACTGACCTAATTTAGCTTAATTAAAAAAATAAAGTGAAGACCTTAATTGAGGCACAGAACAACCACCATGATCTTTCAGTCATCAGATGTGAAGGCCAAATATCCCTGTGCCAGTGACGGCACTGTGGCTTATGTCATTCTTTCTTCAAGGTCTTAGCACATACTGTCTCTAGCTATAAGGCGTTTTGATTGAAAATCTACAGCAGTATCATTAGGGCATTCACTGTATAAATTAATTTAATTAAGGGTGTAATAACAGAGGAATATGGTTTTGAAAAAGCTCTTAAATTTTAACAGCAAGAAGGAATCAGTGGAATCTAAATGTCTTGTAAAATATTAATTGCAAATTTCTTCCAGACATTTTCTCTGAATATGCCTTATTCCGTTCCTTTTTAGAATCACTACCAGTTTTATTAAATGCAGTTTATATTAAGGAGTTACTGCCCTGAGAGAACATTTGTTTGCAGCACCCCATTTTGGCGGCGGCATGCTGAAAGGTGTTTTATAATAACGCAGGCAGTGTGAGCACGGACTGCACGTAGATTCGAGATATAAAAACAAATGAGCCTGATCCAGTGGGAAGAAGCTGTAAATAAAACGGCCTCTTGGGACAAGTGTGTTCACCCACACAAAGTGAATGAACCCCTTCCTGGCTTGCCCTGGAAGAGATAATTTACCTATGTGGGTAGGCGCTTTCCTCCCAGGCAGATTGTAACGCAACTCTCCATAGAATTGTCCCCCTGTGTCCTTTAATAGTGGAATGCCAGGATTTAATATCCTTTCAGTAGGACAGCTTGGCTCTCACTGGGACCAAATTCAATTTGTCCATTGTAATGCGTTTTAAGGTGGTCATTTTCCTTGAACCACCTCTGCTAACTATTAATACGTGTTTAATGCCTTTGTTCTCAGAGTCATGATGGTTATTATTTTATCATTATCATTATTTCTGTCATAAAATCTCTCAAACCGCATGTCATCATTATGATGAAAATTTCCCCCAAAGCATCCATTTGATTCAAAGCCAAACTAAGTCAAACTAGAAAAAATGGTTTTTTTACATGTGTTTTATTTGAAACTGTTATGAAAAACAGCCAAAATACCTTTCTCTACAAACGGGTTTGAGTCCTCAAAATCATGGGCCGTGGGGAACATTCCTGTACTCATACAGCCCATGTTCACTGAACTGTGACCGTTTGCCAGGCACTGTTCTAGGTACTGGGGGTGCGATAGCAGTTGTGCTGTTTGGAGCTGAGTCACCGACAGACAGAGTCCGCCACCGTGCCTCTGCCACCATGCCTCTGCGTAGTTAACGTTTAACAGATAGCTCTGGGGTAGTGGAGGCCAGAAAGGGTTAGTTTTATAAAATATTTCCAGAGGAGCTGAGTTTTGTTCCAAAAATGATAATTCTGCCCACAAGTATTCCAAATGCTCTAAAATATAAGATGAATACGGATTTGTTATTACCTGTGTGTATAAGGATACAATTTATTTCATATACACGTATCTATACATATTTATATAGAGCTCCAAACACCTACAGATAAATTGACATTCACACATCTACATGTGGATATCAGTTGAGCCATATAAATACAGGTTTAAGAAGATTTAGCTTAAACATCGCATTTTCTGTTGGGTCTGCCAGCATCCTCTCAGTCATTGTGCTGCCATCTCTGTTGCCGATGCCAGACTCCATGAAGCGCCTCGGTCCCTCCGCACACCTCTTACCAGTTTGTTTCTGCTTTGAATCAGAGTCATGGCTAGTTGTAGTGCGTGTGCAAGGTTTTTGAGAACTACTATTTTCATGATGATAATCCTGTCTTCCACCTACTTAACAGAAGAATGAGATAAGGTATGTAAAGCTTCCTGAGGCCCTGAGGAGAAGCGCTTATAAAACATTGTTTCTACATGGTAGTTTCTGTGGGTGTGAACTCTCCTGCTGGGACAGCCCACCATACAAAGTGCATTTGCTGTGGGATGTACCACTCAGAACATCCATTTGGTGTACATTCTTCAGATTTACATCTGCAGAATTTGGTCTAGGCCGAAATATCTGGCCTCATAGGCCTAACCCAAACCAGCTAATTCCCTGCTGCCTGGGCTGTTGTAATAGAACACTTAAGTCCCAGAGAAATACAGGCTACACAGAAAATAAGGCCTTTCTTTAAGCTGACTTCTGAAAGGACTAAGATGCACCATGGTGTTTGTGGCTGTAGAGGAGCTTCTCTGCGGGGTGCAGAAGCCCCTGCCCACCCTGGGAGCCAAGCCGTGTGAAGGAGAAGAGCTCCAGGTGGAGAAGCAGCTGCCAGTGGGACTCAGCCAGGTGGCAGGATTGCCACCAGGAGAGACCCTGGAGAGAAAGTTGGAGGATAGAGGAAACCCTTGGCCTAGTGATTTCCAGTCCGCAGGTCCCAGCCCCAGAGGTCTGGGAAAGTATATTTTAATACTTTATAAAAGGCCATTAGGAATTCACCGTTTCAGCCATGATAAAGGTGCTTGTGCCACTCAAATAGAGGATGCTTTTGCTTTGCTAATTCAATAATTGCGAATGGCGATTATTTACGCATGTCTCCAGTTAACTAATTAAAATCTAGTTACTTTTAAAATATGGACTACTGAAAGCAAGAACGTCTGTAGGAGAAAATTAATGGGGATGGGGAGGGTCCTTGGTGAAAAGTTGGAAATGACTGAGCCAAACAGCCCAGCCAGCATGGGGTAAACAAGGAGTCGCCACACCACTTGTCGGAAACAGAACTCAGTGTTTTATTTTACAGACAACACAGTCTCAACTACATACCTAATGGGTAGGAGTATTCTGAGGGTTTATGAGCTGCAAATGGCCTGGCACAGGTGCCTGGCCGGATGTGCAAAATTGTCAACTCGTTATTTGAGGAATCCTGGTGTCTGATTGTTATGTGAGGACATGGTGTGGTGGCGCAGGGCAGAATGAAGCAGTAGTTGATTTCGAGACCGTCATTTCTTCATGACACCTCAAGTTTAAATTGGGAATACTAAGTTCACTTATATTGACCTCAGTTCCCAAGAGGTTGGTAAGATTTCAAAAGAAGATGGTGGAAAGAAAAAAATTTCATGAATATGATAAAAGTCTGTGGAATTGCAGAGGGGCAGGTCGTGAGAGTCAAATGAAAGGGGGAAGAGTTTGAAATCAAGCTGGAAAATCATCCCCATTCTGTCTCAAGAGTATGAGGCCTCCATGAGAATTCATCACCCCAATATATGACCGTTGTCCTGGAAGGAACTGGAACCTTTCACATGTGAAGGCCTTTCACATGTGGGCTGGGTACAGCTCAACAGACTGTCTGGGTGAAGGGGGCTGGTCAGTACAGCAGGTCCTCAAATGATGTCATTTCATTGTAACGTTAATGAGATGCTGTAGGACTTTAACTCTTATTTATATTAATTAGCTTATGGCAAAATTTGTTTCATTATATGTTGTTTCACTTAAAGTCACAGAGCCTGTTGATGACATGAAAAGTGCAGGCGTACTGTATATGACATGAGCCTCAGGGTTCTTCCCCACCCCTGAGAAATAGAGAGCTGGGGGGAGGGGACCATGATCAGAGGGAGCCTGGGCCCCACCCCTGAGCCAGATCTGGTTAAGCACAAGGGAAGCACACTGGCCCCTAGGAAGGAGAGAGGCAGGGGAAGAGCATCATGTGTCCTTTGCTTGTTTTAGCAATAGACTGTCATTGCACACAGGTGCTCAGGAAGTCCCATTAGTATTGACATAAGCTATTAACTTTGTTTTGATAATAAAGCCATATTTGAGGACCATATCATTACTGCTGTTACTACAAGTCACAAGATGAAAGGATAAACAATAAACAGTACCTGAGGGAGAGTGCAGAAAGGGACACGGTGACAAATGTTCTCTCCTACTCTCTTGTTCCTGACTGACATTACTTCCCACTGGTACTCAAAACACATACTGTGCTGTCATCTCCTCCTCCATCAGTACTTAGAAATGCTTCAAAGCCCATCCCTTCTTCATCTGCAAAACAGAGTGGTTGGATGAAGTGATTCTAAGAGTCCTTTGCGGTGAACTGTCCTTCACCTTCCATACGCTGCCTACAGGAATGTCCCACTGGAGTTTTAAGAAATCTAGACAGATAGATTGAGGCAGAGAAAACAGCTAATAGGTAGATAGGCAGGAAGACAAACAGATAGGTGGACACGTAGGTATATAGGTAATAAGATAGATAGATAGACAGACAGAGATTTACATGACTTGTTTTAAGGATTAGTCATTTCAGAGTCCTTTGTATAGACAAAGCTGAACCATTACAGGTTTAGCTATCCTCTTTTTTAAGAATCTCCTGGCATATGCTTCCCTCTTACCTCTAGTTGAGAACCAACAGGGAGCTTAGCACTCACCATTTTTCTAGCAGGACACAGAAGAAAGGGAAGGCAGTGAACTCTAACAAGTCAGTCTAATTCCTTGCTTACAGCCTTGGTTTGACAAGTAAGGGTGTTTAACCTAATGAGGTTTAAGGATTATTGATGGCTTTCTTTTATCTGTTTGATTCCTGTCCCCACTTCCCATTGTTAAGTGAGTTGCCTGTGTTTGTAGATGGCTTTATGGTGCTGTTTGTCACCCCTTCTAAAAATATTTCAGGTGATGTATTGATAGCGTTCACCTTGTTATACTGAGGACACTGAGGTGCCAGCAGATTAAATTAACTTCTCTGCCCTCCCCTGGCAAAGCAGTGACAGAACTAGAATTAGAAGTCACAGCTGCTAACACTTTCCATAGCTTGGCCTCCTGACAGAGGATTTTGGCAAGGCACTCACCACATCTTAGGGAGTGGGAAGCATGACTTAGGAGGTCAACACAGCACAATAAAAATGACTACAAAGCGACTGTTGATTGCCTGCTTATCAGGTACCATATGGAGGCCCTAGGACGATATTGGGGTCATCACAACTCCACAGGCATGTGTCGTGAAGCCCCCTTTTACTGATAAGAAAGTGGAAACTCAAAACGAGCGACTTGTCCAGGGTTACACAGCTGGTAACTGTGAGTTGCTAGACAGTCAGGATTAAACCACTGTCTCTGGCCTCTGATGTGTAGGTCCCGTCCACTCGATGTTCACGAGGTAGAGGCTTGCAGGTGCTGGATCTTGCCTGCCCACTGTTTCAGCAGGAAGTGTGCCCCTCGGTACTTCCAGTGCTTTACTGATAAGATCAGAATGACCACATTTACTTCCTTTGGAGAGGCCCTAAAACAAATCCAAATCCTCAGCTACCACTCATAGTGTCACCACTACAACTAATGGTGTCCCATGGTGAGCTCACCAAGTGGCAGAGCCTCTGGCCCCAGTGCTTTGCTAAGTATACCTTCCTAGAAGTCAGCTGGGGCCTTCCTGGAGAACCTACCTGCCACCATGTGAGCACGGGCACCATGGCGTGCACTCTGCCCGAGATGAGAAGCCACGTTCTCTTGCACAGGCAGAGGTCACTGAAAATGCTGGGTGGGTGCAGTGTTGCAGAAAAGGTGACCAACAGCACGGTCTCTAAGAGGGAGCTTCAAAGCCAAGGCTGTCCATACTGTAAGAGGGCCTGCTTTGCAAAAATGATTATAAATGCAGCACCTTTCTTCAGAGGAGTGTAGCTTTTCCAATATCATCTCATTAACATTCATGTTATTAGGGTACTTTTCTTTATCTGCATCCACAGGCTTTCGGTCCCAGTCCACAACCTGCATCCTAATGTCCTGGCTCTATCCCGCTGGCCTCCACCCCCCACTCAGCCCTTGTCCATAGGGCAAGGGCAGATGGGGGCTGGGCTCACAAACCCTATTACTTGCCACCTGGAGCATGAGCTAGCAGGACCACAAGCTGTGGGTGTGGACTATGAGAGCGAAGTCCGTGTGACCATCGAAATGTCTGAATCCTCTGTTTCTAAAGACAGGGGACCAAACTCACCACCACAAACATGGGCACTAAGAAATTTGCTGTAACCACACACAGGATTGTGCACAATCCCCTCAGCAGCCCCACTGAGCAGCAACGTCGAACACAAGGAAACTGGGTCTGTGTGGTCCAGGCAGCTCAGGTGTTCCTTCTCTCTGTCCCCATCCAGCCATCTGCTCTGCTCTCCCTTTTTGTCCAGAAGCAAGTTAGGATCAAAGGCTGAGGTATTGACTGAGATATTAGGGCGAGTGACATGGTTAATTCTGTCTAGTCATCACGTTGTGATTTCTGTGTCGATGTGAATGTAGATAAGTGGATGTACTGTAGAGGCTTAGACCAAGGTCATGGCTGCCACTGTCTTGGTTTTGGGAGCAGGAGCTAGGATGCTATGTCACCATTAGTTAACACGTGGGGTCAGATCAGGGCGGTGTCTTCTCCAGGCCTCTGCTTCTTGCATTATTGCTCTCTATCAGGGCGGGAAGGACCAAGTGTGCGAGTGACTAGGTTCCCTCAAAACTCACCTTCACCCCAGAAGAGTAAACTAAGTGACTATGGGTCAACAGAATATATTTGAGTGATAAAATCCAGTGTTCTATTGTACTGGCTGACGTATATACTGCGTTTCTTCAGAAGAACATATATTTAAATACAGACCAGAAAACTGTGCCAGGTGTTTTGTATTAAATGGTACATGGTGGCCAGTACAGTATAGATCAGGGCTGTCAAACTCATTTTCACCGGGGACCACATTCAACCTCGCATTTGCCTTCAAGGGGCCGAATGTAATTTTAGGACTGGATAAGTGTAACTACTCCTTAACCATTAAGCGAGATCTCGGCACTACCACCAGGTAGAAACAAGGTGCTGGGCCAGATAAAACAAGGTAGAGGGCCGGATGTGTTTGCCACCTGTGCAGTAGATGGATTGTTGACAAGCCATAGGAATTAGGATTTAGAGAATTAATTGCTGTCACTGCATGTTAAATTCTGGGTATAAAGTAGTTATGAAACTCCAGAAGAAGTATGTTTCTAGCACGCTTTGGTTTTATAAATGTTTTATCTACATGACTGATATTTTTCAATGGCTTTCAGAATTTAGATAATTTTAACCAATAGCAATAAATGTTCAATTAAAAAATGATAGTAATAGTTAACATTTATTGAATCCTTACTATGTCTTGAGTACAGTGCTGAGAGCTTTATATGCCTCTGACGTCATATACTAAGAAAATAACAACAAAGCTGTAAGTAATATTTTCCTCCCTCTGGTTGCCTTTTCAACTAGAATTCTGTCATTCTAAATCCAGGAGTTAAAGTCTCTTTGACTGTTAAAGAAAATTTTTCTGACAAATCAATGACTATCTCTTTTGGCTGGTAACTGCCCTCCTTCAACTAGATACAAGTATAGTATAAGAGACAGCTGTCAGCTAGTTCAGACTAACCTCACCCTCTCATCCTAGTTCATGGTTAATATGCCATTTATGACTTACTAATATTTGTAAACTGTCATTTAAATGGAAGAGGAGCTTTAGCCAAGACTTTGATGAGTTCTCCCTCACATTTCTTCTACAGCCTTTGGAGGCCTTTACTATTATCACAACCCCTAAAAAAATAAATCTCACAAGCACCACTGAGTCATTTATTAGAGAATCTCAACTACTAGGTCACCTAAATCACTTTTCAGTCCAGGTTGTCCAGATATAAAACCTCTAGAGGTCATTAACACAAACTAAATGTCATCGGTAAGGAAAATAAAAGTTAAGGGTCACAAGCCTGTGCAATCCTGTGGCTAATTTCAGTGGATCTCTATTTATTTAAATGTTTTTTCTCTGGGTCATTGGAGGAAGAGAGGGCATGCAAAGGAGAATAGACCAGATCTCATTATAGATCATGAGCTATAGAAGCTAAAAGTGTTTTTAGAAATGGTCTGTCACCCTGGATGGTGTGGCTCAGTGGATCGAGTGCTGGCCGGCAAACCAAAGGGTGGCTGGCTCAATTCCCAGTCAGGACACGTGCCTGGGTTGTGGGCCAGGCCCCCAGTAGGGGGCGTGCAAAAGACAGCCACACATTGATGTTTCTCTCCCTCTCTTCCCCTCTCCCTCCCCCTCTCTAAAAAATAAGTAAATAAGATATTTTTTAAAAGATTAGTTATATAAAAAAAGATGATACTGTCCAACCCCCTCACTTAATAGGTGAAGAAACTGACACCCAGAAAGGATAGGTGACAGGCTGCAAGTCACACAGCCACTTCATGGTGGAGGTGGAACAGAAACGCATGTCTCCTCACTCTGAGCCTGTTGCTCTTTTCGAGAAATCATGTCCCTACAATTTTTCTACAAGATTATGCCAGACACACTGTTTTAAAGAATCAGAGATTCACAGTGCAAATGCCAGTCTGTCCACGGCGTTACACTCCCTGACAAGAAGCAAGTTGAACAAGATGATTTCTTTCTCATTTCCATTCTCTGAGGATGATCCAGAGAGACAATACTAATATTTATGTGGCCATTTACCTAAAATGATACATGAACTAGATGAATTTGTAAAGAAATTGATGAAGAAAGGGGAAGTGGTCTTCAGGTTTAATCAAACCCATTGTCATCAACAGCTGGGGCAGTGATTCTCACTTCTACACTGTGGACTTGCTGGGGAGCTCCTGACACTGCCTCTGCCCACACCACACCTCAGGCAAATGAAATTAGATTCTCTCGAGGTGGAAACCTGACATCAATATTTTTTAAAGTTCCCCCAAGTGATTGCAGTGGTCAGGCAACTTTGAGAACCACTGCTAGAAGAATGAATCTTCATCAACCCCAAGGTTTAGGAGGTGGTGATTGCCTTGCATCCTTCTCCACTCTTTATTTGGATATATGCTGATTACCTGCCCCAAAGCACAGCATAGTCTTGCTACTCAAAATGTGGTTCTTGGACCAGTAGTGTTGAATCATCTGGGAATGTGTTACAAATGCTGAGTCTCTGGCCCGACTCAGACCTGCACTGGCACCAGATCCCTGGGAGGTGTGTGTGCACAGTGAAGTTTGAGAAGCACTGTTCCGTAGAAACAGACCTCAGCCATGCTTCTTTCTGAGGAATCGATCACAGTTCACTTTAAGACGCTACTGAATACATGTGCACACATACCTGTGGCAACCATCAGAGTGATATGCAGTCTCATCTGAGTGCTGAAGAGGGCAGAGCTCCACCTTCCTTGGAGGTGCACTGGGATGACCTGACTATCTGGGACAGGCAAAGAGGTGAAGGGACAACTGAGGAAGTCTTTTGTTCACCTGCATTTTAGTAGGAGCAGCTATATTTTTCCATCCCATCAGCACTCTAAGACCAGATGAAAAATCTCACATGAGTGAGACTTATATAGAATTAATATGTCCTGGTCTGTAAGAGGATGAGGAGTTGGTGCTTTTTTAAGCACCGTTTTCCTGGCCAAAATAAGCTCATTGTAAAGCAAGAGGAGCAATTTTCTGTCATAAAAAGTTAATCTGTAATACTTGGCTGCCTGGTCCCACCTTTCAGAAACAATAGACGTGTGGAGTCCCTGCCGCTGCATCATTCCTGGGCTGGAAATTCCTTACCTGGAAAGCAAAACCCTTATCCCATTTCTCTTGATATTCACAACTTGAAAGACTTTCACTGACAAAAAAACTGTAACTACCACATGAATGCTATAAGGGGTGCTTTATGCATGTATGTTTTTGCAGTTTGGGGAACTTAAAAGGAATGTCATCTGCCCCAAATAGTTGTTAAGATATCCCCCTGAGTGCTTTATGTTTTTCATCCTTCTCAAGGAAACAGACCTTACCAGTGCTGTTTCCTCAAGAAACAATTTTTCACATTTTCCGGTTATTCCTAATCACCTGAAGTACAACAGACATCCTCATTAGCAGTCTGTAAGCACAGTCATTTGTTGCTACATAAAACTAAAATTTGCCATCGCCAGCATTTGTCTAAGTCCCAAATTTGTCAGACCAGCATCAAAGCACCAAGTGCAGCTTGTTGGCCACATGAGAAGCAGAAAGTGAACAGAGCTGCTGGATGGGACAGGGAGGGAAACAGGGCAGGACAAGAGATAATCGGTAGCCAAAGAGGGAATAACTTCCATGTGACACCTGTTGGTGGTGTGTTAGACCTGAACAGAAAAGGAGATCCAGCAGGAGTCCATCAAAAGAAAGAGGAGAACTAGCAGGGCCAACACCCACAAACACACACACACACCCTGTGTTTATTTCGCTTATCACCATCAAATGACTGTCTTAAAAATCCTGTCGGCTGAGTTTGTATACAGTTGACACCTTTCATGCTCACATTCCTCTACCCATTATACTTCAGTTTCTAATTAGAGCTGAATTAATAGGACTGGGGTTAAAAAGTAGCTTCTGCCTCTTAAGTATGCATTTTTGGAGACTGACATATATATATATATTTTTTTTTTTTTTTTTTTTTTACCCTCATCCCAGCCCACCACCCCCTTGTTTTTGTCCATGTGTTCTTTATACTTGTTCCTGTAAACCTTCCCCTCTTCCCCTGAAATTCCCTCCCCTCTCCCCTCTGGTCACTGCCAGTCTGTTCTCAATTTCAGTGTCTTTGGTTCTGTTTTACTTATTTGTTTGTTTTGTCGATTAGGTTCCTGTTAAAGGTGAGATCATATGGTATTTGATCTTTTACCACCTGGCTTATTTCGCTTAGCATTATGCTTTCCAGTTCCATCCATACTGTTGCAAAGGGTAGGAGCTCCTTCTTTCTTTCTGCTGCATAGAATTCCATTGTGTAAATGCACTATAGTTTTTTGACCCATTCATTTACTGATGGGCACCTAGGTTGCTTCCAGCACTTGGCTCGATATATTCTTTTTTCTCATATGTTCTCACTGTGCCTCTGAGTCATATGGGTTCAGTCCCCTCACCCTTGGTCTTGGAAAGAATTAGAAGACTGTAACAGGGCGACAGGATCCAGTAGTTAATCGACATATCAGCTCGTTAGTGAAAATGAGCTCCAGACTCTCAAACCTGTTGACTAAGCATGAAGTCTCCTTGTCACTAGGAAAGGAGGGAAAAAGCCAGGATAAGGGTGTTTCAGTCCCCGTGGCACTCTTTGGTCACACCTCCTGAGAGGTACCTTGATGACATTGGCTCAGTAGCTGTATGCCACACTGAGGGCACACCCTTGTTGTATTTCTGTGTAACTTGCCTCAGAGTCATTCATGGATGGGAAAAGGAGAACGCAAGAACACTTTGCCTACAAGTCAGGGATCTCATGGGCAGCAGTCTCTCAAAGTCAATTGTGCCAGGTGCCTAGTTTCTAAAATCACATCCCAGAGTCTCAAAGGAACCCTTGACCTTCAGTTTCTGACTGTACTTGGTGGGATAGCTGTTATAGTTGGGATTCTTTGGGTGTGTTCATGGGCATTTTATCTTGAGTCCCTTCTCTAAACATGATATGCTCTTCAAGTTCATAGTAATACAGACATTAAATATTTCCAGTGATAACTGGGAAAAGCTTTACTGGGAAAGGGAAAATTTAGCTTAGACTTTAACAAAATTCTTGATAATAAAAGTGAATACTCCAGCTGTCTAGGTCCAATATTGATTTATGACAGGGAAGACTGGAACCTGACCTAAAACTTGGAACATTGAAAAACTGGATCCAAGCAGAGCTGAGTATAAAAGAGAATATGTATAAAATATCTCACACTATGGGCCTTCCCAGTGCCTTCATTACAACAATGAAGAGAAATTATTAACAACGTGCCTTCTCCCAATAGGAAGGAATTTGATGTTTTCCATAAGGGGGGCAAACAAAGAACTGTGCCTTACCAGGGGTGCCCTACATTTTGACGTCCCTGGACCACCCTAGAAGAAGAGTTGTCTTGGCCCACACATTAAATACATTGCGACATATAATCACAGAATCTTATAATGTTTTCAGTCAATTTGTGATTCGGTATTGGGCTGCATTCACAGGCATCTTGGACTGGCCACAGGTTGGACACTCCTGCCTGTGCCCCAGGGGGGTTTTTTTGTGTGTGATTTCCTCAGGTCTCCATTGTTCGTTCTCGTGGTCTCCAGTAGGCTGTTGACCCTGAAGTCTTGATCTTGAAATCAGACTTAGATGTCTAGTATCTGGTATTGGAAGTTTCATCCAAATGGTCCATAGGAAATTCCAATACGTAAATTCTCCTCCCACCACACACAGGCCCTCTGCAGGTATTCCCTGTCTCAGTGGATGGTTGGTCCCACCAAGACAAAAAGCTGAAATCATCCTTGACTCCTCTTCCTTTTCCTCCCTTTCCATAGCCTGTTGCTAATCCGTGAGGAAATCCTGTGTTCTACCATAGTAGTGTCTCTAGAATTCTGCCCTCTGTACAATTTGGGACTTATCAGTTGTCATGAGAGCTAATAAAAGCACAGAAGGGACTAGGGGGCTTTTGAAGTTATCCATCCCTATAGTAACTCATTAGTCCTCCAGATGCTTTCTTAAGTGGAAGAGGATGTCACCATCGGGACACTGGAAGCTACCTGTTACCCTCAGCACAGATGAGCACGGGTGAGCATTGTTGTGTCTTAGGGCAGAAGAAAATGGATGCAACTGCTGAGTCATAAGAATGAGATCTGAACTCCATGCGGTACCCCTTCCTTTTTCTCCAACTTCTGTGACACTCTTGCCCCCATGCTGTGTCCCAGCCATGGGACATCATGCAAGTGCCGTCTCACCCGTCCTGGCAGGTAGAACTGAATATGCTTTCACCATGATCCAATGCAGCACGTCCTGAAACTCATCCTGCCACCCGCTCCATTCTGTTCCCCCTGACCATTTATATCTCAGCCTTTTCCATACGGATCTCCAAATTCCTTCAGGAGAGGGAACATTCTGAGAGGCAGCATAGTCATTCCATAGGCGCTACTCAACAAATGTCAGTTGAATAAATGAACTCCCAAGTGTAGCTTTTATTTATACACAGTCTCTCAATATAAAAAAAATCTCAAGGGTTCTTTAGAAACTGGTGGAGCAGAAGTGGGGGTTGGGAGGGTGGTCTCAACATTTTCATTGCATCAAAATCCTTCTGGTCGGGTAGACAGACCCCTACTCGACAAAGTAAAAGCACAAGGTGGAACATGAGCATGTGTAGCCACAAGGCATTTTTTTCTCTAATTGTTATCCTTAAGTGAATTAAAATAAGTTTATCATCATAAATTACTTCACAGTTCACTGTGTACTTTCACATGTTATCTGATTCCAGCCAAACAACCCTGAAAAGGATCATTTGCTGATATGATCCTTGCTGTCAGAAATGGTATGAGTTCATGATTCTTCAAGAAGTCAGGTTGCTTGACTATAGGTATTTGCAGTTGACAAAGTCAGGATTCTAACCCAGACCTTGTGGTTCCAGCTTTGTGTTCTTTCCATTGCTAAACAAATGCAAAACAGCTTCCATTTGCTAAGACCTCATTCAGCACTTCACACCCAGAGATGGGAGAGAGGATTGGTAACAGTAGGTTTGCCATTGCAAGTCAGGTGGTGTCAGTGGAGGGTGCTGACTATTTTCTTAATGTGAAATTTCTTCCATCTTCTTGTCCCATGGATCCCCTTTCCAAGTTTATCTTTGCCATGTATTTGAGGTCCCGGGCCTTGAATTTGATATTCAGAGGACTCAGCTTCGGAATAAGGGTTTTTATAGAACAATTGAACCATCATAATTTCCCTAAGCTGTACTAGCAATAATTTCCAAAGTTGGTGAGTGATCTCTTATGTTAAAGTAAAAGGTGGAAATCAAAATGAGACAGTAAAATTAAAATCAAACTCATAAAGAATTTGCAGCACTGGAAGAGATCTTCATTTGGCAAAATATCAACCAAAGTCTAATACTACTGTGGAAGATGAGATGAATAAATATAGCTGCTAAAAACAATATCAGATGTCTTGCTCAGATGTTTAATGGATTTTCATTTTAAACATGGGTAATATGAAATAGCCCTTAAGGCATTTTTTTCAAACTTGCCATCTTTTTTTAGTAGGAATTTTTTTTAAGCCAGACTCATTTGTTTTTAAAAAGAGAGAGTGATATTTAATCATTTTTGCTTAAACATGATAAAGAAAGGAATATTATACTAGTTATCTACTTTCATTCACTTAGTACAAATCCCAAAGGCTATGGGGGTAGTTAAATAAATGGGAAAAGACTGCTGAGTGAGGTATGG
This sequence comes from Phyllostomus discolor, assembly GCF_004126475.2. Lineage (NCBI taxonomy): Eukaryota > Metazoa > Chordata > Mammalia > Chiroptera > Phyllostomidae > Phyllostomus > Phyllostomus discolor. Next base: position 73,231,009 of record NC_040903.2, read on the forward strand.
CATTTATTTGTCTGTTGTAAATGAAGTTGTCATTCCTAAGCCAATCAAATCATGCATTTTTTATGAGAGGTTGCAACTTGCAGAGAGATGGAAATGTTAGACACTAATTAATAAACGTGGCTGGCAAAGCAACTCGGCTCAGGACTCAGATGCCAAGCTATGGAAGGATCATTAGAATATGAAATTCACTGGGGCTTTTCTGTTGATTTGATGAAATGCCTTACATCCTGTCAGAAGGTTCAAGATAAAATACAATTGGCTTAAGATGTCCACGTTAGTTTTGAACCAGCGATTTGAATGATTTGCTTGTCAGAGGGGTATTCTTGTGGTGGCTTTAATGTGCCTTAAACTTGAAAGGAATCTAGAGATTACTGGATGGAGCATCACTAATCTGTGCAGAGCATTGAAGCTGCTAAGGTGAATGGAGGGTGCCTTGTGTTGCACTCGAAATAGCCATCAGTCGGTTTAGAGGGTAGCATCGTTTTATTGTCAAGTTAATGTTTAAATTGTACAACTTGTGAGTAGTGCAGATGAGTTACTGAAAATCTGTCCAGACCTCACAAAGGAGATAGCCTGCATGAATTGAGCCTTGGGGGCTTTTTATGAGTCGTGGAGAGAAGATAGTGCATTTGCATTGCTGTGTGAGATATGAGGTTGTACCATATGAAATTGTCACTATTCAACCACTTTTAATCTATAAATATGGCACTTTTACATGATTCAACCTAATAACTTGACATATAGGTATTTCCATATAACAACATGCAGCAGTTATATTGGCAAAGGAAATGTTGTGTTTATATGCATGAGAGGGGTTATTATGTGTTTCTTTGGATGAGCAGATGGCAGAAGTTCCAGTAATAGGAAGTTGTCCAATTTGACTAGAAGAGAAATGTAGAGCCTGAAAAGGTTATTTGGGGTCAAAGCACGGAGTTCCTTGAAAGACAGGCCAAGGAGCTAGAATTTAATTTGGCAGATAATTGCAAGTTTTTGAGCAGGGGAGAGAAATGATTAGACCTGAGTCTTAGATTAAAAAGGCAGGTATAAGATGGTTTAGGGAGGGGTGGGCGGGGACCGGACTGGTGAGGAGGCCATTGCAGGAATCTGAGTGAGCAGTAATGAAGAGCTAAGGAGGAATAGAAAGGAATATAGAAGAAAAAGAAATTTAACTGAGATGGCTCTAAACTGAAAATTCTAAGAGGAAGAAAAGGAAGTCAATTTAGCGCCAAACCTGACTGTTAATGGGAGGGGTCTGGGAATGCAGGCCCAGCAACTGCTTCCTCACACAGCACATTTCCAGGGAGTGACAGAAATGCAAGTGCAACCTGGGCATGTTTCACTGTCCAAGGATATTTCCGGGGGTGGGGGGAGGGGTGTGAAGCAGAGGTATAGCTGAAGAAGCCTAAGGAAAGAAAATTCTGGAAAGCCATACCAGGGATTGTCAGTAACTGAGTCAACCCCTGGGAAGAAGGCAGAGAGACACGATTTGGCTAAGAGCCCAACAGTAGAACCAGTTGAACAAAACGGTCATTGCCACACAGTGAAGGTTAACGAGAGAGGCACAGTGCCATACACTCACCAGCATGCAGGGCATCAGGCTCGGTTCATCCCAGTTCCCTAGGCACTGAGAACTGGGTAACAGTGAATGACCCGAGAGCAGCTGGTGTTGGGGGAAGGAGCCACCAGGACCCTGGCAGGCTGGGTGCTCATTTATTCTAAGGCCGCATGAGAACTGAGCCCAGTGATGGTCATTATGGGAAGAGACCAGTGTAAGAGGACAATTTATTTTTAAACCAGACTCATTTGTCTTAAAATATGAGATTATACTGAGTTTGTGGCCTGTAGGATCATAGTACTGGAAATGTAAATGAACTACCAGGTCCTTAAACCACTCCTTAATGGCCAGGCCAGACATTATTATGTTAGTGTGATTTTTGCATGGCTCAGTGAGGCAGCCTGTCTAATTTAGCATCTGGGTAACATCTGGAAGAATAACTCTTGGAGCATCCATCATTGATTTGGGGAGACAGTTCCACAATCAAAAAGAAATCATGGTTCTATGAGGATATCTGTCTAAATCCCACTTAGTGAAAAGGGCAGCATTATTGCCTTTCTCTTAATTTTGGCTCATTAATTAGAAGTGATCTCGATCATCCAACTGTCACACAAAATCGTCATATGGTCCTCTGCTGTACTGGTATTGCCACAGCAGCACGATGCTCTGCACACCTTATTATGAGTCTTTCTATTGATCTCCATTGCCAAAATTGTCTTATACACTCTAGTTTTTTTGTCATTAAAATCTATAGCTCTAAACAGAGAATTTTAGACAAACTTAAATAAAATCTTTTAGTTTTAACTATTTTTGCTTTGTTCCTCACTGAATTTATTTGGGAGCTCAACTGACAGGATGAATTATTTATTATATCCCAAAGATGCCTGACAGAGAGGGATAACTGCAGTGTTATCAATAAACCACTTTCTGCTCACAATAACATTGCTCATCACAGTAACAATACCATCTCCTGAAACAACAGCCAGCTAGGAGCGCAGTGACCAGAGGGTTACAGAGTAGCATAGATTTACCTCTCTTAAGTAATACACTGTAACAGTCCCAAGAAAAATTAAACTAAGAGAGGATTAGCATTCTTCTTGAACAGCAATGCTTCTAAAAGCATATGTTCACACTTAGTTATAACAGTTATTTCTCATTCACATTCCATGCCTCCTAGTTTGAGCTTTTTCATTTTTCTTCTCATTTGAAAAATAAATAAAGCAAAATGGAAGCCTGTGTTATTGAGTATGAAAACAAAGAACCTAATCACAGCTAATGAGCATAATAAATGCTGGGCTGTACCTACCCGCTCTGGTCTGTGTGTGTTTTGTATACAGAAGGTTACATGGGCTGGGTAGCTAGGACGCCAAGTTACAGATGGAGTTGTGGAATGTTCTCTGACAGCTGATTAGAGTAATCTGTCAGAAATGATGACTTAATCACCATAACAGACTCCAAATTCCCTCATAGAATTCCACCCAGAGTAATCTAATTTTCCTGTAATATTGTTTTTATTTTATTCTTTGCCAGGACTGAATGGGTTCACTGCTTGTGTCTCCCCCTCTGCTCTGCCCCATGATTGTTACAGAAATGTGAACAGGTAGAGTAATTCCAGCAAAAAAAAAAAAAAAAAGCTTTCTTTGGAGTGTTATAAGCTGAAAGCAGATACACAGTTGGGGTTCTATAGGGTTTTCCTCCTCACTGGATTATTAGCATTTATGAAGAAAGCTGGGAGTTGACCAATACTAGCTGTTTACTTCTCAGATGACCAAGAAAAGCCATTCCTTCCAGTATATTCTCTTAGCTTTCAAGCGGCACCTTTCCCTTATTTCCTCCAGAAAACCTTACGCAAAGTAAAATAATAATGATAATGATAACTTCATTGAACACTTAATTACACCAGCTATGCTTTAATGCATAGCTCAGCTGCATTATGCTCTATGCTCTGCACTATGCTCACCTGCATCAATGTCTATGGAGAAGAAATAGTCATTTATTTTCACTATGGTTTTTCCCCCTACTTGTCATTTGCTGCAGAAATAGAAAGTACAACAATATTTCTTTGTTGTTGTCACACCCAAATACCCCTTTGTTCCTTGCTTAGTTCGCTTGCCTAAAGCTACACATGAGCAGATACTGGTTGAGAGTGCCCTGTGCACCCCCCACGTCAGCACCGTTGGTGGTGGCCCGCAGAAGAACACTCTGCAGCAGCTCTGTGGCCCAGAGCGTAGCCGCGTCCTGCACACTCACCTTCCAACAAGGAATGTGCATCTTCAGAGGACAGCTAGGCACTCAGTTATCTCCAGAAGTTCCACAGCAGTATTTGAATAAATTGGCATTATATAATCTAGTTGTCAACGTAAAACTGAGTACCAGGGCCGCCTTGTGTAAATGCTGGCTTAGCCAACAAAGAGAGGACCATTCTGAAGACTTCAGTGTACTTTTTACACTATCAGTTTCTGAAGAAACTGCAAAATGCAGGCTCTATTAATGTCAGCTATTATTTTATCTCTCACATAATAACTGACATCTACTCTTGCTTGTCATCCATTTTCTTCTCAGCAGTGTAGGTATAAGATGTTTTAGAGAGCCTGGCCTCCCCTCCCTCTTCCTTGGCTCCTCATGTATCCCTGTCTCGGGGTGTTGTGAGAATTAACTTAGTTGACATACCTAAGGATCCTGCAGCAGTGCTTGGCACAGCAGCATTGAGAGTGAAGGGAAGATGGACCTAGGTTTTCACCAAAAGTGCCTAAACTCTACAGTGAACAGGTATAGCTGTGAGCTCAAAATCTGACTTTGTTCCAATGACAAAAGTTCCTTTCGACTGATCAAAGACATTATTTCTGTCCTCTGTATTCTTGCAGAGGTATCATTCTATTCCAGATATCTTAGCAAGTTTACCACCATGTTACCATTCAAACAAATCAGAAAAATTCAGAAGTTGTTATTTAATACTTGTAAGTCAACATTCCTAAAGCTGCTTTTGTTTCATTCCACTCTTTCTCAAGGAGAGCATAACAGAACAGTGGCTGAAACAGCAACATTCCCTTCCTGGAGGGTTAGGGAAGCCACACAGCTTTGGGGGTGCCTTCCCATGACAGCAGACCCCATGACAGCACACGTGGTCATTTGGGGGGTGGCATGCCTCCAGTTGGTGGCAGTTCTTTTGAAACTTACCACCTTTGCCATTATAACCCTTTTTAAAGAAAAGTTCTGCCCCGGCTGGCGTAGCTCAGTGAATTGAGTGCAGGCTGCAAACCCAAGTGTCACAGGTTTGATTCCCAGCCAGGGTACATGCCTGGGTTGCAGGCCATAACCCCCACCCAGCAACCGCACATTGATGTTTCTCTCTCTATCTCCCTCCCTCCCTTCCCTCTCTAAAAATAAATAAAATTTTAAAAATCTAATAGCTCTTTTGAATTGTTAAAAAAAAGTAAAATTCTTAAAGCACAGGTGCTTTTGGTATTCCCTGGTCTGCTGTACAACAAGATATGAAGTATTCTGCATGAGTCATATGCGTGTTGTCTTGAGCAAAAGAAAAATTCCAGTTTGTCTTCACGGCTAGGGTCTTTTAATTTTCTCGGGTAGTGCATAGCTCTTCTGTGAATTCACCTCTTTCCCTCCTCTCTTTGTCTCCCTTTAAATATTTTATGGGCAGTAAGCTTATAATATGTACCATCACGGCTACTCTCTCCAGAGGTCAGGATAGGTTTAACAATGAGATGCGTAACAGTGACTCTGTAAAACCCATTTCAGGTTAAAAATGGCATGTTTTATTGAATCTCGTGTTAAAGGCGGTTCACTCGTCAATTGGTGACGGCCGGGTTAAACAAGTTCTAGCACGAGCTCTCCTCCATGTGAGGAATCGGCCCTGTCGCCTCCCCTCCGCCCGTTTCCTGCCCCCAGGTCCTCCATCTCCCACACCCGGCCTGTGTTAACATGGGCTGTTGCAGCTCCTACTCTCCCCCTCATTCATCACAGAACCAAGACAGAGGTTTTGCGCAGTCACGCCGGACTTTGTGTGTAATGGGAACTCCAGAGAGTATGAATGCTGGTGCCCTGTGGCCCAGCCTCATCTCTGCCCCTGTGACATGATAGGACTTGTAATGTAGGCAGTGACAGCTGCTGCCAGGGTTATGTACAGCTCCCTGCACGTGACGCTACCCCCACAGACTTTGGGTAATGGCTCTGCTGCGCAGATGTATCCTCATTTTCATTTTCATGAGCCGCAGCTGGGCTCTTGGCTTCGACTCGAAGGTCAGTGCGTTCAGGAGTGAGGAGCGTCGGGTCCTATCAGCGATCTGCCTTGCTGAAGACCAGGCCAGATCTGGGGCCCTCTGGGCATGTGCGGGGAGCAGAGGAGGGAGGGCTAAGTGCCACTCACTTGTTAGGAGGCAGGAGAAAGGGTGAGGCTTTGCACTGGAAGGCTGGCGTGCTCCAGCACTCACAGGCAGCTTCCCATCGGAGTGGAGGCCTGGGACGGCTACTGGGCCTGTGTCAGACAGGAGCAGGCTGCATCTTGTCATTGATGTCATGCTTGGCTTTGGCATAGAGGGGACAGTGGGATATGGTCTTTCTCTTTAGGAATCTCTAGCTCACTGAAAGCCTAATCAAAGCCCGAAGCAACGGCCCCTCCGTGAGCTGCAGCAGCAGAACTCTTCTCCAGAGGCTCCGCCTCACTGTACATGTTACTACACAAATGTAACAGAAATTGACTGATTTCTAAGAAACACAGTTGGCTCCTCCTCTGCCCGCTGGGAGCCGAGGAGGGAGCTCTCAAAATTTCCCCTCTTATTAAACTTCATTGGTTCTTAAACAAACAGGGTTAAATATGGACCAAGATATTATCCAGTACTGTAATGTGTAACTTGAGGCAAAATGTTCTACAATAAAATGAAAAGGAAATTCATATGCAGTCAAAGAAATATTCAAGGGAATGGATTTCAAAGACTTTCTTCGTAGAAATATAAACTTGATGAAATATGTTAAGTCAGATTCACTGCCATGAATCAGGACCTGTTTCCAAAACAATTGATCTTGGCATCTTCCTGGGACAAGCGCTCCACCAACAGGGAGCCTGGGTGACAACACCCGGAGCCCTCCTGCATCTCAGTGTGCTCCAAGGATGCAGGTTTTTTCAGACACAGCCAGCCCTGTATGGCTATGGAGACACAGCCTCAATTTAATTGACGCATGTGTCTTAGGAGACTCTGCAAAAATTCACGAAGATCGTGTGTTCACTTGCTGTAGACAGAAGGAGAAGAGTACCCCCGCCCCAGGGAACTAGCCTCCACTCTGATTCTGAGATTCCCTTACAACTGGTGAGACATGAGGAGGTTGGAAGGGTGACTGCCAAATTCTTTGGCCCTTCCTCTGGTCTGTTGATGTCAACTGGGACATCCAAGCTCAGAGCACCGACTGGAGTGCCAGCCTCCGGCTCCGCCATCCAGCTCTGGCAGCAGATAAGACCAGTGTCCATGGTTGCTACAGCAGCCATGGTGAGAAGCAGCAGTTCTGACCCCAAGGGTTTTGTCTTCCACTGTTGAAGAATGCAGTGATGTTGTGGCCACTGGCTGTCAGTCATGGTTCCCACGGCAGTTTTAATTCAGGGGTGAGCAGACTTGTGTTGTTGTCTTTATACTTGAAATATTGCCATTCATAAATATATCCCTCACTTAGTCTTGTGCTTTGTAATTGGTGGATGATCTTTAGTGGCCTTATCGTTTCCTCTGTTGATCAGGATGTCCTATCATCGTTCTTTAGTAACAATATGACCTATTTCTCTTACTCTGCACCTTCAAGTATGTTGTTTCTTCCCTCAAACGGCCTTCACTTATATATTGATTAACATTAGCATTCCTTCAAGGTTGAACTCAACCACTGCTTCCACTGAAACACCTTCTCCAGCTTGCCCTTCCTCCTTCTGTGTTGGGTGTCTCTCCACCAGGCTCTCACACTGTAGGTCTTAGCACAGCACACGTCCCCTGGGTGGGGGGAGCGTCTGACGTAGCTCTCCCTCCCACTGTGTATCAGGCTCAAGCCATCAGGATGGGAACACTTTTCTGCTGTATTCCCAGAAGCTAACAGAGTATCTGGTAGAAGCAGAAGTAAGGGAATGAAAAAGTAGTCCTGGAGTCACACTGGATCAGATCTTTGAAACCATTTCCTGTTTAGGGAAAGAACCCCTTAGTTATGACTGGAAACTTGAAACTAGAGTGCCTGTTCCTTGACAGTATTTTCTCTACTCCGTTCAACAAACCTCCCAATGGTCTTTGGAGTCATGAGATTTCAAGGAAGTAAAACGTGAGAAGGACACCTCTAAACCATTTTTTTTGTCTTCCTTGACATTTACATCCTGTATCTGATCGGAAATTTGTAACTCACATGAACTGTTCATGATAATGAGCCATTCTTAATACAGTACTGATGGAACACCTCTCCCCAAGAAGGTCACAGTGCTTTACATACATTATCTAAATTGTCTTCAGAATATACCTGAAGTAAGGGTGACCACCCGTTCAGAATTCACCAGGGCCTGACAGTTGTGATCTCTGTCAAGGTGACTTTCACCCCCCACCCTTGGCCTAGGAAAGAGCAAAACAAAGGTCGAGTCTTCAGTGGCAGTAGCTGCTTTATCATAGTCATGAGTCTCTTAACACCATATGTTCTGAGACACGCGTTGTTAGGCAGGTTGTGTGTTTGTGTGAACATCATAGACAAACCTGGATGGTATGGCCTCCCACATGCCCAGGCTGTGAGGTAAGCCTGTTGCTCCTAGGCTACAAGCCTGTACATGTTACTATGCAAAATGACATGAGATTAAGTCAAGCACAAGAAAAAATGATGCACATAATCATATGTGCTGTACCTTTATCCAACTGGCAGCACAGTAGATTTGCTTACCTCAGCATCACCATAGACGTGTAAGGATTGCAAAGATCGCAAAGATGGTACTATGGCTGTGAGGTCACTAGGCAATAAGAATTATTCAACTCCTTTATAATCTTAGGGGACCACCCTGTACATGTGGTTCGTTGACCAGAACATAGTGTGCACACATGACTGTACCACTACTTTGGCATTCCTGAGCCTCTGGGTAGTCTCGGGTCAGAAACTGAGCTAATTCTCTCAGCAGCTACAAGAAAACTAAGAGTCGAGTCTCAGTATAATACCGGTCATAAAGCTGCATAGATAACGTGTTTGGGGAGTTTAGTAAGGGGATATTGCAGGCGCCTTCTAATGCGTGCCTGGTACTTTCAGCGAGTGAAGCCTGCAGTTTTCATTGTGGGCTCATGTGTCCAAATCCCATGTGGGGCGTTTTGTGGAGAAGCAATGTGATAGGGGGAATCGGCACTGGGTGAGAGCAGGAAGCTTAGATTTCTGATCCCGTCTCAGCTGTTAACCAGCTGTGTGTCCTTAGTGAAGTCGCTGAGTCCCTGCAGACCAATAAATTGAGAGCATTGGACTAAATGATTGCCAGGCCCTTCACAGCTTGCGAGTACAATGATTCTGTCCTTACAGAATTACAGCTCCCACGTTTCCTGCTCTAGACTTCCATGCACTTCGCAGATTGATCCAAATGTCTGAGGTTGGTCACCATTCTTCTGTATGTTTGTGCATATCAGCTTCCAGGATGGACTGTCAGCTCCCTGAGGGCAGGACTCCCATTCACTTCATTTTGTGTCCCATATGTAACATAGGTATACTTATCTCCTCTTTCCTCTCTTCAGCCTGTAAATCACATCTGCATCCTTTCTAAACATTTGCCTGTACAAGTCTTGCCACCTGGAAAGGAAAGACTCCACCCCATCCTCCATCAGGCTTCCTATATCTCCCCCTCCAACCCTTGCTTTGTAGAGACTTTTCTTGAAATAGTCATCTACATTTATCATTTCCACTATTATCTTCCCTGTTACTCCCCAACCCTTTGTAAGCTCACATTCTGCCCTCCCGCAAACCTACAGAAAAGTCTTCTGATTAATTCTTTAGGGATAAAGAATTTTTTATTACCAAATCCAAAAGGACGCTTGGGCATTTTCATTGTAGCATCTAGCAGCACCACCTTTTTTGTAAACCTCTCCCCACGTGGCTCGTGTGGGACCACTTGTTCCTGCTCCTGCTTCTCTGGCTGCCCTTCGTCTGTCCCTCTCAAACCAGTGTTCTGTCCCCGGCTCTGGACTCTCTTCACTTCGCATTCCCTCTGTGGACAGCTCCACCCATGCCTGCGGGCTCCGCTGCCACCTCTCAGGGCCTTTGCTACGTCTTGGATCGCCCTTTCCCAACTTCTCTCTAATCCCAGTCACATCAAATGGGTCATGTGCAGACCTGTGCTCAGCAGTCCCCTCCAAAATGGCATTCTTGTTTTCTTTATTTGGGTGATAAGCCCAAAGTATATCTAGTTGTCCAGGCCTGGGGTTCTCTCTTTCCCTCTTCCCCACAACCCGCCAGTTGCCTCTGAAGTTGAGATCTTCATCAGTTTCACATGGATGGTTGCAGTGGCGCCTCTACTGTTCCCCCTGCTCCTTTGTTGCTCCTTTATAATCCATCCTCCACTGTAGCCAAAAGGGACTTTCCTAGAATTCAAATTTCAGCTTGTTGCCTTGGCTACTTAAATTTTCTGTGCTTAACCATTCACATTTAGTTAGACAAAATTTCAATTTTGTAGTGCACAAGATCCTTTGAGAACTGGATGTTCACGCCCTTTGCAGCCATTCCTGTGCCCCTCCCCTCTCATTTCGGATGACTCGCTGCAAGACCCTGTGCTCTTTCTCACCCCTGTGTGTCTTTACATGGGATATTCCATTTCCCCTTCCTCTGCTGGCAAGTCCAACGTGGCCTGTAGGACACTAATCGGGTGCCGCCTTTGCTGAGAAGCCTTCTCTTCCCTTGCCAGGCAGAAAGAAGTGCCTGCTCCTTTGGGCTCTCACAGTCTCTCGTTCCTGTGTCTGCCACAGTGCTCACCCGTGTTGCATGGGAGGCTGTTTACAGTCAGCCACCCCCACCACACAGTGAACACCCAAAGGGTCTGGACTTCTTCCCTTGGCCTTCCTTCCTCACTTCTTAGGCTATAGCCAGGGACACAGTGGGTACCTCAGAGATTTTTGCTGAATGAGTGGATGAGGCATGAGGGAAGAACAGCTTTCTCAAAGACTCAGTCCCTCTTCCCCCAACATTTTTTTGGGATCATTCTTTCTGTTACACATAGGATGGAGGCCATATTCCTTAGCCCAAATCAGGTGTTTCCCACAGTTTACTTCTGCCTTCTTTTTAGGTGTATATTCCAGTCTTTTTGGAAAAGTCTGATCTACTTACTGATCCCTTTATCAGTCATTAAACATTTCATTCTCATTCTAGGCTCTTCTATAAATTGAACAGATTAATGAATGGAGTGGGAATATGAGTAGATCTCACATCTCAAGGCCTATGTTCTATGCATAAGAGCATCTTGCCTTGCAGAATAAACAAAGCAGCTCTGCATGGCTCGTCTCTCCCCCACTCATAGTATTCCCTCTTCCTCTTCCTCGTGTGTTTTGGAGACCCTGGCAGGCACTAGCTGCACATGATCCTGACTGCCTGATGATAATTTCCCATCATTTAAGTGCTACAGCCAAGTGCCATTGCCCTTTCATGTAAATTAGATAAAACCCAGAGCTGTGGCTTGCAAGTGGTGGAAGTCCACTGGGGAAATTAAAGGTTCAGGGAGAATGGGACCCATTATAATAAAAGCATTTGCACAGCCAGTGATTCCATCTACCCTGTGGCTCCAGTGTTCCTTGGGGTAGGATGAAATATGAAGCAGGAGGACCTTTGAAAGTAGTTTGAGGAATTTATTTTAATTGGAAATAGCGGCAGCATTCTGCACTTGGAGTCAGCTCTGTAGGTCCTGTATGGTGGTGTGATGGGTGTTGCAGAAAGGGCTAGTGGGCACCCAGTTCTGCCCTGATTCCAGATCTGGGCACCACATCACCTCAGGCTCTTTCTGCTCCTCCCTGTGTACTGAACAGACATGCTCCTAAGGTCTGTGCCTCCCTCTCCCCTCGCTCCACCCCCTTCCTCCCTCCCTCCATTCTGTCCCATACTCCGTGTTTAATAAAAATTACACCTTGGCACCTGAGTCAGTCAACTGGTAGACCTTCAGATTCTCGCAACACTAAGACCTAAGAAGATCCATGCAGCAGACAGAATGGCCAGAAGGAACACACAGATAATCTGCATTCAAATTTGTAATAACACAAAATAACAATAGCTCTTTTTTCAGCACATCCTGTGCCCTGTTAATTAAGCACTTTACATGTATTCTCTCACTTAATTCCCACAGCCCTACTGTGCAGGTGTTCTCTCCACGTCACAGATGAGGAAACTGAAGCTCAGAGAAGTTAAGACACTTGCCCAAGATCACGTAGCTAGCACACATGGCGGGACCAGAATCACCTCTGAGATACAGGCAGAAACCATACTGAGTGGCAGAACCAGGTTTCGAACTCAAGCCTGACTGCAGAGCCCAAGCTACTAACTACTGTGTCCCTGCACCCTAAGTCAAAAGGGTTCTATTCCTGAACATAAAACACAGGCTTGTACATTTGGTTGCATTTTACCTGGGAGAGGTCTTGTTCTTTAACTGTGTGTCCTTACAGCAATATCAGTGTTCAAGTTTAAAAGGATGGAATTTCTGAGACTGTTCATGCAGTTGTTCAATCTGCCTTTACTTTCTCACTTTTGTGTTTTTAGATGCATCATCCCATTCAGATGAAGCCTGCAGATAGTGAAAAGTCAAACGGTAGGTGGTGACTGACTGTCCCCTGTAATGTCTGTGTCTGTGAGTTAAGAAGTCAGTGGGGGGAGGGCGATGGCGGCTCCAGTAGCTCTTCTCTCCGAGAGGCCGCGAGGACTGCTCTGGGAAACTTCCGCTCAAGTCGGCATGTCCCGAGAACCTGAGCCTTGCTCTCCTGCCTCATTTATCTCTGGTGTAAAGGTCTGTGAAGATGTTACCAGATACGGTTTTTCGTGTCCCTCTGTTGTGGGCTTGCTCTGTGTGGTGACCCTGTGGCCTTTGGCTCCTGTTTATCTGCTCTGCAGAGCAACACGGGACACCTGATGGGGAGAAGTGACCTTATGCTGTGCAGGGACGACGGAGCGGGAAAGGGTCATCCTCTATTTTTTCTCCTTTCCGTTTGTTCATTTTTTGGCTTGGAGGCTGTCTTACGGCTCTCTTTTCTAACTTGTACCAATGCGTTTGCATCTGCATTCATTCAGAATTCAGCCTGCTGATTAAGTAAACATACACTCAGTGCAAAATACGCATTTGATAGGGCCCGTGGAATAATTGAGATTTGACTATCCGAGACGCAAGGGGGTTGATAGCCACGTTTCTCTCTCAGGTTTTTGCTTCCACTTATGCCAGCCTTCTGTCCCTGTTTTATATTTTGAATTTACTGAAATGTATGTTAAAGGACTCTTCTACCTTCTCAGACCTTAGAGCTTCCCTGTCCCACCAGACTGACATAATCAGCTCGGCTTCCTTCCACAGGCGGTTTGCACCTCATTAATTAGTAATCAGGGCAGAAGCCATGCACTCAGAGATCTGCATATCTGCAAATGTAAATTATGATTGGGCTCTAAATCTCTCCACAAGGTATTTTTTGCTAATTGTAGTGCATCCCATTTTCTGGCTTTTTCAGACTAGAAAGTTTTGAAGAGAGTCCCACGTCACACCGTGGGCTGCAAGCCCCTGACGTGCGTGTCAGGGAGTAGACTTCAGTGTTTTGACTGCCGCCTCTCCTCGGCTGTGCTCTTCCCTGAGCGTTAATTCCCTGCATCCTCTGCTGCTTGATCGCAGACAAGCACTCAGTGTCAGGGGCCTCCGATTGCCACTGCTCTGTTGCAGGACCTCCGTCGAGACACTTCGTTCGTTTATTAGACAATGCACATTGATTACTCACTGTGTGCCAGGCCGGGTGCTAGTGGAGGCTGCAGGAATGAATTTTAAAAAGAAGAACAGGCTACAAAAAGACTGCCCTGACCTCAGAACTTACACTCAGTCTGCTGATCTCCACTAATCCATCACTCAGACACTGAACTTGAATGTCCTCACCTATAAAGTAAGAGTAATAATGACTGTCTCACATAGCTTGCCTTTTTTTAAGATTTGTACAAGATGTCTGCCACAGTGCTTTGCATGTGGCAGAGCACCTTGATACCATATTGGCTATGGCTACCCAGATTTTTCCCTGGCCACACAGAGTTCTGCACTGTGCATGTGCACCCCTGCTGAAGGCCACATGCCCATGACAGGTCCTAGAGCCCCTTTGCTCCAGAAGTGCACATATATAGTCTGTTCTCTTCCCCACAAGGGAGGGGGATCATGTATTCGTGGGATAAATTCTGTCAGTGAAGGTCACCTTGGAACTTCTGGGTAAGAAGAGGCACTCCCCATCTTTTGGCCCCACCATTCTCTGAACTGTCAGGCAGGGGCCGCAGAATGAAAGTTCATGGAAAAGGCTGTCTTCTTTCTGAACCTTAGATCATAATTATAAAGGTGTGATGGATTAGAGAACTGAGTTGGAAATATTTAACCTGAAATACCCAAATCATTGAACCATGAAAAAATTTCTTCTTTTGCATTTTCTGTTATTCAGACGTGAAGCCTGCCTTAGAGAGTCCTTTCCCTAGAGCGGCTGCAGGGGGCAGGGGTGGGGGGTCTCAGGATGGTCCATGCCCCTGCTGCTCAGTGTCTGCTTGGCAACGGAATAAAGCTGCCGAGAGCATGCACAGTTTCACACGATCTCAAAAGCCTAGTGGGACTGGGCACCGTTTTTACTAAGATGAGAGAATACCTAAAAATGCCATTTTTCAGGGAGCAACCTGGAGCAGTAGTTAAGAACTATTTTGAGGAGCCTGGACTTTACCCCTTGACCCTGCACTTGTTAGCTATGTCCGTGGTCATCTTCTGTGGGCTCACCTGCCCTTCTGGTCTCCAGCTGAAACAGGGGCATCTATAGTGGTCCTAGGGTGGAATTCTTGTAACACCTGCCTCACAAGGGTGTTTGAGGAGTACATAAGTCACCATCTGCACAGAGCTGAGCATAATACGTGGCTCATAGTGAGTATTTACTGTGCTAAGTTATCGATGTAACTCTGTCTCACTGAGGCTGGCACTTAGGCTATTCATGTCACAGCATAGATCTGCACATACAAAGGACACCCCCCAAAAAAAACTTTCTTGTTGGGACAGTTCTCCCTTTGCTTTGTAGATAGAACTTCATTTTCTGAACTTCCAGTAGAAAAAAAAAGTCAAAAAGTATAAATGGACTGAAATCTGCTTTTAAAGTGCTCTTATGGAGGCTCCTGTGGGACCTCACCTTTCATAGACATGAGCAAGGTGCAAGGTCCTCCTTGGACCTGATGGAGGAATCCAGAGAAATCTATAATTTTCTAAAGCAAGTGATAAACGCTGCAAGCCTTTTCTGATTTCACATGCAGCTTTGACAGGTAAGCATAGTTTGCAAAGCTCAAAGAGCACAAAGATTTCTTTGGCTCAGATGCTCAAAATAGCTCCTGTAGTTGTGGAAGAGGTATCACGAGCTCTAATTGCACTTTTATTGAGTTTGCTGACATTTATGGATAGCACAAAGGGCTCATCACAGTTAGACAGTTACTGCCTTCATTATCAGTATGTTCAGATTTCTACAACTTTGTATTTGCCGAGCAAGACAGGACTTCTCATCACAGATTAATTAGTGATGGACAAATGAATTTCAGAGAAGCAATTACTCTTTTCAGCCTTTGTGTGTCCAGAGACTCTGACACAGGGAACCTCTGTGGTGAGCTCAGAAATGTTGGACTGCTCTTCGATCTGCCCTGCACATCAGTATTTTACTGGCCGGTCTTCCAAAACCTCCCTGACTTTCTACAGTCTGCCCCCCTTTTCTTTGGCTCTGATTTAAGCTGCAGCCTCAAGCACATTTATGCCAACTCATTCATGCTTCTGCCATGCCTGGTGTCCCCCCTCAAAAAAGCCCACTGCATTAGCAATAAAATGCTGGGGCCTTTAAGAATAACACACTAAATCAATACCCAAATTTCAATAGACTCCAACTTTTTTGGTTATTTTTTCCATTGTGGATAGTCGAGTGGTGGTGCAGGAAGGGCACTGGAGGAGGTGTGGTTTCAGGGACCGGCATATGCTAGCATAAACTTAGTTATTCTCTTTAATTCTATGTGTCACCGAGAGCCTGTTTTCCAGCTTTTAATCCCTTATCACTATACAGGAAAAGGTACCAGCAGTGCAAGGTTGAAAATTAAATGCAGTTGTGCCATGACCATTGTGGCTCAGTTGGTTGGGCATCATACTGCAAACTGAAAGATCTCCAGTTCGATTCCCGCTCAGGGCACATACCTGGGGTACAGGTTTGGTCCCTGGTTGGGGCGTGTGGAAGAGGCAACAGATCAGTATTTTCCTCACACGTCGATGTTTCTCACCCTTTTTCCCTCCCTGCCCCTCTCTCTAAAAATAAATAAAATCTTTTTTTAACAAAAGAAAGAAAGTTAAATGCAGTTGCTAGATCTGAATTTTGGCTAGCAGTGAGCGATAAGAAAAGCATAGAGGTTGCCTCTGGTGCCGTGCTTGGGGTCTTGGTGGCGGCAGCCAGTACTCACACTTAGGCTGTGCTCCCGGCTGAGAGGGTTGTCCTCAACTCTGCAGACACCACATAAACCCAGCCTGCTTTCACCCTCCAACGTCACAGCTTGTCAGGGGTCCTTAAAGCCTCAAATCCAGAAATGCCATTCAAGACCCCTGTCTCTTAGCTTAAGGCCTCTCAAGTTCCCAGGGTCCAGGTGTCCACTTCAGAGCTCACAGGAGTGAAGATACAACTAAAGATTGTCAGGGAAGACACACAGGAGTAGCAGAGTGTTCCCATCCAGCCCCTTCCTGGTTTACTGGAAGATGAAGAAATAATTTTGAGATTCAAAGTAGAGAGACTCATGGATTTGAAGGCAGCGATTAAATGCCATATGTTAGCACTAACACACTGGAAAGTTGTTAATTAATTCAGGCCACCCAGATCCAGGTGTGACTTTGACAGGCTGTGTACCAGGGTGTGAGCACAGGCTTACAGTTAGAGATGTTTTTAAAATTTAGTTTCTATTCCCCCAACTTCAAAAAGTTCCCACTTACCATATTAACCCCTTCTTATTTAAACCATGGAAGGAGAACTTGAAATGGGCCCTGGCCCTGGACAACCTTCCAGTTTTGCTGTGGCTGGTACTGGCGGCGGTGACCCGTCTGCACAGCACTCTGCACGTCACAGTGTTCCCCTCACTCATTCGTGGCTTATCCTGAAGGAGACTCGACTTTTTCCCAAGAGGACATAGACCTTATGTTTTTTGGTGTTTTGGTTTTTTTTTTTTAATTTCCCTAAAGCACTTAGCAGAGTACTGGGAACATGGTGGGTTTATTTAAGCAATCAGCATTCCTGTGGATTGAAAAACTAAGTGAGCTACCCACTGCCTGTGAATACTAGGGAAAACCCCACCAAGAAATTCATCAAACATTGATGAAAAAGTTAAGTAAATTGAAGATAATTATATTTATTTAAAATGTTGACAAGACTGTTTAGAGGGACCCTCAGCCTGGGAATCCCAGGGAGGATTGGTATGAATAAAACTCCCCCTGGAAACTCAGGAGAAACCCGCGGGACGGTGGAGCTGGAGTGTGCCGCTCGCCCCACTGTGCCTGGAGAGCAAACATAGCCCAGCTGGTAAAGCCACAGAGCAGCCCTGACTAGCAGGAGCTTGCAGACACCCAGCTCCCTTTCAGCATGCATGCACACACGTGAAAAACATTAACACATTGACTAGCGCATGGTGGTGTAGGTTTTAAGGATTTTGTTTTTAACTGATAGTTGTTACTGAAAAAAGGGAGTCATCAGTCTCCCTGCCTGTCTGAGTTTCCCCTTTATGGTGATTAGGAATCAGAATTTCCTCAGTGGTTTCCATTTTCGTAATATCCATCTTAGTTTAAAACATCGTTTACTAGCTTACTGAGGAGTTGCATGTTTTGTTTAGTATCCTATCCCTCTAAAGTTCAAAATCTACCAATTGTTTTAGCTAAATACCATAATCAATAAGTTTACCTCTGAAACCAAAAACTGACTGAGAATGTATTACTTGCCTTTGTCTAAAAGCCCTCAAATCAGATTCTTTAGGCTCAGAAGAAAATGAATAGGATTCTCGTCGAGACAATAGCCATGGCTCCCTCAGGATGCGAGCCCCAGAGATGGGAGAGGGGGAATAAGAAGTGCAGCTAGAAGTTGTTCAGGTCCTGCTGCCCGTGTCAGTCAGCTCCTGCCCTCTCCCCGCTGCCGGTTCTAAACCCTGCCACGTCCTCTCCCGTGTAAAGAGTCTGGCGTCCTCGTGGTCGTCCTGGTGTCGGAGAGCACAGACACCCATCAGAAGGGATGCTGCCTTTCTGGGGCATCCCATGTTTCTGGCACTTAGGTCATCGTTGTGCCAATGCTGCCCTTGACTTCTGCACTTTTACTAGTTCTTAAGAGACCTTTGGTAGTTCACTGACTCTTCAGGGAGAAAAAAGATCTTAAATTTAAAAATTTTTATCGATATATAAGGAGCCAGGTCCTCAGTGGCCTCCCCTCTAGGAATAATCCCATGGCCCCATTGCCCATGCGTCCTTACTACCTTTCAACACAGACCCTCAGTCTTGGACCACCTGTCACCTTCCTGACACATCAAGCCCCTCTCTATAGGTGAAGCAAGTAATCGTGCTGGTTGTGCTCAGGCCAGGCTGCTTTCCTGCATCTGCCACAGAGACGGTCCTTATGTATTCCTGATTCCGGACCTGCCCAGTTAGGAAGTTGTTCCCTTGTTCCACTGCCAGTCTGTCTAGTCCCTGCCCATGCTTCTTCAAGGCCGGCCTAACTTCCACATCTTCCATCAAGCCTTTCCCAAAAGCTGTGGGACACTTTCATAGTTGGCAAGTACTGTGGAATCGTGGTTGGGACCCATGTTCCTTGGAGCCCTGAAGTTTCTCTGCATTGTCTCAGCAGCAGCCCCAGTGTGGAGAGAGGCTGAGTGGAAGGATTCTGGGCTCTGGCATGCCCCGCCCCCACACACTTCAGTGTGTGGGACATCTCTCTGCAGTATTTAAGAAGGAGAGAAAGGAAATGAGAAAAAAGAATAAGAGTTTAAACCTTCATTTTATAGATGACAAGACAGGGCCACAGAGGTCAGGTCATACTCTAAGGTCACACGTCAGCTGGATGGCTGTGCTGGAACCAGGGCCTGAGTTTCCTAATCCCCACTTTGCCCCCTCCTGGAAGCCTCGTCTGCACCCCCTGCACTTGCAGGAAATGCAGTAGAGTGAAAAGAAGCCCAGGAGGCAGTATGGTCCAGGTTTGGGCACCTCCTTGCTGAATGACCCTGCGCAAGCCCCTTCTCTCTGCTAGGCCTCAGGATCGCTTTTCGAGGTGGGCAAAACATCTCTCAATCTCCTACTTCTGGTCTGGGGTTCCGTGATAGGAGCATTTAGCTATCTCACTAAGGCCCCTCAGAACTGTGCTGTCCAGTATAGTAGCCATATGTGGCTATTAAAATTTAAATTAGTTAATATTAAATTGCATTAAAATCTGGTGCCTCAGTCACAGTAGCCATTTTTTAAGTGCTCGGTAGCCACACATGGCTTCAGCTGCTGCATGGACAACAGTGGAACTTCCCCATCCTGCCGAGCTGTTGGAAAAGCACCTCATTGGAGCAAACGCCTGTGCTGCCTCACTGCTTCACAAGTAGATCTTCTGCCCCGCCTCCTAGAGGGCAGAGAACGCATGGTGTGACATACGTACCAAAAGCAACTGGGCCTAGAAAGTCTAGAATGCAGTCTTGTGGGTTAAAGGAAAAGGAGACACTTTCTAGCAAAAGAATGAGAGAAACAGAAATACAAGCAACTAAATAGTAATGACAAGATGATAAAGCGTAAATAGAAAGAGGTTTCTACAGGGGTGCATGGCAGAACCTTTCACTAAGCCAGGATGATCTAAGGTGCTGCTGTAGCTGGCTGTCCTCTTTAATTCTAATAATGGATTGAATGGAACATGGGGAATAAGCAAGACTTCTCCCTGAGGGTTTCTATGTCAGTCTCTTGCTCTCTCCTTTAAAAAAAAAAAAGACTCCCAACACTGTCCTGAACTCTGCTGTAATGGTGCCTTCCAAGCTAAATGTAGGCCAGCGCCCCTGAGCACAAGCATGTAGATTTTGAGGAAAGTCTCCCTGGTCATCTGAGGTAAACTTTCCCTTATCTTTACCCCCAGCAGTTTCCAAGGTTAGAATTTGCACATTGCTGTCTTGACATCCAAAGTGAATTTCTGTTCAAGAGTCCTGCATCCAAGTGGGAAGAATAGTATTGTCCCTTCTTGTTCTTTCCTTGGTATGGGGCTATCCTGATGTAATTCTCAAGTAGCTACAGCCCCATTCTCTTCATGAGGGTCGCCTTCCTCTTTCACTGTAACATATAGACCACGTGTGCCATCCTGGTCAGGGCCGCAGAGCCCATGCTGAAGACAGGTTGTTTACTTGGTTTCTAGAGAAATGGGCATCTCTCATCTCCTCCTCCCTGGATCTGTGGGGAGATGCTATGTGAAATCTGAGAAGGCTGCTTCCATCCCTCAAACGCTTTGTGGGAAGTTTTGTTTACTGTTCCATTATATCTGCTCCTTTTGTTTTTCCTCTCCTGACCTTTTTCTTTCCCTGTCACTGAAGTTAACATCTACACACACACAACAAAATCTGTCTGCAGAAATATCTCTGTGGAATGGCAGTGTTTAGTGACTACATGGAACTTGAACATTTTAGTAAACACATTACCCATTAGTTTCCAAATGGGAGGAAAGAATTTCTTGGTGTTCTGTGTCCTATGAAGCTATTTCATTAGTAAGAACCAGCTCACAGAGAGTGAAGTGTTCCGGAAGGGCAAGGTGGGAGCGTGTGGAGGCGCCTGGAGGGCTAGGGTCAGCCTCGGGGCCCGCGCTCGGTGTCACGTGATGGGCACCTGGTTTGATGTGGTCACGAAGCATTGACTACCGGGAAAAAGATGGACAGTGGCCTTTGCTCATGCATTATTTTTATCTCCTAGCTGTGGAAGACAGAAAATTGTTCATAGGAATGGTTTCGAAGAAATGTAACGAGAATGATATCAGGGTGATGTTTTCTCCATTTGGCCAGATAGAAGAGTGCCGGATCCTCCGGGGACCCGACGGGCTGAGTCGAGGTGAGTGCGCTGTCACTAAAGTCTCTTTCCCGAAGTGCTAATTGGAGCTCTGTGTCATAGTCAAGGTAGATGTAGCCACCACACGCAGCTAGGGGTGACCCTGTGATACATTCCATGTGATAAAGTTATCCAAGCTGAACTTTCCACCATAGCTGAAATGATCACCTTTTATTTGTCAAGTGGGGAAGGTCTTCGTGCCAGCATACCAGCCCAGGCTATCACTGTTAGATGGGAAGCCAGTGGGCTGCCCTGTTGTTCCACATCCCTTTGCAATCTCAAATCAAAGTAGATACTGGAGAGTGAAGGGAAGATGTGGGAGAGGAGCAGAATACTTGTTTTCATTTTAGTTGCTGGCTTTCTGGCTGTGCCTGAAAGAAATACGAAGGACATGGGCCTCTTGACAATGCTGTAAACCAAGGAAAAACACCCATGTTTCCATGTAGGGCAGAGCAGACATGGACTAGGAATAACTGGGCCATTCTTGGGGCATCCGGGTCTTATTTTCAGACCTCCTGGGGTCTTGAACACAGGGAGTTCTTTTAGTGACAGAGAAATGATCTCATCCAGAAGAAGATTGCAGGCTCCTCTTTGCCACCGTGGTAGAAGCAAAGGCTGGGCTCCAAGCACTGATGAAAGCCAGTTTTCGCCAGCAGTTCTACAAAGTAGTTGGAAATACCTGTTCTGTTTCCCTGTTTGCCATCCCCTGTGACAATGCCACACCCCCCTTTTTTAAACCACTTGTGAGGGCTGCCATCTGACTGCAGATTCCTGCCCAGCCCAGGGAGGCCCAACTGAAAGCAAGTGTGTAGAATGTAGTTTTCAGTTTCTTCTGAGAAATCCGTGTTCTTGCAACATGAAAAGGATTTTATCCCATTAATGTAGTTATCAGCGCATGTTCTGTGGGGTTAATTAGAAACGTCTCCTCATTCCCAGTCTCCGGTTCTGGGACAGCCCTTCCGCCCCAAACCACACGTGGAAAGAAGTTGGGCATTAAGTACAAAGCACTAATTTTCACCTGTCTCCCTAATTTCACTTAAAGTCAGCACCATGTGCGGAAGAACATTTGTTCTTTTGACTTTTAGACATAAGCTTCGTGATGTCAGCTGCAGGGTTGCAAGCACAGAGAACAAAAGTGTTCCGCCCACATCCACCTCCAGTTGCCCAAATGGAGGGAGTCTAGAGGAGAACTGGAAGGAGGTGGATCAGCTTTGAGTGCACCATCCCTATATTTTCTTCTGCAGGTGGTTCAAAAAAAAAAAGAAGAAAAGAGCGGAGGAGGCACGGAGCTCACAGTTTGTGCATTCTCTAACAGTTCTGAACCCTTGTTACGTAACCCTCACTGAAGAGATGGGGTTCTCCAAAAACTGAGCAAGATACGATGTTGAGGGAGATCCCTAAACAGCAGACCCCATGCCTCCACCTACCCTGTAGCATGCCACTTGTGCTATTACCAGTGTCACCCAACATAGTGCATCATGCTGGTGACCCTCACAACCTCTGGCTCCTGCACAGCCTCCCAGCAGGAGGACACTGGATTTCCATCCTAGTCCCTCTGTTCCATCCTAGCAAATTCACACCATGAGAGCTCTAGTCATATTGGATCATATAGTTCTTCTGCAGCTATGACAGACATGTGCCCACTTAGGCAGACAGACCAGGACAGAGAATACCAAGGGAAAAGTCAGGATGGCTGAACAAAGGATAAAATATGTAGGAAACACACAGTAATATTTTTCCAAAGCCTTCCTGCTGCCAATTCCATAATTAGAGCCACCATTCTTTCCTGTTACTGTTCTCAGCCACTCTTCTGTGTTTTCATTGTATTTTTTCATGTGCCAAGGCTCATGGCACTCAGAACAGCAAGGCAGGCCCTAAATTTACTCCTAGTGAAATTTATAGTGGTTTGGGGGTTGAAGACCCCCATGTCCCGTCCCAGAACTTTTCCTGACATGAATGTTACTGTAGTCATTTCATCTTCTTATGTCTCTCCCTCAGTTTCCCCATTTGTAAATGGTGGTAGCCGAAACATCTGTCCTGCGTACCTCAATGCATCATTGGTTAGCGATGTGGGAGACTTGTACAAGCATACCATCCATGTGGTGTACTGGAGGCCTTGACCGTGGGTTAGGAAGGCATGAATTCTGTTGTCCCTTTGCCAGGCTGGGTCTGTTTATGCAGCGACCCTCCCTGTCACATCTGTCCAGTGGGGACAGTAATGCATGGCATTGGTGCCTGCAGTGTCTCAAACTCCTTGAGCAGATGTGAGTTATTTCTGCAGATGAGATTTTAAAGCAACCCCAACTTGCATAGAAAAGAGCAGGATACAAGACTTGACGAGAGAATTTGGCCAGTGTGATCAGCTATTTGGTCCATGAATTGACCGGCCCTAGACAGAAGCAGCTGGTTCCTGAAACAAGTTAGGGAAGACCCTCATCACTATTTTATGCAAATGCTGGCTCAATGTAGAGAGCAGAAGCTTCCTCCCTACCCTCTTATTTTTTTTTTAACAGAAAAGTAATTTCTGGTGAACTGATGAGATTCCCTATGGCAAAAAAGAAAATACTAATTTATAACCATTTGTTCTGAAATACAAAGACAGACAGTGGTGGGTTTTTCAATGAGCAGAACCCAGGGACTCCTGGGTACAGGGTACTGCTCCTGAATCACTGTATTTGTTAAAGGAAAAATTCTCTTTTATGCTACTATTTTGCTTCCATTAAAGAATTGTGCTCTTCAATAAAATATTAATAAGTGTCTCCTATTAGTGGCACCACAGATAAAGGGCACTCAGCACTTCTGGTCTCAGTGCCTGTTGCTGGCTCAGCTGTTTCAAAAATAAATAAAAATTAAGTGAAATGAAAGCCTGGCTGCTCTGAAAATTACTGCCTAATAACTAAGCCAGGGTATAAACTAGTCAATAACAAAGTTTTTATTGGGTGGTTCACTTTTCTTTTTTTGCTTTTCAGCTACAAGCATGCTGCTGCTCTCTCACAGGTGTCTAATGTCGTTTCTTCTCTGTCACATCAGTGGTTTCAGTTCCTCCCTGGGAGGTATTGAGCTGATGCTTCTCCAGGCTTGTTGACTCAGTGCCCTTCACTGAGGCAGACTAGTGGGCTTCCAGGACCCACACCTTGGTACCTATCAAGCCGTACTATACTTTCTGTGAGAATCACTGTCTGTAAAAAAGGCATGACCTACCTGTTGGCAAGAAAGATTATTTTAAGAGTCCCATCATTACTCACCCACACCCAGATCTGTGTCATGTTCCAGGATGGGCTCTCCACCCCCACACTCAGGAAACTGTCACGACTGCACACACACAGCACCTAGCACCTGCCAAGCACATTGCAGCCACTCAGCAAGTAGCAGGACTCTGCCTCACGTCACGCCACATGCCCACTATCTATCTAAACATGCATTTCCCCTTTGGGGGCAGTAACCTGTTCTGCCATCTTTTCTAATTTGAAAGATTTGGTTTGAGATGCTTTCAAGCACAGTCGTAATACTCAGCTCCTCCTGCAATGGCAGATCGACCTCGCAGGCCTGCTGCATGAGCCTTCACCGAGAAAGCAAGCAGCGTGTTGGGAGCCCACACGTGGCGAGTCAAAGGAGATGTAGGCTCTCGGAATCAAAGCTTGAGGCTCTGAGGCAGTGCATTTATGTGACAGTGTTACCTTAGCATGCTGATTTCCTAAAATACACCTTTGTTCTCACCCATAACCTCTCAGTCAGAAGGGACTATTTGGGCACAGTTTACAAGGTTTTCCGTACCATGGCAACTGAATATTTGTAACTCAAAGACAATGATGGAATTTATTTCATGTTTCTTTCACAAAAACTGTAGTCAAATCTCCACTACCATTTAAGGTAACTTTCTCTTGTTTAAGAATATTCCAGCTGTGTTTATGGTATTCCAGCATTCTCCTGCCAAAACCCTTGACAAATGAATTGGCAATATTTTCAAGGATGTTGGCGAGCATAGACTGGATTCAGCCATCATATCCTCATTTGTTTTTGTTATATCTGATCAGGATGTTAGGATAGGGGTTTGGACTCATGAAACGTGTGCACAGTGAAGGACTCAGTTTTGGTCAGAACATTTTAGTCTTGCCTGCATAATACCTTAACATTCAGAAACGTAGGAACTCTAATCAGATGCCCCCTAGATTGTTAACTATACCTTGTAATCTTGCTCTGGACACAATCTTCCATTCTCATCTCAGGGATGAGATTGTGCCAACTATTAAGTCCTAGTCCACCCTCAACTTTGGGTGCCATAAGTGAATGATCTCTCCATGCCAGCTTAAAATAAATGGACCAACATTGGGAGTGGTTGATCAGAGTATTAATTGTGGTGCTCCATTATCACTATGCTGAAGACATGTGTTTAATAACCCCTGCCACTGCTCAGAAAGATGCAGTGAGGAAAATTGGCTGCATTATGATCTTTCCTTGGCAGAATGAGAATTTATAAACAAGTTCTGCATAGGTTGAAATCTCCTTCATGCTACACACGTTATTTTAAATTACACTTTTTTCTGTTGAAATACAGCAGGCTGCTGTGCCTTTTTCAGAAAAGTAGCACAAAAGAGGCCCGGGCATTGTACATGCTTTCTGAAGTGCCTGTATTTTTTTGTGTGCACAGAGCAAGAATTCATCTAGTTCTCTAAAAATCCTCTTGCAGCCCAGAGAAAAGGTAGAACACCTGAGTTAAGCTATCCTTTCAATTGCGATGACAAGTGTAATAGATGTGTTCCAAAATCTTCTCTGTGACAGGGCCCCGTGCTTTCCCTAGATCCTGTCTGTAGGAGGAAATTACTTTGAGAAACCTTTCCCCAGTCAATCATTTATCTGTTTTAGCAGCAAGAAGGCAACCTCGCCGAAATAAAAGGAATTAAACTCCTTTCATTTCTATTAGCAATCTCTCACTTTCTGAAAATGGAGACAATAAATAATTGCAAGGTTGTCCACATTTACAGATGAAAATTTTTCTCCTCTTTTTTTTTTCTATTATGTTTTTGGAGGCCTTAAGATGGTAATATATAGACTATCTTATCAAACCCATCTGCCCCCTGCAAAAATGTAGCTTCATTGTTAGGGTACATGTATCTTTTCTCCCAAATCTACTTTCTCTTGTGTTTTGGTCAGTAGCCTGAGAATTGGCTGCTGAGACAGCACACATAACAGGCTAGAAAAGTTAAGGAGAAGACCTTTCAAGATCGGGGCGGTTGTCCTGTCAAGACCCTGTGACCCCCACTGCACCCAGTTCGTTTTTAGTAGAAAAGGGGATAATTATGACCTAAGTTATTTCTGTCCACAGACAGGCATCTGGTCAGCTTGCAGAAGGAGCCAGCAGCCAATCTTGGTGGCAGGAGCTCCTGTGGATGAAAAGCCACACTTTTGAGGTCTAACCCCAAAATAGCCACTACAGCATTTTCAGCGATGTTGAAAGAAAATTGAAATCAAACCATAGCACTACCATGACCTGTTGTTTTAGAGAAATTACACAGGTTAAAAAGCCACCAATCCATGAAACATTCGGTTCTGAAGTTGCTTAACTTCATCCAGAGAAGCATAGAGAGCGAAGGTTTTCAACATGCACTCTCACTTCACAAATGACACAGTAATTTTCTCTCCTGAGTAACCGAGCACAGCGCACAGTACAGAACTTGACAGAGCCACAGAGGAGACGACTTTTCCCTTACTGTACTACTGCCAGTAGGATAAAAAGGTTAGAGAAGTCATGAGGTCTGGCAGATCATTTATTTTTGGCTGGGATGAGGATCATATAATTAGAAGTGTCAGTGGATTTTAATTGCAGGTTTCATACCCGAAAGGGCAATGGGTTGAGTTTATAGAGGTATAATTTCATTGTTTTATTGCTAATACTCTTCTTTTTAGACCTGTTAATTACTATATACCTCTCTCTAAGTCATTTACAAAAGTCCCGCTTGTTCCGCAATTGTGGTTAAATGCGTAAACTGTGCCTTATTGATTGTTGTTGACATTTTGTTTTTTAATGCCTTCCGAACCTCCATTTGGAAGCTGTCAGTTTGGCACATGTTCCTGGATAATAAGAGCAAATGAAGTGAATGAAACAGTTCTTTTGACTATGAAAAGCAGTCAGTCCTGGCTTCACGTGGTTTCAAATATATCTCCATTAGATCATTTGCTTTTGCTGCCATTGTGCTCTCAAGATAAGAAATGGGACAAGAAAAATCTCTTGGTGTTATTTCCTCTTTCAGTAACATCTGTGATGATGACAATGTTTTCAAAGAGATATTCCTTTGAAATGGATGGTAAATCTGGGACACCGTCATTTCACCATAGAGCCGAGTATGGAAGCCGGTAGAGGTCCTGTCACCTGTTTCACTCTCTCTTACACACATCATCTAGGTGCCTTAGCGTGGGTCACCAAATTGCTTTTATTGATGCAAAACCTGCAGCCAGTGTCTTTAAGTAAAAGCTTCACCAGCTGCTCTGACATCAGAGAACTCTGCCCAGCTAAGCATTCCTGGTGAGCTATACTTCAGGCCTCAGAAGGCCAGCTTTACTGGGAGGTAAACACAAAATCAATCACCCATGCACTGAGAGTTCTGTGTGTTAAAAATTGCAGCATAATGCCAAAAAATGCATTGACTTATTTTATGACTGGATGTTGTTGTGCTTTTGGGTTAATGGGCAGGCATTGTTGTTTGGTTAAAAGGTGCTAGTACAGTATTGACTTGATAATCTCACCAGGTACGCATGTAGAGCAAAAGAAGGAAATAGGGTTTAGGGCTCACAAATGGATTTATGCAAACCAGACCATCCACTGGTTGTTTAGACGGGGAACATTCTGTCAGGTGTCCTGGCAACAAAGGCAACCATCTCACCGTGTCGATGCCAGAACCCCACTCTCTTGCCTTCACTCTGAGATGACAACAGGCTTTTCAGCCTCTGTATTTAGATCTGCTTCATTTGGAAATCTTTTAAGTAGTAATAATAATAATGTTTTGAGTAAATTGAGTGGAACACTAAATTATTCTCTGATACCTAAGTTCAAACTGTGCAAGGCTAAACAAGCTGAAAATCAATGCACTTTTAAAGTCATTAGAGATCCTAAGTGAAATAAGCCTGCGTTGCTTCAGCTCAGCTTTTAGTGTGCTATGGTTTTATTATAAAAATCAGCCTGAATCTGCATTAATTTCACAGTCTTTTTCTCTAAGAAGCTCAAGGGTGCATGATGAATAAAATGTGAATTTCAAAAGGCGGTGTTTTTACTAGTGAAAAGGGCAGTGAGCTGTGTAGCTGCAGCAGTGACCTGCACAGTGCCCAGTGTGGCTACGAGGTTCAGGGACAGGCACTGGAGAGTCTAGTTATTTTTCAGGAAAAGAAAAAAATAGCCATGGACTGTGCCATAAGTCTCACAGGAGACATTCGGAGAAGTAATGTACATTGTCTTGTGAATGTTAGATCTTAGGTCAAATTGCTGGTATGTATCAGAAACTCAAAACTTCCAAAAGTCACAAAGATTCCACACAAATAAAAAAAAATCCGTTGCAAATTTAAAATTTTTGCTTTATGTGCAGTGTTGAGTCTTCTCAGAATAATACAGCATTTGCTTTTGTTCATAATTAGTAAGTACTGGTTTGTGCAGGATTTGGTTTATTGGTTTACATTTGAATGTCATCAATGTATATTTATAGACATATACTTTTTTAACTACCCAGAAGAGATTAGATATATTTATTTGCTGACATTTTGAGCTCTTGGAATTTTATGCTCATTTGCCCTTGGAGGATTTTATTATTTGCTGCTTAAAAATCAACGCTAAAATTTGAAATCCAGAGCCCTAATATGTTTATGCCCTAAGTAGAGATAATCAGCCTGGCAGAAAATGTAAAATAACAATTTTTTATTCTAGAAAATGTAAACTAGATCTTGCTAATTTCAAACCCATGGCTAGAAAGAGTACCCAACTTCCTTCTCCTCGTCTCCATTTAAAAAAATAAACTAATCAATCAGCAGATCTTTCTACTTTGGTCAGATTAGCAAGTCAGCACTGTGAGTAAAAAGCAAAATACTATACAACCAAAGGGAGAAGTTGTTTATTTTTATGTACTACTGAGAACAGTGTCGTCCTGTGGCAGTTCTCGTAGACCGTGTTGGTTTAACAAGCGTCCAACCCTTTTGTCTTGTTGTTTTTTGTCTTTCCTGCTCCCTGTCCCCTTGTTTCCCACAGGCTGTGCGTTTGTCACATTTTCTACAAGGGCAATGGCACAGAATGCAATCAAAGCCATGCACCAGTCTCAGACCATGGAGGTACTGTATCATCTGCCCTTTCTTTGTTTTCTTTGTGCAAATGATGGGGATGGTAACGCAGTTCTCTCCTGTGTGCATCGTTCACATGACAATCACAGATTTAAACTCACCATCTTCCTCCATTCATTCATACTCATTCTCTCTCCTCCCTTCCTCCCTCCCTGCCTCTCTCTCTCCCCCCCTCTCTCTCCCTCTCTCTCCCTTCTTCCCCCTCCCTCCCTCCTCTCTCTCAATCTTTCTCCTAATGACTTGAAATGGATTTAGGAAAGCCTTCCACCTGCTCTCTATTATTTCTTGAGCCTTTTATTACGGTGGCCAAGGGTCTGCCATGTAAGGTCATGATGCAGTTCAAGCCAAGTAATATTTTGTACCTAAAGGGTCACATCCACTCCTCAGCCCAGGGTTAGTACGGATTAAATATGGGCAATCCCCACTCCAAATTGCAATTTGCCCTGTGCTCACGGGGTTCTTTTTGCTTTTTAATGTGGGATCAAGTTTTCTTTAGTCAAACAGAATTGTGTTTTTGCGTTAAGAATGTTGGAGAAATTAACTATTTCTCCCACTTCGTTTAAAAAGTGACAATACTCTTGGATGAGAATGCCTTGAAAAATTAGATTTGTCTCCTTACTGAAAAAATGAACAATAACCCAGAAACATAAAGGCTCAAATTTGGTCTCCTAATGAGACATAGCGGATTTAAGGGAAGATAAATACGTTGGCATGGGTGTTCACCCACCAATGTAAGATAGATGGCTCTATACTTTTAGTCTGTGATTTGGGTCATGGCCTTTCAGAATTTTGCACAAAAGCATTCCAAGAGTGATATGCTGTTACTTATTCTGTACTGTCTGGTAGAATCATTTGGGAGTGCATGTGCTGCTGTATTATGTACACTGTATCTTTGTGTATGGGTGATCTTTTCCACAGGTGGCCTTGTGGCTTTATCTGAAGTTATATTTTTCATCTTTGGGGAAAAAATATTTTCAATTTTATTTAATCTGCAAAAATTTCTTTATTGACTGAGCTTCTTTTTTGGCCTCCATTTTTTTGGGGGGTTATTTTTTATTTGTTTGTTTTGTTTGTTTTTTGCAATGCTGCATCTCCCAAAGCATGCTGGGAGCTAAATGCTCATTATGCGTCATGTTTTGTGGGCACCTTTTTTATGGTGAGCCAAAAGGTGGGTGGGAAGGGGGGAATGAGTGTGCATGGCCTTGTCACTAAGTGTTTATTGTACTTTTCTGAGTTTTGATATCAGCATTGCAAAGCCTATTGTCTTTTTCGAACTTCATTTTGACTTTGATATTCCTAACATATCTTATATAATCGCTGTGTTTTCCTTTCAGTGCAATGCATTTTTAAGATACTCCCACCCCCCTACCTGAAGGCAAGCTCAGGTGAAAATCCGGCCATAATAGGAGATAATTAGCAGGATCTGCAGTACCTAGGAAGCCAGTCTTGTACAACATGCAGTCACTTGTGTGACAGTTTTTGCTCCCCCTTTCTCTTAACTTGGGCTGTTCCATTACTGTGGATCAGTCTGATTTCCAGCTCCATTTCAGTTTGGAGATTAAAACAGGTGCTGTTAGGAAAAAGAAAGTCTTTACCTGTATTTATTATCTTCCATGTATGTGTTTCATCATTAATTATTTTTACTTTCCATAATTGAGTGATTTGTACCTGAATTGGTCTCATCTTAGATAATTTTTTAGTCTAAATTCTTTCAGCTCTGTTAGAGACATTGCCACTCCAGCCTCTGCACTCAGTGCCCCCTCTCCACCAGCCAAGCCACAGAATGCTAGTGCGGGGCTGGGTTCCCCTGTTAGCACAGAGGGGGAGCTGGAGGACAGAAAGCAGACGGGGTGTGAACCTGACCCTAGGAACGGTAGGCTCTCAGAGTGGAAAGGTTCTGCTGTACAGGATGGGGTGTACTGATTCTTAAGTTTTTGATCCTTTGTTATTAATACCTACTATAAAAATCAAATTTGGTGCACATGTTTGAAATCTGGACATCCATGCTTAAAGAATGGGGCCCTCAGACACTTAAATGTCTTGTTTAATTAAAAAATATTGACATTCGAATGGAAAATGATACATTATGCAATTGCATTATAGTGGTACAACTGAAGTATGTTTTGTTTTGTTTTGTTTTTTTTAACGAATTACATTATTTTCAGGACTCTGGCTCACATCTTTAATCAAGATGTATTATCTAAGAGATTTGAATTGAAAATGATGTAAATGTCAAAGTTTAAAAAACACATTTTCTAAAATAATTAATTTATAATATTGTACCTTTTATTTTTCTACTTTCTTCCAATCTATTCTTATCCCATTTTTCCGTTTCATGGTTTAAACAAGTACTATTTGAGCTATAATATTGGCCTGATTTTCTGCTTTTATATCATCTTTTCATATTTAAGGAAGAAGAAAAACAACAGTAAATGTACTGTTAGGAGGAGATGCTATCATTTGTTATGGAACAGTTTGGTACAGCCATAATAACCCTTTTCCATGCAAAATCCTTTCTCTATATAATTTTCCTCTTCAGAGTATTTTGCCCCCTTTAAGGAATGAAGTGCTGAAATATGGAGCAGATGAAGAAAAATGAAGCATAGCTTTTTTAAAAAATGGTGGAAATACCACTTTTGTGCAATTTTCTGACATTTAACATTCTGCACTGTGACTCTGACTACCAGAGCTGAAGACCAACACGCTGGGAATTCAACAAAGTCACCTCATTCTTTCACATATTTTGGTAACAACAGACATGACAGCCTCACATCTTCATAGCTGCCTCCCCAGTAACTACCCAAGGTGATAAAGAAATGCAAGTTTGTTTTCTAGGAGAAAGAAACGTGACCCAAAGGGAAGAGAACGGAAAAGCTCATTTAAATAGGAATATAAAATTTCTGAGAGGAGTGAGAGAGGTCTATTATCATGCTGAGTTTCAATAAAAATTTTTTTAAATCACTTGGGTAGAATTACTTCTTTTTACCTCAGCAAAATTTTAACAGCTTTAATTGTGATGAAAAGTGAAGGCAAGCTACGCTGAAGAAGGAGAAGAGATGGGGAGGGAGGAAGAACTGTTTCTGCGGAGTGTTTACCCAGTGCCGCAGTCTGAAAGGTGCTTCCTTCCACAAGGAGGCCTCTACAGGCCTTGAGGAGTTGGGCCCTTCTTTTCCCTAATGATTTCATGTGTCAAACATGAGTTCGCCCTATTATATAACCCTTGGCCATTCCTCACCGCCCCTACTCATTTCCTTTTGAAGGAAATGAAACCTGGAAGAAGCACCTAGAAGGCTGAGATTTGTTAGAAAAAGAAGTCAAGTAGACTCCTCCCTCTACCATTAATGCTATGTCTCCTTTGATTAAACTATGCATTTCTTTTTGTTTTGAGGGTTGTTGGTTTGGTTTTTTTTTTGGTTCATAGTAGTTCTGGGACTGTGGATAATGTAGATATGATATGGAAGGAAGAGAGATCGTTCTGAAAACATGGGAACAATTACATTGGTCATTGCCTATGTTCTGTGAATATCTCCTTCATTCATCTGTGTTTCTAAAAACAAATCCACTTCTCCTGATTATGTTGCTGAATCAATATGATCCCCACAGTTCCAATTTAAAAATACATAACTGAAAATTGGAGAGAGTGAAAAAACAAATGAATGAGAGATGTTTTTATTCCCATCACAACTCCCGCCCTCAAGCTTGTCCCCTGTTCACATGTGGAAAGAGGCAGACACACAAAACAGGCCCATCATACGGGTAAACTATGAAGCTTAGTTAAAGAACACTGATGAGGTCTCTTGTCTCTGAGGAGGTCCTCGGAAGGTTGAAGGAAGACACATGAAGAAGGAAGGAAGGAGAGGCAGTATAATAAAGAGAACAAGAAAACAAATGGCTCCACCGACCACCAGATCCCCAAAGAAACCAATGACAGTATCTGGAAATTTCTGTTGATGGTACAATTCAGAGAAGAAGAAGGAATATCAAACCATTTTAAAACCATTCCTGACCCTTCCGTGTTGCTCCAAGATAGTTCAGAAAGCTAGATCCAGTGCTGAGTTTCATGAGCGGATTCGACCAGGCTGTAACTCCCTCTTCACTTTCCGCTGTGTCTGACCACAGGGCTGCTCTTCACCTATCGTGGTGAAGTTCGCTGACACTCAGAAGGACAAAGAGCAAAGACGCCTCCAACAGCAGCTCGCACAGCAGATGCAACAGCTCAACACTGCCACCTGGGGGAACCTGACAGGTCTGGGAGGACTCACCCCGCAGTACCTGGCGGTAAGTGCTGCAGGCTGGTCAGTGCCAGTCCCCAGGAGACAGGGGAGCATACCCACTGCAACTCTTACAACCTACTTGTCCCCCAAGTATGCCAAAGAATTCATTTAGGGGGCACTTTGAGTCTCAGGAAATTACTGAAATCAGCACTGATGCGCAGTGTTTTTTTCAAGCTAAGTGGTTTAGCATAGGACATGACTAATTTAATTCCTGCCTGATATAGGCTAAGCAGAGTCCCACAAGGCTAAATTTCTCAACAGGTGGTTATTTAAGGATGCTGAGGCAGTGTGGTCGGAGGGCTCACTGCCTCGGAGGTCAGTCTGTTCCACGTCAGGACCTCAGATGAAATCCGCATGGAACTCGCCCTCAGTGATCCCGGATCTTCCCGTGAAACTGTCAACTAGATGAAATATTTCTTACTTTATCTATTTGATACCAAAAATTTAGATCTGATTTCAGGCCAGATAGACCCAGTTCTTTCAGTCATCCCTCACATTTCATTGTCTCTAAACTTTTTGGTTTCTTGATTTTTCCTGGAGCCACCTATTATATTTCACTCTGTCACTGTCTTTATTAACATACAGTCGCCTGAATTTAAGACAATTCCCCCCTGTAAGACCTCAGCAGCACTGAGCAGTGGCCCTAGCTCAGACTCAAAAACCTCTCAGTGTAGCTTGAGAGTGGCATTTGCAGTAACTGTGTCACATGCTACACTGAAGGCAGCCAGTACGCCTTCAAGTTTTTATTTATCTTTCCTTGCACTCCTGCCAAACCATGCTGCTGTACCCCGTTTCCTATTTGAAACCTAAATGCTGGATTCCATGTTTGTCAGTATAATTTCATGTGGTGCAATGGGGCCCTCTTCCCAGCCTCTGCCGGAGCATGTGTGTGTGTGTGTTTGTGTGTCTGTGTCCCAACGCTCTCTCTCCCGGGACTGTATTATCTACTAGACTTATTTTGTCACAGAACCTGTTGTGTTCTGCAAAATAGTCCTCCCTGTGGTTTTGAGAAGTCAGCCCACTCACCTGTACCAGTGAGAAAAGGGAGACTCAGAAAGGTTCCCTCGCTGGGCCTGAAGTCACACGGCGGGCGGCCCAGCGGGACGCAGCCCTCTGTGTGTCCTCTCCGTGTGGCCAGGCTGCCTCTCGGAGAACAGACACGTCTCCTGTTCCTTCTTTGCCTACTGGGGCCCGGCATGTAATAGCCACTCGACACACACCTGACTACTAATAAATGAGGAGTGTGCTATTCCTGTCTTCACCTGAGCCCTTACTAAAACCATTGACCACAGGTCCGTCACTTTCACACCCTTTCTCCATCTGACCCACAAAGACACTGGGGGGGGGGGGGGGGGGGGGGGGTGCCAGTGTCTTGCTAAAAGTCTGTGTATGCGCTGCCACGTCTTTTTCTTGGTCTATCAGTCTAGAAATTATGTGGAAAAAAATGAGTGTAACTTAATTTATTTTTCACAAACTGGTGCTTTTCAGATGTTCACAGACCATGTTTAATCGTGCATATAAGAATTTTTATCAGAGATTGAAGTCAAGCTCACCTTTCTTTTTCATGGCTTCTGAGAATCCCGCTTCCCGCTCCCCTGTTTCCCAGAGCCGAGACCCACGAGCCTGGCCCTGGTCCACGGCATGTATCCCGTGCCCCACAGCGTACCGGGATCTCTGGCCATGTTTCTGTGGTCGCCAATGCAAAAGATTTCTGTATTCTGAAAGAAAATAAGTCTCATCTTCTCTCACAAAACACATTTCTATACACGCTTTACTGTGTTTTCTCCTACTTTGAATTGAAGGTCCACATCTGTGGGGGACCCGGGCCTTTCAGGCGCCCCCTGCCTGTGTGCACGGCGGGTCCTGACTGTGGCTCACCAGAGAGCAGAGTGCGGTGGGAACAACCCTCAGTGATGGTTTAATGACACTCCGGTCTGCTTACCTCAGCAAGTTTTAATTCCTCAAAATATCTTCAAAGCTTATTTACTGTTACTTTAATTTTTAAAAATATCTAATAGGAGGAGGGAATAAGGGGTCACAATCACAAAAGAATGGGAAACCCAAGTAATCAAATCAAAATAAGGGATTTTTCATCAGAATGGGTAATCTCCGGCTCCTCCCTCTTGCTCCCTCTTCCCCTGTGTGTATGCGTGTGTGTCTTTTTCTCTCTCTCTCTGTGATGTCTAGGTAACATACAGGTGTGGGCAAAAGTACATTAAATTACCAACCATCGTTACCTAAAAGATAAATCATAAGTAAGGATACCAAAATAATAAGAAAAATAACACAAATAAATACAATAATTAAATAACAATACAAGAATAAACTCTGTGTCGTGTACTGTAAGCCGACTTTTGCCCACCCCTGTATTCCAGCATTTGGGGGGAGGATGAACATCAGAGATGTTTTTCCGTGACTGTTCGTGTTAATCCCCTAACATCACTGTCACCGAGCCTTTGGTGTAATTAGCCACTGACGCTCCACTCTGCTTGGCACCTTCAAGACAATTGATACATCCCTGTTTTTGAGTCATGTTTATCATGGAGAATTTTTTCTTAGTAAACTGAAGAGCCCTTCACTCGCCCAGAGGAATGGTGGTCCTCTACATTGTGTTTTGCAGAGCTCCACATAAATTCTGAAAGCTCTTTTCAAAATAATGAATTCGTCTTTGCCTCCAAAGCACATAGCTGTTTTCAGTAATAAATTTGGAGTGAATCTATGCTTGTTGGTGTTTATGTACATTTGAGTGGAGGAGGTAACTATATGCTTGTTTCTGTGTACAAACTCTGTATTGATCAACCTTGATAGAAAGAAGATAATAAATCAAGTCAAACACTTACCTGAATGTTAACCTATAATTCAAGCCAATGGGGCAAATATGGGAGCATTTTAGGTCAGTAACCACCTGCCTTTACCGTGTGGCAGCCACTGTGGTTCTATGTGGAGGAAAATGTGTTTTTGAAATCTCTAGGGAGAAATGCAGACACCTTTTCACAGATATGTTAATTTTAAAAAAGATGCTGATATATTTATAATGCATAGTACAGCATCACACCACGTACTTCTAAGTTTTGACAAAGAGTATGTTTCCCTCTGCCAGTGAAGACCATCTTAAAATGGGTGAGCACCGTCTCGGTCATGTTCATGGCTGCAAATAGATACACTGATATCCGTATTTATCCTGGTTTCTCTGTTGGCCCCTCTAATCCAGGATGAAGGAAACAGCTATGAAAGGAAGTAGAAGAGACGGACCTCAACTGACAGAGATGAGTTACAGTAACTACCAGACGGCAGGGAGATAGCATTAGTCATGCCATGTTGGCTTCAATAGACGTAACACCTGGTTGTTAAAAAGAGTGAATTGATTAAATGTTTTAAGGCAGCAGTGTTATTGGGTTTCCACGATGTCTGTGTTCCGTAATAGAGATTAGACATTATTGTGGATTTACAGCCCTAACTCTGGGAACCTTCAGTCCATTAAGAGACAGCAGCAGCCAGATCTACAAATGTAAAGGAAACAAGACGTGTCCCCAGTTTAATTTGGAGGTTACTTTGCCCCCCTCTCCACATTGTGCTGACAGCACACTTTTCCCTTCCTTTGCAGCTTCTGCAGCAGGCCACCTCCTCCAGCAACCTGGGTGCATTCAGTGGCATTCAGCAAATGGCTGGTAAGTCACAAGCCTTGCCTTTCCTTTTGACAGGTGCTGTTGTCTGAATTTGAGGGGGTTCAGAGGGCAAAGAAAAGCAGCAGGAGAAAAAGGGGAACAAAGAGCAATTACTACCACTCTTCCCTTTCTGGTTCAGATGTTAAAATTAGAATAGCTGTTGGGAAGTTGCTCTCCTACCTCTGGCATTACCAACACTTACAACATGGAGGGATGGAGAATTCCTGCATAGTAAACTCATTTTCTTATTTTTAAAAATGGGATTGTCTACTGGGGAATTTCCAGCAAGATTCTTATATCCAGGGCAGCCAAAATGATTAACATCCTTCTAAAATTTTAATAACAGGCAGTCAATAAAAATGGTCTGACCTCCATAATGAAAGCCAAGATTGCAGGCCTATCTGTGCTACAGTTCGCAGTCCCCTGATATCCACAGACAATTATCAGGGCGCCTTTTTCACTTTCGTACCCCATTTGACAGAATTGGGCATCAGATGCTTTTATGCAAAAGTATAATCTTTGTTCTCTAGAAAATCAAAGTGTGGCTGGATTGAAAGCCGGCTCATGAAGGGTTTCTGTTTCTAATGAGCTGTGTCAGTAGTAACTGAGGTGCAGTGATTAGTGAAAGGTCACTCCTGCTGTGTCACCTTCCAGGCTGATATCCTAACTTACCACGAGGCCAGGGACGGCAGCTTGTGCAATAAATCAGAACACAGGTGCCATTAACCTGCCGCGAGGAGCGGTGAGAAAGCTTTTCCTTGTTTCTTTCCAGAGAGGTGGGGAGTGAGGGCAAGGAGAAGAACAGATTTTTGGCACATTAAAATAAGGCAGTTTGTTTTAATCAAGGACACCCTGAGTCAATATGCAGAATAAAAGCCAGATTTCTTTATCTGTCACTATGAAAACTCCTTTTTTCCCCTCTCTTTTTTTCCCCCAAATACACGTCCTTGGTTTTTTTTTTCCTGGTTCACTTTGAATGGATTTGGAAAGACTTCCGATGAGCGTATGTAGGCTTCTCCTTGTTTGCGTGTTGTGATCATCAGCCCAGCCTTTTATTGTGGCCTCGCAGGCTAATGGTGACCTGTCATCTGGTGGGACGCATTGGCCTACCCTGAAAATACTGCGGGATTATTCTCTGGGCTTTCAGTTCATCGGCACTGCCAGCTTGTTCTGTTGTAAGCACAGCTTTTGGATTATTGGAAAAAATATATATGTGTTCATATGATAAGCAGTTAACTCATTCATCAGTATCTTTGTGGACACAGTTTAGGAAGCTAGCCTTGGAGCTAAGACTCATATTTAATGGTTAATGTATTCTTAGTTCCGTGAAGACATGAGTAAAATATTCAGGAAGTTTTCTGTGTTTTAAAAGGAGAAAACCTCCAGATTGCAAGCTTTAAAATAAATGATAAGATTTGTCACATTTTCAGCCAATGCAAGATTTGTTTCTCCTCTAATAGTATGGACCCACCCAGATCCAAAATTAGGGTCTTTGCCTCGAGGAAGCCTCAGGCTCCCCAATTCCCACAGCTGAATTATGCAGAGAAGGTCACCGGGTCCTCAGGCTACTGCCAAACACATCTTCCTGGGTGGATGGTGCACCCTGTCACTTTTCATTAGACTCTGTGTTCACCTCACCAGCCACCGGTCGGGATGTCGGCACTCACATGCCTTGCGCACTCACTGAAAGACTGAGGGCATCTGGGAATCACCTTAGAAGGTGAGTGGAGCAGGTGGCTGATTTAAGGCACTCTCTGAGTGTGCTGGGCTTTCCAAAATACCCCTTTCGTGAATCTTCATTGTGTTAAATCCAGTGCCCTGCGTTTGCACAAACTGGGAAAGCAAGTGCCAAGCAGTCCATATGGGCCATGGCCTTGAACATAAGAGTATTAAGGATGTAGGTGTCAAGGCTTTGTCTGCTGGGTGATTTTTCTATAAAGCGTGCCCTTCATTCAGAAACATAATCAACTCTCACCTTCCCAAGTGTTTGAAGGATCATGGTTTGGGATTTCTTTTTGGTTTTTTATTTTTGTTTTTGTTTTTTCAATAAGGTGAAGTTAAATGACATCCTGCTCTTTGGTCATCTCCCAAAAGGCTTATTAACTTTTGTCTTTGCCAGTCATTACAAAGTGAACTGGTAATAGAGGCCACTTTCTGGAGGCAGTACCCCCAACTCCCTAGTTGTGGGAGGGGTGCCCCAGAACCCTCGCCTCCTCCCCTTCCTTCCTCCCCTCTGACACTCCTGAGTCGTCAGAGCCTGAGCCCGGGGAGCTGGCCCAGGCTGATACCAGCCCTCACTCCTGTAAGAGGGGTTCATGCCTATTTTTGAGTAAATGAGGAAACAAATATATAAAACGACATACTCAAATTTATGTTTTGGGTATGTTCCCAATGGCACTTAAGTTAAATGCCTGGTTTCTT
Source organism: Phyllostomus discolor (assembly GCF_004126475.2). Lineage (NCBI taxonomy): Eukaryota > Metazoa > Chordata > Mammalia > Chiroptera > Phyllostomidae > Phyllostomus > Phyllostomus discolor. Next base: position 73,270,513 of record NC_040903.2, read on the forward strand.
AATTAAGAAATTTGGCATTAGCCTTATACATCTAAGCCAAAAAAAAAAAAAGCCCAAAACCAAAAAACATTATATAAGCTAAGGACGGTATGTTCATGGGTAAGTTACTGAGGATTTGAAATTAGAGGGTTTGTCCATCACGCATGTCATGGCACACATGGTCCATTGCACATACGTGGGAGGGGCATGAAGGAGCCCAGAGGTCACGGATCCCAAGCCCCCACCTGAGTTTGGTAAAATGCTCATCAAGTGGTTGAGATTGTGGTGCTGTGCTAGTGGGCACCTACACAATTCAGACTCGGGTTTTGTGTCTACGGCACCATATAATAAACTCACATATAAAATTCAAGTACTCCAGTGTGGAACACTCACCAAAGCAAGTGAAATACCGTCTCAGAAACTAATAATATTTTGTTGTGAACAGCTCTCAAAACATAATGGTCTATCCTTGAGGAGATTCAGGTTTATCACCAGAGTCTGAAATGTGTCATTCGAATGAGTAAAACACTTGCTGTTAGAAGAGAAAATAAAATAAATTCAAAAAAAAAAGCAGAAAAAGAAATTTTAGATGACAAGGTACTAAGCAGTTGCATTAATAAAATTAAATGACGCATGAACTGTACTTTTCTGTCAAACTAAAAGTAACTCGAAATGTGTTCCATGATTTTATAAAAGGACGCCTTTATTAAATATGGACTTTAAAAGCAGAAAATAGATTGGGATCAAATCTTAATCATCTAAATACTTTCATGTGGACCTTTTTTGCATCTTTGAAATTGACTTTTCCCTCTTAAAACCTATAGTAAAAACCTGTCCATTTTTTCACTCAACAGTTGTATTTGTTACATGAATTTCTCAAATCTCAGAAACTTGGGCCTGAGTTTGGGCTCAGAGTATGAATTTTCCCTGAAGAAGAAGGAATGGGGGACAATTGGCTTTTTGATCATTAATTTCTTTGTAACAACTATCATGTCAAAAGAGGATCATTTTAGAAAAACAAGGGTGCTATGTTACGGTTTTGTGTATAACAGAGTTCCTTGAAATAGCCTTGCCCTTTACCTTCATAGAATGCCTAAAACAAAGGCACCCCTTTGTCACTACATTATAATTGGAAAAACTGAAGTATGAAAGTGAAATAAGTAGCATGCGACCACAGCACCAGTTAGGGGCATAATATGGACTAGGATACAGAATTCCCAAATATCAAACAACCTTATGAGGTAGGGACCATTAGTATCCCATTTTACAGGTGGGACAACTGAGGCTTAGGGAGATTTGTCTAAGAAACTTGCCCAAAATTATGACCTGGGCAAGTAGCTGACCCCAATTTGACATCCCACTCAGCCTGACCCTGAAACCTGAGCTCTCTTGCCCCCAGGCCTGTGCAGCAGGGCTCAGTGTCTCAGCGGATTCAGGCATGTGTGCCCATGTGCAGCTGCAGCGGCTCACCTGCGCAGAGGGTTTGCCAGGCCAAATAACAGGTCAAGTCCAAGCTGTACATAAAAAAATGCAGGGAGAGCCCCAAATTTGCTCAGAAAGAAGCAATTCAGAGACAGTGCCTCCCTTCATTTTGAACAACATTTGAAGTATGTTAAGAGTGGTTTACTTTCTGTTAGGGGAATTTTTTTTCTAGGGCAAGGGGCTGTTGTTAGGAAATGACAGAGATTATGAAGCAATGGCTAAAGAAGAGTATCTTTTGCTAAACAAGAGAAAGCGTTCACATTACTTCTCATACTCAGTACAGCTGCTGGTAATTCCCTTTCAGAATATCTAGTCCACATTTTAAAAGTAGCAATAAAATTATAGAGTGTGAATATTTGCTTCCAACAACAACATCGCAATGCTTTTGTCAGTTCGAGACCCATTCCTACAGAAGACTGTCTTAGTGTGATACGTGGCGAGAGGAAAGTCATTTTAAAAGCTGCATTGGAGGCTGAGAAGCCGGCATGGGAGACCCTCCCGAGGTGTGAGTTGTGTGTGCATCCTGGACCCTCAAGGATTCCTGTGCTTCCCAAGGACTGGCTCCCACCCTGCACCACAGACACTTCCTGCGAATGTGCTAATGGGCCTTATGAGAACGTTTTATAACCACCCATCTGTCACTTTCTAACAGACCTGATTGGCAAGCACTTGTAACAACTGACATCTGTTCTCGCTTATTGATATGCAGATTTATGGTAATTGCTATGAACAATAAGACACAAAATTACCTAGGGTGAACATTAAATTAAATTTTCATGCCCTTCTCCTTATAAATAATTTTTTTTAAATCTTAAGTTTCAAGTAGGCATATTGCACATCTGTTTTCCGCATCATTTCTTCATTTTGATAAGGACCCTCTTTTCCGAAATAACGAATGAAAAATGTGGAATCCCTGTATTCCCAACTTTTCCATTTTTTCCCCTGCCATCTTGCTCTTGGCACACTATTGGATTTCATAAAACTTATTTAAATGTTTTGTATTTCTAGTCACCCAGATTATCACCCCTGTTTTGAGGGATGCCCATCCGAGCAGAGTTCTTCATGAGGTTCCAAGTGGTGGTTTTCCGTCTTAGCAAAGAGCTGTGTGCCACACCAGACCCAGTGTTCCCTGAGAGGCCGCCCACTGTCCGTCTGGTGCCCTTTCTGGATCATTGTGTGGGAGCAGCCGAGAAAGGGGAAGGGGGCCTGGGCAGGCGGGGAACTCAGAGGGGCCTGTAAAAGGAGCTGAGACAGAGGACAGGACAGGATGCACTCAGACACCCCAAAAGAAAAAAAGAACCAGAAATGTGAATTCAAAGTGCACAGAAGCAGAAACCCCTGTTAATGGCCTATGGGACCCCAGTGCTGGCCCAGCGCAGAGTTAAAGGGAGGGAGACCTCGTTCCAGCCGGGAGCAGGCCCTCTGAAGAGACAGCGGTGATGCAGTCAGCGTGCGGGAGAGTTGGGGGCAGTCAAGGAGGTAGAGCATGTCCGCATGGGGCTTCCCAACCCTCTTCCTGACTCCGGGCAGATGCCTTTTCTGGAAACTGCGTGGCCCCCAAGCCCCCTTCCTAAGTGGGATGACCACACTGTGGATGATTGCTCCCGCGCTGTGGGAGGCAGGAGGAGCCAAGACATCAGTTGCTGGGGACACGTACTGTGGGCATGGTGGGCTCTGTTCCGTCCTCACTTTGCTGCTGAGAAACCCAAGGCACAGGCAGCTGAGCACATTTGCTCGGGGTGAGGTAGGTGAGGCAGAGCCCCGACCCAAAACCCAGGGGTCTGAGAACAGGGCCTGCACGCTTCTTGACCAGCCACACTGCCTCCAGTAAATGGCAGTTGTCACACTGTCACCAGCAGAGAAGGCTGGGCATCCTAGGCCCTAGGAACTCAGGACAGGGCAAAGAAGGGCTGCTTCTGCATTGAGAAAAGCAAAAGTGGGAGGGCAGGTATCCAGGCTGGGACCAGCCCCCACCCAGAACGTGGCAGGGAAGCTGTAGTATACTGAGCACATCTGTCTGGGATGAGTGGGAAGGGAGCACTGTGGGATCTGCTGAGGTCTGCCCACCAGGACCCCGTAATAACTAGGATAGAAGGAGAGGCATGATCCTCCACTGGGACACCCCACATTCAGTTTTTCTGTGCTTCTGGCTCATGCCATCAAACTAGAGATTAGTGACAAAGAGTTCCTGAGTCTGGGCCTGTTTCCAGAAACTGATATAGGACTATTCCTCAGTTCCTGGCTTCTCCCTGCCCAATATACAACCACCTCTTCAGGGGCAGGGACTTTCTTGTTTTCTGCTTAATTCTCAGTGTGGTACCCAGGGTCTGGCCCATTGTGGTCACTCAGTAACAGACAGACAGGTGGGATGGATGGACGGACAGACATATAGAGGGGCAGGCAAATGCAGGGCCTACTCCCTGCTGGTTCTCTCTACCTAACCCCCCTTCCTTCTCCCCCAGATTCCTCTGGTGCTAGGGATCAACAGTGGCCTCTCCACACATCATCTCTGCTTCCTTTGGCCCATATCTTGTTCCTTTCCACGCAGTGTGATTGTTGAATGGAGTGCCCCCCTCGCCCCCAGTGTGGTGTTCTGGAGCTGATCCCTCTGCCTGGCCTTTCTAGCTGGAGGGAGGGAAAGGCTGAACCAGGTGGCACAGGGTGGGGAGCAGAGGAGAGGAAAGGCAGAGGGGACATGGAGGGGGAACACACAGGGCTCAGCCAACGTTCCCAAGTGGGGAGGGGAGTGGGGTGAGAACCCGAGTGTTGGCAGCTGGGCTCCAGGACCTGTGATGAGTGCTGGTGGATGAGGTAAGGAATACGTATACTTCCCATAAGTATGTGTAGAGTGTTTATCTAATGATTGAGAGAAACAGTCAATACTCGGCATGTTATAGATACTGAAGAGCTGACGAAACATGGAGAAAACTAAAATTGGTTGGGTCTGTGGACAGTGCTCTTTAGAGAAATTCATGAAAATTCCATGCTATCTGTTCTCTCCATTCATCCTTCCTGCATTCACCCATCACCCCCTATGTAGGCAGCAGTGTGTATGTGTGCGTGTGTGTGTGTGTTCAGGTGGATTTGATAAGACAACATCTTTGTCCTCAAGGAACTGAGTATCTAGTTACAAAGTTAAGGAATATACAAAAAAAGTTTCAAAGGGAGATATGATTAATGAATGACCGCGGAGTTAGAAACAAGGAGATAAGGGAGCTTGCAGGTGACACCCAGAAAGTGCATGTGTTAAATGCACAAATGCAAACTCCCAGTCTTCACCAGAGGGTGGTGTGAGCTATAGCTAGATCACTGCCCTGACCAGGAGGTTCTGCCACCACAGGCTCTGTGGTCTCTAACCCGAGCCTCTGACCCAACTGAGGGGACCAGGTTCCCCCCAGCTCTGCTGTCTGAGCGCTGGATATCTGAGGGAGGTGGCTCCCTCCTGGGCAAGCTCAGAGGAGACACCCCTGGTGAGGACCCCATGGCCTGGGCCTGGGAGAGTGGCTCTCCGTGCCATTGATCAGTGCCAGATGTACATTGTGGGTTTCACTTTCAGTGCCAATCCCTGCACTTGTCTGTGCAGTCAGCTGTGGGTCATGCAGTCCAGTCATCAGGTTTGCATCATTGAAACATTGGAGGGAACACTTGTCACTGGAGGACCAAGAGGGAGCAGATGGGTCGCATACACGCTCCTTGCTCCAGGCAACGTGACTCGCTTGCACTCACATCACACTCAGGTGTGAAGTGCATTCAAGCAGCTTTCAGAAGTGGGCCCTCAGGTCCAGGTGGGTCTGCACTGAAGCCAGGCAGCTCCTATATTTCCCCCAGGTCAGTTTCCCTCAAGTAAGACTGAACAGTGAGAGCAGCGCTTTCTTTACTCTCACATTCTCAACAATACGACCCTAAAGAGCTTTGCTCCCACCTGCCTGGGTTTGAGAAAGTAGGGTTAGACTCACAGAATTCCACTAATGCTGCTGTCCTGCTTCTGGGAAGCCCCAGGAACTAAGTGGGTTTGGGAAAACAAGTGTTTGGTTTCACCCTAAGCCAAGAGAGCTGGACATCTCCTAGAAGATAGGGTATCATTTTGAGGAAAATGAGAGCCCATTTTGCAGCAAAGACATCAAGAACTGAGTGGAAATAAACCCTGGTAGAGGGGGTCAGGCTGGAGGAGCAAAGTCAGTGAGGCCTGCAGCCGCGCTGAGCCAAGGGCTCCACAACTGTGATGCGGGGCCTTCACAGGTGCGTTGCTAGAACATTCTCTCGCCCCTCGATCCACACCCCTTCCCCAACACATGGAAGCTATCATTAGGCACTCCACAGCAGACTAAATTTGCTCAGTAGACCTTTATTAAGTATCTGTATTTGAGACATGAAGAGAAGGCAAAATTAAGCTGATAACTCCAATATCTTTCCATAGAAAATTCCCGTTTGAGGAGAGAGCCATTGCTCTGTGCTTCTCAAATGTGCGTTGGTGTGAAGTGCGTCATGGAGAAAGACTTTGAATGTTCAGAGGAGCTTTGAATTGAGCTGTAGAAGTAAAGAGGAGAGAAGACACCAAAAGTGCTTATGACAAATACTCTAGACCCCAAGCCCCACGCCAGCATGGCCACATGTAAGATATGTCTAAAGAAAGGAGTTCAGTGGCGATAACAATGTTCTCTGACATCATTAGGAGCTTACATTGCACCAGTCACTGTGCTAAGTAATTGGCATTCATCTATTTAATCTGCACAAAAACCCTTTTAATTTAAGATACAATTACTATTACCACTCACTAAACAGGAAACCAGAGAAGTTAAGTAATTTGCCCAGAGTCACACAGCAGGTAAAGTAGCTGAGCCCAAAGCCCCAAAAGTTCAAAGCAAGAACTTTTCACCAGTAAACTGTGTCTTTCTCTCAGATACCTTCCACATGCAGCTGTCAAGCTTAGAGACTGATAGTTTACCCCTAAACTCACCTTCCCCCGGCCCAAGCCCAGACCCTACTGTTTCCTGACAGCCTCATGGTGGAAGGCCCTGCTGGGGCCAGTCCCCACACAGCAATCTCGACTTGTCTTTTCCAGTGATCTCTCCAGCCCTGAGCTGATGCAGCTGGGAAGGGTGTCCTGGGTTAGGACAGGCAGCACCACAGGGAGGTGATTGCTGAGAAGTTAGGTGACACACGAGTCGCCAAGGCACACGTCAAAGGGCTTACTGCCCAGGGCCTCTGCTGTCATCATCTGCCTGGTAAAGTGGGCCTGTTGCTAAAGCCGCCCCTTTCTCTTTGTTCCACAGGCATGAATGCTTTACAGTTACAGAACCTGGCCACGCTGGCGGCAGCCGCAGCCGCAGCGCAGACCTCAGCCACCACCACCAATGCAAACCCTCTGTCCACCACGAGCAGCGCCCTGGGAGCCCTCACCAGCCCTGGTAAGAGGACACAGCAAAGAGGACACTCAGGTCTGCACGCACCTGGGTACCGGGTGCAGGGTACATGTGTCCAGACAGCCAGGGAACTTGGGCATCAGGGCTAGCTCCTTTCACTAATTATTTCGAAAGAACCAAACTTTCAAACTGGATGTGGTTTATTTCCCAATGAAAATAATGTTTTCACTGGGAGAATCCACCACGCTGGTGATTCTCACACATTTATGTTGCTTCAAAAATATGTTGTCCATTCAGTCCTCATTAAGTCTTCACCATCATGAAGACCCTCAGTCTCGTAGTCACGCTTTTAATCCTTTTTCTTTTTGTAGCAATTTAAGAATTTTGTGTTAAAGCTCAAAATCTCTAATCATTCCAGTGTGATTTGACACCCTCACCATTCTTCACATTTGATTCTAAAATCCACAGTCCAGAGGAACCGTCTTGGTCGTTTGGTTATGGCCGTGTTCTGGACTCCATCATTGGACGTCTTTTTCCTCAGAAATTTTGTTGCCTTATTCAAAAGCAGATGCCATTTTTCTTTCATACAAGCCTGACATAATGCGGTTGCTTGGATACCATGATTTGTTTGTTAAGAAATGTTTCCCTGGCTTCTCTTTCTCCCTGAATTTCCTAAACCTTGATAAATGATCTCAAGGCCTCCTCTGGGGTGTGGAGGAGCTGGCCTGGACAGTCTCCAAGCTTTCTCCAACTTCGAAACCTCGTGACCCTCTATTGGTTCTGCCAAAAAGATTAGCTAAGTGTTGAAAAGGACTTTTATGTAATAGTTCGAGGTTTTCTTTCAGAAAAATAGAAAATGAAAGCTGCAGCACACTGCGGACCAGCTTTCGTACAGCTTTTGACATTAGAGAGCGATGAGGCCCTCTGGCAGGTTCAAAGGCAAGGGCCCTTGGTCCTTTTATAAATCGTTGTGCATCTGAGATGTGCATTTCCCTGTGCGTGCAGTTCGGAGGGAGAAATCCAGGAGACTTCTAGGCAAAGCGGGGGTTTGTCCTGAACGTACTGTAATCTCATAGCAGAGCCCATGGGGGTGCTGACTTCATTCTCTCCAATGCCTTCAGAGACGCACCATGGCAGCAAACGGTCTTCCTAAAAACAACTTCATGGTTTCAGCAAGTTACAGTGCTAACACAGTATGTGATGCCTTTGTTATTTAAACAAGGCCTGTAGTGGCCCTTGCAAGAAATAAACATGTTCAGAAAATAAATCCCTCCTTATAAAAATAATAGTGATTTATCTTAAAAACAAATTAAAAAAAAAACTCTGATGTATCTTTTTATAAATTGGATTTAAAAGTATTTTCTCAAATAAGAATTTTTACTTCCCCTATGAAGACCATGATATGATTCCATTAAAACACCACACATTTTATTATATCTTTAGTCAGAGGCTAATATTTTTAACTATATTTTATTTGGAGAAAAAGAACTAAAAGTGACTCAAAACCTGAACACTTTTTTGTTTCTATAAAAAGGAAAAGGTTTTGCTCTTTTTTTTAAGAGAAAGCAGTATCAACTTTTTTGTCTAAAGTAAATTTTTCTGATTTTTCCAATCCTGGCCTTTACCTTCTCTCCCTGCTGTTGAAAATAGCCAGGAGAAACTGATCAAGTCCTTGTTAAGAGGTAGAAAAAAGAAAACCTTTTTTATTACGAAAACTTCCTTCAATGGCAAAGACCCATATAGCCCACAGTTTGGACCATACATCTTTAACTCTAACTTTCACATATTTAATACTGTAGTTACATTAAAATTATCCCACTGTTCTGACAGTTGTGTTAAGGGTATGTGGCCTTTTGTTTGCTTGCGAGAGTTCGTTTGACTTGATTAAAACACCTCCCACTGTCGTGACGTTTGTGCTGGAATGTGCCGTGTTTCCAGGGAATCAAAATTAATATTGGAACATTTCATTCTTCTTTAAAAGAGGACTTGTCAGTTTAAGAAGCCAAGTGCAAAAACGGATGTGAGCTGATCGCTGTGATGATGTAATTGATAGACGGTGCTTCTTAAATGCTGGTACAGTGGTAGGTGCTGCCCTGGGAGCCCTGGGAGTGGGGGCACAGCAGTGAACAGAAGGGATGGGACAGTCCCTTCTGCCTGACAGCCTACTGGTCTGTCAGGGTAACTTGGACAAGAAGCAAATGAGGTCCCCTGGACGTGATGGATAAGCGCCATGAAGAGACACCGGGCAGGAAGGTGGAGAGAATAAAGAGGGAGGAAAGAGACTCTCTCTCTCTCCAAAAAGGTGACATTGGAGCAGAAACCTGAACCAAGGGGAGGAAGCCATGTTGATATCTACGGAAAGGGCCACTCAGGCAGAGGACAGAGCAAGTGCAAAGGATGCGAGGCAGGAGGAAGCTTGGCGTGGTCCTGAACTAGCAAGGAAGCCGTCCCTGATGCTGAGAGGATGAGAGGTGAGGGGTGAGAGGTGAGGTGAGGTCCACATTGTGGATCCACGTCCATTCCCTCCAGTGTGGTCAGGAGCACAGATATGTCATAGCCTTCTTAACATGCAGTACTTAGCCCAGGAAGGTGGCTGAAGTGTTTAAGGAATTTCAGACATATTTGACCATTTTCAGTTTTTTCCTGGGACAAATGAAAGGGACAGTGTGTCCTGAGATTATCCCCTTCCTTCCTGCTCTTAGTACAACCTACCCCTGGCAAGGTGTCCTTCCCTCCGCTGCATCTGCTCCTCTGTAGATTCTGCTCAGTGAGGCACCGTTGAGAGTGGTTTTTCTCTTCTCTATTGAGGAATGCTTTGCATAATAGCTGAAAGTATTTCATTAGAATCCTGAAGTGTAGCAGCAGAAACGATTTAAATCTACATTTCAGTTATATTTCTTAAGTATAACTAAAAAATCTGGCATTTAAGTGAAAGTAAATTATTTGTCTAATTTCCATCAGGGACTCTTTCAAAGTCACAGAAAATGTGGTTAGTAGAATTCATGACTCTCCACTTCATCAGAGCAATTTCCTGGTGGGGGTGGGGAGCAGTTCCCAAGGCCAATGCCTTTGCTTATTATTTTTAAATAACAAAAAGCTGGGCTTATTATTGTTCCATTAACAACCCAGTCAAACTGTGAAATGCATCACTCTTGCAAAAGCTTGGTTTTACCCTGTTTTTAAAGCTGCCTCTTAACGCTTCAGACAAATCTATCCAGAAAGGAAAGGGACAATTCAATCCCCTAAACTATTAATTCTTTTAATAATCGTAAATTTATCATTTCAATTTTGCATGCCCAGGAACAGCCTTCCTACAGCATTATTATAAATGATTTTAAACCATCTATGCTTTAAAACATGAAAGATTAAGCTTTAATTTTTATTTTTTTAAAAAATCCCCTTAGGCAATAAATAGGTTCCTTTGTCTCATGGCCTTGAAATAAAATTAAAATGGTCTAAATTGCCCATGGTTAGAATAAGTGTTTCATGCAATTATCAGATGGTAGTGAATAAAATTAGAAAGTAAATCATGAAAGAATAAAAACCAGGTAAATGCATATATGCCTTTTATAAGTTTCTCCCGGGGCTTTTGAAGCCTAATTCAATCATGCCTCTTGTCTTTTATTTTGGTATGATAATTTTTCCTTTGTTTACTTCAGTCTCCTATTTAGTTAATTAATTCTTGGGTCATTTCTTCTTACCCAGTTTTGAACCTGTTTTTGTTACAGAACAAACAAGGGGGGGCCTGGGACAATATACTATTATTTTAAAAAAAGCCCCCAGGTCTGTCATGTCTGCCGCCAGAGGAAAGATGTCTCTCAATGCCAGAGATTCGTGAAAAGGAAAGGAAACGTTTATTTAATGCTAAACAAACTTAAAGTAGTGACCTAATGTCTTTATCAAAAATCCTAAAGTCCCTTAAAACACCCACAAACAGACACAGTCTTTCCTTCCTTCCCCCTTTGCCCAGTCCAGAGTACCATATCTCAGGAAAGGAAATAGAAGTCCATGGCTCAGGCAGTCCTCTGGTTATTCCCAGTTAGTACTCCATCTCAACTGGGAGACCTCCCTGGGTTCCTGGCACCCTCAGCTGTGTCGCCGGGATCTCTGCTAAAACCAAGCGGTGGTTCCCCCTTCTAAAGCTGTGGGGGTCCCCACTCTGGCAAAGGCACATGGCCCTCTCTCCCAGGGCCACGGGAGTCTCCACTCTGTCAAGGCTGTGTGGTTCTCTCTCAATGGCTGCCGTGTCTGGGTTTAAATCCCTGAGCCAGTCTTCCTCTGCAGCCCCATTTCCAACTCCTCCTACACTCAGGCACACTTGCCCTCAATCTGCTGTCTTCTCCAGCTTTTCTGGTCACCATCGTGGGTCTGGGCAGGTGTGACCCCATGTCATGGAGCCAGTCTTTTCCAAGCTCCCATGCAGGCACTGTAACTCAGGGGACCTGCCCCCCAGTCACATCTTGGGGGGGGGGGAGGTCCCTTTCCATCCCCCTGGCTCAGAGCATGGCCACAGCTATTTAGCATATCTAAGTGACCAGCCAAAGGCTATAGGTATGTTAAATGACCATGCCACGCATTAGCTGCAAAGCTGCCCTGCATGTTCTTGCTCTGTGTGCCCCTTCCCCCAAATCACACCTATGGGGGAAGGTGTGGAGACATCTTAAAATCTCCTGGACACCTTGAGTTCTGGACCCCATTTCAAATGCCTATTTGGGGTCCCCCCTCTAGGCTGCATGCTGTAACATTTTGAGGAATTATCTCTTTTGATACAAAGAGGCAAATTGTCTCTAAGGTGTGCAGCTAGGTCTTCAAGAAAGGTAAGATTCATCTCCTGCCCAGCTTGTATATGTGTTGCTTTCGCTTGGTAATTCCAAGAACTTAGCATCGTTATTGCCACATAGGAACATGTCTTTGGCATTTTCTGTCTAAAATACAATATTGCGTTCCTGTACCACATTATTCCACTGACCTTCTATTTCCTTTCTTTAAAAAACAAAAAGATGTTTTAAAATTCTCCAAATGCCTCTGTAAATGCACTCAATCAAGTGCACATTTCAGGATAATAGATAATTTCTTTTGATAGTATAAAGCATTTTAAAATGCTAAGAAAGCATTTTTCCATTCCCACCATTGACTTTTCAAATAGTTTTCACTTGAAATTCTAGGCAATATTTTCCCCCATCTTCCAGATGTTCCCTGACCTGCCGCCCACCCCCACCCCCCAAGGCTGTGACAGACACCACACAGCCCCAGGGAAACGGTGTGATTGCCCTGTGGGCTGTTTGAGGTTGACGGAGACTTGCGTTGTCTTCACAGGATTCAGGCCCCTCCTGCACTACTCACGTAAGAAGGGCCACCTTTGGTGTCACACCCCCCTGTCACCAGGGCATTAGTAAGAAAAGCAGCTGGCTGGATGGCCAGATGGGCGGTGGGACACAGGGAGTCATCCCCAAACCTTCCAGGGTTACTGAGGCTTCCATCCCCCCTACCTATGCCTGGAAGTGTGTCATCCAGGGCTCACGTCACGTTACCCAGCGGGGTCGATAGGCCCTGTTTTCAAGCCTTCTGTTTCTGTGCAGAGCAAGTACTTCATAATATACGAGTACTTCTAACAAACAACTAATTTTAAGCCTGAGTCAAATGCAGACCCCTTCATACGCAGCTGTGTTAGAAGCTCCTTGAGGGCAGAGACGGAGGGGAGGCGTTCTGCCCTCCCTGCTGCGGAAGTGCGTTCACCGCACTGCGGCTCCTGGACTCCTGCATTTCGATTGTTTCTGTCACAGGGTGGTGGTTTGAGCACACGCCTGTCTCTCACCATCTACACAGTAAGTTCTTTCAAAGCAGGAACAGTTTGTTTACTGGTGATCCCTTTGCGTGTGGAACACTGCTTCACCCCTAGGCACTCAAAGATTTAATTCAGTTAACAACAGTAGCACAGTGAAGATGTTCTAAGGTAAATGTTTAAAAACACTTTATTCATTCTAGCCCAGGCTGCATCTCTGAGAAGGAACCCTAGTCTGTCACGGTGACCTTTGACAGGGTCAGTGACCCACCTGACCATCCCTGACTTGGTTCTGGAATAATTTTAAAAACAGCAACACTTCACAGGGTAAGATTCAGGTCTGACTGGTTTCTGGAGATGAATCAGTACTAATTGACATTATAACAAAGTCATATAGAGCAGTTTTTTTATTCCAATAATTTTATGAAGATTGGCTTTTAAAATGTTCTGATGTCACGATATGGAATAGAGAAGAGTCCCATATCAAATAAAGGCATTTTGTTTTCAAAAGAATCATCTACTCATGTGTGGCCTTTTGCAAACTCATCCCCCCAGAGCACTCCTTACTTGCATGAGCTTCACTGACTCCCCATGGTCCGCAGCGCACCTGCCCTGTGAGGGAAAGCAATGCCTCATCTAATTCTTCAGAGATATTGGTTACTTACACTATACTTCAGCATTTTATTAATTCAGGGACCAGTTATTCTTGACCTCCCCTTTTTCTCCTTAGGCCCCTCTTGTTTCATTGCTGATCATCAAGGAAAAGAAGTCAATCTCGAAGCAGTCCACCTTCCCTTTCACTAGCAGGTGGTTAAGGGTCTCAGGCAGGCCGAGTCAAGTCCATTGTTAAAGTCAGCGATTTATTTGTGGGGTCGAATCCGTTAAACAGCTTTACACCCTTACTGCTGCTGACGGAGAACTGACAGCTGTTCTTTTGTTCATTTCCTGAAAGTTCCAACATTTTGTGCTTCGTTTCTTTCTTTATTTTTTTTTTTGAAGTTTTCTACATGTTACAATAACTCGTTCTTGTTCTTGACATTATGGGACTCACTTTATTTTCCTCAGTGTTAATGGAGGTTTGACATTATACAAAATGTTCCATAAATGTCACTGTAGTGATTTTAATTTTCTAACATACTTTTCATTCATTCAACAATATTTGTTGAGTATCTACTGTGTACCTGGGGCTATTCTAAGACACTCAAAACATATCAGTGAACAAAGCTGACAAAAATCCCTATCTTTGTATAGATTATATTCTAGCGTCAGCTTTCTAAAAACCATTATTTCACTAAATTCCCACCATAGTAAATGATTTGGTTAGCCTTTAAGCATAAACTGTAACTTATTCACCCTTTGAAAAATCGTCATAACCAATATTTTTGTCTACCTTATGTTAAAATGTTGCAAATTAGACCACACTGGGGAGAGGAGGGAACCTTCCTTCTCTATGTTCTTCCTCCTCTGTACGCTGTACCATTTTTCTGTATGTTTTATGCAGCAGGGAGCTCTGAGAGTTAGTATGAGTCACTAGGGTGGACCTGGTAAGTCAGAGAACCAGGGAAAGGTGAGCAGTGTACTTGCACTCTGCTCTATGGCTCCGCAAGAGAAGCATTGTGTGAAAATAAAATATTTCAAAAGTTGTTATGCATTTAAAACATATTTAAAAAAATAGTTGGCAGTGGTCTGCCTTTCTAGTAAATGGTTCTTTATTTGATATTGGTCATCATGCTTCAGGTTTAAAAAAAATGCAAATATCTCCCAACCAGAGGAGTTTTGATGGCCCCTTCTTGGGCTGGGCATTTTGGTGTGGAATACCTTTAAATTTCCCTTATTACCAAGAAAATGAGATGTCTCTTGGTGCAAGTGGAAAAGCAGCTGATTCTCAGGTTCATTCTGGTGTCCTCATCTGCCAGAGGGTCCCCCAGCCTCCTCCATCAGAACAGCTTTGCCCAGCGGCTGGGCCGCCCGCAGTCGCTGAGATGCCCCTGACCAAGAGTCTCTTAATAGTCCTGAACTAATTGAAAGCTAAATAAAGCTGCCCCGCCAAGGAGGGCAGGTATTTATGGTTTGTCACTTCACCGCAGAGCCCACATTCAGATTTCTGCGAGCTGATTCCACCTGTGCCTGAGCTCCACTTGGTGTCCCAGGCCTAGTGGGCAGACAGGTCCCTGTCACTCGCTCCTCTGTTCCCGCTTTGTTTTGGGTGTGCTTTTTAGTATTTTTAGATATGGGCTTCGATTCTTTGTGCATGTGCAGTTGGCAACTGTGGAGTCTATGCTGTGCACGTGGGTGTGGCTCCCTGGGGCAGAGCCAGGCCACGGGTCCTGCGCTGGGTGCGAGGGCTCGGATGTTTGTCTTCTGTCCACCTCCGCCACCTAGCATTTTCTCCCACCGAGCATTTGTGGGGCTGCCTGATGAACAGCTGGTCACTGCTCACACTGACACAAAGCACATATCTGTTGCTTAAGTGCATTTTAGATGAGAAAAGTGCATTTTAGATGAGAAAAGCAACAAAACTTTATTCTAGTCACAACTCCCTGAAGGTGCATGATCCCAGGTCCACGTGTGAAGACTCGAAAGCAACCAAACAGAAGTGTTTCATTTAGATGTGGTTCAATCCCATGAATTCCGGTAAATATGATGCAGTGGCCAGGTACAAAAAATAAGCAAATCACACAATCCTGGACAGTCCAGTTGGAGAGTGGAGAGGCAGATAAGGTGCCAGGTATCACTAACAGGAGAGAGTCTATCTTCAGGAAATGGGGGACATTTTTAATAGAAAGGCTGACATTGAAGCCAAAATTTTAGGATGAAGTGGCTCTTGAAAGATAGAAATGGAATGGAAGATACAACAAATGTGTGGAAGATAAAAAAAGGCAGACCAAGAATTTAGTTGGCAAATGGAAATCTATCTCATTTTTCACAAGGGTGAGCTTTATGGAAAACACCCGCCATGGAAGACTCTGAAAGCCTACAGGACGCACTCTCATAGGCAGCCAAGAGCTGTTTCAGGACTTGGAGCACAAGAATGTCAGTGATGGGACTTTCGTACCAAATGGAGATGGGGAGAACAAGAGGAAGGAGGAGTTGAAGAAGACAGGGTGTCTGTAGTTCCAGGGACCAGCGGCCCAGTGTTTCCATTAGTAGAACGGAGTGCGAAGAAAAGGTTTGCAGTAGAAGCTAATTTGATTTTCCACATGTTGGGCTGAGGCACGCGTGAGCAGGCCTGTCATTTAAACACATGCAGCAAGCAGCTGGATATCTGACCCTCGAGTTTATCACAGAGGTCAGAGCTGTTTAATAAAATAGTGCCTTGAGAATGAACTGCAGAGGTGAAGCAGGCTCAGCTGCTTTGCAGAGAACAGAGTGTGCGTTCTGGCTGGGCACAGTTGGTGGAGGGAGCTGCTCAGGAAGTGGCGTCGGTGAAACTTCGAGCAGCAATGTGAGAAGGTGAGAGCAGAGAAGAGATTCAGTAGTCCCCCCTCATTTGCAGTTTCACTTTCCACAGTTTCAGTTACCCACAGTCTCAACCTCGGTCTAAAAATATTAAATGGAAAATTCCAGAAACAATTTATAAGTTTAAATTACACACCATTCTGAGTAGTGAGATGAAATTTCTCACTGTCCCACTCCATCCTGCCTGGGACCTGACTGGTGCCTTTGCCCAGCATCTATACATCACAGATGCTACCCCCCCTTTAGTCACTGAGGAGCCATCGCGGTTATCGGATCAACTAGCCTGGGGTCCCAGTGCTTGTATTCCAGTCACCCTTATTTTACTTAACAATGATCTCGATGCACAAGAGTAGTGGCAGTTTGGACATGCCAGAGACAAGCTGTAAAGTGTGCATAAGTAGGAAAAAACATCGAATATATAGGGTTCATCAGGCATCCACAGGGGGTCTTGAAAAGTACCCCCTGGAGACAAGGGGGATGACTGTTTGAACTGAACTCTCAGGTCATCAGTTCACCCCTACAAGGGGCCAGTTCACCCCAGTGGTGGGGAGATGTCAGTCCTGTAGGCAGTAAGAGGCAAGAATCACATATTTATAGATGGCATTTTCATGAGATTTGGTGATTTTTTTTTTTAAGTCTATAAAAGTAGCAGGGTCAGTAAGAGGAGAAAGTTTAAGATGGAGAAAATGGCCCTGGTGTGGCTCAGCGGCTTGAATGCCAGCCTGAGAACCAAAGGGTCACTGGTTCGATTCCTAGTCAGGGCACATGCTTGGGTTACGGGCCAGGTCCCCAGTAGGGAACATGCAAGAGACAACCACACATTGATATTTCTCTCCATCTCGTTCTTTCCTTCCCCTCTCTCTAAAACTAAATAAAATCTTTTTTTAAAAAGATGGAGAAAGCATAAACATATTTCTAAGATACAGAGAAGCCAGAACAAAGAAAAGGAAGAGGCCTACAAGAGGCAAAAATTGATGGACTAAAGTCAGAAGGAGGTCGAAGGGATGGAATCAGACTCTCCCGTGGAGCAGGGCCTTGTTAGGCTCTGCCACCAAGCTCCTGGCCAGCGGCCCCTTGCTGTGCCTTCACAGCTCTCCCCACCAATGTGCGCGCATGTTAACATATGTGGCACATCATAAACGCTTCATAAGCGCTTCATGGCGTGGACTTAGAAGAGGGAATGAATACCTTTGCCTCTGAGGCATGAGCAGAAAGAGGTCAGGAATGATGAGATGTAAAGAATGTAAGATAGAAAGGTATTTACGTCATATATAGGTCATGAATTTAAATATCTACAAACAAACAAAAAATGTTCATGCCCCAGGCAGAGGTTTAAAAAATAGTTAACCTACAGAATATAATAGAGGAATTTCAATTTTATTTTCTTGCTAGAGGATGTGAGCACCATGACCAAGATCCGAAAGATGGCAATTTAGAGCAAATTATTTCATCTTTATCTCACTTTCTCAGTTGTGAAATGAAATTGTTTGCTTTTATTTTTCTTAGTGAAATATTAAGGTTAAGTGTATGTAATGCACACTATTGGGGTTTTTTAATGACAATGTTAACTATAATAGGGAAAAGATGTCATTATTTGGGGGTCATATAAAATTTTCCTCTGGGCCTCAGGAAAGTGCGTTAAAAGTGGAATAAGAGCCAGTGATATCTTTCTCTGAATTTCTTACCAAATATCTCCCCACCCTTCCTAAAAATATGAGAATATAAATGCAGATTGCTTTCCATCTTTTGGCTAAGATCAAGTATAGAATATAAACGCAGAGAGTAGACCATTCCCTTCTTTTGGACTTAGCTAAACGAGTTGGCTGTGAACTTCCCACAATAGTGAGAAATTTGGCCTGAGGTTACAGAACCAACATACCCTACTTACTAAAGACAGAATGGCACTGTTAAGTTAAATAGAGCGAGATACCATGTCCAGGCAGGGCTCCTTGTAGCTGTCACCACTGAGAGGCCCAGAGGCCGGTGGAGAGGTGTTCGGTTCTACTTCAGCCGACTGGATTTACGCTCTGCGGTGGGCCAGTAGCAGAGGCAGCTGCCCTGCTGAAGCGCAGGCTTACTTAGCCTGTGCCTACAGATCACAGCTTTTCAAACCTAGAACTTTGCGGGACAGTCTCTCGACCCTTTGCCAGCCTGAGTATCATATTATCCAAAGGAAGATCTGTCTCCCAGAAAGAAGTCTGTTACCCCTCTGGGCAAACTGCCCTCTTTCCAGGACGTCTGAAGACCAGGATTCACACAGGTTTTCAGTGACTCCCACAGACACACACTTGCTTTCCACAGAAGTTTGTTCTCCTCACTCTCTCTCCAGAGTCCAGAGCCTGGTCAAACCATCAAATCTTACAGTAGTAGGGAATCCTCAAATAATCCACCCAGGTGCCTCGTTCAGGATCCAGATGAAATACCGAGCGGTTCTACTACCTACCCCATGAAAGACTCAAAAGCAGGGACTCCTGGGGAACCGCAGTTGTATTTCTGGACCTTTCAGCTTACATGTTCTCTCCCTCATGAAGAAATCCCTCATGTTTTTCAATCTGAGTCCATGACCATCTGTAAAAACAGACATCTGAGGTCAGCTAAGGGAAGGTTTGTACTCTCATTTATTTTGGTAAATTATACGCAAAATACCATTGAAACAGAAAATAGGTTTGATTTGCTCTTCCATTCCTGTTAGATCTATATATACTGAATTTATATAAGCTGACTTTTTGAAATGTATGAGCCAAATTATATCTTAATTCTTTAAGTGTCTGCCTTTTATGGGACTGGGGAGAGGGGAGCAAGAAACACTAAAAATAAGGTATATTAAGGAGGTACCCAGGTCTAATAACAATTATAATAAATTAGATTTCTGTCTTAGAAAAATAATGAGTGAAAGCTCCAAAAAGCACATGGAAATGAAAATTAAACTGAAAAAAAAATGGTGGGACTGCTTTGGACACTAAAAGTATAATACTGTCCACAACCATTTCTGTAGCACTTTCTCGCCTTCCAAAATGGTATCATCATAGAGTAATGCCTTAAAAGTAATTCAGAGTCCAAACCAGGAATTGTCTTCTTCTGCCCTTCACAATCTAAGTTTCCCCCTTACCTGTCTTCTAGAGGACCAGTAATGGCCTGTCCGGCCCTGTGCTACCTCTGCTTACCAGTCTCCCCGTGGGTTGGAAGTGGTGTAATAATGCACGAAGGTGCTACAGTTGTTCGTGGGGTAGAAAACAGGCCTGTTACAGAGACTCCAGTAGTGAGATGAGAACACCTCAGAACCTATCAACACCATTCTCGAATACAAACAGCCTCCCTTTCCATCCACCACCCTCTCAAAAAAGCCTTTTAGGGAATAAATTGAGGTGTAGTTATTGTACAATACCTAGACCCCAGGGGAGAATGGACTCTCTGTGTTTTGTTAATACCCTACAGTTGATTAGCTAATAATCACAGGTTGTGCCTGTGTCACTGCTTCATTATTCGACATCCTCATTTCACTGCGGTGAAGTCTTCACAGCACTGTCGGACGCCAGCACCCAAACTTGTTTGAGGCCGAACACAACCGCAGGCTCTGGTGCCCTGAATTTTCTGTTTATAACTATTCTGTTTCCTAAACTGCAAAGCCACCATGCTTTCACCATGTAATTGTTCCATGGAAAGTGTTTAGTGAATGCCCTGAAGGCAGATTCTTGCTGTCTTCTTAATGCTGTTTCATTGTTGCTTTAAAAAAAAAAAAAATCTCTTGCTGTCCAGGAAATGTGGGAAGGGGTTAATGTGAGAAAAATTAATGCACTTAATTCCTAGAAAGTAGTCATTTCTGGACTGGACTTAAGGCTAGACATGACCTGCAATAAAAGACAAGGAGGGAAGGGCAACATTCATGTAGGAAAAAAGATTTATGTGAAGTGGTAAATGTGAAAGGCTGACCAGCCCCAAATGGCCATTTTTCTGTGGATCTTTTTCTTTGTGGATCTGGAATCTGAGAGGATGGAGGAGTAGGTGAGTTCCCCACGGTCAGCAGCAGTCAACCTTGCCCCAAAGTGGGGATCTTGTTCATCACCCCACCTTCCACAAAGAATGAGAAAGCACCTGGTGTTTATGTTGTCCCCGATTCCAGTTAAAGTGAAAGGGAGGATAGGTTATCCGGCTGGTCTTTGAATTTGGCCCTGTGCGTGCTCCTGGTTCCTCCTGCATGAGTTATGTCAATGGAATAAAGGGTGTCTCTGCTCCCATCCTGGTGACAAGGCAGCTACCAGCTTCACTGATTCTATTTTTAAGTATCCACACTCTGTCTGGCATATCAACACAAGGGGATGGTTTGATGAGTCTTACACTCTGCCCCACAGGCTTAGTTGTGTCATTAGGAGCCCTCTGTGAGGCCATGAGGTGGGAGGGGATCCCCTTCTTCCAGCTCATTCAAGCCCACAGATTGGCCTTGTCCTAAGAGAAACGGGACGTGGAGTCTGCAGTAGAAATTTAAACTTTCCATCCAGCAGGTATTTATTTAGTGCCTAGGATGTGTCAGTTGTTCTTGTAGGTTATGGAAAATAAGACAGGGAGAACTCCTGCTCTTTAAAAAGCTGGTGCACTTTTCTTATATAGAAGATAGAATCACAACTTTCTAACCTTATATAGTATTTTACTCTTGGTTTCCTACTTCCCAGAATCTGTTTCCCTTTCTTATCACAAACCAAACCTCCCCCCTCACAACCTTTCATCTTCTCATGCTGCAAACTAAATTTCATACCCAGCCCTGATGGAATTTGATGGTGCTGCGCTCAAACAGCCCTAAGACCAATGGTTCTCAAGCTTTATTGAGTGAGATGCACTAAGAGGGCTTGTTGAAATCAGATTCCTGGGTCCCACCATCAGAGATTTTGGTTCAGTGGATCTGACATTACCTCCAGGTGATTCTGCTGCCAACAAGTCCTAGACTATTAACTTTTAAAATGTGACCTTTCTCCATTAAAAGTATGTGTGGTTACTGTGCCCCCAGTGTGTTTACTGCCTCCAGCAGACAGAACGATTCTGACCGAGTAGCTGTCAGAGCATCTCAGCCGCCGTGGGTCAGAAGTCTGGCCTTTCTCTCGGTGATCATTTTCTCCCTAATTCGGTTGTTCAGGATTTGCGTTAGGTGTGCTCAGTGCGGCAGCTGCAATATGTGTAAAAAAGGAGAAAGGTAGAAACTACCTACCATATGTATTGAACTTGATTAAGTTTATTTTTATGCAGATCCCTTTGTTCTGCAGTCTCTAAATAGGTCTGCAGTTTCCCATTGTTTAAGTGGGTGCGGGCAGTGGAAATTGGGACCTTCACCAAAATTCAGCCTTGAACCAGTAGAATTGTGCTGTCTTGCAGTCCTTGTTTTCCTGCCAGGAGATGCAGCCAGCGTGTGTTTGGCACTGGCAGAAACAATAAGCTTTTCAAAAGTGAGTTTATTGGATCTTCAAGAGGTTATCAAGCATAGCCTCAGGGCCTTCAGAAACCCCCTGATATATGACCATCTGAGGCCTCAGCTTTCGTATTTCTCAAACTGGGAGGAGGTGCATCTTAGGCAGCGGGACTCACTTTGGAAGAATTCAGATTCATTGGCACTTCCTTTGTACTGAATCTGCCTCCTTCTGGCTATCACCCCGTGATCCTCATTTTGGTCTCTTGAGCTACAAAGAATATCTTTTTTTTTTTTAAGATTTTTTTAAAGATTTTATTTATTTATTTATTAGAGAGGGAAGGGAGAGGGGGAGCGGGGAGAGAGAGAGAGAAACATCATTGTGCGGTTTGCTGGGGGCCGTGGCCTGCAATCCAGGCATGTGCCCTGACTGGGAATCGAACCTGCAATATTTTGGTTCGCAGCCCGTGCTCAATCCACTGAGCTACGCCACCCAGGGCTCAAAAGAATATCTTCTTGATGTCAAGACTGAAGACTGTCTCTTCCCTGAGTCGCCATCTCTCTAGGCTAAATTGCACCTTTTTATGACCATTTCTCTCTTATTCTCAACTTGACTTTCAGGTCTGGTCACTGTCTTCTGGACTTTCTCAAGTCCACACACACAGACTGAGCTTGCTGGTGCTCAGACTAATGATAAAGACTGCAAGGTACACCATCACCCATGCAGTCGCCTTGCTAGGGGGCAAATGTTGAATCTTCAAGTGCTGTAAAATGATGTGAAAAGAATGTAGTTCCTCCTTTTGAGGACAGAATAACCAGATTCTCACCCTTCAGATATAGACTCAACAAATGTTTATTGATCATCTACTAGATATCAGACATTAATGCCACTTCATTTGATTATTTGATTATCATGTCACTTCTCAGAGCTGAGTCACATTATCCAGTTTGGCAGATAAATCCTAACCTCAGCTAAGTAGAGCCCGAGGTTTTACAGATGAAGGGGACAGAGCCAGAAAATTAAGGGTGAATCTGAATGACTCCAAATTACTTGTTTCTGTCAGTAAATCTCCACAGTAACCACAAGTGCAAGATGCAAAATAGGAATTTAAGTTCAATATCAGCACTGTATCGACTCTTTGGAGTCGGACAGCTGGGTAAGATCCTGGCTGTACCACTTACAGCTGTGTGACTTCCCACTTCATAGGATAATTATAAATGATTAAATGAGCTAATATTTATAGTCTTTAAGACAATGACTAGCACATGGTAAGCACTCAATAAATACAAGCTATTGTCATTATTAGCTTTATTCCTGGCACAAATGAATTGAAGAATATATTAGTTTTCTATTACTGCTGTGAAATATTACCACAAATTTATTGGCTTGAAACAACACAAACTTATTTTATTTTTACCCTCATCCAAGAATATTTTTTCATTGTATAGAGAGAGGGAGGGAGAAACATCAATGTGAGAAACATTGATTTGGTTGCCTTGTCATACACACCCCAACCAGGAATTGAACCCACAACCCTTCAGCCTAGGGGATGATGCTCCAACCAACTGAGTCACCCTGGCCAAGGTCACAAATTTGCTTTATTACAGTTCTCTAGGTTAGAAGCCCAGCATACTCACTGGGCCGAAACCAAGGTATCAGCACGGCACACTCCTTCCTGGAAGCTCTGGGGAGAATCCATTTCCTTGCTTTTCAGCTTCTAGAGGCCACTGACTTTCCTTGACTTGGGGCCCATTTTCCATCTTCATAATCAAGATTGTCTGGTCAATGCATCTCTCGGGTCCATATCTCTGGTTCTCTTTTTCCGTTCCCTCTTCCACCAACAAGGACCCTCGTGATGACATGGGGCCCTCCCAGATAATCCGGGATAATCTCCCCACCTCTCTCAGTCAGCTGAACAGCAACTCTGAATCCCCCTTGGTCACAGTAACCTAACCTAAGGTCCCAGGAATTATGACATGGACATCTTTCAGGAAAGAAACCGTTATTCTGCCTACCACAGAGAACACAGAAGTAATATTCCTACCTCCCTCTGCAAGTATGGCCCTGGGGACCCACATGAACTTAATCTGCCTACCCAGCAATGCAGAGGTCGGGACAGAAAAGGAACAGAGAACAGGAGGGCCTTTGTGTTGTGTTTCAGTTCAGTGGCCCGTTCCCTGGCCACTGCATGTCAGGCCCTTCCAGGTCTCTCCAGTCAGACCAGTTCCTCATCCTCCTGCGAGGGAAATCAAGACTGGAGGAGGCTGAGAGGGCGGGTGGTCCAGTTCATCCCTACAGCAGACATAGGAGCTTTTACCTGAGAAATGGAGCTGACGTCCTTGTCTTGGGAAGCTGAGGAAAAACGAGTAAGCATTTATCTCTGGCATGAATAAAACTAAAAATAAAGTAAAAGAAGTGGTTTTTACATTTTGGTAAGATCAGGCTTGCTTGTTATTCGGGGTGGTTTAAGAAAGTTTTCTTAATTGCCCCGCTCCCACAACCATTATACGTCTCAGTGGCTGACACAGTATGGCCACCTCGTCACGGACTCACCCACACAGCTCGGGTGCTGTGCCCACTCACCGTGTGCACTGGGCAAGTCCTCGGTGTCCTTGTCTGCAAAGTGGGGACAATTCCGTATCTGGATCACAGGTTGCCTGGGAGGAGCCAACCTAAAATGAATACACATAAAAGACTTACCATCCATTTGCTGGAAATGAAGGAAAAGAAACAAATATTTCTGTTTTTCTGAGTGGGCAAGTCCAAACCTCAGCTCTGTTCTGTCAGACAATTATTCCAAGGGCCCTAGTAGCACTATTTTTTTCTTGTTTGCTTTATTTGCCTTTTCCTTCCTTCCTTTCTTTTCCTTCCTTCCCTCCCTCCCTCCCTTTTTAAAAGGGTTTTATTTATTTATTTTTGGAGAGAGGGGAAGGGAAGGAGACAGACAGAGAGAAACATCAGTGTGTGGTTGCCTCTTACATGCTCCCCACTGGGGACCTGGCCCACAACTCAGGCATGTGCCCTGACTGGGAATCAAACCAAGAACCCTTCAGATCACAGGCCAGCACTCAGTCCACTGAGCCACACCAGCCAGGGCTCTACTTTCTTTCTTCCTACCTTTTATAACAAGAAAT
This sequence comes from Phyllostomus discolor, assembly GCF_004126475.2. Lineage (NCBI taxonomy): Eukaryota > Metazoa > Chordata > Mammalia > Chiroptera > Phyllostomidae > Phyllostomus > Phyllostomus discolor. The sequence goes on from NC_040903.2 coordinate 73,295,105, forward strand.
CTGGTGACCTAGGCACATCTGTGACCTACAGATTTTACCTGGGCCAAGAAACTCTTCCAGATAATTGTCCATCCAAGACACAGCATAGCCCTGAAGAGAAAGAATTTGTCCCCTAGACTGAGATAGGTGTTTGCACACTACTCAGCTTGCAGTCTTTCCTACAATAAGAATAAGCTACCTGGTCAAAGCAGCAAAGAAATTCTATAACCAGGACAGTTGACACATCCTCACCAGCAGGGTCCCTTTTTTACCTGCCAACTCCCCTCACTAATACCCCACTGTCCCCACACACTTTTTTTTCCATAGAAAGACACAGAACTGTGTTGCCATGTGAGGTCATAAAAACATGGCTTTTGGCCATCACAAGACATTTTATTTCCTAGTTAGCCAGCTGGTCATAACACTTTGGGCTGGTTGGGGATTTTTAAACAGTGGTGAAAGAGGCACAAAATGGGACATGTGACAAGTTATGCCTACCGCTAGGTGAGCAGGGCAAGGCAGGCGGAGCTGTCCCGCTGGCATTCCTCTTGGCTGTGTTGTGTAACCTTCTCCTTGCAAGGAGCGGCATTGCACGGAACGAGGTGCTGTGGGCAATTATGACCCGACATTTATTTACCTCCCTTCTCCCAAAGTGTTCCTTTGGTGTTCTGTAAACAATTTAATTGAGGAAGCAAAGGATATGGTTCTCAGTGGAGACTGAGGGGAATTTTAGGTGGGCAGAATGCAATTACCCAAGGCAGCATCTTGAAGTCTGCCAACACAAAAATAGGAAAATGTGTGTGTTGGTGGCATTTAATTTGTCTCTGTCTATTGTGTCTAGGGTCTCTTTCTCTATTATGCATGTGTTGAATATTTAGTTTTGAAGCATCTGATTGAGGTTGGCTGTGTGACAAATTTGAGTTTTTCTTTTGCTTTAAGTAGACTATTTACTAGAATTCTTAAAGGCAACTGGATATGCAGTCAAGATGTCTTTTCCATCTTAGACCCAATTGGGGCAAATGTTCAGAATGTTGTCCAAAGATAGGGGGCACATAGCATCTTCTCAATTTTTTAAAGATTTTCTTTTATTCTAGACAGAGGGGATGGGAGGGAGAAAGACGGGGAGAGAAACATCAGTGTGTGGTTGCCTCTTGCGCACCTCCCACCAGGGACCTGGCCACAACCCTGGCATGTGCCCCAGACAGGAAATCAAACCAGTGACCATTTGATTCGCAGTCTGGCACTTAATCCACTGAGCCATGTCAGCCACGGATGCATCTTCACACTTTAAGGCAAGTTATTTGGTTAATTTTTCTTTGTCTCCTGCTTGATTCCTCTCCTTCCTTTTCTTCACCCATCTGTCTGCTGGGACTACCTAAGAACAACGTCGTAAGACATCAGGAAACTGTGTTCGGTCTAGTTCACTGCAGCAGGTCTCCCAGGGTTTTTTAATAAATAAGAAAACAAGATGCAAAGAGACTTCTAATCTGCATATTTTATCTTTATTGTCAGTCACAAAGTGGGCCCAGTATGTTGTTACCCAACCTCCCTACCTTTCCTATAGCCTCCAAGCCCAGGCTTCCTCTGTTATGTGTGTCTGTTACGAGTTACCTCTCCAGCTCACTGTTCACCATCAAAATTGTGAATTACCCACACAAGCAGAGTGTGACTTTAACCCACCTCTTCCTCAGACCATCTGAGACTTGAAGGATGTGAGAAATCACCCATGAAGCATGAGATCAGGCAGTTCTAATGTCATCCAGCTCCTTTTCCCTCTCAACCCTGAGTGAAGCTCTGGCTAGAAGGAGGTGCTTCCTGCTGCTTTGATTTCTCTGCGTGAGAAGGCCAGCGGTGCCCACCATGGCCCTTGTCGAAGGGGCCTCGCGGGCTGGCACGTGGGATCCCCTCTAGAATTTCATGTGAGGCAAAGAAGGCCATCCAACAGCAACACCACCAGTGGTTGTGTAGTTGTTGAGAATTGAAGGTGTTTAGACCGAAAGTGGAGAAAAGCGTGTGTAATTTTTTGTTCTTTTGTGAAATACATTCTGTATAGGCTTGTCCCCTCAGTTCAATCTGTACCCAATAACTGATGATCTAAACATCCCCAACTGGTGCTAGACACTGTGCTGAGGTCATGACACAGCTCACCTCACTGAGTCCTCACAGCTGTTTTAAATTGGGTATTTTTTTCTCCATTTAAAAATGATGGAACTGAAGCCTAAGGAGAAAAGCAAACAGTGTGAGTCCAGTGCACTCAGTTTTAACTACAGTCCCATTTTGCCTCCAGTTCGTTTTTAGAAGAGGGTGGTGAGATTGTAATGATGTGTCATTTATTTAGAGGCATAGCTTCATTTTTCAGTACCTCTGCGGCCAACCTCAGACACGTTACCCTGTCCTCCCCAGGGATGCCCATGCTCACCAACCTTTGTGGTCCTTTCCTGCCACCAGAGGTCAGAGGGAGGGTGACCCCTGGAGGACTAGAGACTAGTGAGGCCTGTGCTGTGAATGAGGTCTGGACATTTTAAGCTGCAGACACTAAGGAAACAAGACCCTGTCATGTGTTTTGTGTCTCCAGCAGTCACACTGAATACTCGGCAACATCATCATAACGACAGGTCCATCATGAAACTTCCTAGGAATGTGGGGTGTTCCTTCTGATAAGCATCTTTCTCCACGTTACTGCTTTTAGTGCTCTGGCACCTGTACTTCTCCATCACCAGTGTGAATGGCAGCAAGTCTTGGGGCCTTTCTGGTAATAACAGTAGGTTATTGGACGAGTGCCAGAATTTCCTGGTCCGCTTACCCAGCTGACCCCCTCCACACCCCATCCCAGTTTGCTTCATATTCATTTCCTGTGCTGTAAGGGATTATCTCATCTTCTCACCCTGTTCCTTTCCATTCCTTTCCCTTCTCTTGGATCTGAATGAAGAGTCTGAGAGATGTAAAGAAGAATAGAGCCCTGAATCAAACAAGTTTTCTGACAGTCATTGTATACTGGCCCTGGAGTCCTTTTATTAGCTGCATTCCATTGGACAAAGACACAGATTTTCATGAGAAGCATCTTAAGGTCCTTTACAATGCAAGCAGTTGACCCAATCTTCCTTCTCTCTCAAATTGCTAGAAAGTCTATATTGTCTCCTATTACTATACCCAATCCAGCTTACAGGGTAGCTGTTGCATGGCATATATTTTTCCATCCTTTTACCTTAAACCTGTCCGCGTCTTTGAATCTGAAGTGTGTCTCCTTGAGACAGCATAGACTGATCTGGTTTTTGGTTTTTTTAACCCAGTCTAACAATCCCTGCCTTCTAATCGGATCATTTAATTCATTCACATTTCACGTTCTTATTGATATGGTTACATTTACACATGCCTTTGGACTTTTTGTTTTCTGTGTGTCACATAGCTTTTTGTTTCTTGGTCCTTATGGCTTTATTTTGCATGAAGTAAATATTTTCTAGTACATTTTAATTCCTTTCATGATATTTTCAAATTTTATTTTCTTAGTGGTTTCCCTAGGACTTACAATAGACACTTTAACTTACCAGCATCTATTTCAGATTATACTCACTCAAAGGTGGTGAGGCACAGAAATCTCATCCTACAGAACTCTCCCCTCTTCCCCTTGTTAATGCTATTATTTGTACACATATTACATCTACATACATATTCCAAACCCAACAATATATTATTGTAATTATTATGTTATACAACCTAATGTCTTTTAAAGAATGTGAAAGGGGGAGAGCAGATACATATTATTTTTCTGCTCTTTTCTCTACTTGTGGTACTCCTACTATACATATGTTCATGTGCTTAACGGTGTGCTGCATTTCTGTGAGGCTCGGTCTTCTGCCTACTCAAATCAACTACTGATCCCTGCGGTGAATTCTTTATTTCTGTAATTTACTTTTCATTTCCAGAATTTCCATTTTGGTCACTTTTGTGGTTTCCCTCTCTATCATTTAATGAAACATTGTCATTATACATTTCTTTACTTCAGCATGGTTTCCTTTAGTTCTTTGAACATATTTATAATAGCTGCTTTAATGTCTTTGTCTGCTAAGTATAATATCTGAGCCCTCTCAAATACAGTCTCTGTCACCTGCTTTTTTCCTGAATCACACTTTCTTTGCAAATCTCGTAATTGTTTACAACTGGACATGTTAGGTAATATATCATAGCAGTTCTGGACACTGATCCTCCTCACTCTATTTCCCCTCCATCTGAAGCCAACTTCTTGTTTGCTTCTTTGCTTAGTGACTTAGCTAGACTAGTTCAGCAAAACCAACTCCACTTCACTGTGCTTCTGATGTCGCTCCTTAGAGGACACAGCCTTGGGCTGTGACATTCTTGTATTTTCTTTTTTAAATGGCATAACTCTTTCAAGTGGCTCTCTGACTACCTCTATGCCTGATCTCCTTGTTAAATTTCTGGTGGGTCTTTTTCTATTATTATTACATCTAGCTGTTAGTCTCCACTAATTTCTACTTGTACGATCTATTGTTTTTGGCCCTGGGGCATAAAATGCCCCTACAGCCTGGTTCAGTTCACATCAGGCACCTTCACAGGGAAATTCTTCAAGGCCATTTGGTGAAACTTGCTCTGACCCTAGGAGGGCTCTTCTTAGCTTTCTCTTTCTCTGGTTCTCTCTGTTAAACTCCTAGCTTGCCTATCGTTTTCCTATTACGGAGCTACAAGGCTCCTCCTAATCGTCCACCACCAAAATTTCTACTGTTTCCAATAGCACATTAGGTTTTAATACCAATGTAAATTTTGAATCTTGAAATACACAAATTCCCAAAAGCTATAACTTAATAAAACTGATTCAAGAGGAAAAACAGAAGTTGCATAATTCTCTTTATTACAGAAATGTAATCAATATTTTAAAACTATCCCTTGTCAAGTCCAGGTCATTTTTACTGGCAAGTTCTACCAAACATTTAACTTACATTTAAGGTAAGTATTCAGTCTTATACTATCTATTCCAGAGAATGTAAAAGTATGGCATTCTCTCAGACATTTTGTGAGGTCTGCAAAAGCTTGATAGCAAAACTAAAGACAGTACAAGAAGGAAAAATAAAGGTTTAAATATTAGGTTTAATAATGGTAGGGGTATTTTTAAAATTGTTGTTCTACTATGGTTGTCCCAATTCTCTCCCCCCTTGCTCTCCCTTGCCCCCCCCCCCCCCCCCCCACAGTCAATCCCTATCCTGTATGGGTGTTTTTTTTTAAAGCCCCAATTTTAAGAGTTGCATACGGAAGTATGTAAAAGTGAAATGGCATAAGGTCTGAAATTTGCTTTAAAATACATTTAGACCCCAGCTGGCATGGTGAAGCTGGATGGGGTGTCATCCTGTAACTGGTCAGGGCACGTGCCTGGGTCGTGGGCTTGGTCCCTGGTTGGAATGCATAGAGAAACAACCAATGGATGTTTCTCTCTCACATCAAAGTTTCTCTTCCTTTCTCTCTCCTTCCCTTTCCTTCTCTCTAAAAATCAATAAGCATGTCCTCAGATGATGGTAAAAAAATAAAGTTAAAAAATACACTTAGGTTTTGGGAATGGGTTGTTTTTCAAATATTCTGGAATCTGGATATGAGTTTATGGGAGTTTGTTGTTATTGTCTCTGCTTTTGTCAGTATTTGAAAAGTTTTATAATACAGAGGGACTAGAAACTTTGGCTTGAGTATATATAATTATTTTTTTAAAAGAGAGAGAAAATAGATACACATTATGAGGTGTCAGAAGCCAATGTCATACATGGACAGAACTGTGACAGGGTGGGGAATTCAGTGTTTCAACATGTGATCTGGCTGCATCCAAAGGAATCCCAAGCGAGGTGCATTACATACACTGCTCTGTGTCTCTCGTGGCAGAGGGGATGCACACCCTCCCGCTGGGCAGGGGCATTCCGGGAGGATGGGTGACGGTCCTGCCCATGCTGGATGGAAAGGAAGTTTCACACTCACAGCGATTTCACAGCTAGAATGGACCGGGGGCTGCTTTGAACCACAGTCCGAGTTGAGTGTAGCCTTTCCCTCCATCACCAGAATAAAGATGACGTGTGTAGAAAAAGTCAGCAGATTGTGAAGCTCTATAAATGTAAGATAGTTGAAATGTAAGATAGCCTCTGTTATTTACAGAAGCATATATCAATTCCAGAATTTCCACTTTGTTCATTTTTGTAATTTCTCTTTTATTTGATAAAACATTGTCATCGTACCTCTCTTTAATTCTTTAAGCATGGTTTCCTTCAGTTTTTTTAACGTATGGATAATAGCTGTGAAAAGGACGGGGAGTACGATGATTTTGGAGGATAGTTTGGCATTTCTTCACAATGTTGAATAGATTTAGCATGTGACCCAGCAGTCCTGGCCCTGCATGTGTACTACGTGTATACTCAAGAGAACTGAAAACATGTGTACACAGAAACTTGTACACAATGCTCACAACAGCATTGTTCATAGTAGCTTAAAAGTGGAAACCACCAAAATGTCCACGGCTGGGGAAGCGATCAACAAAATGTAGTATTTCCATACAGTGGAATATTATTTAGCAATAAAAAGGGAGAAAGCATTGACATGGGCTACGACATGGATGAACCTTGAAAACGTTTTGCTAGGTGAAAGAAGACAATCAAAAAAGATCATATGTTTTAAGATTCCATTTAAGTGAAATGTCCAGTCTAGGCAAGTCCAGAGAGAAAGTACATAGATCAGTGGGTGCCAGTGTCAGAAGGGTATGGGTTTCTTTCAGGAGTAGTAAAAATGTTCTAGAGTTAGATGGTGGTGCTGGTAGTACAACTTTATACATATACTAAAAACTACTGAACTGTGTACACTGCAGGGGGGAGTTTTATGGTGTGGGAATCGTATCCCAGTGAAACTGTCATTTGACAAGAGGTGGTGGAAAGAACAGGGGAAGGAGAGTTTGGACCAAAATGACTTTTTCTCCTATATTCCACCCCATCTATTACCACAGCTCTCAGGGTCTTGGAGGCTTCTGTCAAACTCAGGAAGATGTGTGATTTTTTTTTAAACTTCATTGAGAAAATGACGGCTCTGAAGCAGACACAATAAGAAATCCAAACAGTGTGTTTTACTCCCCCACTCCTTAATTTGTTAACCCAGATGAGAAGGAGGCTTAGAGCACTGAGGCCTCCAAAAATCAGTGGGCTGGACACCAGGACACATGGGGCTGAAGTGGGGCTAACGAGAGGCGAGCCTACCCAGGACAGGTCTCCTCCAATTTTCTGCTCCCAACCGGCAGTGGGGACAGTCACTGCACTGGCAAACAGAGCTATAATCATTCTTATTAATCAGCAAACCTAATGGTCAGAAGTGCCACAAATGCCACCCCATATGTTTTTCTTACCCACCACATAAGCACGACCCCCTGGCTCCATCTGCTGTGGTGAGGACGGATTACTTGCTGGGCCAGTCTGCTTTCCTTCATTTTGTGCTTTCTCTCCCCGTCTTCCACCCTCTTTTTGTTTTTTAGTGGCTGCTTCGACCCCCAACTCCACTGCTGGTGCGGCCATGAACTCTTTGACCTCTCTTGGGACTCTGCAAGGACTGGCGGGAGCCACTGTGGGACTGAACAATATTAATGCACTTGCAGGTACCATAAACAGTGAGTATTTGCTGCTCTGGTGGACAGCCTTCCCCCAAATTCTCCACAGAAAAATGGTTGGCCAGAAATGACCTAAAACAGGATACAGAACAGGGAGAACTAATACTTGGGGTGGAGGAGCACATGCTTTGATAGGCAGACACTGTCTAGGTTCCTCTTGCCTCAAAAAACACCCAACCACTCTCCACCTGTCTTTTTCTAATACGCAGCATATGCATACTCATCCACACATTTCTGTGGCTGGCAGGTATTTGCAGGTTTTGAGGGGTTTGGTTGGGTTTCGGATTTGTTCTATTCTTCTAAGAGGCAGTGTGCTAATAATAGGAAAATTGATGGACCAGAAATCAGGACACATGGATCCAGCCCCCAATCTGTGAGCAATTACTTGCAGGATCTTAGGCAATTCACTGCCCCGCTCTGAGCTTCATTTTCCCATTTGGAAATTGAAAGTTCTGGATCAGATGATTTTAAAGGTGCCCTCCAGCTCTAAAAACCCAAAGATTCATGACAGTGTTATTGGGGGGGGGGGGGCACGAATGAGGCCTTGAAAAGAAGGAAATCCAGCTGAGCAGATGGAGCCACTGCTGAAGGGAACACGGTCGGGCGTCTTTATGAAGCACCGCAGGTGTGGGTCACTCACTAATCAGTGCGGCTCCGAAGGGACGCCGTTCCACCACCACAGGGTGGGACAGGCTGCTTGCCGAGTCACCCAGTTCCGAAACATGGGGACTTGCTGGAGAACTCTAGGTTCTGCCCTACCTAGCATACCCACGTCTGGCACTTTAGATCTGTGGAGGGGACAGTACCCAGCCAGCAGATAAGTGTATTAGAGGCTCATGCTTGGCATTGGCTCCTGTGCTGGGGGAGGGCCTCAGCCCACAGGGCGGGCACCTCATCTGCCTTTCCCTCAGCTTGGTCCCCCGGAGGCCTGAGAGCGGCTAAGCCCATCAGGTCCGTGATAGCCCAAAGAGATTCCGATTTGAGGGTCCAGTTACCTACCATGCAGCCCAAGCAACCCAACACCACCCATTTTAAGCACTAAGAAAGGGGTTCTTGGCGAGTTGCCCTGTTTTAAGCCATGATTCAATAAGTGGACTTACTGATCAGACAGTACAATTTTCTTAAAAAGGCAAAAAAAAAAATTCCCAGTAATTCTATACTTTAAAAGCTCAAAAATAATACCTTGCAATGTATTTGGTTTAAAAAAAAAAAAAAAAGAACCTAGAACTCATCCAAATGAAAGCTAACACTTACAATCCTGATAAGGAAATAAGTCATATATTTAGGGGTAGGAAATATTCAGGTTTTATTAAATCCTTTCATTCAGATGCTCTAGAAAAAAACAAAAACTTGAACTGACTTTTATCTGACCATGAACCAAAAAAGAAAATGAAAACATTTTTCCTTCCATGTATGGCGGCTCTTCATTAGCAAACAGCGTATGAAGTGGTAATCATGCCACAGCAAGATATTTTATCCAGTAAAACCTCCTCCAGCCCCCGCCTTGCCAAGAGCCCTCAGTGCCTTGACTCCTGTTTCTGACCTTGTTCTGCAGACGCTCCAGCCCACTTGTCCTTGCCCTCGGTTGCAGGTGTGTGTGTTTGCACACAGCCCTTCATGCTGCTTCTCTTGCCCCAGGACCTAGTTCCCCTAAAACAAGGACTTTGATTTGATCGCCTGCCTGTCCTTGGTCTGCAAAGTAACAGGCCAGTGGGAGTGGCTGTCCTCCTCAGCATGTGCTCATGACTGTTGCGTGTTGTCTTCTTGTCTGTGTGTCTGCCTGTCTCCATCCTGTCGTGTGTTGTACTTTGCTGGCATCGTCCATCGTTGTGAGGGGCTAGAGAGGGGCCACTTGTTGAATGGCAAAGACACTGTGACTATGTCTTGTGTGAGATCCATGTTACACAAATTTTGCTTCTGGCAAGGACAACAGGCTTAAATTATTTTGTTTTTTTTAGAATTCTTTGCCATTGGATTAATATGTTTGTATAGTTCGTGGGAAATTATGAATGTTTCTAGTTTTAAATTACTACTACCAGAGAGTATCAACCAGCAAAATGTTTAATTAAGTCAAAAATCATGCTAAAACAAGAATATATTCTTTCTGATTTGGTGAATGTTTCCAGTTCGGGGCTGTTTAACAATGCCAGCAATGGCTAGCAGCTAATATTTACTTCTGTCCCAAGGAGACAGACACAAGGAGAAAACCTAACACAGGGTGGCCTCTTTCAGACCATTCTCCCTCAACATACATGGTGATGCTACCCGTCCTACCGAATAATTCTCAAAACAGGTCATCAAGAAAGTTACCTGGACAGAGGCAGCTCCTAAACTAGTTGACTCAGCTTCCATATCATTGATGTTTCCTGCCCCTCCCTCCCAGGAAGCACTGCTTGCTGCCAGGAGAGTTTTCTCGTTTACTGTATAGAGCCAACTCCTTTCCATGGAAAAAGGGGCCAAGAAGAAAGTAGGTGGATAGAATCCACAGTTAATTCTCAACTCATCTTAGTGTTAAGTTTACCTTCCTGCTACCCTAAAGTTTTGGTTAGTAGACAATTGGCTAAATTTAACTGAATCTGATCTCCTTTTCCTTCCTTCATACATTCATGAATGGAGGGGCTAAAAAAAAAAAATAGCACAGCACACTAAAGCTAAAAGTGGAAATTGTCCAGATCAGAAGGAATGTGGGTGAATCACTAACAGGGCTTTCGCTTACAGATCATTGAATGGTTCTTCAGGCATGTTTTTTATATTTGTATCTGAGCTAAGGTGAAAATATTTTTTGTAGATGTGTCCACCCAAGAGTGTAAATCTGATTTTGTGTGTTTAAGTATATTTTTCCTTGTTTAAGTGGCTTACCCATATAGTGCTTAAAATTATGGTGATCTGGATATAACCAGCCACAAATGCCTGGTGAATAAAAATATCTTTTGTAAAAAAGGAAAAAGAAAAAATGCTTTGGGCATATTGTGGCTTGTCAGTCTATTTACAGTGTGAAATGACTTTTAATCTGTACCATTGGAATATACAAAAGATATATGTAGTTAGATGTATACATAAGCACAGACAACCTCACACATACCTGTGACCATATTAACACCAGCATACATATGAATGTCCCATATGTACTATTCTAACTCACCTACCCTGGTTCCAGACATTTTGTATGTAAGTTCTCATTGTCAGCTTGCAGCTTAGAAGGATATGCTTCACCTACACCGGGGACACTTATCTCAGTAAACAGATTTCAAATCTGTGCCAATGCATTAGCACATTCTTCACTTTTACTCTTTTTATTTGGTAGACAACTTAGCAGAGTGGCTTGAAAGCAACTGTAGTTTGCTTGTGGTACTTGGCCTCTGCTTCTCCAGCTCAGTACCACCTTCATAGCAGCTGGAAAAAACTGTCAAGCTCATGTTTATGGGGGGTCCTTCTGTGTCATTTTCACAGAGCTAATCAGTAATCTCACAGTTCCTCAGGTCTCCATCAGATGAGAACTTCTGGAGAGCAATGAAGTTTAAAGTGCTTAGTAGTCGAGATACACACTAACTTTACTGACAGGCCATTTGCAAGGACCTTACCTTGTGGAGGTTTGACACACCTGACACTTTGTCCCAGCCTTCCGCATCCAGGTAGCTTTCATGGGAACCTGAATTAAATGGGGTGAAATGACTAAATCCATTTGGTCTTTTCAAAGCAAAGCCCTATTTGTTTAAGGGGTAAAGCATTTTACTCAACCTTCTTCAAGCCTGTTTCTTTTGTGCCAGGTTTTCAGATGTAATGACATACCAGCAGCAGAATTCACATGTTGTCTTTGATATAATTACAGAATAACATTAGTTAATCCACAGGAATAACTCTCACAGGTTGAAATCTTTTTTTGAAGCTCCTTCAAATTCTACCAGGCAATCAGTTACCTATCCTGCCATGGTTTTTGGCAAATACACCAGAATTTTCAGGATAGGTTTGGTTTTAAATATTCTCAATACACTTGTACTTGTTAGAATTTTTATCCTTATTTTTTGTCAAAAGGATGGTTATACCGTGGAGGAAAGCAAGGGCTGGAGAGGCCTGAGTAGTACACCCCTTTTACTTGGTGTCTCGTCCGCCTTCTCCCTGCCTGCCCCAGGCAGGTAAGGCCAGCCTGACTACCTCTCACACACATGGAACCAGCTGAAGCAAGCAGGACCCTTCAGAGCGCAGGTTTGCCCTGAGAGAGAGTCCAAAATCACAGCCAACCACTATAAAGTGTAAGTGGGACAAGTGTGAGGTGGTGGCTGAAACATCACTGGCTGGAGCTGTAAGCCACACAGGACCCCATTCCTGGAACATCTGTCCAGTGTCTCAGGAGCATGAAGTTCATTCTGCTTCTGTTTCAAAAGGGAAAAAAATGGCAAAAAAGGGAGAAAGAGAAGATCATTCACCGATCCTGGACAGTAAAAAGGGCCTGTCCCAGACGGGAAGGGAGTCAGGGCCACCAGCAGCTATGGCAGTTAAATACCACCTGTGTGTGAGCCCTCCTCTGGAGAAGCCAGGTAGCAGAGGCTGCAAATCACAGGACAGCTCTCCTTCACAGTCCTTACCCGGGAGGGCCTGAGAGCTCTGAGGCCCTTAGCAGACATGGCATCAAGGAGATGTAGTGCTTCCAACCATCCCATTGCTGTCCAGGGGATTCGGAGACATTCTTTGTGAGTGGAGCTCCTGGCTTCAGCCCCTCCTTGTCAGGCCACTGTGTTCCCCGTGGCTCTGTAGGCCGCGGAGCACACCTGGAACTATACGCTGCATGTGAGTGGAGTGGCAAGTCACTGCTCACTTTCCTCCTAGGATTTCTTCCCACACAGAACCCTCACTTTCCAGAGGGGAGCCCGTGGCATGACCATCTGTATCCCTAGCACCTATTAACGGCCTGACAAAAATGAAAGCAGCAACACTTAGCAACTGTGTTCTGCTCTTCCCCAGCTGTTTTACAACCTCCTCTCACTTCTCTGAGAAAAGAAACACTGGTGTTTCTTTGCACTCACACAAATATTGGGAGGTGAGAATGAAATAAGAAGATGAAACAAGGAAAAGAGAAGTTACTCCCCACCCCTTCAGCGGCTGTGTAGAATAATGGGGATGAGTAGAAAAGAGGCAGTGGGTTAATATGGTTGGTCGTCTCAGGGATTGTTTAATTAGGAGGACAAACTATGTCCAAGCTCTTTAACAGCACTTATTTGCCTGACCAAAAAAATTTGAGAGACTAGCCTCCTTCATAAGAAGAAACTTAAAGCAGAGTCAGCAGGACTTCTGCTGGCTAACCCCTTTTTAACTTTGTATTTCCAGGTGAGCCTGATTTCCTTTTTCAGTAGGCCTGTGCCCTTCTCCTGGCCTTCAGGCTCTCCTTGCATGCACTCGGCCCACCGCAGGCCTCTGTCAGAACATCACCCAGAGCCCAGTTCCGTCTTCTCAAGCCCACAGGAGCAGTACCAGACCTAAGACACTATGAGAGTCCTCTATTGTAAAGCAATAGTCTGATTCATATTTTGTATGTAGTTTTTCTTTTAAATCAAAGAGATGAAGTTGTCAAAATAACAAGCACTATGGAGAAAGCAAAACATTCTCCACCTCTGCTTCCCGAGGATGGCAAGGAGAAAAACACTGACAGGAGTGTTAAAGTGGCATAATTCCTAAGCATCCTTATCTCAGTTCTCTATCCCCTGCAGACTTCTTACCAACTTTTTTCAGTTAGTCATCTTTGCTATTTAATAGTCCTGATCAATAGCCCAAGCCCCTTTGGGACTTTCACTAATGTTTTCAGTAAGTTCTCCCAGAAACAGAGCTTTAAAAAAAAACATTTAATCATAAAAGGAACAATTATGATGTCACTTCTTCCATTTCCTGAGCTCATATGAAAGTTAACACTTTATAAAGTCTTGCTTGTTTTGACTTAGTATTCAGGGAAAATATGACACAATCAACAACCGTAATAGAGCAGAAGAGCAGCCAGGATACAAGCAGAAAAAATGAAAAAAGTATGCTGGCAAACATCCAGTTCACATCAGCGAAGAGCTGAGACCCAGCTCGTCAAAACGGGTGTCAGCTTCAGTTAACTGGAAAACACGACACAGAGCTCGCCCATTGGCAAAAACCCCAGTTACAAGGGCACTGATTAATATTCGTGTGTGTGTCTGCCTGTCTGTCTAAGCATCTAACTATTTGCTGCTGAAAACAAATGGCCCCATTCCATGTGTAGCCTTTCATAGTGAATAAGCAACTTCAGTCTCTGCAGTTAGGGGAAGGGTCCACATTTTTTCTTGTGCCTTAACTCTTCATCAGCTAAAGGCTATTCCTAAGCTCCTAGTCCTGGCAGCTTTCTTCTGTTTAGTAGAGCCGGTTAGTGGGACTGCCGATTCACTGGGCTATTGAGTGTAGAGCATGACGTGTCTGCCATTTCCTCATCAGACAGCTTACAGGAGAGAAGCTTTATGTTTTCCTTTCCACCTCAACTGCTCAGGTCCTCCAAGAACCCAGTAAATGGATTTAAGTGTACAGATGGTACAGGGCTCTCCCAGTGATGTTTTTTACCCGCTTCTAAGCTCTAAGAAGCAATGGAAGGCTTTTATTTCAAAAGGCTAACCCTAGTACTTGCCAGTAGCACGCTGCATGGAATGAAGACATACTGTCTAACTGTAGCACCTCAGTGAGTGTTGGTCGCTGGCCTAGGAAGTGAGGGTTCTCATCGCTCAAGGGGTTCTTCGGTTTGCTGCTGTCTGTATTTTTATCATGATTGTCAGTATGACTTCATAGTTTCATTCTAAGTTCATGTTGCTTTCATCGGTACGCTAGCTGCATGCACTTGCTATCTGTTGTACTTGTGTCAAATGATTCTCTAACTTCCTTTGGAAAGCACTAATGAAAAGTGCTGTTTCTCTTCTCTATTGTTGGGTTTTTTGTAAAGTTGCTCAAATGCTCTCAGGTATGGCGGCTCTGAATGGAGGACTTGGCGCCACGGGCTTGACGAATGGCACCGCGGGCACCATGGACGCCCTCACCCAGGCCTACTCAGGGATTCAGCAGTATGCGGCAGCGGCACTGCCCACTCTGTACAGCCAGAGCTTGCTGCAGCAGCAGAGCGCGGCGGGCAGCCAGAAGGAAGGTACGTGCCGCCCTCGGCCCGGCGCTCCTGCTGTGGCCGGCCTGACGGGCACCTTTCACCTTCAGAGCTACTTTTCATAACACCTAGACTGAGCTCGAAAGCAATCGTTTTATTTCTAGTATTCGTGATTTTTCATTGAGAAACCCAATAATCTTAAACCATTTGATTCTATCTTTCCTGTTCAGATTTATATTTCTTTTATCTTTTGATTTAATTTTTCAGCTACCTCTTAAGGTGGATTTCTTACCCACTATGTGTTTATACACAATCGCTTAGTAATTGCTGCCATCAAAACATTTCTAGGGCCCTGGCTGGCATAGCTCAGTGGATTGAGTGCAGACTGTGAACCAAAGTGTCGCCAGTTCGATTCCCAGTCAGGGCACATGCCTGGGTTGCGGACCAGGACCCCAGTGGGGGCCACATGAGAGGCAACCACACACTGATACTTCTCTCCCTCTCTTTCTCCCTGCCTTCCCCTCTCTATAAATAAATAAATAAATAAATTTTTAAAGAATTTCTAGGAACCCCCTTCTTTCTCCCAAATCAGCATTATTTCTCTTCTCACACTGCAGCTCCTCCTCAGTAGGAGGGAGGAAGTGTCCTGTCCCTGTGGGTGAAGCGCTCTGTCCAGCCAGTCCCAGGTTGCACAGAGCCCATGCCGCGCTGTGACAATGGCCTGCCTCTTAGCAGGTGCTGGTTTCCAGGTTCATAATAAATCTACCCTTAGGATCGACTCTGTCTTTAACTGGGGGTTCTGGGGAGCAGCAAATAAGTGATTGATCGCACTGCTGCTCTGCCGGTAAAGCAAAATGAATGTCAGGAAGTTAAAGTTCAGAATAAATTAAAGCTAATTATAAATTAGTTAATGAACTAGTCAAAATAGGAAGACTTGTCTCTTTTTCTCTCTTCCTTTGGCGGCTTCTTCCTTAATTGAAGCTGCTTTAAAAGCAGAATCTTCAACATGGTTTTGATTCCCTCTCTGGCTCGTTAAGAATATGGGATAAGAAGCCAGAACGGGGACGTGCTGTTGAAGAGTTTTGCTTGATTTCTTTCTCTTCTCCTTTACCCTCACCCTGTAATTCCAAACTGTTTTTGTCTAAATACTTTGACTTTAAATGTATTCTATAAAGAAATAGAATAGTTTTACTTTACAGAGTTGTGAATTTAAAAGGGGACACAGCTTTAAAGATACTAATGTGTTTAAAAAAAAAGGCTTTTTTCTGTTTGTAAAAATCAGAGACTGTTTAAAATAGAAGCTATGTGAAAATCTATTCATTATTTCAGCTTTCTCTTCACTCTCGGTTGTGACACTCTACATGTTTTAAACACACACAACGGTTCAGACGACAGTTCCCCCAGGCGTGTGGAGATACAGTGTCATAAATACACAACTCCACAAAAGCCTGCTTTGAGGTCCCTTTGTCTGGAGTCTGACTACAGTTAGGTGACAAATGAGAGCAGCAGGAGGGTCCTTGTAAGGTAATGACTTCCTCAGAAGGGACCCTACAGCCAGTTCCCCCACTTGCGCCTTACCGCCCTCTCCATTATCCAGCAGCATCCCACAGCAAGCTGCAGAGCCTGTGTTGCTGGGAAAATGTCCGCAGAAGACTCAAAATGTAGTGCTTTATGCAGAGGCTGGGCCTGGAAACACCATTTTCTTGAGCTGCTTTACTCCAGCCCACAGCCCTAAACTTAGTCCCTGCCTTGGGTTTTCGGGATTGCTTGTGCAGTAACTAGCCTTCTGGGATTAGTTAGTATAAAACAGTTTGAAATGACAGTCACCAACTCCAGATTATGTGTATTTAGGTATGCAGGCTACCAGTAGCTTGGTGTGGGGTTTCTTTGTTGTTTTTAATCACATCTCACTTTCTCATACCCCCTTCTCATCCAGTTAACATGAGTTCAAGAAATGTAAACCATCTTACTATTAGTTGAACTAAAATAATGTAAAAGGCAGGTTATACTGGGAAAGAAAAAAATCTCAAAATCTCATAATGAACTGTATCGAATAGAGTTTTAGATTTGCCGCTTCATAGTTCCGTCCTTCATCAGTCGAAAGAGGTGAAATTCAGCGTGACACATTTAGTCACGTGCCCTGGGTGTATTACCCCACAGGAACATGAGCCAGTCTGGCTTTGTAAAGCATATGGTTTCAAATCTTCTGAAGGGTTATGGCATCCGGACTGATCCAAATCCAGAAAAGTCGACCACCTTGCCTGCCTACGTTCTCTCTGGCCCCTTCCACACCTCCCCTCGTCCCATGTTTGCAGGAGGCAGGTCACACACACACAAGCAGGAAGAGCCTCTGACACCCAACGGGAAGCCGGCAGTCTGATGCAGACACCCCCAGTGCCCTGTTAGAAATACAAAATATGAATGCCAACCAGCTGAGACCAACAATACAACAGACTTCTAACAACTTAAAATAACGTGTACTGGGAGAAATCTGAGGAATGTGTGATCTGTCAGCCAGCTTTTAAAGGGAAAGGTGAGGCAGATAGGTGGAACTCTCAAAACAATTTTTACTTTTTACTGTTGGCATCTATGGCAGTAGCCACCTGCCTTCACACAAGGGAGGTTTTCCGTGTTGGGTCAACTTTTTTCATTTGGGTGTTAACAGTTGGTGGTTTGCAAAATCAAACTATTTGATGGAGATGGGAAAATGGGTCTATAGTAGGAGATGGTGGCATTTTTCCTGGAAAAATGATGACTAAGAGCACAAAGCCTCCTTGGGTTTTCCCGTCTTCATATTTTCTTGGTCCCCACCTGGCAGGGATATAGTCCGAATATAGAGCAGTCGGGAATGCCAGGATTACCCAGGCATAGGCAGTAAATTTGCATTTCTCCCCCCCCCCCCCCCGCCCCAGTTTCAGGAGCTAACACAACTTCACGATTCAGATTGGGTGCCATCCGTCCTCATCTGTAAGTTCGGATCTTTTATCTGAAAGGAGTGTTGAATCTGGACAGCGCTGGGCATGCCCAGGATACAGACTGCAGGGGAGGGCATGGCACAGCACACCGAGAACACCCATTTCCAGCGTTTGGGGTTTATATCTACTCATAGTTTGCACTTCTAAGAATTTTTTTAAGCCAGGAACTATTTTGGGGATCAAAGCCTGCAGCTGTATCCCTTCAAACACAGACTGCCTCTGCGTCAGACGTGGCATGTCCATGGAAACTGAGCGATCTGGAAAGGTCACGTGGTCGCGTTGACACTTAAGGAAGAAACACTTTGTCTCTGGCTTCAGAAATTTGCCTCAAGAAGTGTTCCTTGTGAAAAGCCCCATTCATTAGAACATTTCTTTTATGATTTTTTTTGTAGAACGTAACTGGTTTAACTTTTCTTTGCAAAGATATTCATCGCTTTTATTTGTATAAAGCTATTTATACCCCATTTATATTTTTCTTTGACCCACTCCCGTGGACTCCCACCCTCTGCAGCTTATCCTCAGGGGCTTCCAGTCCTGGTTCCTCCTGTGAGTGCCAGTTAAGGTTCCACATACCAGCTGCAGAGGTTACTTCGCCGATTTTATCTCCCTTCCCTCCCAGATACCATGCCCAGAACACAGGACATCCCAGAGGCATCCCACCCTCAGGCCTCTCCAGAACCACCTGGGAAAGATTGTGCAACTAGTCCTAGCACCCTTTGACCTGGAAAGCATCCTTGCCTGTTATGTATTAGAAGATGATTACCTTCCATCAGGTCATTTGGATTTCCACCTTTCTCTATTTTTTGCTTCCTTCAGATAGTTCTTGTGCAGGTGGCTAGAGAGGAGGGAGAATGAAATGGAAAGGAACTTAGGAGAACTTACCTCTCTGACCATTGTAGCTCAGATCTTCCTCACTCCGTCCGTGTTTGCTGTATTCCTAGAAAGTGATGGGTAACAGTAAAGAGCGTGAGTCTCTGACTAGCCGCTGCATCACATGTCTTCGTTTCCAAGGCCAATTCCCAGTGGTATATATTCCTGTTACAGTTGTAAAAGTCTACCTACCTAGTTTTTCCTGTCTTGACTCATTGCCAGTCATTTCTAATAAAGATGATTATTAGACTGTGTGTTAAGAGATTTGGCAAATCAAAACTGGATGGATAATTAGGTAAATGATTAAGAAACCCAAGCAGCATTACTGTTATATCCATTACTCTCAATTGCTGCAATTTGCTTAGAATGCACAGGACACACTCTCCTCTGAGACACACTGTATACGTACCGGAAAACACGGCCACCCAGGCAAACCCGTGCCTGCATTCTCCTCCCCTCTCTGTCCTGTGACCGCCACCCATGAAGAGATTGAAATATTGCTCCTGTGCAGAGAGCAGATGTGGCCCACAGAAAACTATCAGTGAAAAGGAAGCCATTCTTAACCAGTGTTTCCGAGAAAATGATGAAAGCCTCAAGCATGTTTGCTTTCCTGAAAGACAAATTGGCACATGGCATTTTATCCTTCTGTTTTCTCCACTTTCGGCGTGAGGGAAAGCCAAATGCTTAGCCTGTTGTTAAAGCATTCCTAAGAAGTGAAGAATACCTTACTCTGGTTTTTGTTTCCTCTTTAGGTCCAGAGGGTGCAAACCTCTTTATTTACCACCTTCCACAGGAGTTTGGAGACCAGGACATTCTGCAGATGTTCATGCCTTTTGGAAATGTTATCTCTGCTAAAGTCTTCATTGACAAACAGACCAATCTGAGCAAGTGTTTTGGTATGCAACAGAAACCAAGCTAGAATGTTACAGCACGTCCCCCACTGAGGAGCCATGGGGAGGAAGATGTAAATGGCAAACACTTTAGAAGTCAGGACAGGGCCGTCCCTGTGTAGTGGTGTTTCCTGGTTCTCTGGATCCATAGGAGCAGACTGGGCAACGTTGTTTAATAAAAAAAAATTAAGGGAAGGGGCTGCAGAAAAAGGAAGGATCTGGGAAATAAAACCAGTTGCCCATACATTAGGTAATGCTGTATGCTATACAGTGGACACCTGTTGCTACATATGTCTGCCACTGGGTCATTGTAGAGCAACAGTAGTTCCTTTAAATCTCATAGACTGGACCACAAACTGTAGCAGATGGGAATGCAGTTAATGAACTGTAGTGTAGGCTGTCCTGATACAGAGTGGCACTGACACCCCTTTACCACTAATTCCTCACCCTGCCAGGTTCAGTGTGACTGAGCCACTGTGGATGCGGGTGACACACTGAACTGGGGCCCACTGCTCAGCATCTCCATACACTGCACTCGAGTGCACACATCTTCCCAGTAGAGGGGAGGTCGGACCACCCACCACATTGCAGTTCCAGGAGCACAGGGATGGCTGGTTAATATCTCATGGTCACACAAAGCACCACACTGTGCTGGGAGCTAGAAGTTGGGTGGACAGGACCTGCAAGGACTGCCTGAGTGGCTGTACAGCACAGAGGGGCAGGTCTTCTGGGAACATGGGAAACCCAGCTGCTCAGCGGCCTGAGCTGTTATGCCCTCCTTCCTCAAGCAGCCCAGACTTTGCCTCCCTAGGCCTTTCTCTGCTCCGAGAGAATAAGACAAGCTCATGGCGTGCACTAATGTTTTACACCAAGGGGAGAGCATTCATTATTGCTTGTTTTATTTTTTTCAAGCCCTTCTAGTCCCCAGAGTAGTTTAGAGGCAGAATGTTCAGAGTATATATTACTCACTTGACAAGTTCTGGCCCAGTTTGAGAAAGGACAGTTGCTTGAGTCACCCCTCCAGTTTACTAACGCATGTTGGTAGTAGGTATTACGAATAGCATAAAACAAAATAAAGTAGAATACATATGGGCCAGAGGAAATACAAATAGAACTGCACGATGTAAAGTAAAACATCAAAGGTAGGGTGGTGCTCAGCCAAAAATTCAAACTTAGTATCTGGCTGACTGTTAATAGGCAACCAGGATGTTTTGGCTTCTGAAGCTTCATTATCATAACGTCTAACTTCTGTGCTACTGCCCAGGAAGGTCTGAAGCTTCTGCTGTTAGGGGAATTAGTACATCAACGATTTAAGTCACTGTTTTTACCCAGTGGAAAGGCTGTCGGCCTGAACCCATTACTCTGTAGCTACCGCTGCAGCAAGTCCATCAAGCCCCATGTAATGGTTCAGAAGAGAGAAAAGTGGAGTTGGTTGTTATATAAGGTGTGTGTGTTTCAGTACGAGCCTACCTTTGGGAGCTTCCCTGAACAGGTTTTAAGCCAGACTTTTATATTGCTCATTGCCAAACAATGTCCTGGGCTGATCTGGAGATTGGAAAAGGATTGAGCTTCATGGTTGGATTTTTCAGAAAGTATTGCTTTTAAAAGAGTACATATCAGCCCACAGGCTACTTAACCAATGTGTTCATAATAACTCAAGTTACAGCTATGAGTATCAGCAGACACTTTAGTTTAGTGGACAGTGTTTTCGATTTTTATAAAAGCCATTGCCTCCCATACCAAGGTTTCTCAGTGAGAGTTTAACTCCTTGGGGGCCCAGGTTCTCAGTCATAGGGTAATGACCCCATTCTTTTGTTCTAGCCTCTTGGCCAGGTTTTGTAATCCATTGCACTCTTGACCCATTTCCGCTCATTAATCGCCTTGCTACTTCTGGATGAAAACCCACAGGGGAAAGGATAAAGTCTGAGCAAATATCTTAGCTTCAAGATCACATTTATCCACAATTAGATTTCAAAAAACGTAAACCACTGTTTTGCAATAGAGCCTGACTATGAGAAACCTTCTACTGTATACTCATGTTTATCAGCTGAGAACTCTGCTAAAGGTATATTCATGTCCTTTTCTTCCTCCTCTAGTTTATAAAGGAATTTTCTCTTTAACTTTAAACTTTAATAGTAGATATATGGAGAAGCTTAATATAAAACCTTCTAAACAGCTGATGTTCAGGACTGAAAGGCAACTAGTATAATAGCTTCCTTTCACTACCAAAAGTAAGTAGGGACTGCACAAGCTCAGCACTTTTGCATTGACATTGCAACAACACCACCCCCTGCCTGTCTCACCCTCTGGTGAGAACAAATACATGATCAGAATTCTGTTTCTTGGTCTTTGCAGAGCATTATCAGTTCTTTTTCAAAAGCATGCCCTCCCTATCTTTTTTAGTGGTGAGTATTGGAATAGAGAAGGACACTGGGAACTCTGTTAGGACCGTTAAGCCCTGAGCTGTTTAGACTGTATATTCCCCAAGACTCTTGGGACTACGAAAGTAGCAATTTCCATTCTGTTGCATTCAGTGGAGCTTTGAAAATGGAAGTTCAGGTAAGGAAAAAGGCCCAACATTTCCCCTGCAACCCTAGATGCCTCTCAATAATAACTCTAAAGTGTTCAAAATCAAGTGTAAATTATTCTAGAGTTAATTCACTGACCCCATCCTAGAGCGTGGGCTCTGTGAGATAGAGAATGAAAGGTGGGGGAGTCTCGGGCAGCACACCGAGTTAAGCCGTCCTGTCCTTAGTTATCCTGCCCCTTCAGTTCAACCTACTTGGGATACATGAGCCTCTGGGGGCCCTTTCAGCCCTGCATATTTATCCACCACTTATCTGAGCAGCGTTTACCACGTATCTGGGGTTCTTGCAGAAACATTCTAAGGGACTTGAAACACAAGTGGATTTTGACTGACATCAATAAGCAAAGAGACAGAATTGACTCAAACAACTGAGTTGGAGATTTTAGCTTTCTGCAAAGGGGTTTTCTTGTCAAACCCAATTACCTGTCTGGCCAGCCTTTTCACTGCTGCTCAGCAGACATTCCCATTGTGGCCCCTAAAATGTGCCCTATTTGTCCGTGGCATCGGCACATGTACTCACCATTTGCAGTTACACTGTCCGGGGCCAGGGGACCCGGCCCCCTTCTCTCTGCACTGCCTCTCCATCTTGATTCCTGCCTTCCTTCCCTTTCTGTTTTCCAGGTTTTGTTAGCTATGACAATCCAGTGTCTGCACAAGCTGCTATCCAGGCTATGAACGGCTTTCAGATTGGCATGAAACGCTTGAAGGTCCAGCTGAAGCGCTCCAAAAACGACAGCAAACCTTACTGATCCTAACCCCAGAGGCTCCCTGCTTTGTTTTAGCTTTCTTAGGGTAAGTCCCACGAGCCAGCCTGTTCTCAACAGGAAAGGCAGAGGAGGACCACATTGCCAACTTTTACCAAGAGAGACGGTTATTTTTACAATAAGGCCTCCATTTCCCCCTCCCACCCTTCACCTAGTTCGCCATATTTAAAACTTGGGCTACCTTGTTTCTATCGAGTAAACTCCTCCAGTTGTGCCACTGTATTCTTTGTTTTGCGATTTGAATCTCCTTTTACCTTTTCTGTTTTTTTGTTTGTTTTTTTGCTTTTTTAAAGGAAAACATACACAAATAAATGACATCTTGACAATTTAAAAGGCAAACAAAGGCTAATGTGCAATTCTAACTCAGAGACCCCCCTGGTGCCCTGAGAGCACTGCCTGGAGAACTCACCCCTCCTGTCCTGTTCACCCCTAGGAGGGCGCCAGCTGTTTAGAGGTCAAGGTGGTGGCCTAGAGCAAGAGAAAAGCCAGGAGAAGCACTTAAAACAATACAAACGTCTTTCCACTACATTTGGTTTGTTTTAATAAGTAGGATTTTATTTTAGGGTTCAAAGCAACATGACATTTATTACTGGTTGTCTATTTTGTTACTGTTTTATTTTAGTTCTTAGAAAGGATTAATGTAAAAAAAGATTTAGAGATCTGTTTCTTAAAGCTACAGGGTTTAAAAATAAAATAAAAATGAATGAAAATACTTGATGTTTCTTGAAAGATAAATTTAATAATAAATAATACATAAATAATACATAAATAAAAAAGAAAGCCACAGGCCTGTAAATTTTATTTGTAAAAAAAGCATTTCTATTTTTGTACAAAATTTTTACTGCCTCAGAAATAATGGAAGTTATTTATTGCCTATTGTTAACTTATTGGGTACCTAAAGAGCAGCTCTCTGTGCTAGCTAGATCCTTCTGAAGTAGTCTCTACAGGAATCGTTCTAGGAATGGGCTTTTTTTCACCGTTGGACCCTAGGCCTAAATTTCATGCTTTATCCTCTCGTTGTTTGTATCTGTCTGATTATTTTGTTCGTAACTTCCATTATCTAGTTTACAGTTCAGTTGTCTGACTTTCCCCTTGTCACATTCGTTGAAAACTGGATCCTCCCCTGTCCCTTGCCAGCCCCTCACCCCAAAACACCAGGAATCCATCCCCTCTCCCTCTCCGGATGGATTCTCTTGGGGTTCCATTGTGCTGTGGATAAAGGTTGTAAGAAATGCAAATTATGTGGATGGCTCGTAGACTCCCCAGTGACCTAAGATTTGCATTAGTTTTTCTCCTGCACCCTTAAGAGTGATTTTGTTGCTGCTGCGTAGATTCTGTGTAACTTTTTACTCTCCCTTGTTTTCTCCCTAGACATCTTCATGCCCGTTAGTTCACCGTTTGCCTAGCATGTCCCTGTGGCGTCTCAAAAAAAGTTTCATCGTCCCGTCATTGTTTCTGATGTCTTTCTGACCTCACATCATATTTGGTTCTCCTACTGACCTTTGATCTAGTTTGACCTTTGAAATTTGCATGTGACCTCATCTAGCTATGAATTCTGGGAAGTCAATGTGAAAAACATTGCTGCATTCATGCAAGACTGAAATTTATTATTAGAAAAATTAATTATAGTAAAAAAACCTGTGGCAAAATGTTTCTTTCTTATTTTTTTTCTTTTCATAAAACAGACTTGAAAGTATTATACAGGGATTGGCATTCTTCCCGGTCACTGGTAACAATAGCAATATGTGTCCAGGGACACAGAATGTTGGTTTCTAACAGACTACTTCCAAAAACAGTTTGAGAAAAAAACTGTCTGATTTTAAGTCTCTAGAGGTCTGTAATAGTTTTTACATTTTTCAGGCAGTGTAAAGTTTTTTGATAAGGCCATTTTAGGTGGCTCACTTTCTCATTAAGATATATATATAGAACCACTTTTTGTAGATTAGTATAAGAAAAATATTTACCCTGTTTTGGGGCAAATGCTACCTATTTGTGTCACCTTTTGCTGAACTGACTCACAGTTAGACAATCCATGGTTTAATGCACATGAAATTACCTATATTTTATACTGTTTCAATGTACAGGAGAAAGGTTACTGTAAACTGTGTTGCGTTGGTGCTTCTGTGAATTAAGTTGTGGTTTCATCATGAGTCTTATGGTCTTAATGTTCTTTGTTGATAAGACAAGTTTAGAATTGGTTTACTTAAAAAAGAATTTCAAAAAAGTTGTTTGCTTAAAAAATATTTCATGTGAGGGGGAAAAAAAAATCTATTCCAGAATAAGTTTTGTGTTGGCTTGTAAAGCATTGATGTCATTTTTTTTTTATTGTGGACTATTTAGATGTGTTTGTGTTCAGCAAAATGTGATTTTTTTTTCTTTTAAAGAAAAAAGTGAAAATATATAGTGCCAAATTCCAAAGGTACTTCCTTCCTAGAGCTTCAGTGTGTTTCTTGTGAGAAGTAATTTGATAACATGGGTATTTTATTATGTGTTTTGTATAAATCCCTGATATTTAAAAAACAAAAAACAAAAAAAGAGGTTAAAAAGTTTGTTAACTTGCTATCCTGTGGTCTTGTTGCCTGAAATTGTTATTGTTTGTTATTTCTCTATGATGTTTTTTGTAAGACATTGTACAAGTGCCCATGTCTCACTTTTTTAATCGCTCTGCACATCCGTGCTGTGACGGCAGCCTCACCGTGTATTTTCTTCATAATATATGGAAACCTCTAAGGTGAGAAAGTTTTGAACTTTTAACCCTTTCTACCCAGAGCTATCTGGAATGTTGATAACTTTTATACTGTCATCATTTTGCTTTGTTTTGGGTGTTCTGATTTGGATTTTTTCCCCTGCATATATCTTCTCTGAGTTGTTTTTTGTCTTTACTACTTTTTTATCCTTTGGTTGAGATCCAAAAGAAAAAAATCCACAAGGCAAATCTGAAAGAAAAATATGTATGTCTTTTAACCCTTTCTGCTTTTTTCCCCTACATTTTAACATTTGATTATTTCTGTTCATTTTTTGAAAAAAAGATTCTTAATGTGCTGCTGGGATTCCTTCTGTTTAAAAACAGTTTATTAAATAAACCTTCTGAGAGGGATGGTAGATAGATTCAGCACCTAAATAAATCTTAGATTCTGTATGCTTTTGAGATCAGATGTAGTAGTATGTTCCAGTTTAGAATATTTCCATATAACTTCCTGTTAAGTGACATGGTAATGGGTAGTCTTTTGAGGTATTTTTGCTTTTGTATTTTAAATATTCCTAATTAATATTTCTAATCAGCCATTGTGCTGGGGATCTCTCTGACCCCGTGGATACCTCTGAATACCAAGGTGTCTGGTGGTAGCTGATAGTCTTTTCCCTAGCTTTTTTTTAATTCAATGCATGTACTGACCATAGAAGGAAAACTCAGTTCTTTATCCAAGTCTCTGACCAAATAATTAGCACCAGTTCCTGCTGCCACTTTTTAAAGTGCCATATTACTTTGACTTTGACTTCACGTGAACAGATCTCTTGCTGTCCTGACAAGTCCCCACGTCGTCATTGCAGCCCCAACAAAAACTCCTGCCTTCCAGAAAGCAGACCCCGAAAGCTTCTCTGTCTCGAACGGAGTTCAGAAACTACTGGCTCCCTTTCCTTCCTCCTTGTCCCACTTACCAGCCCACTTGGTTTAATGTGTGTGTGGATGTGATAGCCCTGGGATGGAAAGGACTAGCCTCTAATAATGCAAAAAAAAAAAAAAAGTTCCCTTCTTATGGCACATGCACTTATAATGAAATGATTTGTATTATCCTCACATGTGTTTACTACTGCTGGGGCCTTCCTTCATCCTTTGAGGGCTATTTTGTACTTCCTGCAGCAATCCGCTGAAACAAAAGTTACCACACATGTCTCTCTCATATGTAGTATGTGGTGGTGTGTAGATACATACATAGGAACACGAGAGAACACCATTTGAGTTATTTAGACTGTTTCATTCTTCATTTACCTATCTCTACACAGATCTCAAAAAACAATGTTTTCTGATTTCTTCACTGAAGCGAGCTGCCCTCCTCCTGCCCTCTTCCTTTCACCCACTGCATCTCCCCCAGAGGGACTGAGTGCAGTTGACAGGGGGCTCAGGGTGGACACTTTAATTTGAGTGTTTCTTATTTTGCAGGCAACCAAGACACATGTAGGGGGAAAGTCCATTCTTTCTGGGGTTGGCTTGTTTGGGGTTTTTTGGGCATGTTTCATTGTTAAGAAGATAACCCTCCTCAGAGACAATTTGTCCTTTTAGTCACTTTATCTTTTAATATCAAAAGGAAAAAGCTGCAAGGGTGTGAGGGCCTGTGCTGGAAGAGAAAACACAGGGAAACTGCTTTTTTTAAATCAAGTGTAGAGAACAGTCATTTTTAAACTAAATTAGAGAATTGTGATAAAATGACAGTCCTCAAGGCGAAACAAGTTCATCTTTCTTTCACCATAGGGGTTCTAGTTCTTTGGCTTGTGCTACTCTGGACTCATTTTACTGTTTGTTTTTATTATTATCTTAAGTGCTAATTAACACGAAGAAATAAAATTTTAAAAAAAAACCTGTAGTTTCATTACCTTTTTGAATAATGTCATACAAAAAATGTATTTGTGTTTTTCTGTGCTGTGAGAATTGTTGTAGATTAATAATATCATTTTGTTTAGAATTATAAAATAGTTTTTAAATATTGTCTGAGAAAAGCCAAAGTTCCTGCAACCTAGTGGAAACTGTAAGACCACTGAGTATTGTTTGTGTTATTGATGCATTTGGATTTTGTTGTTTGATGGAATTTGAGCCAAAAAATAACAATAATAATAATGCAGGCTTTCCTATTTCTACAACTGATTGTACTTATTATGCATTTTGTACCAGTGGAACTTTTTATACTGGAGATTAAAAAAAATGGAAATTTTTGTGGCTTACTCTAGTGGGCCCCCTGACAATGACTGATTTCAAGTTTGATTTCTGGTTGATAGAAAGAAAGTTGCTTTTCTTTTGAGAATTAAAAACTTTGGCTTGATTTCTTTTTTTCCCTTTGCTTATATCTAGCATTAGAATTTTGTCTTAAAATACAGCGGTAAGTTTCACTTTTTATTCTGTATTGTGCAGTTACACAATAAGGTAATTAGATTTAGAAGTACTCAAGTCACTTTAAGTGGATAAATGTATTAGTTAAAACTTTAGGGGTTTGCTTTTTTGCTGTTTAGATCAAAGTTTTTTCTGATTCTTCCGTCCTCATTGTGAACATAATTGTGTAGTTGAAACAGTCAAACTTATTTTTGTAACGTATGTTATTGTGTGATGCAGTTTTTTGCTTCTGTCTCCAATATTAAACCATTTTCCTAATACTTGTTTCTCTCTCTGCGTGTTGTATTGTTGGTAGTCATTATGTGTTGGTGATACATCTACACACCTCACTGTTTCACGTATCTGTTTTTTTCCTATATGTCGTGTAAAAAGATACAGTCGATTCCACCTAAGTGAATATCTGATTTGGAGGAAGGGGAGACTGCACACCAGCCACCTCTGATTTATGTACAACAGCCCATTTTAACCACTGCTTCCATTTTCGTGATTCACCTAAATAACTGCAGACAGAGCTGGGTTTGCCAAGACCTTTTATGGTCTTTGGGCCAAACTGGGAAACTTCGCCTTCTCTTCTATCCTCTTCTGACCTCTCTCCACTCTCCTCTGCCATGGGTGTATGTATGCAGTTCTTAACATTCATTTAAAACTGCTGCTGCTTTGCTGAATAAGCTTAAGAAACTTAAGAGGAGAAGCAGCAGAACTTCTGTGTACACCCACAAGTCCAAAGGCATAACACTACAGTCATACTCTTCTTAGAAACTAATCATCATCACATATTAAAAAGGTGAATTCTCGAGGGCAGAAGAAATAAACTTACCTGGTGAATAGAAGATGTGAAAAAGGTTAAGTCTATGTGTTCCCATCAACCAAGAGAGAAACATAGAAAAGTCATTTAAATTTTATGTATTTTAAGAGCCAAATGAATCCAGGAGCAACTTTAATTATTAAAAATAATGAAAGAGAAAAGAAATATATCCAAGTGTTCAAATGGAAGCTCAGCTCAGTCAGGTGGGGTCGAAGGGGGAGGAGGTAAAGTTTCTCATGCTTAGTCTTCATAATCTATGCTCCATTTCCAAATGAAAGCCAAGGATACCCTATGGAATCCACACACTCCCTCCTGAATGAACGCATATTTTTTAAAAAGCTTTGACCCCCCCACTACCACCCCACAACCCCAGTTATCAAAAAGAACTAAAGAAAAAAACTGTTCCTTATATGCCCTCTAAAACTGAAGCCACAGGTCCTCCTCCCTTTCTGCCCATCTCATGTGCTCAGGAATCTGACTGCTCTCCAAGTGCTCTTAAAGGATTCCTCTGATGTTTGCTCCCCATGTCTTAGCTCTCCTTCCAACTTTTCAGACGCACAATCTCTGACTCAGGTCACCCAGCACCGGGCAGCCTTCCCCTGGCTGCCAATAAGATTTTCCCAGCAGGTGCTCAGGCCCTTCGCCTCTGGTTTCGGCAGCCCCTCTGACCCCTAGATTGTCTTCTCTAGTGGGCTCAACAACCGAGGGGCCTGGTAAGGTGGAAGAAAGGAGGCTTGCTCCTCCATAGGCCAAACACCTCAGCGAAGTGACTTACAGCAGCCCCATCCTGCACGGATGGGAGCTGACTTGCTGCCACCACTTCTATTGTCAATCTCGTAGCCTTCATCAGTTTGCCTCTGAAAACCCACAGCTTACACTAGTGGGGAAAGATGGCTGAGGGTGTGATTTTTCTTTTTTTTTTTTCTTTTTTGGTGGGGGATGTGAGGGAGGGGAAGAAGGCAGTAGGTAAAAAGGAGTGAGCAAGTGCTCGTTTTAAAAATATGTAAGATATAGATATGTATCTCCACCATTTGGCACAAGGCAAAATGCTCATGCTAAGTAAAAGAAGGGAAAGACAAAGCCAGTTTTGTTGTTGTCCTGGAAAAACAACAAAAATAATGATTCTCCAAAGAAGGGGACAGAAATGCCAGTTACCTGATGCACTCATGAGTGTACAACTGATCCCTGCTTTCATGCACATGTACCATTGTGATTCTGTAAAACCGCTGCAGTGTCAGCGAGGCGCACTTGTTTACCGTGCTTGGACCGCCCTGGAAAGTTACGGGAGCTGCCCATTTGCCTTGCTGGTGGAAGCCGCATGTCCACCCCGCCCACAGCGACTGTGGTCCGGGGCTCTTAGCTGGCAGGCTAGGACTCACAGTGAACACAAACGTACTGTGAATCGTTCCTGATAAGTGAATAAAACATTGTGACCAAACAATCAGCTTATTCACTTATCAGGAATCGACTGTTCTGCTAATTCGCTGTTTTTGTTTTTCATCTCTGTTGTAGTTCACTATTTTTGCCGTGTTCTGTTTTCTCCTCTCATGCTTGGACAAACTCACTGGGAATATTATCTTCGTGTGACCATGAAACGTTTATATCGAGTGAAAATGATATCTTAACAAAATCTATGCACTTGCTATCAGGAACACAATACTGGATGTGTCTTATATATATTGAACTATATAGTACTCGATTTCTTAAATAAAGCTTAAGAAAGGATTCTGTTGTGTGTAATGTTAGTGTGATTATTTTTCAAAGCAGTGTTTCTAAGGGGTATTATTGTTCTTTTAAGTCTTGAGTGATACAGGATATTTTTCATTGAAATTATATCACTGGCTTCATGACTTAATATTCAATAAATTGACTTTGGAAACAACATGGAGTGGGGGGAAGTTCTTCTGAGTGCATTTTAGCATAAGGCATCCGGAAAACCATCCACTTACTGGTGTCCATAGAAAATCTCCACCCAGGTGCTGGGGGTAACAGAACAGAGCAATCGCTTCACTGCCAAAAGGCCCCTGGAAAGCGTCCACAATCTGTCCTAACCTAGAAGACCCAACTGCCTTCCTGAATATTATCTCTTTAGGCCCAGCAAAAAAGAAAAAGAAAGGGATATCCGAGAATAATGCTGGTTTGCATTGATGTTCTTCCAAAATGACACGGCACTAAAACCACACCCTGCTGGAGAGCAGTGGCGGTTCTATTCAGGAACTGCAGGGTGAAAAAAAGCAGGAGAAGACATTTGATCATTCAGGATGAGAAGGGCAAAATTTCAAAGCAGTATGTGAGAGGACATCCTATAACAGTTGCATAGCTTAAAGGGGAAGCCTGCTGCTTGGCCCTTTGAAGGAATATTTTTGAAATGTTTCTTACAGGCCATAGTTGGAACAGAAAGACATTTTCTATTGGATTTTTTTTCCAGCTTTGGCATTTTATGTTAGATTTGTATTTCTTGCTTAATGTTTGATTCTAAGAAAAACTTCTAAACTTCTACTTGCAAATGGCACCAGTACCCTATTCCTTTATAAAACAAATCTTTGTTATTCCTGATAATGAGGGACACAGAGAGTATGGTTAATGAAAATCACAGAAAATCTCCAGTGTCTGCCTCTTCCCACCTGAAACTTTCTG
The DNA here is from genome assembly GCF_004126475.2 of Phyllostomus discolor. Classification (NCBI taxonomy): domain Eukaryota; kingdom Metazoa; phylum Chordata; class Mammalia; order Chiroptera; family Phyllostomidae; genus Phyllostomus; species Phyllostomus discolor. The sequence goes on from NC_040903.2 coordinate 73,326,436, forward strand.
CTTATAAATTTGTCAACAAAAACAAAAACTAGTGGAAGAGCCAAGGGTAGCAGAATCAAAAGGTCTAAATGGACTGCATTGCTGGCACCATACAGTTTGGGACTGGGGGAAGAGGTTTGTTATTTCTTTTTTAATGGTTAACATTCTGAAAACCACTGGTCTCTGGCTGCACATGGGGTGCCCTAGAAAGTATTCCTTTCAAAAACTTGCCTTGACCATTACACAGCTAGAAAGCATCCTCTTTTTTAAATAGAACACATCCAAGACAATTAATGGGTAGGAGAACATTGAGCCTCAGTCAGAGAAGAAGGAGTGAAAACCAACATATTCCCCTCAGTCTGCAGTCCCAATTCAGTGGTTCCCCACTGCTGATGTCACCAGTCGGGGCTGCATAATGGGAAACACAGCTCTGAGGGACAGCTTCAGGGCCTACCAGGTGGGAGCTGCTTTAGGGGAAATGTTACATTTCTTTTCATTTTTTTCTACTGGGCAGCAAGGCAGCCTAGTACCTTCTACCTGCCTGCATCCAAAGAGCTTTTTAAAATAAAAAGTAAATACATAAATATACATTCCATATATATTACATACTAAATATATAAATACATTGTGTTTTGCAACTGGTCAATTACAGTTAAAGTCCCATGTAAGACCCTCCAATTTTGAGACACTGGATGATGCTTCTGTCACAGAGTTGGAGTTACAGATATGGAAGGTACTCAGGAGCATCCTCCAATGAGTCACACTGCCTCATTTTGCATACCAGCACTGCACTAATTACCCTTGTAACCTCTCTGTGCCTTTATTTCCTCACTGGCAAAGTGGGAGTTAAAAATAATATCTAATACCTAATGTCTGAGGTTGCTAAGAGGATTACCTAAACCAAATATACACAAAACACTTAGATCAGGGACATCACATTGTAAGTGCTCAGTATGTTCAACTGACTGGAGCAGCAGTAGTATCTGCCAACATGGTCCAATAAGCCCCCTCTGCTGGCCTGGTCTATTCCTGTCTCCTACCAGCTGTCCTCTCTCAGCCATCCCCAGAGAAAACCCACGGCTCTTCCTCACTTCCTTGAACAACTACAGACAAGGTCCAACAAAAAGACCACCCCCTTCCAACAGAGATCTCTGCACTAACAAGTTCCAGGACAGACTTTCCCGTTGTGAGAAATTGTACACTGGAGACATGCCCACCTCAGAGGCTAGCACAACCACACAGTCCTGCCCTAAGCATGAGGCCCGACAACAAACTCCATTCTCAGAAAGGGAACCCAATCACCCACTGTAATCCACCCCTGCTTTCTACATCTAAGTTTTATACTTGGGTATCTCTTCCCAAAAGAAAAGCGTAGGTGTCCATTTGGGTCCTAGATGGGAGCAACAAAGTCACCTGGAGAGTTGCCTGTAACAAGCCCGTAGGTTCTATGCCTTCCCAAGGCAAAGCTGCGTCCTCGGCAGCAATGAGAGTTGAGACATCTTCGATCACTTTGGGAAGAGCAGTGGTCAGGGCTCAAAAGCCTACAGCTGCAGCCAAGCAGCAGGCTCTCTAATCCCCCACCCCGTCTTTGCCCACCTGGGCCAATCTAACCAAAGGTACTCTTCTTGTTTTATTTATTGTGGTCTATGTAGAATTTTGAAAAACAATTTTGCTACTAAAAGCACAAAGATGAAAAACCAATGCTTTAGAAGAGAGTCTCAAAGAAGTTCACCATTACCTAAGCTTTGTGATAAATATTTATTGTCTTTGGGGTCATTTTCTCCTTCCCTTATCTCTCTTCTCTTTCTATATTCCCATAGTTCTTTGTCTGAAATGCATGTAACATTCACTCTATTGTGCACTGTTTACATGTTGCTTATGTCTGTCTCCCAAGCCAGACTGTGAGCTCTTTGAAGGAAGTGACTGTGTCTCATTCATCACTGCATCACCAGTGTCACACAGTGGCTGTCATATAGTCAGTGTTCAAAAATGTTGGATGGATGGATGGATGGATGGATGGATGGATATAGCAGGTCATCTTCCAGGGGCTCGAGAATAACATGCCTCATTAAATGGACAACTCAAGAAATATCTGCGGAGAGGGATCTGATTATGAGATGGGATGAAGTTGGTGGAAATAGGAGGCAAAAGTCAGGAGCCATAGTGGGAGGCCTGGAACACCAACAGGGATGAGGAAGAACACTGTTCTGCCTGTGAATCCCCAGAATTCAGGTTCTGTCTTGTTGCCACAGAGCTAACCACCTACTGCGTCCTGTATGGAAAAACATCCCTGCAATTAAGTCAAGCTACTTTGGGTATATTGTCATCAATTTTAAGCTACATTTTTTTTTACCTTCTCAGCAACATTTTATACCTAGGAAATGTCCCTAGATAGACTTTGAACATCTGAGAGACCAGAAAAGCCACAGAACTGTGTACAAACCAATAGAAAACTAGGAATAAAGGCACCTGATTCTAAGGCATTCCTGAGGGGCAGGTAACTCCTTTTCGCCTTCTCTCCCAGCTGCAGCTACTGTTGGTCCTGCCAACTTACCACCTGGAGCGGGATGGGGCCCAGGCCAGCCCTCAAGCAGGAAAGTACAACTAAGTCATTAGAACAGCCTTGCAAAGGCAAAAAGTCCAAGCTGCTGCTGGGATGCCATTTAACTCCAGACATCCAGGAAATGTGTGTGAATCCAAGTAACCTGTCCCAATTTGTCAATAGCTACTATAGGGACAATGCATAATCCACTCATCCATCATTCATTTGTTCAAAAGACAGATACTAAGCAGTGACCCCATGCAAAGTACTCTGTAGGAGCTGGGAGTGCAAAGAGAAGTAAACATGACCCTGCCTCCAGGAGCTTGCCTGTATTAGCATGTATCTGCCAGGTAAGAAGAAACCCTTCATAACACTAAGAGTGGATGGTCCAGACAAACTCCACTCTCCCCAAAATGAACACTATGTCACCATGATGCACACACAGGATTATATACTTAAGATTTACAAAGTTACAGCAACTCTTTCAGACTTTTTTGTCCTTAGCTGAGCTCAGTGCTGCTCAGACAGTGTCTTCCTACCTAGAGGTTAAAGGTCTTTCCTGAGGGAGAATGAAATATAATGAGTGATGGGGCAGGGGAGCTGGTCCTGACACTTCTCCCCATCAATGTCTCTACCAAGGGCAGAGCTGAGCAAAATGGCCCTATGTACTCAAGAGTCGTTCTAACTAGCTAACTATATGACACATTCTTACTAGTCTACCAAATGTGTTCCATCTAATAACTTTGCCTCTTTAAAAACTATAACCTGAACAAATGGAAGCCTTCACCTCAAAAGTACAATAAGGTTGAGAGGAGATTGGAAAAAAGAGAGCCTCAGTGGGAATAAGAGAGGGGGCGTTACGACATGAGAAGTCCTCGAAAGCTGGGGGTATAATCACTATCCACCTGTAGCTCCAAGGTCCCAAGCTCACAAGCTTGCTCTCCATTCAGTTCACACTCTACCCACCTTCTCATCCCACTGTGAGTGTGTCTTCTGCCATATAAGGTGCCTCATTCAGGTTCTCCTACAGGACTAGGCACACCCTAGTCCTAGTACCAATTTCAGCCCAGTCACAGTAAAATGCTGGCGACAACTACCACCTGGTATCCCAAGCTTCAGAGAATGAGAGATTCCTAATTGAATTGCCCTGTCCCCACGATGAAAAGGTGAGAAAGGCAACCCTCACAATGGCTGGAACAAATGAAAAAAAGAAATACTGGTGACTCCATCATTAAATAATATGATAAAAGTAGAATCACCAAGATGGTGACAAAGATCATTCTTGACTTTGCTTCTCCTCTCAAGAAGAACAATTAACAACTATTCATGAACAAGACACCACTGAGAGAATCTTAGAACACAGGGTGAGGCTGGAGCACCCTCTGTACCACAAAGACCAAGATACTATATTAAAAGGGTAAAAGGAGCAGCTATACACTGACCACACTGCTCCTCCCCCAGGTCTGCACAGTACCACACCAGGAGGTCTCCCAAACCTACAGTTGCTGCAGTGAGAAAAGAGCTCAGGGATGACATCTGTGCCCCCAACCCCAGCACTGTAGGTCACTTTGTGGGAGCCCCTGTTCTGTTTCTGCCCCCTGGGGATTGCAGGGGAATCTATGGGGCTCAACAACTGGGAATTTGACTGGGACAGAGAAGGGGAAAGGGGCTTCCAATGCTTGCATCTTGGCAGACCAAGTTCCTACCTACACAGCCCAAGTAGCTTTGCTCCATCTGCAGAATCAAGTTGGTGGCACATTCGGACATTAGGAACTCAGCATGGCCCTGATTCAATTCCTCAAATGAGGAATTTTGCTACCCCTGGAACCTGATCTTCCCATACCCAGACAAAAGAGCTGAATCATCCTTAACCACTGCAAAGTACAGCTACTGGGCCCTCTAGATCAGAAAGCCTTTGGGGGAAAACTTGGAAGTTGCCTCAGATGGGTCCTCCCAGACCCACCCAGGCCAGAGAGCTAAGTCCATAGCTCTACCTGCCATGGCCCACAGCCCAGGCACCATCTGACAGGAAGAACTGGCAAGAACAGCTGGAAGCTGCTGTGTTATATAACAATGCTTGAGCCAAGGCAGGTGCACCCAGAATAAAGCCAATGACTGTGTTCAGCCAGGAAACCTGATGCATGGGTCAGCTTGAGTCAAGACCAAAACACAGAGCCTAGTGGTCTTAGAGTTGCTTCTTCTGAGACAGAGAAACTAATCAGTAGCTTCACTTGTTGCTCAATACAACCTTCAGCCTTTCTACCAAGGTACCTTATCAGAAGACACAGGAAGCTGCATAGCCCATCCCAGAACCCTGCTTTGGCATAGCCAATGGATTTCCTTGTCTGAAGAGTGAAACCAATACCCTCACCTGACCAGGATATTCACTGCACACTCTTTTTTTTTAGACGTTATTTATTTTCAGGGAGAGGGGAAGGGAGAGAGGAAGAGAGGGAGAGAAACATCAATATGTGGCTCCCACTCGTGCACCTTCCACTGGGGACCTGGCCTGCAACCCAGGCATGTGCCCTGACTGGGAATCGAACCAGCGGCCCTTTGGTTCACAGGCTGCTGCTCAATCCACTGAGCCACACCAGCCAGGGCTCAGTGCACACTCTTATCTGACTTGAGTCCACCAATAGTAGTGAAGTAAATTCATAGCCCCACCTACTGCTAAGCATACTAGCCAGTCCTGACTGTCTAGTAAGCCTGACCAAAAAAAAAAAAAAATCCAGACAACCACAGAACCCTTCTTACAGCCTCACTTGAAGAGAGAACCAAGTCAGCAGTCCTACCCAGCTGTCATCAGCCAGTGGCACAGCATCACACTCACCCCCCACTGCCAACCTCACAGCTCAAATAATTGCCTGGCCCCAAAAGAAACCCCAACAGCAGGCCCCACATGCCCAAGAACAATACCAGCAGGCACACACAGAAACCAAAAAGGAGCTGGATAGTGAAAAACTATCTCCCCCCCCAAAAAATAACCCTGCAAAATCTGAAAGAGGATACCATATATTCAAATGTGCACATACCAATGTAAAGAATCAAGAATCACACCAAAAAATGCCCCAAAACTAATAGAGGTCTACAAACTGTCAAAGAATTGAGAATAATCCTCTTAAATAAGTTTAATGAACTACAAGGAAACGGAGACAATTAAATGAAGTCAGGAAAACAATATATGAACAAAATGCAAAGTTAACAAAGAAATAGAAACTATCAAAAAAAAAAACCTCCTAGAGCTGAAAAATATAATAATTGAACTGAAGAATTCAATGTAGAGCTTTAATAACAGACTTGACCATGAAGAAGAAAGAATCAGTTACCTGGAAGATAGGATATTTAAAATTATCCAGAGAAGAAAAAAATGAATAAAAAAGAGTGAAGAAAGCCTATGGCACGTAAGAGACACAATTAAAAGAAACAATGTTCACATTATGGAAATTTAAGGGAAGAAAAAGAGAAAAGGGACAGAAATGATATTTAAAGCAATAATGGCTAAAAACTTCCCAAACGTAGGGACAGAAATAGACATCCAGATCCAAGAGGCCCAAAGAACCTTAAATATGGTGAACGTGAATAGGATTACAAGTTGATACATTATGAAGAGTTTGTTGAAAGTCAAAGACAAAGAATTTTTAAAGCAGCAAGAGAAAAAAGAGAAGTTACATGCAAGGGAATCCATGAGACTATCAGTGAATTTCTCAGCAGAAATTTTTTCAAGCCAGAAAAGGATGGGATAACATATTCAAAATAATGAAAGAAAAAACTGTCAACTGGTTTTAGAGATGGCTGTGGAGTAGATGGATCTTGAACGTGCCTCCTCCCAGAACCATACTGGAAACAACAAAATTGGGAGACATCATTCTGAAAAGCCAACTAGAGACTAGGAGAAGAGGAGTCTTATAACCAATGATTTGCCGAAGCCACATAAGGACTGGTAGGAGGGGCAGAGACATGTAAAAGGCTGCCCCTCCCCCACTTCCATAGGCTATCACTGAGGTGCCAGAGTGATATCTCAGCTGTGAGAGCCCCCCTGGAGAGACATGGGGTCAGGAAGAGGCATGAACCTAGCATCTGGCTGTGAAAAAAGGCAGGGTTTCTGTCCACCAAGAAGAGACAGAATCCACTGGAGACACAGGCACCCTGTTAAAGAGCTAACATAGAAAATTTTGTTCACAGCCACTTACCTTGGGCTCCAGTGGAGGGAAGGCAGTGCAGACTGGAGTCACCTGAGGAGAGTCTGGGGTTTTCAGATCCAGGAAGGGACAAAGGGGCACAGCCTATAAGAGAGCTCCCTTAAGGTTGTCAGCTGATCTCACAACAGAAACATTTAAACTAGAAGGAATGAAATATTCAAAATGATTAAAAGTAGGGACCTACAACCAAGACTACTTCACCCAGCAAGGCTACCAATTAAAATTGAAGGAGAAATAAAGAGCTTCCCAGACAAGAAAAAGCTAAAGAAGTTTGCTACCACCAAACTGTATTACAACAAATATAAAGGCTGTACTTTAAGTAGAAAAACAAGACAAAAAAGGAACAGAGTTTAAAGAATAAAATGGCAATAGATACTAACTAATACTCACTTTAAAATTAATGGCTTAAAGGCTCCAGTCTAAAGACAGAGGGTAACTGAATGGATAAGATCTAATACCCTTATATGTGCTGTCTACAAGAGACCCACCTCAGAATGATACACACAGACTAAAAGCAAAGGGATGGAAAAAGATATTTCATGAAAATGGAAAGAAAAAAACCCTAGGGAAACAATATGTATAGCTGACAAAACAGATTTTAAAACAATGGCTACATCAAGAGACAAAGAAAGACACTACATAATAATAAAAGGAGCAATCCAACAAGAGGATATAATTCTGGTAAACATTTATGCACCCGACACAGGAGTACCGAAATATATAAAGGAAATCTTGATGGACATAAAAGGAGAGTTTGACAGTACTACAATCATAGTTGGGGATTTTAACACCCCATTGACTTCATTGGATAGATCTTTCAGACAGAAAATCAGCAAGGAAACAGTAGCCTTAAGTGACACATGAAATCAGATGAGTTTAATTGATATCCTCAGAGCATTTCACCTCAAAGCAGCAGAATATATATTCTTTTCAGGTGCACACGGAACATTTTCTAGGGTCGACCATATGTAAGAACACCAAACAATTTAAGAATATTGAAATCATTATCAAGCATCTTCTCTGACCATAATGGTATAAAGCTACAATCAATCACAGGAGAAAAAACAGAAAAACACACACAGTCATGGAGGCTTGACTTTAGTGGCAATAACTTGTTACTAAACAATGAATGTGCTAATGATGAGATCAAGGAAGAAATCAAAAGTTACTCTGAAATGAATGAAAATAAAAACACAACAATCTAAAATCTGTGGCACACAGTGAAAGTAGTCCTAAGACAGAAATTGATATCATTACAGGCCTAGCTCAGGAAACAAGAAAAAATTCAAACAGTCTAACTTTACACTTAAAGGAACTGGATAAAATCAACAAAGCCCAAAGTGAATAAAAGGAAGGAAGTAATAAAGATCAGAAATTAATGAAATAGAGTCTAAAAAAATAATGCAAAAGATCAAGGAAGCCAAGAACTAGATGGTCCTTTGGAAACATCAACAAGACTGACAAACCTTTAACCAGACTCATCAAGAAAAAAAGAGAGAAGACCCAAATAAATAAAATCAGAAATGAAAAAGGAAAAATAACAACTGACACCAAACAAATACAAAGGGTTGTAAGAAAATATTATGAACAATAAATATGCCAACTAATTGGGTAATCTGAAAAAAATGGATAAATTCCTAGAAGCATAAAATCTTCTAAAAATCAACTGAGAAGAGTCAGAGAATCTGAATAGAAAGACTACAACTAGAGAAATTAAAGCAGTAATCAAAAAAACTCCCAACAAACAGAGGCCTGGGATTGAATGGCATTGCAGGTGAGTTTTACCAAACATTCAAAGAAGAACTAACACCTTTCCCTCTTAAACTATTCCAAAACATTCAAGTGCCGGGAAAACTCCCAAGTTCATTTTGCGATGCCAGTATTATCCTAATTCAAAAGTCAGATAAAGACACTACACAGAAAGAAAATTATAGGGCACTATCCCTGATGAACATAGATGGTAAAATCCTCAACAACACATTAGCAAACCTGATATAGCAATACATTAAAAAAATCACATACCCTGATCAGGAGATTTATCCCAGGGATGTAAGCATCGTAAATGTATGCAAATCAATAAACTTGATACACCACATAAACAAGGTAAATGACAGAAACCACATGATCTGTATCAATAGATGCAGGAAAAGCATTTGACAAAATCCAGCACCCATTTATGATAAACAAAATCTCTCAGCAAAGTGGGAATAAAGGGAACATATTTCAATGTAATAATGGCCATATATGACAAACCCACAGCTAACATCATACTCAATAAAGCATTTGCCTTAAGATCAGGAACAAGACAGGAATGTCCATTTTCACCACTCTTACTCAACATAGTACTGGTAGTCCTGCCACAGTGATCAGACAAGAAAAGAAATAAAAGGGATCCAAATTGGAAAGAAGGAAGTATTGGGTTGGCCAAAAAGTTCGTTTAGTATTTTACATAAAATAAAAAGCATAGCGTTCCTGGCTGGTGTGGCTCAGCAGATTGAGTACCAACCAGACTGTGAACCAAAGGGTTGCAGGCTCGATTCCCAGTCAGGGCACATGCCTGGGTTGTGGGCCAAGTCCCCAGTAGAGGGTTCATGAGAGACAACCACACGTTGATGTTTCTCTCCCTCTCTTCCTCCTTCCCTTCCCCTCGCTCTAAAAATAAATAAATAAAATCTTTAAAAAACATATTTTTCCTTTTCACCAATAACTTTATTGATTTGGATATTTTTAGTATGTCAGCTATCTCCCACTATTGGCTTCTAGTGGACAGAGGCCAGGGCTGCTGCTCAACATTTTCCAATGCATAAGACAGCACACAGCAAAGAATTATTTGGCCAAAATTTCAATAGTACCAAGAAACTTTACAAACCACTTTTTTTGACACATTTGATCAGTTACAGCACCTTCTCCATACACTGCATACATCTTTTTTTATGTTTCAGTTGTATCTTTACCTTTCTTGAAACAATAAAACATAGTATGACATAAATGTCACAAATTTTCTTCCATCTTCAATATTAAAAGAGCTGCACAAAAATTCACCAATTTTGATAAGTGTTTTTTAAAAGCACACTGAAATGACAGCTGTCACAATATAATCTAACAAGACTGTTTCAAATAAAATTAAAGACAACTAAGTGCTACTAAAGCCATCATATGGAAAAAACTAAGCAAACTTTTTGGTCAATCCAATAAAACTGTCATTATTCACAGATGTCAAGATATTGTACATAGAAAACCCTAAAGACTCCACCAAAAAACTGCTAGGGAAAATAAGTGAATTCAGCAAAGTAGCAGGATAAAAACTTAACATTCAGAAATTGGTGGCATTTCTATACACTAGTAATGAATTATCAGAAAAACTAAGAAAATAATCCCATTTACTATTGCAACAAAAAATAATAAACTACCTAGTAATAAATTTAACCAAAGAGGTAAAAGACCTGTACTTGGAAAAACACAGGACAGTGAAGAATGAAATTGAGGAAGAGACAAATAAGTGGACGCATGTACTGTGTACATGATAGAAAATTAACATCATTCAAATGTCCATACTGCCCAAAGCATTCTATATATTCAACACAATTTCTAATATCAATGGTATATTCTACAAATCTAGAACAAATATTCCAAAAATGTATATGGAACCAAAAAAGACCCTGAATTGCCTCAGAAATCTTGGGGGGGGGGGGGGAAACAATGTTGGAGGGATCACAATATCTGATATCTCTATACTATAAGGCCATTGTAATCAAAAGAGCCTGGTACTGGCACAAGAACATATATATGGATCAGTGGAACAGAAGAGAGAGCCCAGAAATCAATCCATACCTTTATGGTCAATTAATATTTGACAAAGGAGGCAAGAGCATACAATGGATAAAGACAGTCTCTTCAAAAAAATGATGTTGGGAAAATTGGACAGGCACATTGTAAAAAAATAAAAATAGACCACCAACTTACACCATACTCAAGAATAAACTCAAAATGGATAAAAGACTTAAACATAAGTCACAAAACCATAAAAACCCTAGAAGCAAACATAGCCAGCAAAATTTCAATTAGCTCTTGTGGCAGTATTTTGGCCGCTGTGTCTCCCAGAACAAGGGAAACAAAAGGAAAAATAAACCAACGGGACTACATCAAACTAAAAAGTTTCTTCACAGCAAAAGAAACCATCAACAAAATGAAAAGGGATTCACCAATGATACATCTGATGATGAGTTAATTTCATAAGAACTTATGCAACTCAATACCAGGAAAACAATCCAATTAATAAACAGGCAAAGGACATGAAGAGACACTTCTCCAAGGAGGACATACAGATGGACAACAGATGAAAAAACGCTCAACATCACTAACCATCAGAGAGATGCAAATTAAAACTACAATGTGATATCACCTCACACCTGCCAGAATGCCTACCATCAATAAATCAACAAACAACAAGTGCTGGCAAGGGTGTAGAGAAAAAGGAACCCTAGTGCACCATTGGTGGGAACACAGACTAGTGCAGCCACTGTGGGAAACAGTATGGAGTTCCTCAAAAAGTTAAAAACGGAACTGCCTTTTGACCCAGCGATCTACCTTCTGAGAACATATCCTAAGACTCCCACACCACCAGTTTAAAAGAATGCATGCACCCCTATGTTCATAGCAGTGTTATTTACAATAGCCAAGATCTAGAAACAGCACATGTGCCCATCAGTAGATGAGTGAATAAAATAGTTTTGGTACATTTACACAGTGGAACACTACAGCCATAAAAAGAAGGAAATCTTACCTTTTGTGACAGAAAAAGGCAAATACCATATGCTCTCAAAATGTGGAATCTAATGAACAAAATAAACTGACAGACAAAATAGAGAGGCACAGACATGTGGAACAAACTTACAACTGTCAGAGGGGAGGGGGGAGGGAGGGACTGGATGAAAGATGAAGGGATTAGCCAAAGAACACATATGTGTAATTTATAGACACAGACAACAGCATGGTGACAGCCAGAGGGAAGGAGGTGCAAGGGATGAATGGGGGCAGGCAAGGGGGGTGAAATGGGACATCTGTAACACTCAACAATAAAAATTTTAAAAATAAAAAACTTATACTTGAGGGGAAGAAATAAAACACTGTGTACACAAAAAGATAACCCAGAATGCAGGACAGTAAATACTAGCTGCCAAATCAGTGATAGGAAAAGTGAATGCTTTTGATAATTCAAAGAAAAGAGAATTTACTTTGACCAGGAGTGGTTACATAAGGGTTTTCTGAAAGAGGGAGGATTAAACAAGGCTAAATATAAAATTAATAATGATAACAACAATGACAACAGGGATAGGTTATTGATTCTACTATACCAGGTACAGCACTACGCATTTAATGTGCATCATCTCTTTGAATTATATGTCCTCTGTGGTAGGTAAGTGTTGTTATGACCCTTACTGTCCATTTGAGATTCTGAGAGGTGGAGGAGGGCTTTGTCCAAAGTCGCCCAGTGCGTGAGCAGAGGAATTGGGATCTGCCCTTGAAGTCAGACTCCAGAACTCTACTCCATATCATTAAGCTACATTGGCAGATAGGGAAGAAGGAAGCAGTTCAGACCAGGTGAAGCCCAGGGGTGGAAGTCATGTTGTCTAGTCCTTGACAACCATGTCCTGCCAGACAGAGCTGGGCTATTACTACAAGCCTAGAGAGTTGGCGTGCCCCTGCTAACACCAGATAGACCTTGAGGAAAAGGAGGATCTTTGCATTTTCCTAGATTGCACTGCTACCAGCCATAAATGAGCCCCTTTAGTTCCACATCTCAGCAGACTGGTTTTGTCAGTGTCCTGGATTTTGGTCATTCTAGTGGGTGAGTAACAACATCTCATTGTTTTGGTTTGCATTTCCTTGATGACATATGTGGAGCATCTTTTCATGTGCTTGTTTGCCATTTATATATCTTCTTTGGTGAGATCTATTAAAGTCTTTGCCCAGTTTTTTTGGGGGGGAAACAAAACAAGAATACTATATCTGGCAAAGCTGTCCTTCAGAAATGAGGGAGGGATAATGACTTCTGCAAACAAACAAAAGCTGAGGGAATTCATTAGCACTAGAGCTGCCTTACAAGAAACCTAAGAGGGTTTTTTCAGTGAAAATAGGTGGATTCTAGTTAACATCATAGAAACATAAAATATAGTGTAAAACTCACTGTAATGGTAAATTCACAGACAAAATGATATTCTATAATATGGTCATGGCATGGCATAATTTACTTAAAACATTAGTTTAAAAGATTAAAAATAAATGTAAGTAAAATAACTATAGTGACAATAATCTGTTATTAATTATACAATATTAAAAATATATAAATTGTAGCTCAGTAAATCAAAATGTGAGGGGGAGTAGAAGTAAAGGTATAAAAATGTAGGCATTCTATTGAAGCTAGGTATTATTAGTTTAAAATATGGTGTTATAATTTTAAGATACTTGATGTAATCCCTATGGTAAGAAGAGGAAAACCTACAGAAATTACACAGAAGAACATAAGTCAAACCACACTGACATCACAAGATATCAAAACACAAAAAAGATAGCAGAATATGAAACAAGGAACAATGGATCTGCAAAATAACCAGAAAGGAATTAACTAAATGGCAATAGTAAGTTATTATTTATAAAGAAAGTACATACTTATAAAATAAACCAATTAAATTCTCCACTCAAAAGACACAGAATGGCTGAATGCATTTTAAAGGACAAAAAAAAAATCTGACTATAAGGTACAAGAGACTCACTTCAGCCTTAATGACAAACACGGACTGATACTGAAGGGAAAGAAAAAGATATTTGAAGAAAATGGTAACCAAAAAAAAGCAGGGAACATACATTTGTATCAGAGAAAATAAAATTTAAACTAAAAATGGTTAAAAACAAGAGACAGAGATAATTATATAATGATAAAGAGGTCACTACATCAAGAAGATATAACAGCTGTAAATATGTATGCACACAACAGCAGAGCACCTAAATACATAAAGCAAAAACTAACAGAGCTAAAAAGAGAAGGAGAGAGAGATACAGAGAGAGAGAAGTAAATGAAAATACAATTATAGTTGGGGACATTAATACCAACTCTCAGCAATGGACAGATCATTCAGACAGAGAATCAATAAGAAAACAGCATATTTGAACAACACTATAGACTAAATAGAGCTCACAGACACATACAGGACATTCTATTCAACAACAGCACAATACACATTCTTCTCAAATGCACATTAAACATTTTCTAGGACAGACCATCTGTTAGACCACAAAACAAGTTTCAACAAATTCAAGAAGACAGAAATCATACCAAGTATCTTCTCTGACCACAATGCTATGAAACTAGAAATCAATAGCAAGAGGAAAACTAGAAAATTCCTGAATATATGAAAATTAAGCAACACTCTCCTGAAAAACCAATGGATCAAAGAATAAATTAAAGAAGCAATAACAAAATATGTTGAGACAAATGTAAATGGAAATGCAACATAACAAAACTATGGGGTGCAGAAAACACAGTGCTAATAGGAAAATTCATGGCATTAAACAGCTACATTAAGAAGCAAGAGAAATGCCAAATAAACAATTTAACTATATGCCTTAAGAACTAGAAAAAGAACAAACTAAATCCAAAGTTAGCAGAAGGAAGGATATAAAAAAGATTAGAATAGAAATATGAAATAGAGAACAGGAAAACAACAGAAAAGTTTAACCAAACTAAGAATTGGTTCTTGGAAAAGATAAACAAAATTGACAAACATTTAGCTAGACTAATGATGAAAAGAGAGGACCCAAATCAAAATTATAAATAAAAAAGGAGACATTATGACTGACACTACAGAAACAACTATATACCAATGAACTGTACAACCTAGAAGAAATGGAAACATTTTTAGAAACATACAAACTACTAAGAGTGACTCAGGAAGAAATAAGAAGCCTGAATAGACCAATTGCTAGTAAGGAGGTTGAATCAGTAATCAAAAATCTCTCGCAACAAGGAAAAGCCCAGGACTAGATGGCTTCACAGATAAATTTTACCAAACATCTAAAGAAGAATTAACACCAACATTTCTTAAAGTCTTCCCAAAAAACCAAAAGGGAGGGAACATTTCCAAACTCACTTTATAAGGGTAGCATTACCCTGTTACCAAAGCCATAAAAGGACTTCACCAGAAAAGAAAACTACACCAATATCCCTTATGAGTATAGCTGTAAATATTTTCAATAAAATAGTAACAAACCAAATTCAGCAGGACACTTAAAAGAACACTCATCATGGTCAAATGGGATTTACATCTGAGGTGCACAGATGGCTCAGCATACGCAGGTCCATCAATGTGATACATCACATTAATAGAATGAAGGAAAAAATCATATGATTATCTCAACAGATGCAGAAAAAGCATTTTAAAAATTCAACATCAGTTCATAGTAAGAACGCTTAACAAATTAGGCATAGAAGTGACATATGTCAACATAATAAAGGCCATATATGATAAGCCCACAGCTAACATTATATTATACTCAATGGTGAAAGGCTGAAAGCTTTTCCTCTAATCAGTAACCAGACAAGGATGTCATCTCTCACCACTTTCATTCCACATAGTACTAGAAGTCCTTGCCAAAGAAGTGAAAACAATTAAAACAAAAGGTATCAGAACTGGAAAGTAAGAAGTACAGGTGACCCTTAAACAAGATGGATTTTAACAGTGTGGGTCAACATACATGAATTTTTTTTCATCTTGTAAACAGAGGATATAAATTTACAGTATCAATAAGCACAATACTGTAAATGTGTTTTCTCTTTTTTTATGATTTTCTTGATTAACGTTTTCTATTCCCTAGATTATTTTACTCCAAGAATATAGTATATAATACACATACAAAATATTTGTTCCAAGAACACTGTATATAATGCACATATAAAATATTTATTAAGTGACTGCTCATATTACTGGTAAGCTTCCAATCTGCAGTAAGCTACTAGTAGATAAGTTTGGGGGAGTCAAAAGTTATGTGTGGATTCTGGACTACATAGGAAGTCAGCACCCCTAACCCCTGAACTGTTCAAGGGACAACTGTATAATTGTCTCTATTTGCAGATGACATAATTTTACATGTAGACAACCTTAAAGATTCCACAAAAAGTCTGTTATATGTAATCAACAAATTCAGTACATTTGAAGCATACAAAATTAACATGCAAAAATCAGTCACTTTTCTATACACTAACAACAAATTAGTTGAAAAAAATAAAGAAAAAATCACATTTACATACTAAAAAACAAACAATCCAACTTGAAAAAATGGGCAGAGGACGTGTGAATAGACATTTCTCCAATGCAAGTATATAGAGATGGCCAACAGACATATAAAAAGATGCTCAACATCACTAGTAATGGAAATGCAGATTAAAACTACAATAAGCTATTGTACCTGTCAATATGGCTATCATCAATAAGTCACAAATAGTGAAACTGCCTGCACTGCTGGTGGGATTTATGCTGGTGCAGCCACTACAAAAACAGTGTAGAGGTTTCTCAAAAAATTAAAAAGAGAACTCCCATGACCCAGCAATTCTACTTCTGGGTATTTATTTATCCAAGGAAGTTTTTTTTTTTAAAAAAAAACATGTGCACCACTATGTTCATTGTTGCATTATTTACATTAGCCAAGATATGGAAGCAACATAAGTTTTCATCAATAGAAGAATGAATAAAGAACCTGTGGTACATGTAGACAACAGAGTATTATTTAGCCAAAAAAAAGAATGAAGTCATGTCATCTGTGACAACATGGACAGATTTAGAGGGGATCATGCTAAATGAAGTCAATCAGACACAAAAAGACAAATACCATGTGATTTCCACTCACATGTGGAATCTAAAAAATAAACAGGTGGGAGTGGTGTTGGAGGGATGGGTGAAAAAGGGAAAGGGATTAAGATGAACAAATTGCCAGTTATAAAAACAGTCATGGAGATATAAAGTGGAGCACAGAGAATACGGTCAATAATGCCGTAGTAACTACGTATGGTATCAGATGGGTAGCAGACTTGTCAGGTGATAACTTTGTAGTTACATAAATGTCTAATCACTATGCTGTATGCCTGAAACTAATATAATAGTGTAGGTCAACTGTAATTGAAAACAAATTTTAAATAAATAAATAAATAAATGGTGTTGGGTGAACTGGACTGATACATGCTGGAAAAAACATTAAACCAGAATAACTTCTTATATTATATACAAAAATAAACTCAAAATGGATTAAAGACTTACATGTAAGACCTGAAACCATAAAACTCCTAAAAGAAAACATAGGCAATAAACTCTTTGACATTGCTCTTAGCAATTACTATTTTTTAAAAATATGTCTCCTCAGACAAGGGAAAAAAGAAAAAATAAACAAATGGAATTACAACAAACTATTAATAAAAAGGCTTTTCACTATAAAGGAAACTATCAACAAAACAAAAAGATAACCTAATGTATGAGAGAATATTTGGCAATAGTACATCTAATAAGGAATTAACATGCAATATGTATAAGGAACTCATATAACTTAGAAACAAAAAGTCCAGTTAAAAAATAGGCAGAGGACCTCAATAAACATGTCTCCAAAGAGGATGTACAGATGGTCAACATCAATAATCAGTCACTAGAGATGTGCAAATTAAATCACAATGAGCTATCACCTCACCACTATTAGCATGGCTATCAGAATGGAGAAAAGGGAATGCTTGTGCACTATTGGTGGGATCATAAACTGGTGCAGCCACTGTGGGAAATAGTACAGAGGGTCCTCAAAAATTAAAACTGAAACTGCCATATGATCCAGCCATTCCACTTCTAGTAATACAACCAAAGGAAACAAAAACACTAACTCAAAGATACCTGCACCCCCATGTTCACTGAGGCATTATTTACAACAGCAGAGACATGGAAACAACCGAGGTGTCCATGGACAGGTGACTGGATAAAGAAGTTGTGGTGTACATGTGTAATGAAATACTACTTAACCACAAACAGTGAGGAAATCCTGTCATTTGTGGCAACACAGATGTACCCTGAAGTCATTATTCTAAGTGAAATAAATTAGACAGAGAAAGACAAATTCTGTATAATCTCACTTATATGTGGAATTTCCTCCCCACCACACACAAAAAAAGCCAAACAAACAACAAACTCCAAGAAAAAGATGAAATGTGTGGTGACCAGAGGCAGAGATAGGAGACATTGGAGGAAGGTGGTCAAAAGCTACAAACTTCGAGAGGTAGGTTATTTGGATGTACAATAAGTCCTCATTTAACGTCAATAGGTTCTGCAACTTTAAGTGAAATGACCCATAACAAAACCAGTTTTACCATAGACTAATTAATATAAACAAGAGTTAAGTTCTTAGGGCATCTCATCAACATTGTAATGAAATGACATTGAACAAAATATGCTTTTCAAGGACCTGCTATAATGTACAACACGATGACTATAGTTAACACTGCTGTATAACATACATGAAAATTATTAAGAGAGTAAATCCTTAGAGTTCTCATCCAAAAAATGTTTTTTCTTTTCCTTTTTCTTGTATCTATATGAGAGGATGGATGCTAACCAAACTTACTTTGGTAATCATTTCACGATATGTGTAAGTCAAACTGTCTGGTGCATACCACCTTACACTTACCAGTGACGTAGGTCAATGGTATCTCAATAAAACGGGGCAGGGGGATGTGATAAACATATCATCCACACATATATAATTACAACTGTTCCGTTTAACATCTGTGTAATCTATTTACTAATAGTATTGGATGAATTTGGAAACATGGATGCAAAGCAATGTTTTCCGAATTGTATTTCACAGACATTAACCTGCAAGATAACCTATGAGAAAAAATAGGGTTCAGTAGCCAAAAAGTTATGGGAAAATGCTGTTAAGTATATTTAACTACATCCTCCTTTTGGAAATTCACAATGTGCATTAACATATAAAAAGTCCTGAGAAGTCTCTCCACCCCCTGCAGCAAAGATTTGATTTTGTTTAACCTGGTTAACTTGGGCATTTGTTCTTGAAACTTTATATAACACCTATTAACCTGGGGGACAACAGAGTGTGGTGGCTAAAAGAATAGCCTTTGGAACAACCACTTAGTAGCTATTAGTTTCATCTACAAAATCGATATAATAGCACTACCTGCCTACATGCAAAATATTTACAACAGTATAAGCACTGAGTGTTGATTAACATCCAGCAGAACCAGTGTTCTAAGGCACACTTTGGGAAACACTGGTAGAGAATCCAGCCCATTCTCTTGGGTCTCCTGTCTTTCTCCATGAGAAGATCATAGATTACTTGGAGATAGGGGTATATAATTATCACACAATATGTTAAGTCCTGAACAAGGGCCAAGTGAGGACTTTGGAGCCCAAAGAAGGAGTAATATTTTTAATGGTAAGGGAGGTTTCGGGAAAGAATCCATAGCCAATCTGACAGAAATCCTAAAATGCAGGTAGAACGTCACCATGCAGAGAGCAGAGAGTGATGTCAGCAGAGACTGGCCTGGGTGGGAAACAGTGAGCAGCCGGATTTGACTCGAGTGTAGGGAGTGCAGTGTCAAGTGGGAAGACGAGGACTGCGCTGGAAATGCGGTTGACGGCAGATTGTTAAGGATACTGTATTCCAAACTAAGGATCTTGGGATGCCTATTAAGTAGCACCGACATTAAAAACAGCCTATTGACCAGAGAAGGCCCAGAGGGTCAATGTGGGAAGTGCGTAGAAAAGAGGAAAAGATTAGTCTCAAGGATACTGCAATAGTTCGGGTAAGCAGAGAAGAAACAAGTAGTCAGATTAAAGAAGAGAAAATGGGGTTTAAAGGTTTTTTCAAACATAGAAAAATATCGGATGTGACATTCAGAAAAATTTTAGACGTGGAAAAAAAACCTCAGTAATCATGTGTGGAGGGGGTGAGGGGTGAGAAGGCCAATGGTGGTAGCAAATAGCCGTGAGATGGATACCGGCAGTGTAGAAAGAAGCACATCCTTGGGGGGGGGGGGGATTTTGGGGGGTGGTGGGGTAGGGAGGGTTGTGGATAACTAAACAGGTGTGTGTCTGGTTCAAATCTCTCCTGGTCTTGACCTCAGGAGGTGGGGGCCAGAAACAGATATGGTCACTAGTCAACGGAAGGATCAGGCTCACCCTACAAGAGTGTCAACGGGAAGGAAAAGGGCCTGTACTGAATATGATGCAGGATGGATTTCCCCCCTCCCCCAAAGATCCGCGTGAGTACTTTGGGAAAGCTGGGAGGTTAACATCTGAAGGCTATATTCCATTCAAGAGCCCGTTTTGTCCCTGGAGGCCTTCCTCCTCGCCTCACTTGTTGACAGAAGCCTGGAATTTCTATCAGGTGAAGATCCTTTTAGTCCCTTCTCCGTCTTCCATTCTGGCCAGGAGATTGCCAAGTTCCACACTCATCCATGAAACTCTATGTTTGAAATGACTACTTGACACAGGAACACACTGACATAGCTAAATTTCTATGCCTATACATTTTCAACATTTATTTTATTGCCACCTATTATGCTAAAAAAAAACCTCATTCCCTGCCACCCTTCACACTTTTATCCTATCCTTGGCTTAACTCACCCCTGAGCTTCATTCAGGGGTAAGGATAAAGTTCAGGGTGAGTTAAGGGTCAGTAATGTCTGATATACACATTTTTTTTTCTTTTTTGCCACACCAATGTCCAAATGGCTGCCTCAAAACCACCAAAATAAAACTTCCTACCTTGCACTATGATTCTTTCTATCCCCACCTGGATCAGCTAAAATCTCCAGATAGTATTAGCTCATCTAATTAGCTGCCTTCCCTCTCCTGCAGCTGAAAACTGTGCCAAATGCACATCAGTCGCGTCCCTCCCTGAGTGAGAGCCCTTTCTCTTCCTGCTGACTTTCCTCTTTGAGGCTAATTGCCCTAGCCAAGAATAGACATCTGCGGCAGTGTGTCCCTGAAAGTCCCCAGGGTCACAGTTTGGAGCTTTCCCTGCCAGCTCCCAGCACCTAGGCATCTTCCGGCCAACTGCTGGAGATGCTGAAGCACTGCCCTGTGACAGGAGCAAGGCCCAGGCCAGTGCCGAGCACTGTGCCCCTCTCTTCCCTCAGCTGTGCCTGCCACCTGCTGTGATTCCCCACGGTGGAGAAAGGTGCCTGGCTCCAAACAATTCCTTCCTAACAAGCTCCACTTAGAAACTGAAGCCCAGCGTTCAACAATTAGATAAAAGGCAAAAGGCAATGATCCTGAGAGAATTTAAACAACAAAGGTTCTGGAAGTCTGAATCGCCTTGTGAGATTGTTTTAATCTAATAAAATAAATGGCACAAAGAGCCTTCTTAACTGAGGAGAGAGGATGCAGTCTGGGCGCTGCCCAAAGACAAATTGCTTCTGCCCAGTAAAGCTGACCTGCGGCATCTTTGCTATGTGCCAGGCATTGCACTGTATTGGCTTATATACTTTATCTCATTTAATCCTCAGTGACCTGATGACGCGGGCACTGTTTCCATTTCGTAGGTAAGCATACTGAGGTTCAGGTGTTGTTTGTCAACCACCAGACAGCCAGTATGCGGCGCAATAGTTATGTTCCATGGTTTCCATGACAACCACCAAGGCGCACAGGTGTTAAAAACCCAGACCAGGAGGACAGGTGTGGTTCATTCCCACTGCCCACAGGATGAGCCCTGGTGACCACAAATGCAATGGGAAGAGTGCTCTGATATACTTAGGGGGTGGAAGGGCACTCTCCCGCATGGGCGCAGAGGTCAGGGCGCTGGCCATAGCCGTGTACCCGCTAACCCTGGCCTACGAGTCACTAGACCCCACCCTCCCACCCCATAGGCAACATCCCTGACGGTGTGCGGAAGCACACTCCCCACACTCGCCTGGTCTCCACGGCTACCTCAGGAAGGCAGGGAACAAAAGTCTGCGACCACGAGTTCAGGTGCGGGAGAACCGTAACTGTGTGTCCACCCTTAACCTCTCGTTTGGCTTCTCGTTTTCACCTTCAATGTAGTCAGTTTCTGGTTTTCCGGGTAAATGAGTTCACTGCGTTTGCCCCGTTCAGGCTCAACAGGCCATGGTCGCCTTACCCGGAGTGAAGCTCCACGCTGTGTACCCTCTTTTCCCGTGGCCCGTAGTGTCCTGGTGCTGCTTCTCCGCAGTTGCCCGGGACCTCGTCTTTGACCCTTGACCCCAGCCAAGGCCAAGTGAGTCCCTTGGACATCTCACACACTTCTGGCCTGACTGGCCTGCGGCTCCGCAAGAAACCCTGGGACTTTTGGTTTCTCTGCGCAGCACTCTGGGAAGGGGGGTGGGGAAGGGGGGCGGGGACAGGGGTCCCCGAGGTGGGGGGGATGAGTTACTCCTCATGCCAGGGTTATTTTTCTTCTCGTGCTCAAAAGTAAAACTGACTGATCAGTAGTCTTACTAGAATTACTATTTTATACTACACCACGGTTTTTAAACTTGAAAAAAAAGAAGCCAAGCATGTGTTACTTTCATTCCTTGATTTCACTGCCCTCTAGGGTAGGTGGAGTTGCCAGAGAAAATTAAAAGACACCCAGTTACATCTGAATTTCTGGTAATTGACAAATAATTTTTTAGTATAAGCAGAAGCATGTCCTAAATATTGCATAGGATACACTTATACTACAAATTGTTTGTTGTTTATCCAATTTAAATTGAACTGGCATCCTGTATATTTGTTCGCTAAGCCCGGCACCCCTCCTTGGGGAAGGGGGGGCCTGATTCCTGGCGCTCTCAGTCAGCCCCGGACATGGGTGTCTGAGTCCTTGGCAGGTGGGAGATCGTTCACAGTATCATCTTCCCACACAAATAAAAATGCACACATTTTCTGAAAGGAAGCCTAATAGGGGCATTTTATCTGCAGGATCCATAGAGTTGGATATTGCCAGGAACAAATAAAACAATCACATATGATATAAGGTAGGAAGCACATGTTTCTGCAAGTATAGTTATTGCAAGCTGCTCTCTTGTAACTGTGTTTCGGTCTCTGACATTGAAACCACGTGGACACCCAGAATCCAGACAAAATTCAGGGAAGTTCGGTTGGCTCCCTGTCACATACCTCATACTGATGCTTGGTTAAGCAAGCAGAATTGCGAAGTGCTTCTTGCGTGAGCATGGATGTGTCACTTCACATCTCTACCCCTCAGGAAAGGGCCCAGCACAAAAGTAAACACACTGTAATGTAACCCTTCTAGTCAGAACTGGTGACAGAACAGAAGTAGTGGGTGTGGCACTTTATTAGCAATTTAGATCCACGGAGGCAAAGGAATTAACTGAGTTACTCACCCTTCTCAAAAAATGCCCAAAAGAATGTGGCTAAATTGGAACATTTCAAGCAGGTTATTCATAAAAGCAAAAAGTCAGTCTTTCTGGAGGGCTGCACTGCCTTGGGTAAGGTTGATCTTTTGCCCACCACCTCCCTGGGTCTAGAGAGGCCTCTGCCCTAAGACTTGGGGTGGCCATCTGGGCAGAAAAGAGGGGCTCTGCAGAAAGATAAGGGAGGCCAAAAAGATATGATGTGCTTTTCCCAAAGACACACCCAGAGCCAACCTTATCCAACTGTCTTAGACCCTCCTGCTACTCCCATCCTCCCACTAGCCTCTGCCCTCCACCAACCAGACTAATAGTCCTGCCATTTCACGCTTCACCCTGGGGTCAGAATTGCCGTGGTCTTAAGCAGCTGCCTCTGTCTGATAATGTTGTGACCACTCACGCATTAACCTGGATCTCCAAACTAATTTTTGTGCACTTTAGTCTTTCTGTTTAAGTTTGTGTGCCCATATGCAAGAATTTGAGAAGGAAAATAACTTTGGCCTTGAGAGAAAGGTTGATTTTTCTTAGTGTCATATATATATAATTTTTTTGCTTGTATTACTGATGTAATCAGGGACCATCCTTGGTTTGAGTCTGCCGTACTCAAAAAGAGACTTGAACAAGAAAGGGCCTTCATCCTGCCCTGGGCTTTAGACCTTACTGAAGGTCCCCTGGGGATTGAAGGACAACAGCAGGACATTTTTAAAATCTGTTGTCGCCTAGGGCCCCTGTGGCTCTGATCTTTTTGCAGTCACTCGGTGAAGTTTCCCCTTGTATCCTCTTTTGCCCATGTTCTTCCCTAATGAAGAAGAAAATAAAGACAGACCACCTGAAGGACCCTTTTAAGAAGGGTCAGAAATACTCCTTTTTATTCTATTGTCTCTGGAGCCATAGACATTCTCACATGGGCATAACTCACTGAGAATTGTCCATTTTTAAACACATCTTCTTTCAACACCAGGAAGGAAACTATCTTTAGCCCTGTCTCTACAATGACCATGATAATCAGTGAAGGAAGTTCTTGAGTTCCTTGTGCGTGCCCAGTATTATTCTAGGAATTATAGGCTGGTAAACGGAGCAGGAATCACATCTGCCTTAAAAGAGCTTACAACTCCATACAGTCCCAAGCGGACATCCACATGGGTAAATTTACCTGGTTAGCTGGGGGGCCTCTACCATCCCAGTTCCACCTTTCAGCCTCCTTGAGGCCCATCAGGGTGTGCACTGGGGCAGTAAGGACCTCAGTCAAAGAGGGTGACCTCAGCCCCAAAAAGGTGAGTACTTGACCTTGGGAACAGAGTAGAGCAAAGGTAGATCTTGCGGGACCAGCATCCTAATGATCCATTTGTCATAGTGATCTCCACTACTCTAAGATGTAAATCCCTTTGATTTTCCTTTCTTCGACCCCTCTACTTCTCTTCATCTCTCCCAGAGGATGCTGGGCCTCCTATTCAGGTTTGGGGGGCAGAAATGGAGCAAAGAAATAAGGAAAACTTTTTCCAGTTTCTGCTTTCTTTCTTGACTTTAAAGAACTCCAAGGGTTGAGGCATGATGGGAAGGGATAAACATAAGGAGTCAAGAGATCGAAAAGCATCTGACCAAACCTCCCTCTTCCTTCCTGCTCAGAACTGTAGGAAAAGTCAAGGTCAAAAAGCAAAACCTGGTTGGAATGATGAGCAGAAAAATCACGAGGCAAAAAGCAGTAGCAGTGAACTCTCCGTAAGCAAATGTTAAATACACTTAGTATAGCAATAAATAATAATGCAGGATGGAGTGTACATGGTGTAAACACCTTTAATACAATTCTAATTTTCTCTTTGCTTCAAGAGCCACAGATTGTTATGGCAACAAAACAGAAAACAGATCACAGTATTAATTTGATATCTCGGCTTCATTTGTTCCACATTTGCAATACAACACATGCATAATAAACAACCCAGGCTGAGCCAAAGCCGAGAAAATACTAAAACCACAGAAGGGCACAATGGAGCACCCTCTCAGCCTTGAGTTTTGCTAAATAAAAAATAAATAATAATTTTCTACAAAGAAGAGCAGTTTGCTTGCCCATACAATTTGCTATGTGATTGATAACACATGAAAAACAGATCATTCTGTTTCTGCCAGCCCGACACCACAAGGGAGAATGTGAAGAGGCAGCACGGCGTGTACGGCGAGTTCTCCACCGGAACTTCTGAGCCCAGGAAACACAGCATGCTGGCTCTCAGCTCCCCCAGGCCGGGGCCCTCTTTGCACCACTTCCACCCGCACCCAACTACCTTTTCATTTTGCTACCAGGGAAATATTTTCAAAACAAAAATATGATTCTTTTATGTGGAGAAAAAGGAACTCTCATAAACTACTAGTGGGAGAATAAACAGAAACTTCCTTCGATAGAAACTTGGCAATTTCTAGTAAAGTTGAATATTCTTATAACCTATGGTCCAGTAGTGATTCCCTTCTTGAGTAAAGAACTTTTGAATATAAACACTTTTGCCCATGTATCTGAGGGTACCTGGCAAGGCAATTCATTCCAGTATTGTTTATGGCAGAAAAAATTAGGAACAACCCAAATGTTCATCAAGAAACTGGATGAATTATAGATATATAGTCATAAAATGGGTTACTCTCCAGTTTTTTGTAATACTCCTTATTTTATTGATTTCACTAAGTATCTACTTATCTGATTTTACCTGTAATATGATTCTTAGATATGGTATTTCATTTTAATCCTACATAATTTTTTCCTTCTTATAAAGTTTATTGGAATGGCACTGGTTAACAAAACTATACAGGTTTCAGGTGCTCAATTCTATAACACGTCACCTGTACACTGTGTTGTGTGCTCACCATCCCAAGTCAAGTCTCCTTCTGTCACCATGTGTCCCCACTGTACACTCCTCCACCACCCCCCACCCCTCCCCACAGCAATCATCACTGCTGTCCGTGTCCATGAGTTTTTTTCTTTTTTTCCCTTCTTTGCTTAGTCCCTCCACCTGCTACCTAGCCCCCCAACCCTCTGACAGCTGTCGGCCTGCTCTTTAGTTATTTAAAATAAATGAACTGGAACCACATCTTCGACATATACAAATTTCAAAAACCATTGTTGAGCTAAAAACCAAGCTCAGAATGATAGCTATAGTATGATACCATTTGTATAAAGTTTAAAAACCTGAAAAACAACAATATTACATTATGTATTGGATTGGCCAAAAAGTCCTTTTAGTTTCTTCCATGAAATAAAAGACTCATTTTCACCAATAACTTTATTGATATAGATATTTTGAGTATGTTGGCTGTCTCTCGCAATTGGCTTCTAGTGGGTAGAGGCCAGGGATGCTGCTAAATATCTTCCAATCCATAAGACAGCCTCATAGCAAAGAATTATTTGGTTAAAATGTCAATAGTACCAAGAAACTTTGCAAACCACTTTTGACACATTCTATCAGTATACAATGCACAAATCTTTTTTTGAGTTTCAGTTGTGTTTTTATACCTTTCTTGAAATAATAATCCATAATACAAGGTTGTCTGGAAAGTATCCAGCCACACACTATGCCGAATAGAGACATTTCTTGAAGAAGTTACAAGATATAAGAAACATTGTACATAGGACAACAAGGCCCCAGTCCCCTTAAAAGCAGGCACCTGGAACTTCACAGAGTTTTCCCAATCACCATCACCTGCCCCATTGTATTTTCTTGAATCTCATTGATGGTCTGAAATCTCTTCCCTTTCAAAGGTGATTTTAGTTTTGGGAAAAGCCTGAAGTCTCAGGGCACCAAATCTAGGCTGTAGGAAGGCTGAGTCACCTGGGTGATTTGATGTTTCACCAAAAACTCTGAATAAGACATGATGCATGAGTGGGCATGTTGTCATGATGAAGCTACCAATAGCTGCGGCCTTCTGAACCTTCCAAATAGTTTCCACAGAGGAATGTTCAAGCTTAACACAAAATTTGATACATGTTTGTTGCTCTACTCAGTCATTTTGAATGGGACAGCCACATGGTACACATGCTCACTCAATGGTGTCTACTGCCCTGACTGACTAGTACAGTGAAGTCATTTTAGTTCACACATGTGCATTCCAGTCCATTCTCCTTGGCTACCAGGCTACACTGATGTTACACAAACTGTTCTCGTTATATTAACAATGGCTAGACTTTTTCTGGACAGACCTCATACATCAGAAATGTTGCGTATTTTCTTTCATCTTCAATATTAAAATGGCTACACAAAAATTCACCAATTTTGATAAGTTTTTTAAAACACACTGATATGACAGCTGTCACAATACAATCTAACAAAATGGTTTTAAGTGTAATTAAAGAACAACTATGTGCTACTAGAGCCATCGTACAGAAAAAACCTAATGGACTTTTTGGCCGGCCCAATATATGAATCCACAAATATGTAGTGATGTATAAAAACCCATAGGGGGAAAAATATGGCAACAATGGAGATCATGCTGGATTAGAGATGACAGTTAGAGAAGACTTTCTGAGGAAATGATGCTTGAGTGACAAGAAAGGGCTGGGTGCTGAATGGGGCCAGGAGCAGAGGGCTCTGAGCAGCCTGGAATCAAATCCTGCTCTGTCTGCCATTCAGTCCCTGTGGGCAAGGCAGGCAATATCTCTGCGCCTCAGTTTCCTTGTATATAAAACAGCACGATAATAGTATTTACCTCATAGGGTTGTGGTAAGAAGTATGCTGACATGTTTTTAAAAATTAGAAGACTGCCAGGTACATGCTAGTAGCTATAAATGTTCACTATTATTTACACACATTCCAGGTGGAGGAAACAATAAATTCAAAGACAGAGTAAGGAGGAGAAAGCATGAGCAGGAAAGATTTGAGTATTTTTACACTATCAAGAAACCCATATAAATAAAGCAAAGTAAGTGAGGCAAGGTGGAGGGTAGATGACATTGAGGTTGGAGAGTGAGGCAGGGTCAACTCCCAACAGGTCTTTGAGGTCATGGCAGGGAGTGTGGATACTGTTCCACATACTACTGGAGAGATGTAAGCCATTGAATGATGTGATTCAAAATGTATACTTGAAAAAGATGACTTACTTAGCAATTTTTTAAAATAGCAAACTATTAGCATAATCATTGAATGAAACTCCAGGAAATTATGCTAAATTTTTTAAAAAGGCCAATCCCCAAAAGCTACATACTGTATGATTGCATTTATACAACATTGTTGAAATGGCGTTGTAGGGATGAAAAGCAGATGAGTGGTTGCCGGTCGTTAGGAAGGGGTGGGGAAGAGAAGCAGGTGGGTGTGGCTCTAGGAGGACAACACAGGAAGAGATACCTGTGCACCTGTCTTCACAGCAGCATCACTCACAGTAGTCAAAAGATGGAAGCCACCCAGGAGTCCACTGACAGATAAATCAATAAACAAAATGTGCTCTATGCACACAACAGAATACTACTTGACCTCGACACAGAAGGACATTATGACACATGCTAGAACATGAATACACCTTGAGGACATTACGCCCTGTGAAATAAGCAGTCACAAAAGGACAAACACTATGTGACTCCACTTACATGGGAAACCTAAAGGTCTCATTCATGGACACAGAAAATGGAATGGTGGTTACCACGGCAGTTGGGGAGGGGAGCTAGTGTTTAATGAGTGCAGAGTTTTGCTCCTGGGTCATGAAAAGAATTCTGTGGATGAACGGTGGTGGTGGCGGTAGCACAGCAACACGAAGCAACGAAACGTCACTGAACTGCACACTGAAAAATGCTTGAGATGGCAGATTATAGTTTGTGTATTTTACTACAATTTGTAAAACAAACAAATAAATAAAGTCAAATGAGGGTCCTTGAGGGCTAGAGCTGTTCTGTATCTTGACTTTACCAATGTCAATATTCTGGGTGTGACCTTGTACTATTGTTTTGTAAGATGTCACCATTGGGGAAACTGGGTGAAGGGTATATGGGTCTCTCTATTATCTCTTACATCTGCATGTGAATCTAGAATTACCTCAAAACAAAAAGTGTCACTTTAAAAAAATCACTGTGGTGGCATGCAGATTGGAAGACACAGTGCGGGCAGAGGGAAGCTGCTGTAGTCGTCCAGCTGAGTGAGCTGAGCCTGAACCACCACAGGGTGTGGCAGAGAGGCGTGTGGACGTGCAACACACTTCAGGAAAGCAGGCAGATAGAGCTGGAGGTAGTGAGGTGATGAGGGGAAGAGAAAGAAGAGGATGATGCCAAATTTTTACTAGGATGACGGGTTATCCGGGTCAGCTCAATACAGTCACAAGGGTCCGTAAATGTGGAAGTGAGAGGCAGAAAAGTCAGGTGTCAGAGTGGTGCCAGGTAGGAAAGACTAAAGTGGCCACAGCTGGCTCTGAAGACGGAAGGAGCCCATAAGCCAAGGACTGCAGGCAGCCTCTCAAGGCTGGTAAAGGCAAGAAGACAGACTCTCCCCAGAACATTCACAAAGGAATGCAAAGCCAACATTCTGGTGTTAGTCCAATAAGCCCTCGTTTGGACTTTCAACCTTCAAAATGGAATGATAATAACTTTATGTTGTTTAAACCACTAAGTTTATAGCAATAGGAAACTGATGTAATTCTTAACAGTAATAGAATGACCTGGTTTGGGAAGGACCTGGAAAGGGCCGTGTCAGGTGCCAAATCCCTCAGTGAGGAAGGGGAGACCAGATGGATGAGAAGGGAATTCAAGACAACTCAAAAGTGTAATTAAATAACAAATCTGAGGTTCACACCACCCACCCCCACCCAGGCCCCTGCCTGCACTCCAAACACTATTCACATCAGACAACAGGAAAGCAGTAGAAATATCCCTCAATGAAAAAAACAGCAACTGAACCACCAGGAACACTGGGCAAACTGCTACTTTTACTGGCCTCACAGAACTAATTGCTCCATCCGTGGCCCATGATACAGAGGCCTCAGGCCCTTTCTATTCCTGGGCTGCCTGAGAAGAGCCTCACTTTATTTGGAAAAAGCAACCTGACGGCCCCAGGAGTTCTCTGAAAATGGAGTTTCAAGGTATTTTTTCATAACAAAAGTACCATTTTGTATTGCTGTGTACTTTATTTTTAAAATATTTTATTCATTCATGTTTAGAGAAAGGGGAAGGGAGGGAGAAAGAAAGAGAGAGAAACATCAATGTGTGGTTGCCTCTCTCATGCCCCCCACTGGGGACCTGGCCTGCAGCCCAAGCATGTGCCCTGACTGGGAGTCGAACCAGGGACCCTTTGGTTCTCAGGCTGGCACTCAATTCACTGAGTCACATCAGCCAGGACTGTATTGCCATGTATTTTAGTGTTGTGAACACTGACAGGAGTCAGTGAGTGCCCACTGGTTGGATGAATCTGAGTGTGCTTGTCTTCCTGTCTCTCCATTGTTTTCTAATTGAGGAATAATTGACCTACATCTCTGTACAAGTTTAAGGTGATATATATATTGCAGTGATTACAAAAATAGGTTTAGTTAACATCCATTACCTCAGATAAATACTATAAAAAGAAAAAGAAAAAAAATCCTTGTGATGAGAACTCTCTTAACGACTTTCCTATATATCATCCAGCAGCGTTAGCTAGAGTCCTTATGTTGTACATTATATCCCTAGTACCTATTGCTCTTATAACTGGAAGATCGTACCTTCTGACCACTTGCCTCCACTTTTCTGCAGAACAAACCATGGTGCTTATTCCATCTACGTGCCTAGACTGGATCTATAGGGAAGGGAAACAGAAGTGGGAAACCAATGTTTAAAATATGGTAAAATCCATAGATGACAAAACTTTGAAAATTCTGGGCTCTCTAACTCAAAGTGGGTGGCCTCCAAAACTGGAAGGTCTGTGACCAGAGTTGTGGGTTTGGGTCAAAGAAGCTGGGTGACCTTTTATTCCTTTTATTCCTCTTAGGAAGTGACAAAGCCAAGTCATGGAAGGGGCCCTACATACATGACTTTGCTCTACCATTAATTTCCTGAGAGATATTGAATAAATCACTTAATTTATCTGTACCTCACCTCCTCATTTTAGTGAGAAGTGATCAAAGCAAGAGATAACATTTAGTATGACTAAAGAGAGCATTCACCAAACAATACAAAGTTCAGACATCTATGCATTCACTAATTCCATCTGTCAACATTCTACTTGTTTACTTCAATTACTCTTTCACACAGAAGAAGAGTTAAAGCTATCGACATAAAATTCAGCAATATAGTAAGAATTAGGAGTAGTGAGAAGGAAGAACCAAAGGCACAGGCAAACAAAAGTGGAAATAAAATGGCAACAAAAATGACCCTGGAACACAAAATTAAGTTCTATGTGCTGGCTGAAAGTAAGCCTAAGATTGTGTTCTGAGCTCTCCAGAAGCCAATGGGAAAAGGGAAACTAGACCAAAAAATAAAGACAAACCAACTGCTCAGTAGAAAACAATGAGACATGATACAAAAATAAGACAAAAAAAACTCCCCTGAGGATTGTTGCAAGAGAAGAACGTTTGAGGTGATGTTCAGTGTCCTCTGAAGCTGCCTTGCAGGACACCCGACCTGGGGTTCCCTGGGACACACGCAGGCTGGCGGCATCACTGCATGGAACTCCGCAACTCAGAACTCCTGTGCAACAGGCTTCAGGTGTGCAGCTTTCTAGGGCTCTGGCTAAATTCAAAGAATTATTTTAAATTTTTTAATACTCATCTGAGAATATTTTTTATTATTGATTTTAGAGAGAGAAGAAGGGAGAAGGAGAAACACCGATGTAAGAAACATTGATTGGCTGCCTCCTGTACTTGCTCCAACCAGAGACTGGACCAGAAACCTCGGGATGTGCCCTGACTAGGGATGGAACCCACAAACTTTTGGTATATGGGACGATGCTCCCACCAACTGAGCAACCTGGCCAGGGCAAAAGAATTATTGTAGATCAACTAGATGTCTGAAGGATGACATACA
The DNA here is from genome assembly GCF_004126475.2 of Phyllostomus discolor. Classification (NCBI taxonomy): domain Eukaryota; kingdom Metazoa; phylum Chordata; class Mammalia; order Chiroptera; family Phyllostomidae; genus Phyllostomus; species Phyllostomus discolor. Next base: position 73,358,526 of record NC_040903.2, read on the forward strand.
TTCCAGCAACCTTCACTTAATAGTGTTTCCAACAAGTTTCAAGATACCAGATACAGACATTTCTGTCAACATTTCTTTTTAAATTTACTCCAAATAGTAAAGAGGGAAAAAAGCAGAAATATGAACTTTATCTTCAGTGAAACTAAAGGAGCTTTGTAACTTAGAACAGAACAAAACAAAGGCAATCAGGAAGGTCATACCTAGGACCCAGCAGTGGGGTGGAGAAGAAAGTTACATTTATAGTAAAACCCAGTCAGCCTCTGGCACCGAAGGCCTGGTACAGCAGAAGGCAGACAAAGGGAAGACGTGAAAGCAGGAAGACTGTTTGAAAGTATGTAGGAGGCGAATTTAGACTCCCAGGCCCTAACCCCACCCAGTCAGACAACCCACCTCCAACCCCCAGGAACGCTAAGACCTTGAACCAACTCACAGTTGCCAGGTGACTGAGGAGGGTGACAGTGGGAAGGCTCAGGCCGGACACAGGAACTCAACAAAGGCACAGGAGACAAATAGCCCTTTGCTCCCGCTCAGCTCCAAACCCTCAGCAAACACGGTTACATTCCCAGGCCAGGGAACTGGAAGATCCTCCCCCATGAAAAGAGAAACCCACAGACACTGACACATGGGTGTCTACCAGGAAAAACCCTGCTGGCCACCCATCGCTCCTCCAGCACAGCTCCCAAGACAATAAGCCCTGCTCGGGCAAGCAAGGCCCCGATCAACTTCTTATATACATCGCTCTGAAAATGAATGAACTGTGAAGGACTGGCAGGCAATGGAGGAAGGTCTTCAATGTGAGAGAGAGATACCGAAACAAACAGAAAAATCAGAGTCAGGCAAATAGAAATTTTAAGGAATAAAATAAAACTTAGGTGGAAAAAGTGCCTATAAATAATATCCTCAGCTAAATAAGGAAAAATCTAAAGAAATGACAGAATAATGCAGTTATTAACTTCAAAAACATAGAAGTTGAACAAGAAATAAAATATTGTCATGGTGCATCACTCAACTCCATGAACGGTACTCACAGGTGCACAGTAGCAAATGTGGAGTACGAATTGAATAGAAATTAGACTTGGCCGCAGTGGGAGGGCAGAGAAGGAGGAGAGAGATAAAGAAAGTAAAACTCCTCATCTTTCACAAAACAGGTGAATCATGGTACAGAACACACTATTTAGGAATGTGGCCTTAAAGGCTAGAAGAAACTATAAAGAAAATAAAATGCATTCTTTAAGGAAGAGGATAGGGAAAAAATAGGAAGTCTTTTTTCCAACTTTTAGCATCATTTAACTTGTTTGACTATGTGTGTGCTTTACTCAGATAAAATAAAAGTTGTCTCAGCCACATGTGAAATGTGTCAGATGAAGGTGCATCACAGTCCCATGTCCTAGGCCTCACCATTTGATGTACCCAGTGAGGCAGAACCTTGTGTCATCACAGTCAGCGGCGATGGGAAACTGCAAACACGCTGTGCAGCCCGAGACCCTAAGAGTCAAGAAGGCAGGGACCACACTGAGTGTGTCCACTTAGCACTGACCACCATAGTTGCTACGCTAAATAATAACAGCTAATGTTGTTGTTACCTACCTCTTACTATGTGCCGACTGCCAATAGCATTCTGTGTGCGGTAAAGCATTTAATCCTGCCAACATCCCACAAAATACATATCCCTGTTATTCCTCACTTAATAGATGAGACCACCGAGGGAAAGAGAAGGCAAGTAATTCATCCAACATTGTCACCTAGCAAATGGGGAAGCCAGGGTTGGAGTCTAGTCTGACTCCTCCCCTCTCAGTGGCCGTGTGCTCCATCATGTCTGTAGAGAGAAGACAGCAAGGTGGAAGGCAGGAGGAAAGAATAATTAGCAGGAAGAGAAAAAAGGAAAGGAAGGCCAATTCTCCTTAGGAATAATTTGAAATCTGATATCACACAGAAACTCCAAAATTCTACTCCTGAGACCAAGAATACAGTAGTTTTTGCCTAGAAAAACGTGCAAGCACATCCACTCCAAAGATGCTTCCGGGCTATCAAAACCAAGCACCCATAGGCTGGCCAGCTTTGGGCAGCACCGCTTTCTGGCATCTTCTCCCACATCACCTCGCTGCAAAATGGAGCTGCAGCAAGTGAGAGCAGCCCACTCCACGGGGATGAGACTAGTAAGACAGCGAAAGCCTGACCTCATGGGGAGGCTCTAGCAGACCTCCCATAAGGTCAGGCATCTGCATATGTAACCTGAGTCTTCCAGTTAACTAAACGAATCAACACAGCAGTTACAACACAGGATCTCTCTGGCTCCACCCCACCTGCATCCCAGTGCCTTAGCCACTCCAGCACCCCACCCGACCCCACCGCTCTCACCTGTGCTCACAAGTGCCATCCTCTAGCCACCCCCAGATTGGCCATTTTCCACCTCTCCTGCTCCAGCTCCAGCTGCCACCACCAGCTTGGATGTTTATGCCAAGGTCACTGGAGCTCACAAACTCCCCCGTGTCATCCCACGTGCTCTGGGAACTGTGGGTCTCTCACAGGCAATGCCCTTTCCTATCTCACTCCACTTGCAGCTCCCAGGCCTCCAGCAGTGAATCCACAGGGAGCAGGTCCCTCACCAGCCCCAGGGCCACCTTGCCTCCCAGCACCCCTCAGAGACTCTGAGAAATTGCTTCCCCACTTTCTACTTGCAGCCACCATTCTCCAGAATTTGGGCTCAAATTCTCGAGATATTAATTGAAAATAGATTCCACCTGTCTCCAGGCGGCCCATTTTGTCCAGCCTGGGACCATGTCCCTCTCTTCTATGTGTATTTTCTCCTCGTAGCTCCTTGACCAAACAACCCCTGAGAACAATTCTCAAGAAAGATGGAGAGGGGAGGAGAACCAACAACAACATCATACAGACTCTCCATTTGGGGAAAAGAAAACTGCCCAGCTGAGTTGGCCAGGGGATGCTTCCAGGAAGATGTAAGATAGAACTGAACCTCAGAGCAGGATGGGACCCAGGAGAATGGGGTCCAAGTCAGGGGTGTGACAGAGCATGTGAGTGCCCAGTGTTCAGAGGTTAGGAAAGTGGGTGTGCTGAGCCAGAGACGCGTGTAGGAAAGCATGAGACAAGCCTCCAGGTTTTAGACCTTGAATACGAGCTCAAACAGATGGAAGTTAAAAAAAATCCAATCCTGGGACTCTCACCTACAGCTCTATTCACACTTGTGCTGTGGTGGATGAGCTCTGAGGAAGGCCCAGACACCATTCCAGCCACCTTCTTCTTAGCACCTTCCTCTACAACTGAGCCTATAAAGTAAATTCATTTCCAGCCTCCCTTAGGCCAGGGTTCATTGGCCACGTGACATAGTCTGGCCATACACATGGAGGTATGTTGTTGCAGAGAGTTTCCTTTTCAGTAAGTATCTCCCACCCCTCACCCCATACACAAAAGCAAATTCTGAAAGGCAAAATGCCCTTGGCTTTTGCCCTTTACCTTCATTCTTCTTTCATCCTAACCGAAAGGTAGCAGCAGACCCTGGAGCTTCAGTAGCCATTTTTTTCACTAGGAGAACCAAAGCCATAAACTAGGGTAACAAAACAGGAGGACAGAAGAACATCTTTGAACATCCCTGCACTGCCTGCCAGCAGACTTCCCATGACATTTAAGGAAAGGAAGGAAGGAGAATGGAAAGAAACAGAGAAGGAGGGGAGAATCTTGGTTGAGCCATTAGAATCATGTTTATACGTATTTATGGCTATGATATTACTTGCAGAAAAATGCATTCCCAGACACTGGAGGATCACCTGTAACATTGTAAAATGGGAACAATTAAAATGGAAGTGGTGACACAAATTAGGAGCCACCCACACCATGGAATACTGTCTAGTGGTTAACAAGGATGACATCGGCACACGCGCGCACACACACACACACACACACAGGGACACGGAAAGTTCTCTACAATATATTGCAGAGTAAAATAAACAAGTCAACAGAACAATATGTAGAATTGATCCCTTTATGGGATTTTTAGAAGTATATGTGTGCATGCATCCACCTAGCTATCTCTCTACCCACCCATCTGTGAACGCACAGATGAAAGAAGTACAGGCACCAACTGTCAGCAGTGCTCATTCCTGGGGTTGTGGGAGAGGAGGGTCGGGACTGGGATGGATAAGGCCTCATGTTCTTCACTTTATGCTTCTTGGCAGGGAATAGTTAAAAAGTAAAGTTTCAGTTTGCTTTCTTCCATTTGGGTAACTAAGTTCTAGACTAAGTCTGAACAGATGAGTAAAATGGCTCAGGAGACCATGTCCTAGATGTGTTTGGCTCTCTGGTTCCAAACACCTCGCACAACTGCCCATCACAGAGACAGACAGATGGCTGCTTGGGTGGGGCACCCGCTGGAAGCTCCACGGGACGGCATTACTGCTGGCCTTCTGCCCCTGGAGACCTGAGAGTGGAACTCTTGCACCCCACGCAATACAGCAACTGGGCGATTCAAAGAGCTAGTTGTACAGCATCCAAAATTCAGCCAGCACGCCCTTGCCCACTTCAGCTAGGGGAGTGTTCGCAACCTGAGCACAGCCTGCTGCCCCTGAGGTCAGGGGTGCGGGGAAATTTCCTTAGACCCCCAGCGCCACCTCCCCTCCACAGACCTGGGAGTTGGAATCAGGAGCTTCCCCATCACTTCTCCACAGCACCAAGAAGGGGCCCAGTGCTGGGGCCTCGGCCTGTTTCTGGCTTTCTGGGCTCTGGCAGGTGTGGGTCTGCCGAGTGCCATTAGCAGGGTGAATGGATGTGACCTGTGAATTACACAGCTGCTCGGAGGGATAATTGCTCTGTAATCTAAACCATAATGGGAGTGAGGGAGAGACTTTTCAATGGTGGCTGCACTGTGTGTCTGAGGATGTTCCCAGTTGTGGCTCCCGGTGAACAGAGCTCTAGCTAGGCATGTGGGAGCCCTCGGCGGGGAGCACACTACAAGGTCCCGTCGAGGGGAACGATCTATGTGAACACTTGTGCAGGGAGCTGACCAAACCCTTCAGAGGCATTCCACCTAGTGAGTGCCAATCAGTAACAGCACACTTATGAGGAAGCAGATAATTTTATTTCAAAGATGGCCCCAGGGCTTATAGGAGAAATCCAGGACTCACACATTGGTCCCTGCATGGCATCCCAGTGCAGCAGCCAGCCTCCTGTTAACTTCTCACAGCCTGGTACCCCTTGGAAATGAGGAGGATCCCACAGTCCTGTGCCACTGGGTTTCTTGCCTCTCAGAGCCAAGCCCCCCATCTATCCAAAATCCCCGCTGATCCAGCCTTACTGGCCATCTACTTCATGCACAACCCCAAGCTGGGCAGGTGCAAGCTTTGTGCCTGTGCACTTGCAGGCAGGGGCCACGGTGGGGCTGTCACTGGCAGGGCAGCTGCCAATCTGGAGGTCATGGGAGGGACGACAACAGCACGTACAGCAGCTGAGCACCGGTGGGTAGGGAGAGCTGGCTCAGGAAGGCTGTTTGGAAGGCTGCACACAGAAGCATCCCTCACCACCTTCAGGTCACTGGGGGTGGTGGGGTGGTCACAGCTACCACTGAGTTTCCTCCCCTCTGTTGCTCAGAATGGGTGACAAGACCAACACCCCCTTCTCCTGTCAGCTTTGAGGCTATAGCCGAGACTGAGGGGTCTATGGGAAGTGTGTGAGGAGGGTACAGAGGGGTTGGGGTACTTGTTCAGACATGGTATGGGCACCATCGCACTGTACCACTTCATCGTGGTCCCAGAGCACCCCAGGAAAACCACCCTCACCTCATGCTCCTCCCTGACCCCTACCCCATCTCCCTGACCCTCCTCACCTGGGCTTCACCAGCCCCACTGAGCCCTCCTCCTCTTCTTCTCCAGGAGGGTGGAGTGATAACATTTGCTAAGGGGTCTTGAAGGAGGCAGCTGACAGAAGTTGGGGGTTGGGGAGAGATGCTCACATCTCCCTCATCTCAACCCAGGCCACTTCCCCCAACATGCAACCCTGACATTGCTGAACTCCCTCACACTCTCTCCTCCTCTGGCGCATCTGCCACCTGCCTTCCCCACCCACCCACCAAACTGGTGCTTTTCAAGGGGGAGAGAACCCAAAACCCCTCCAAGTAACAAAGAATCATATAATTACTTTGCAGCTACTTGTCCTTGGTAATTTGATGCTTGTGTTGCTATAATTACACATTATGTGGAGTTAGAGAGTCACAGTGGTTGTGTGGCCAGCCAGAGACATCTGCAGTACGTGTTCGCAAACAGAGAAAACGGTCCTTGAGGGAGCCTGGCTGATGGATTCTGCAGGCCCCAGGCTTGGAAGGGCAGGTGGGGGCAGGAAGGAGGGGACAGGAGCACAGGTGAGGCCTGGGTCAGTGGGGGAGGGGGTGCCCACTGAGAGCAGGGTAGGGGGCCCCATTTGTCTAGGAGCGCACAGCGTCTGCATGTGAAACCTCACCCGCCCCACCACACAGCACTTCGAACCCACACGGACCCCTGTCCGAGGTCCCCTCTGAAAATCTCTCACCTGGCTCCTGCCTCCCTTCCTCTCCATTGAGGCCGCTCTCTGCTCAGTCCTCACCTGCGTCCCTGCCTCAGCCTCTGCTGCCGTGTCCGTCTATTCTCCACACACCGCTCAGATGGTCATCTTTTTAAAAAAGCAAATCAAATACTATGACTTCTTGACCAGCATTCACTGGCTTACCACTGCCTTCAGGAGACGACACCAAGCCCTGGCATGGACCCCTGGGTGGTCTGGCGGCCCTGGGGCTGCACCTGGTCTCTCTCACTCTCCTGCTGACCTGGCTTTACTGGGAACGAGAAGCCAGGCCCAGCTGGGGCCAAGGCCAGCCTCATTACATGGTCACTCTACGCCCATTCTCCGCCCTGTTAGCTTCTCTTCAATTCAAGGGTAGATCATAAATCAAACTAATTTGACTTTGGAATGATAATAGATACTCAATAAATTATAAAAACATAGAAATTTGGAGGAGAATAGGACCCCAGGGGCTATGGGGCCGGCAGTTCCCAGCTGCTGTGCACATTAGACTTGCCTCTGGGGCTGTGCAAAGGGAAGTGGGGGGCCCCCCCGGGCTGAGTGGATTGGTCTGGGGCAGTGAGCCTGAGCTTCGACAGAGTCTAAAAGCTCCTGATGTTGCTAATGAGAAATCCAACACTGGAGATCCTGAGCAATTTGTCTCCGTCAGCACAGGCTGTGCAGGGATGACGCGGGGACCTAGGCAGGCCACTGACCTTCGCCTCTGGCCTGCTCCATCCCGGCCAGGCAACCAGGGCTAGAGAAATACCAGCACAGGGGCTGGTGGAACTAAGGATATTTGGAATTTCCCTCTAAAGAGCCTTAAAGTCCCACTGGACTCAGACCACCCGTGTGAGGGAGGAGAGAGCCTGACGTCACTGCCCATGGTACTGATCAGGAAAACTGCAGAGCTGACAGCTTAAGTCCCAGGAGGAAACAGAGTCCAGTGGCTAAGATCGCTGTCCGTGGACTCAGACCTGGTTTTAGTGCTGGCTCTGCACTCACCAGCTGTGTGACCTTGGGCAGATCACTGACCCTCTTGAAGCTCCAGGGTTCCTCACTTGCTAGCTGGGGAAGTGCAAGAGTACTGTGAACATGAAAAAGACTGGCCCGTTGTGAGCGCCCAATAAATAAGATCCATGATGACAAAGTGGTCCCCAGGCAGCCCCTGATCAGGCAGCGGTGGTTTCACAGATGACGTACGTACTTATGAGACGAGGCCCGGTTCCCACCGCTGGGCGGCAGCAAGCACGGGTCTGGCAGCACGCGGCGGCCAGAGGCGACCTGGTGCGTCTGAGCTCCTGGTCTGGCAGGGTGCGGTCTCCCTCCCTCTCACCGATCATCTGTCTGGGTGCAGCCAGCGGGAGCTCCAGAAAGAAGAAAGTGTGGCCTCACTTGGCCCAGAGTAAGAGGTGGCCGAAAGCAAAGAGGCAGCCCACAGTGAGGAACCCACAGCAGCTGGGCTCAGCGTGACTGTCACCCACAGTAATGAGAAGCACGACCTTCCTGTTACCCTGCAACAGGGCTGCAGTGAACCAACTGTCGAGGACATGGCCCAGGTTGTTGAAGAGGCCACAGGGGTCCTGCTACCTTTTCAGAAACTCACATTTAAGGGAAAATCTCCGTAGGAAATGGAGAAGCCATTGTCTGCACTTGGAATACAGAACGGTTGTGGGCCCGTGGTAATTGGGAAAATGAACAGTCCAGAGGAAGAAGTTGAACTAAAGAAGTGGAAAGATTTGGAATAAGTCTGTGGACAAGATAGCTGACCAACTGGAAGAGCTGAATAAAGAGCTTACCTGAATCCCGCAGGGTTTTCTGGCCGAGGATCTGTAAGCTGAAGCTCTCTGCAAACTCGATAGGAGAGTAACAGCCACAATCCAGCAGTTTATGAAGATCTTGGAGGAGACTGACATACTCACTCTGCCAGGACATTTCAAAGACGGCAGACTGAAAAGGAAGGTTTGGTGCAAAGGGCTCAGCGTTCCCAGCTGAACACAACATCAGTGGAGCAGAAGGAATGCCAGGAGACGGAGTGGCTACCGTCCACACACTTGGCCCTGGCTGACCGAGGGGAGGTGACAGAGGCTGTGCTGCCCTGAAGGACAGGACCGCCAGCTCTGCCCTCCCTGGAACAGATGCTACCTGATTTCTCCAGGGCTGCTGGGGACAGCTGGCCCGCTGTCAGTTGCCAGCTTTCCCTCTTCTACACCTGTTCTCAATGAACAAGTATTGTCTTTATAAAATCTTCTTTTAAAGATTATAAAATCTTTTAAAAAAGAGAGAAAGCTGAGACTCAGAGAAGTCAGAAGACTGGCCCTAGATCACACAGCAAGCCAGATACAGGTCTGGGACTGGAACACAGGCCCAGAGTCTCCCTCGTAACCCTTGGGCTTTCCGCAGATGCTCCGGGAATCCAGGTGTGTGGACTCTCCCGCAGGCCCTGCTCACTCTAATGTGCTGCTTATAATGCGATTGGAAAGTCAGCTCCTTGTTAGAACTCCTGTGGGGTGAGCACATGAAAGGGAAGAAGGAACCCACTGGCCCTCCAGCCTCCACAATACACTCAGCCCCGGGAAGAAAAGTAATTAAAGTCATGAATCCTGGGAACAGTGGCTGCATCACTATTCACATTAGCTCAGCCCCCACTCGATCTCTCCACGGGGCCACCTGACAAGGAAGAGCTGATTTGCAAACAAGCACAAACTGCTTAGCTTTGGATTTACAGTTTGATAAGGGACCATCCATCACATTTACGGGGAGATAATCTCCTACGAGCACAGGAGCAGCGGTCCGAGCCACGGCTGGAGGCCAGCCCAGCCGGGCCTTGGGACAGGTCGTGATGGGACCGTCTCTGGAATCAGAGAGAATGTGAGTGGGGCAAAGGCCACCTGGGGAAATGGAAAATAAAAACTTCTCTCCCTTTCCCCATCGGTTTCTCTTCAGCACGAGAACAAAGTAGGATTTGTTCATGCGGGGTTCATTTCCCCTTACCGGAGAGAGCACAAAGTAGTCTGAGGGAACTAATCAAGCCAGGGACTCTCAGGAGAGTGCTGCTGTGCTACCAGCATGCACAGGAGAGAATTTGTGAATCCATAGCGGGGCATGGCCCCTACTCCCTCATATGTGAAGTTCTCGCTTGGCCAGTAACTCACCTTTGGTCCCTTGCCCTCCCTGGTCCTCTCATTTGTAAAGTGACCAGATTAGACCAGGCTCTGCACTCTGTCACTCTGAGGCCCATTGCAGGACGGCCAGGTGCGCCAGGTGCGCCCGATTGAGCAAGGCCCCTGCTGACCAGGTTAGGCCCAGGACTCTGGTGCAAGGACAGACCTGGCCCCAGGGGCCACACCCAGCCTCCAAGGGTTTGAGGGCAAGAAAATTATGTCCACCTGGGAAATGTCCCTTTAGAAACTAGGATTATTTGGGGCTAGAACAACAGGAACCACAGAGGACTCCAGGTGCCAGTGTAGGGCATTAAGACTCTACTCTATGGGAAACAGGGGACACTGGATTTCTGAGAGCAGTGACACCACCCCACCCCTGTTTTGGGATGACTGCAGCAGGAAACCTGGGGGGGTGGGAGGGAGTCTGGGCTCAGCCCTTTCCAACGGCAAGGGGTAGGGGCTAGAGGCCTCTTGGGGCCCCTCCAGCCAGCCCCATGAGTTCCCATTCATTAGAAAATCTGAAACTAAGGTTTATGATTCATCTTATTAATTTTTAGTCTTTCTGAAAGACCTAAAGGCTTGGAAAGCAAGGGAGCAAGAGAGTGCACAAACGTGCATCTGGCAGGCGGGAGCTCGGTCTGTCAGCCCAGGTAATGCAAAGTCAGGAGGGGCAGGGATGCCTTATGGAGAACGTTTTGTAGCATAAGGTCAATGTTACGCTACCAGAGAGGCTCTGAGTCTCAAGCATGAAACCGATGAGGGCTCGTGGCAGAAATCAGCCCTTGCAATTTGAGATCGATCTGATGGGTTTCAGGAACTTGACACAAATATAAGGAAAAGATGGCGGCAACGGAGAGCAGAAAGTCACCATTGCCACCCCTTTTATCCCACCAGGCACAGAATGAATGGTGTGACGGGCTCACACTGGGTCCAGAGGCAGTAAATGCTCACAAGACAGTGGGAGGAACTCGAAACTTGGCAAATTCTGGTAGAGGCTGGGGGTGGGGCATGGAGAAGGAGGGGAAGGGGTCTTGAGGAAAAAGAAAGGAGTTAGAAAGGCAGAAAATGTGTGTGGGAAGAAAAGAGGTAGCTAGTAAAACAGAGAGGGTACCACATGCTGACCAAGGGGGACACCCATGGGGTCATCCCAGAGGCCTGAGCCAAGGTGACGCACTCTTGGATGACAAAAAGGTGCAAGGTTGCTACACCATGATAGGGGTTGTGTAGCAGCCCCCCCCCCCCCCAAAGTGGCCTCTGTTCCATTCTTTCTTCACACCCCAAATTCCTGCCCCAGCGCTTTCTAGTCTCACACTTGGCCTAGCCAGGGCAGTAAAAAGAAGCCCCTGAACACACGGTGTTAGCACAGTGTGGTATTCATGGAAACCCAGAGACGGGGAGTCTAATGAGTGTTAAACATCACACAACATTTATAACCACCAACTAAAAATTCAATAACAAAAAGGAACTTTTTATTTGGTTATCTCTCGGAAGCAGACAGATCACTTTGAAATAAATATTTTGATAAGTCACTGAATAGTGAGTGATGTAATTATCAGAGACGATGCTGTCTTTTATAGAAAGTGGGTCTGGTTAACCCCATGGCTCTTCATTTCACCGCGGTCTGTGTGTGGTGTTGGTGCCAATTTCAGAACAGAAGCTGGGCAAAGCTGTTCTGCTGTGCGTGAAAGAGGAGAGGGCCCAGGTCAGGCACTGCCTGGGGACCGGGAGCTAGAAAAACCCTCAGAGGACAGACTCTAGAGAAGCAGAACATGTAAAATGGATCCTTAAGTATTTAGCTGTGATGTAAATCCCTGGACCTGCCTCCCCAGCGAGAGCTTCTGTAAGTCCCACTCAGGACTGCAGTGCTGTGCAGGAATCTTTTCATTCCACTCCCAAGTCATATTGGGGTAGAAATTCAGGCCATTGCCACAAACGCCAGGGCCAGAGGATGAGCGGCAGCTGACATGCGCGGAGGGACCAGGGAGTCGTCCCTGCTGGGTGTGACCTGGAAACGTCCTCAGGAGGAGACAGGGCTGTGGAGGGGCAGGGCAGCAGACGTGCAGACAACGGTGGATGTGGCGGGGTGGACCTGGGGGACAGCTGGTAGAATCCAAAGGCGTGTTGACCTGTCAACTACCGATACCACAGCTGCCCGTGTCCCTGCTTTCTCCATGTCAGCCATAATCGTTGAGTCTCACAAGTCAACAGGCCAGCCAGGGATGGGGAAGGCAGGAAACCACCACCGCAAAGACTCAAAGGAAGTTTCGTAGCAGGGAAAAAAATAAATAATGATAGGCTTTTACACCAAGCACTGCTCGGGGAATCCAGCTGTTCCTGCTGTATTTTAAGTGTACAGTTACTAAAAAAGAAAAAATAAACTAGATTAAAGCAATTGAAATCCTCCCCAAAAGAAGGACGGCCCTGCTTGGACCCAGCCGTCACTTCACCCTATGGCTCTCTCGAGCGCGGTGCAGCTAGCCACGGAAACGGAAGATTCTAATTAAAATGAGGCTGGCTGGTGCTGCTGCTCAAATTAAACTCCTTTAAAAAAAAGAAGAAGAAAACATTTTCAATAAAGAGAGGCTAAACTCAGCATGCTTTAGTCATTATTACAGTACTTTTTTTCCAGGAGGATTAGCAAATCTAAAGTATAGAGTCTAGAAATTTTGATCAAGCAAAGTGTTTTTAAAGGGTTTTATTTTCTTCCTCTTTCATTAAAATTGCACTGCTGTGATTCTATTCATATATAATACCGATACACACAAGCACGCTGTGTCTCTTCTGTATTGTGAGGACAATAGGACCCTCCATAGGAACCAATGTCTCTTTTAGGATCTGTTGGGCAAAAGCCTTACATATAAAAATAGAAATGAAAAGTACATTTATTTTGCTTGAAGAGGCAGGTCTGGATGTGGGAATGTGACTCCAGGGAGGCCAGACAGTGGAGCTTGGAGACCCCTCTCCAAACAGCTGGGCCTGAGAGGAACTGAACCTGGGAGAAGACAGCTGGTTGCTGCAGCCGGGAGCCTTCTGCTCCCAACATTTCCCCTCCCTTTAGGCTCAGTGGCTAAAAGGAAGGCAGGGGAAAAGAAAGGGAAGAGGAGAAGAAAAGAAAGAAGAGGATGAGGAGAGGAAGAGAGAGGGAGGCACAGGGAGAGAGAAAGAAGGGAAAGGTTGAAGGCACCTTTGGCCCCAAGTTAGAGTTACCAAGTCAAACCAGCTTAAGAGAAAAGGCATGGATGGACGAGAAAGAGAGAGGGGGTGAGTCACGGACACCCACCCACAGACGGGACTCAGGCAAGTTCTGGAACAAGGACCTACAAAACCTTTTGGGTGAGACAATGAAACAAGGACAGATGGAGAATGGCCATTGGGTTTATCTACCTGGAAGTCGTGGAGCAGCTCCAGGGCAGTGGAGGGCTGCTGGCCGGGCTGCTGCAGGAAGACGAGGTGGCGAACAGCCCTGGCACCAGGAGCTGGGAGTGGGAGCAAAGGGGAGGGTCCCAACTGGGGAGGTTAGGGATCCCAAAGGAACGTTTTAAGAGGAAAAGGGTTTGAATGTTGTGGGGAAAGAGTCAGCAGGGAAGGAACATGGGATCCAGAGGAGGCAAGAGGGAACCCTAGCTTTGGGAAAGAGAAGGGGACAATTCTTCCATTTCAACATCAGTGAAGCAGGAAAAGAAGAGCAATCGGAGCCCATAACCAAGGCGATGGAACCCCAGTGGAGTGGGGTGTGCGGGGAGTGCTTGCAACAGAGGGAGACTTTCAGTAGATCGTGAATGTAGGTTGAGTGGAGGAATTGGTGAAAAAATGAACTGATAAGTGAATATCCAACATGTTTGGTAACAGACGTGCAGATCAGGCCTGCTATTTTTGTTCAGGATGTGTCCTCAGATTGCTACCTCTGCCCCTGGCCACTTGGTATGTAGACTAGCAGACAGCAGCTTTCTCATCACCGACTGGAAGTAGGCCATCGAGCTGCCCACACGCAAGCCAATTTTTTCCTCCAGTACATACTGCATTAACTACAAAAGCTAGAGGCATATGATTTAAACCCCTAAAGCTGCAGACCAATAGAGCAGGCAAGAACTGATGCCTTGGCCCTGGATTATTTCAAGGGCCATTGTTATAAGCAAAAACAATAGGCAGGGCTTCCTCTGAGCTGGGTCTCTCTTCACTCCCTCCTCAACACCACCTCAGGCACTGACTGCAACAGGACGCCCCCACTCTGTGGGCCCTCGGGTCCTGCATAAAGCCCGCTAGTATAACTGGGCCATTGAATTTCAAATTAAATCGCCCCCACAGGCCCAACTTCTCCTGTTACTGGGCTCATTAGAGCTCAGATAATGGAACATCTCCTCCTGCTAATGGCCCATGAGCAAGTGAAGGAGAGAAACCAGCCCCTGTACTACTTCACTAAAGAGAAAAGGGGAGGTAAAGGTCACTGACTACAGCCCCAAAGTTTTTAGTGCTTTGGAAGAACTTTCTCCTGACCAGGAGAGATCTGGAGCATGAACACAGAATTTACTGAGATGTGCTGGTTATAAACAGAACAGACATCCTTCACGCACCCTAGTGACCCAAGTCCACAGTTCTGGAATCTATCATTCGAGAAGGTTGTGTGGCTCAGCTCACTGGTAGAAAGAGGGCTTGTGAGATCCCTGGGGCCAGAAGAGGCTTTCAGAAGCTGTGGGGGTGGCATGCCAAGAAAAGTAAAGTCTGCTAGGAGCTGCCTGGTTTATGTTGACTTCTTCCACATGAACCACGGGGCCTGAACAAGGCTGCCCTCTCTGGGGGCAATAAAGAATGTGACAGTGACTGGACAGCTGGAACACAGAAGCCTACGAAGATGCTCCTTGCATCCAGCCATATGTGCAGGGCTAGCCCCCACGTGTGTGCAGCTGCTGGGAAACAGGAAACATTCTGGTCTAGGAGCGTGTCCTGGCCCAGCACTGCATTGGTGCCTCCACCAGGGACCACACCAGGGGCCACGAGAAAAGGCAGTGCTCCTGTTGCCCACCTGCCTGACCCTGAGCCCTAGCCTGCCTCCAGCTACGTTCACCTCCTTAGAAATCAGCTACCTTAAGAAAGTGACAGCTAATAAAGCAAAGGAATTGGGGGGGGGGGGGTAGGAGGCATTCCAGGCACAAGAAAGCTAACGGCAGCCTCTAATTTCATGTGACCCAGACAGACTTTCCTTAAAGGACAAGAGCAGAATGGTCATTAGTGCCTTGTGAACTGTTCCTAACCAGCCCGTTAAAACCACTCACTAAAATGAATGGAAACAAAGAGATTCATAGCTCCGGGGCCTTCCTAACCCACTGGTGTAGGGATCAGTTCCCAATGGCGAGTGACGTCAGGACAAGAGAACCGGCACTCCACAACCAAACTCCACTTTGGTCTCTGATCAGGGCCCTCACTGTCATTCTGAGGTGGAGGCACCTCTTTGGAGCCAGCTGAGGACATCAAGAGGTCATTACCCGCCTGGCCCTTCTCTCCCAGCTTCCCATCCATCACAGAACCTGCAAAGGGATTGCCAAGAATCCCCAAAGCCTGCCATTGGAGGAAAGGGGGTTTGTGGGGTGTGGGGTCACAAGTGGGACATGTAAGTTTCACAGTTATGGCCTTGGTGATCTTAGTTACCTCACAAAATGTGGGACCAGGAGAGAACCATCACCAGGGCAACCAGAAGGAACACACTGTGATCCAGGAGGGCCCTATGACACAGAGATCTACTGTGTTGTTCCTGCAGACCCCCTGACAGCTGCCAGGAAGGGGAAGGTGGGGGTGGGTAGGCCCAGAGCACAAGCTCAGCAAAGACCTTCCTCCTCCTATTCCCTGGCTCACCACCCACTCTCACCCATCTGCCCTACCCCCCTACCCCCACCTCTCCAAAGTCCTCTGGAGGCCCCATCACTCATCTTAAGGACAGTTAGTGGTTAATAAGTTACATTTAAGACAATATGAGAAAGCTAGCATTTGTTGAGCACCACCTTTGTACCAGCACTGTTACCCTACAGAGATTATTTCCCGCTCAAGAAAAACCCAGTGATTTAGGCTCTGTGCTTATTCCCATTCCATAGATGAGGATACTAAGGTTCAGAGCAATGAAGGAACCTGTTGGGATGTTAAGCACATGCCTTCTGGCCTCTGAGCTTTCATTATTACCCTTTTTCTTCAATTCCCAGGAGCACTTGAGAGCTAAATTTAGTCACTTGGAAAGAAACCAATGCTTAATGCTAAGCTGTAATCACTCATGATGATTTTGCACAGGACACCTACATGGAGACATGTCTTGAGAGAGAACCATTCTGGGGTCAGTCCCTAGGTGATTGCCTGTTTCCTCCATTGCTCATGTGGAGGGATGGAGGAGGATTCCTCTAACCTCTTCATTCTTTCATTTTTTTGCCTGTTCCTTTTCCAGCGTCCCTTCCCAAAGTCACACATGTGCCTGTCACTCAGAACCACAGTTCCACTTGCTCTGACCTCCCTGAGCCACTCTGCCCTGAGCAGAGCAGCACAAGCAGACAGGGAGGCCCCCAGCACCTCCTCACCCCACCCTGTCCCCCAACACCTGTCCCCAAGGAGTCCGGGCCCCTAGCAGTAGAAACAGGGTCATGGGCTCCTAAAGTTCTGCTCTCTCTCCACCTGATGGACAGCTTTGAGGAGCATGCTGCCTGCAGATTTCCCTCTGAAATCTGATTCAAAAAAGCAAATCTGATGACAGCAGTACCCTCTGCAGAGGGAGTTTAACCGGGAAAATGAAATTGCACAGCTTGGACTGAGTCTAAGATGTCAGCCCTGGGGAGGCCCCAAGGTCTCAGAAGCAGCACAGGGCAGCCCCACCAGTGGCCCAGCTCCTCAAAACCAGAGCAGAGAAGGAAGAAGGAGACAGCCCCCAGCAGCTACCCATCATGGAGGTGTCTGAACCCCTAGGGCAGAGTTGGGGTCCATGGGGTACCTAGACCCAGAGCATGACCTGGAGGGAAGGACCTCTGGGAGCATTTTGATTCTAGGGCCTCAATGCACTTGACTTTGAAAAGGGGAGTGGGAAGCAGCAGCTCATGGCCTTGGAGACAGTGGAGGGTCTGGAGGTCTAGATTCTGGCTGAGACTCTCTTGGCTGTGTTGAAGAGGCAGCATTGCACCGCAAGAAGAACAAGGTGGTCCCCTCTTGTCCAGCCCTCTGCCCTCAGCTTATGGTCAGTGCCTGACCTTTCTTGCCTGCCCAGGGGACCAGGTGGGGCAGTCTGTTTCATAGCCAGTAGGCAAGTGTGAACGCCTCCCACGTGGAGAGCTCTGGATTCCCGTGTGGACCCTGCCCCAGGGTGACCCTGGGCAGTGGGGACAATGGACTGAATGCCAACTACTGAAATGCAGGTCAGACTGCGATCCAGGCAGGATACCTGATTGAGGAGCCTGGGAGCCCAGAGCAGAGCATGACTGCTTTGCCCAGGGGGATCCAGGAGACTTCACAGAGGTGACCTTGGAGCTGGGAATATTGAACAGATCATTAAGAAATGGCAAACAGTTCTCCCAAGTGTGCTGGGAAGAGTTCTCAGCTCCCACAAGGCAGAGCAGCTTTCGGCGGTCAGGACCTGGCTCCCTGGAGCCAGGTCACACCAGGCCACCTTCCTGGCAGTATGCCGATGGGGTGGGTGCAGTTCAGGGGCTTGCACTCTCTCCATGCCCCACCCTCTCCATCCTTCCCTCCTAAAAATGCCTCCTTCAGGCCTGGCCAGGTGGCTCAGTTGCTGGCATGTCGTCCTATATGCTAAAATGTTGTGCATTCAATTCCTGGTCAGGGCACATATTCAGGTTGCAGGTTCAATCCCCAGTTGGCAGGGTGCCTATGGGAGGCAACCGATCCGTGTTTTTCTCTCTCATAAATGCTTTCTTTAAAAAAATTTATTTATTAGCCCTGGCTGGCATAGCTCAGTGGATTGAGCGTGGGCTGCAAACTAAAGTGTCACAGGTTCAATTCCCAGCCAGGGTACATGCCTGGGTTGCAGGCCATAATCCCCAGCAACCGCACATTGATGTTGCTATCTCTCTCTATCTCCCTCCCTTCCCTCTCTGAAAATAAAAATAAATAAAATCTTAAAAAAATATTTTGTTTATTTACTTTTAGTAAGATGGGAAGTGGGGAGAAAGAGAGAGAGAGAAACATCGATGTGTCAGTCGGTTGCCTCTTGGAAGCCCTTAGCTGTGGACCTGGCCCGCAACCCAGGCATGTACCCTGACTGGGAATGGAACTGGTACCTTTGGGTTTGTAATATGATGCCCAGTCCACCACTGAGCCACACCAGTCAAGGCTCTCTCACATTGATGTTTCTCTCTCTCACTCCCTTTCCCTTTCTCTCTCTCTCTTTCTCCTTCTTTGCCCTCTCCTCTCTGTCTTGCCCCCACTCTAAAATCAATTAAAAAAAGAGTTGTAAAAATGCCTTGTCCCTGCAGCAACACTATCATCACACTTGAAGCACATTTTTAAAACAAATACAAAAGCAGAGGAGATAATATAATGCATCCCTATCACCTAAATTCCATTTTCTCAAGTCAGTCTTATTTCGTCCATACCCCCTCCCCCTTCCCCCACCTCGACCCCAGACAGCGTTCAGTTCATCCATAAGTATTTCAGATGGCATCGCAAACAGATCCAAGGTTTCCTCACACACAGCCACAATATCATTGTCAATCCTTTAAAAATGTTATCAGTTTCTGAATATTATCAGATATCAAGTCAGTGATCCTGCAGTCTGGATGCTACCGAAAGCACCTTGGAGATCACACTGAATATGTTCCCTTGTCCTTTGAATTTCCTGTAAATTGATGTTTAGATTGAAAAGCTTAATCCCAGTCAGTATGATTACTTTTGACAAGAAGCATCAAAGGTGGCAGATTCCATCCACCGAGGTACAGTGCCTGCTGAGCTCTTTCTGTGGCATTCAGAGGCCCCAATGACCCTCGCCGGATCCGGTCCCCCTTTAGAGGTGGTCACTTGGAGGCATCCTCTTTCTAGAGCGCCTTCATTTATTAGCTAGAATGCTTCTAGAAAAGAGCAGCTTAGGGGAGAGGAATAGATGCTTGATTCTCTCCCTTCTTATAACAGTTTCCCAAAGAATGAATTACTTACCTAACACTCTCCAAAAGTGATCAATGAGCATTTTAGTTTTTGCATCTTTAGAAAGGCTTGGATTTCAACATATCTGATGTGTTTTCATCCATTGCTGTCAATCCCTTGCAGTTGTTGTCCTAATTGGCATTTGAACTTCCTCGGCCTTGCCTACCAACAACCGCTTAGGCCCTTGGGTCCGCTCGATAGTTTCCTTGCTTTCCAGTAGGACTGCACGTCCCAGGCTCATCTTGTACGTTCATCTTACTCTTGTCTATTTCAATAGCAAGTCCCCTGACCCCCACCTCCAATCTGTCTGTGTCTTCACTGCAGCTACATTGATCTAGCTTTAAAGTACGTTTACCTCTGTTTCCCTTCCTGGGAGGCAGGGTGATGCAGGGAACAAACAGGAGCTTTAGCACTTAGGAGCGCTGAGTCTGAAAACTGGCCGGTACGTGACCAGCTGAGCTGCACAGCCCTTCATCTCTCTGGGCCTTCACTGCCTCCTTCGTAACAACACCTCACAAGGTCGTGGTGAAGACTAAACGTAAAGTGCTGAGCTTAGAATCCGGTGAAAATACGTGCATGTCAATATCCATTTCTTTTCTTATTCTTTTCTGGAAACACCCTAGGGCCCCTCCCACTGTCCAAATTTTCCCCCTTTAGTCTGACTCGTATTACCCGCTTGTATCTATGACTGTTCTTGCCACCCACCTGCCCTCTGGTCCCATCCTCCCGCTCTCCTCAGAGCTACCAACTCCCTCACCAGCCTTTACTCACACGGGCCTCTACCTTATACACCCCACAACCTTCTGTTTGTTCACACCCTCCCTGTGTTGGAGACCCAGCTTGGCTCCTTCTGCTTCCCCTGCTGCTACAGCCCTCGGTTTCCTCCCACCCCGTGAAAGCTTGATGGGGGCTTCCTGTCCCTTCCAGCTTGGAATCACAGAGTTCTGGTAGTTCTGCCCCTGCAACGAGACTTCAGCCAGGATGTGAGAGGACCCTGGAACCTGATCTTTACAGAGACCCAGTGGTGGTCTCTCAGGGGTGGGGGTCTCATGTTTCTAACTGGATGTGACCCCATCTGGAACAAGGAAAAGAGCCCTGAATGACTAGAGAAAACTTCCCTGTCCAGATTTGGCAGCTGGACCCAAAACTAAAGATGAACTCGGCACAGAACCTTCCCGTGGAAGAACCATCCCACGCAGCACTGACAAATAAGGATACTCACAGGATGGCCTCTGCTCCCAAGACACGCCATCCCTCCCAGGACTGGACAAACTGCCCCAGGCACCACAGAATCCAGAGAGGCAACTATGGCCACGTGTTGTCCACCCCTGGCCCATCCTGGAGCCGGCTCCGGCTCAGGATGGAGCCCGCTGGGGGACATCAGCCACTGCTGCTCGGAGGAAGGAAGAAATGCTGCTCCAGGTGGGACACCAAGGCAGCTCCCAGGCAGGTGGTCTTGAGTTTCCAAAATTAACCCCAGGTGGGCTTTCTTGGGTCTTTGGGGTTTAAAAGAAGCGCCTGCTTCTTTCCTCAAAAGGTGCCACCCAGGTAAAAAGGCTTTGGTCAAGCTGGGCTCAAAACTCAGTGTAAAACAGCAACTGTGATTCAAGTGATAAAACTGGAATGTCCCTGGAGGGCTGAGGCAGGGGGTGGGGCAAGAGCCCTGCGACAGAGACGGGGACTGGGCAGCCTCCTGAGAGGAAATTCCTGGAAGAACTGGCAGGGGCCCATCAGGACAGGGAAGGCAACATTTGATGTGGCCACTGAGTCCACCTCTGCTGTCCCAAAGCACCGAGAGGACACACACCCTGGGCCGATGTGCACTAGGGACAAGGGAGGTGGGCAGAATCCCAGCGGGTGGCCCTGTGTCCAGGAACATCGGAGAAGCGGGCAGGAAGGAGGGAGGCCATCGCTGGAGCAGAAGTCAGACAACCCCCATTATTGTGGAGCAAAAGCGGCTTCGGCACAAGTGGGGATGGGCTGTGCTCTTTCTAGGGAGGAGTGTAAGTGGGACCTCAGGTTGCTTTAGGGGACGTTAAAGGAATGGTGTCACTCTCCCCCCACATGGGTGCTGTGTGTGGGGACGGCATGGGTGGCCCTGCTCTGCTCTTAACCCACTTTAGGGCTTTGCGGCATCTGAGAGGAGGAGGTTCCCAGGGAGGGACGAAGCTAATCTCCACTTGCCATAACAGAATAACATTTAGTAGGAGCCCACCATGCCCCAGGTTACATTCCCACAGCGACTTGAAGACACCAGCCCCCTTCCTTCATAGGCTTGTCACAGGCACAGCCTCTGGGAGTGTGGAAAGCACACCTGCCCCAGCCGCCAGCAGAGCTGGTAGAGGCCCGGCTCCTAGCCCTGTGGGCACGGGTACCAGGGAGGGTTGCCTCTGGGGGACAGCCTCATAGAGGCAGATGCTGGTGCACGTGCTTTAAAAAAACCCCTACAACCCTCTCTACTTCTGACCTATAAATAGAACATGCTTTTGTGCCTCTTTCTGGAGCAAGACACATGTGCAGGCTCTTCTCCCACAGCTTCTTGCCCAGGCACCTGAGTCCCTTAGAGGGGCAAGGTGTCCCAGGGCCAGGCCTCCTGGAGGCTCTTACGCAGGAATTCTTAGAGCTCCTCTCCCTGCTGCCAGCCACAGAAATCAAAGCTTTGAATGGTCTGTTTGGGGCATCCTCGCTGAGTTCCAGGAAACTCTTTATTGTTGGCTTGCTTTTGTATTTCAATCGTCTTTAAAGGACCCTGTCTGGCTCACTCGGGGGTGCTGCACTTGTCCACAGGAATGGCCTTATGAAGTTATCAGGCCATCTCCCACCCTGGGGATGCTCAGAGAATCCCAGAAAGGGCCACCTGCCGTGCCCAGCATCCCCTGATCAGGACAGGCCACGCTGAGAAGCAGGACAGGGATGGGGGTGAGACAGGCATCCCAAACCTACTGGGCACAACCTCCCGATGCCAACCTGGGTGAGCACCTCATCTGCCTCACAGAGACCAAGCCCTGCATGCAAATGATCCCATCTTGTGCTGCATAATCCATAGGTTCTGGGAGTTTTCCCAGGCATCTACTTTAAACTCTTCTGCTTCGAATTGAATAAGACTCACAGCTCTTGTTGCAAGGGAGACAGAGACTCAGAGACAGAGAGAGACCTACAGAGACAGGGAGACAGAGAGGCACTCCCAGCGCTGCCAGGAGCTTTCCGTGTGATCTGAGGCAGCCCTCTCCTCAACCTCACTTTCAGTCCTGATTTTTTCAGTTTGATCTTGCTACACCTTTTAAGCTCTGCTGGCGGTTGAGCTCCATGGAACTTCCCACAAGCAGCCCCATCATCATGCATTTCATTTTCCGGATAGCTGTCTAATCCTTGAGCCCCTTCCTGCATTCATTCAGTGTCAGGCACTATGACATCAGTATAACCCTGAGGGCTCTGAAAATCAGCGAGCTCAAAAGGGACAGTTTGCTGGATCTGTCCGCCATCAGGACTGACCTTCAGGATGATGAGTGGAGGAAATAGCACACTATGGAAAAACGCCCTGCACCCAGTAGTATACGCACAGGAGATGGGAAGAATATACAATGTGCACTGGAGAGAAGGAGAGAGAGAGAGAGAGAAGACTCAGGAAAGAATGAGTGGCCGGAAGGGGGCCCTGGCATCCTGCCTGCGCTGCCCTGAATCCAGTGGGTTTGGGCTTTTGTGTGCACGAGGCCAAGCTGACAGACACACTCCTCCCACTGAACACCTTTGAAGCTCCAGGCTCTGGCTTCTTGAGGAGGGGATCACAGAGGAGAGGACGGGGGTTCTGACTCTGAAACCAAGGCTCTTGGAACAGGCCCAAGATGGGGAGACAGTCAATAGTAGAAGGGCACAAAGAGACGATTGAAGGCAAATGCCCCTCCAGCAATTCAAGAAAGCCCTTGGGAAGTCAGTGGACAGCTCAGTGGCACTGGGTATATTCACACTGTTGTGCAGCCATCACCACCACCCCACACAGAACTTTCTCATCTTCCCAACCTGAAACTCTGCACCTATTAAACACGGACTCCCGGCTGCACCTCCCCCACCCGACACTCCCCATCCTGCTGTCTGTCTCCATGGATTTGAGTCCTCTAGGGCCCTCATATAAGTAGACTCATACAATATTTGTCTTTTTGTGATGGTTTATGTCATTCGACATAATGCCCTCAAGGTTTATCCACATTGTGGTATGAGTCAGAATTTCATTCATTTTCATCCACTGCATACTATTCCATTTTGTGTATAGGCCACAGTTTGTTTCTTTATGGAACTTTGTCCCTTTTGTCCACTGCTGTGGAGCTACTTAAATGTGTGGTGAAAGAGCGATTTACATGAAATAATCCATTAAAAGCACTTCTTTTGGGCACATAGAGCTTTCTACAAGTATTAGCTATCACTGTGATTCGTCTTCATCCTGAACTCATCTGTGTGAATACAACACACACAAAAGAGAGCCGGTCTTAGCACTGCTGCTATGTGCACACACAGAGTGAGGCAGCAGAAGCCACAGGTTAGAGGGAAATGTTGTCAATACATCTGAACTTGGAAGTTACAACTGGAAGTTCTACTAGCTTCTGCCTGAGGAGGCACTTCCTGCAGCCAGGCTCATCCCTGCCACCTTGGCGACATTTTTTGAGATACACACTGTAGTGGATCCCTTAAAAGAGTAGCTGCCCTCTGTCACCCCATCTTTCCCAGAGGCCTCTCTTTTCTCATAGATGAACCACCCCTTCCCAGAAGGCCCAGGGCCTCATAGAGCACACTGTCAGCACTCTTGAACAGCAGCCCTCCTCGCTCACTTCAGAAAACCTGGGAGGGGGGTTGTTTGATTGTTTGTTTTTCTAAGAGACAGGAAGAGGGAGAAAGGGGGAGGGAGGGGGGGTGAGAGAGAGAGAGAGAGAGAGACATTGATGCAAGAGATAACAGGTACCCTGACTGGGAATTGAACCCACAATGCTTTGGTGTACAGGACAACGCTTCAACAAAATGAACCCTCGGCCAGGGAGAAAACCTGGGGTTTGGGATTGGTCCTTTGTCATTACAGGGAGAGAGAAGCCCTCCCCACTTCCCCTTTGAATGAACTCCAGGAGGTCTGGATTATCTGTCCTGAAGAGGGTGAGCCAGCTGCCCAGGGCAGTCTTTCTTGTCATGTTTTCAGGCCCCAAGATGGTGCCATCATCTGAAGACCTCGACCCCAGCACAGGGAGAAGCCATGGGGGCGGGGGGAGCCAGGAGGGAGCACGGGAAAGAGACTGTTACATCCCGACACAGAAAACTCCAGAACATTTAACTCTCCGCTGGAGCCTCGTGGCCCAGAGTTTGATGGGGGCCCTCTGCTTTCTCCTGTCAGATTTGGACAGCTTAGCATGGCGGCCTTTTGACATGAAGTAATAATTGTCAGAGCGGGTCGGGGCCGCACCAGCTGAGAAAACGCCAGCGTGACCCTTGCGAGGAGAGTGGGCCCTGCCAAACCAAGACACAGCCCATTAGCAGGTCAGAGGACCCTCCCGCTGACAGGCGTGGCGGCGCTGCTGCATCGGGGAGTCTTCATCAGGAGACATCCTCTGCGCAGTCACCTCCATGGGGACTGCACCCGCCTCAGGGCAGCGTTCGGCAGATGGCTTTAAATGCCACCATTAAGACACATTAGAAGGCATTTCACGGTCATTATTGCCTTAATACAAAAGGAATAAACAATCACAGAAATTTTGGAGATTACAGAAAAGCAGACAGATGGAATTAATTGTCTATAATTTTTTTCTCTACTCAGCAGAGCTATTGTTTGTTTTTTTAAATATATTTTATTGATTATGCTATTACAGTTGTCCCATTTTCCCCCCTTCATTCCCCTCTGCCCTGCACACCCCCTCCCACCACATTCCACCTGTTTAGTTCACATCCATGTGTCATACATATAAGTTCTTTGGCTTCTACATTTCCCGTACTATTCTTACCCTTCCCGTCTATTTTCTACCTACCATCTATGCTACTTATTCTCTGTATCTTTTCCAACCCTCCCCCTCCCACTCCCCTGTTGCTAACCCTCCATGTGATTTCCATTTCTGTGGTTCTGTTCCTGTTCTAGTTGTTTGCTTAGTTTGCTTTTCTTTTTGTTTTAGGTGTGATTGTTAATAATTGCGAGTTTGCTGTCATTTTACTATACATGTTTTTTTGTCTCCTTTTTCTTAGGTAAGTCCCTTTAACATTTCATATAATAAGGGCTTGATGAGGATGAACTCCTTAAACTTAACCTTATCTGGGAAGCACTTTATCTGCCCTTCCATTCTAAATGAAAGCTTTGCTGGATAGAGCAATCTGGGATGTAGGTCCTTGCCTCTCATGACTTGGAATACTTCTTTTCAGCCCCTTCTTGCCTGCGAGGTCTCTTTTGAGAAATCAGCTGACAGTCTGATGGGAACTCCTTTGTAGGTAACTGTCTCCTTATCTCTTGCTGCTTCTAGGATTCACTCCTTCATTTTAATCTTGGGTAATGTAATTATGATGTGCCTTGGTGTGTTCCTCCTTGGGTCCAACTTCTTTGGGACTCTCTGAGCTTCCTGGAATTCCTGGAAGTCTATGTCCTTTGCCAGAATAGGGAAGTTCTCCTTTATTATTTGTTCAAATAACTTTTCCACTTGTTGCTCTTCCTCTTCTGCTTCTGGTACCCCTGTAATTCAGATGTTGGAAAATCATTTAAAGATGTCCCAGAGGTTCCTAAGTGTCTCCTCATCTTTTTGAATTCTTATTTCTTCATTCTTTTCTTGTTGGATGTTTCTTTCTTCCTTCTGGTCCACACCATTGATTTGAGTCCCAGTTTCCTTCCCATCATTATTGGTTCCCTGTACATTTTCATGTATTTCACCTAGCATAGCTTTTATTTTTTCATATAATTTGTGACCAAATTCAGCCAATCCTGTGAGCACCCTGATTACCAGTGTTTTGAACTGTGCATCTGATAGGTTGGCTATCTCTTCATCACTTAGTTGTATTTTTTCTGGAGCTTTGATCTGTTCTTTTGTTTGGGCCATTTTTGGGGGGGGTCTTGAGGGAACAATGGTGCTTGCTCAACTCTCTGCCAGTTTTCAGTTACTTCCCCCCACTTCCCACAAGCAAATGGGGTCCTTCTGGTGCTGATTCCCGTGTGGGTGGGTTTGTGTACAGTCTAGGACCTTATGGGTCTCTCTAATGAACTCCCCTGTGAGGCTGGGAGTTTCTCCCACTGCCTCAATCCCCACAGGTATTTTCAATCAGTGGTTTAAGGCCTTATTTCCCTGCACTGGGACCCTGGGTTGCATGGTCTATCTTGCTCCCCAATTGTTCCTCCTGGTTTATCTGTGCACAGATGTGGGACCGCTCAGTCCACAATCCACCGCCTTTCCAGGTCTGCCCGCTGTTGCCTTGCTGGCCAGCTGCAGCCTTGCATGCCCTGCTCCACAGTCTGTCACCTCACTGGGTCCTCCAGCTGCCGCCTTGCCATGAGTCCTCTCTGCCTGGCTGCCTGACTCCACCCCTCCTACCGGTCTGGATGAATGTGTCTTCTTTAACTCCTTGGTTGTCAGACTTCCATACAGTTCAATTTTCTGTCAGTTCTGGTTGGGTTTTTTTGTTTTTAAATTGTTGTTGTCCTTCTCTTGGTTGTGCAAGGAGGCATAGTGTGTCTACCTATGCCTCCATCTTGGCAGGAAGTCTTAATTGTCTATAATTTAACCCCTAAAAGATGACATGAGAGCTGTTGCCACTGTGGGGTAGAATCCTCCAGTCTTTGTCAATGTCTATGTGTGTGCATGGACGTGCATGTGTGTAAGTGTGGGTGTGTGCACATGCATGTGTGCATGTGTGTGCACATGTGTGTGGGTGTGTGCATGTGTGTGTTTATCCCCACTTACATATAGGGAACATATTCCAAGACTTCCAATGGATGCCTGAAACCAAAGACAGTCCCAACCCTATGTTATGGTTTTTTTCTCTGCATGCATATCTATGCACACCTATGAGAAAGTTTAATTTATAAATTAGGCACATAAATGATGAATAACTCATAATAAACTAGAACAACTACAGCAATGTACTGCAATAAAAGTTATGTGAATGTGATTTTTTCCTCTTTCTCTCTAATAATTTTTATATTTTTCAGTCCAAACCTATTCCTGAGTCTGTGACCTTCCCTTACTTGCAGTATATGGCTTGGTGTCACTTGTTTCAGGGGCCCCTTGGCTGAAGCCTTCATATAGGCTCAGTGCTTTCTGGTGCAACACAATGTTCTGGCAAAAATAATTCTAAAATGTTCACAATGCTGATGTGTTTGCCTATTCCTTGAGGCATGTAGCAAAGCAAGTTTGCAAACAGAGATAGAGGGACACGGTTCTGCTCGCAGAAGGCCACTCTGCCTGGGGCCGGCCATCAGAGTTGAGTAAGCCACTGGAAAAGCCAGCTTCCTCAGGACCCCAGTAGTGGGTGGTCACTGCAAGATCAGGGCCTTCTCAAGGCCACCAGAATGGCAGCAGCCAGCTGGGCAGCTGGATTGGAGGTGTTGGTCCCACTCCAACTTAACACTGCAGGTGCATCAAGAAAAGCCACTGTTAAAAAGAGGAAGAGGGCATGGTAATGTAAGCCGTTAAGTAAAAGAAGACCTAGGGGCAGGCTGAAGGACTGCGTCCAGGAGAGATTTTTGAGTAGACTTTTGCCCATGGAATGAACCAGAAACAAATAGACTGAAAGTTTGGGGGGTAAACTCACTCTGACAGAGGACCCACACCTCGTCCCATTTATGGATGTTGGTAGTACATGCCCAACGAAGCTTTGTTTTATTTTGTCCTCCAAGTCAAGCTCTTTAAATCAAATAGGTAGGAAGGAAATGTCTACGCACACATCGGAGGAAGCATTTCGGGTCTTAAGGACAAATGCGATCGAGGGTGGCTGAGCCCAACGGTGGGGTGTGTAACTCCCTTGTTCTCACAGCCCCATGAGGTGCTGCTGTCAGCACCCCTTTTATAGAGAAGAAACTGAGGTTCAGGGAGGTAAATAAATCTATCATTTGTTCCCTAGAATGGGCCTCAGACCCCCGCCTGCCTCGGCAGTGGAAGTTCTGCCGTGGCCCCAAGTCCCTTCGGCATGACAGGGGCATCTTAGGTAACGCCCCTGCTCTGCGGTGTAAGGCAGTCTGAGCTCACCGCGGCCACAGCCCCTCCCAACTCAGAAGAGCTGCCGTTCCTTTGGTGGGAAAGGGTTTCAGACACATACTCTGATTGGGGTTTTGGAGGTGTTCACTATCTCCAAGCCTCTTAGTTGGACAAAACTCTAAAATACTTTTCTCTTTAAAGATAAAAATACATGAGTGCCTACTAAAACTTGCAATTCAAATTCAGAGCTGTAAGTTTTTTATTTAACTCATTAATCACACATCTGCACTCTCTCCTTCTGTGCCCAGAATTCCAGGCCTCGGTGACTCCACAGAAAGGACTCATTGGCTCAGTTCCACAAGGTACATACAGTAGCTTTAGAATAAAAGTGCCCGACACCACTCCAAACAATAGGACTAGTGACTACAGTCTCACACAATGTGTTACAGTTCTTTTTGTCTGCAGAATATAGCCTAACTCAGGATGCTGAGTTAAATTACTGCATGTTAGAGTCACTTGAAATAGTTCCTCTCTGAGAAATTATGCTACTGTTTCAATACCCAGTTCAGTTCACCCATTCCACAGTTTTCCACAGTTAGGGACCATTTCTTAAAATTTATTTCACAGTTATGTAAAATATTTATAGGATTCTAAAGTCAAGCATACAAAACAAGGTGAATTTAGTGGACACTCCTTATCAGCTGTGAGTCCTGGGGCAGAGCCCACACCTCACATATACGGCGTTTTAGAGTTATGAACAGAGCCAACAGCACCCTGTCCTGCTCATAGACCAGCACTTAGACTTCTGCAGGTGGACATGGAGGTGAAATTTCAACTTCGAATTCTTGGCTCCTTCGAGCTCTGCGCTGGAACTCAATGGCGTGGAGCGAGCCTGGCCCTTCCGATGACTCCTCACCAGGTAGGCAAGGCTGCTGGAAGCAGGCCAGGCACAGAGACACCCAGCTTCTCTTTGTCCCCTGGGTCTTTGCCGTTTTCGGTTAATCATTTCTTTTTATACATATAAGCAAACTTTATAGATAAGTATACATATTTACACACACACATTTACATGCAGACTTTCTACTCTGTGGTGGGGACACAGGGCACGGGAGGGAACAGGAGACGCTTTGTCACATAACCGGTCTCCTAACAGCTGATAAGGGGTCCCGTTGAGCCAGCAGCAACGAGGAACCCAACCAGCTGACAGTGAATACAGGGAAACTGCTTCCTGTCATTTTGAGGCAATTCTGTCAGAGGAAGCAAATACAACCTAATTCGCATCAACCAATAGGAAAATCAGACAAACCGCATGTAAGAGAAACAGATTCAGTTCAGGCTCCTGCAACAACAGCACCACCACCTTGAACTGAAGTGCTGGAGGGGGCCTTCTGTTTGCTTGCAAACTCCGGAACGGGATTGTGCCTCAGGCCCTTCCAGGGAGAAAGGAAGGAAGCTTCTCCCCGTCCCACACACACACACTGCACCAGAGGAAACCTGATTCGTGCACCCCACAGCCACTTCACAAACTGCCATCTGTAGCTCCTCCATTCCTCACGTCGATCAGTCCCATATGCCCCACTTTTGGAATTCCCTTTATCTTCTTCAGCTCCCTACCACCTGCTCTTATCTGAGGTAAGAGCTGTGCTTCAGGGCCCTGCAAATTGCCGGCTCTCCACTGAAGCACCATTTCCTCAGCTGTCAGGCGGGGAGCCTTAAGCTCTTCCTGCTGAATGATTAGGAGGCCACACATCACAGTCGAGTTAGGAGGATGAAATCAGAAAAACAAAATCAGAATCCCTGGCATGAATCAGCTTCTGTGTCTTTCTGTTACCGGAAAAATGCTAGACCGTCAGACACACCCTGGGGGGACACACTAGTTCCCCCCGGACACTGTGATTCATGAATTGGCCACTAGATGGCCTGAGGGATCTGAGGGAAAGCACTTCACCCCCAGAAAAGCTGATAGGATGGAAAACCTGTGAACCAGAGAAGAGTTCTTTTTTTCAATATAAATAGACATAAATATCACTTAAAACTTACCATAGATTATATTTATAAGAACAATGTGATGTCCACTCACTTAAAACTCTACTTATAAACCACCACCTAACTTTACCTTGGGTTGAAAATCTTTTCAGTTTCTTTTTGAGTTAGAAATATCAGAAGCAATGTTCACTCCATATAAGCCTTATAGGAAAGAAGCCTCCCTCTGCCTCTGTAAATAATAATCATCAGAGTTTTGCTGGAAGCTCTCAAAGTCTCTTTCCCAAGAGAAAACCAGCAGCCCCTCTGCAATGGGCTCTTATCCCCTACTCTTTGTTTGCTCTGCATCTGTGTAATTAAAAAAAAAAGAGACGTGGAAGCATGGCAGCCAGGACGCCATCCTCGTCAGACCAGCCACCCAATCAGGAATAAGGTTCATCTTGGTTACCATGGGCAACCACTGCTTGTCCCTGCTCTCTCAGGCCTTGTCACAAACACTTCACTGAGATTGACAAAGATTTTCTTTGTTAAAGAAGGACTTCCCGCCTTCATACTTTCAACTTCATCATGACACCTCCAACCAATCTGCTTTATCTCCCTTCCAAATACTCAAACATTTTGTACAGACCAGCTGGTAAATATAAATGATTCCACAAGTGAAGGTCAAACCACAGGGCTACTCAGCCAAGATGTTAATATTACCGCTTGTAGAAACAACTTTATCTACATAAGACAGCTGGTGGAAAGACCCTGTTTGCTCTAAAGATGGTATCATAAACTAATCTTAGTCTAAAATAGTCTGGAAGGAAGGAAGGGAGGAAGGAAGGGAGAGAAGGAGGGAGGGAGGGAAGAGAAGAAGAAGGAATTTATTGGCTCATGTCACTGTGAAGTTGAAGAAGAGCGCTGAGCTGAATGATGGGCTGAAATGGGACCATGAGGCTTTCCACCCTCGTGCCGCCTGTTTCTGATGGCACCATTTTGCCTTGGTCTCCACTGTGCAGACAGGGTGACCAGCCTGCAGCCCAGTCCCAGCCCCCAGCTTGGAAGCCTGGCAGAAAGACAAGATCCAGTGCTGTTTCCACACACCCCCGCCGTGGTCTAAACCAGCAGCTTACCCCAAACACCCAAATGTGCACTAAGGGACAGGTTTGGGGACTGTAATTTCCTTGAGGGTTTAATTTCTTTAAAGAAGAGGAACTAATTTTAGACTTTCCTTTCTCTTCACTAAAGGGAGGAGTAAGTATCAGTCAAGGTCCAGTCAAAAGAAAATGACTGCCACAGTTATTTAAATTGGGGAATTTTAGCCCTGGCTGGTGTAGCTCAGTGGATTGAGCACTGGCCTGCGAACCAAAGGATCCCTAGTTCAATTCCCAGTCAGGGCACATGACCAGGTTGTGGGCCAGCTCCCCAGTAGAGGGTGTGTGAGAGACAACCACACATTGATGTTTCTCTTCCTCTCTTTCTCCTTCCCTTTCCCTCTCTCTAAATAAAATATTTTTTTTAAATGGGGAATTTTAATGTGAATAACTGTTAAATAAAATTATTACAGGGGTGAAAGAGGGCCAGCAGGTGTCCAGAGGTGGCAAGTGCAAAGGGGCATGACTAGTTCTTGGCTGAGGGAGAATGCGTGTAAGACTTGGGGAGGGGACCCCCCCCATCCTAGGCTGCAGTTCTGACTCCTTCTGTGACGGATACCAGCCAGCAGTATCCATTGCTGCAGATGCTTGTCGAAACATGAGAAAAACATACACATAGACAACCGAGTCCTGTGGAGAAATAGGTACAAAATAGCCACTCCCTGTAGTGGAGAGCACCCCGTTCTCCTGCCTGAGCAGGCTTTTATTAAGAATATCGATACAGTTTGTGAATTACAGTCTGACAGGGAAGGTAAAGCAAGTAATTAGCTTTGAAAGGGGCTGGCAGATCTCCTGCTGGGATTCTGGGCTGAGATTTTGGGGTTTTATCATTTAAAGACTACAGGACTTAAAAACTTAGTTTCATTTCCTGCCTGTGCCTTCATATTCTAATTTAAGAGCATCCCCCAGCAAGCAGATCTCACAGGATCTTGCATATTCTATGTCCCAGGCCTGATAACCCCGGGGGTCCGCCGACTCTGGTCTGGACTGCACCACCCCTGTTATTTCCACAGGCCTGAGTCAGGCAGAGGAGACAAAGGCAGCCAGGAGACTTGGATTTCTCACAACTAAGAACAAGGACTCAGGCTTTGTCAAAGCCGAGGGTGCAGGGGTTGATACCGATCACCCCTTCATTTCCACAGCCCCCCAAGTCCTTCCCTGAGGCCTCCACGTGATCATGCCTGTCTTAGGCGATTCCCCCTGTGGGAAATCTTATCCGTCATTGGCTAACTGATCAAGCATTGGGGGCCGGCACAGAACAGGCAGCGTTCATGCCAGGGAAATAAGTTTTGTCTCCTTAGTGTCTCCTGATGCAGAGGCCTCTGACTCAGCTTTAGCCACAGGCGGTTACAGTTTCCTGAGACCAGGTAGGGCGGACCTCAACACCCTTCAGAGGCAATAAGGCTTCCAGGGAACACGCTGCTACAGAGAAGCCTGCTGGAGGGGCAGCAGGCCTAGGCTCCGTTACTGAAGGATAACAGTAACAGAGTCACAACCTGGAAGGGAAGGGTCTTCCTGCTGCTCTGGCCTGGTGCAGACCCTTTGCTGCCTTCTGTTGAGGATGCCTAACCTTCCTCCACCCAGCAAGGAAGAAACGTTCACTCCAGTGTCCCAGGAAGAGCAAAGAAGGACGAGCGATGACCAATCAATAACTGACACAGGTGACTGATTTGTCTGGCCTTTCCTCTCTCTGGTGAAACAACAACGGGAGTGTTACAGAACAGACTGGGGGTGGGGGGTGTACTATTACCGAAAGGACCCCCCCTTTTGCTCTGGGGGTCCTCCCGCACCTACTAGGTTCACTATGCCCACCACCAGAGGAAAGATGTC
This sequence comes from Phyllostomus discolor, assembly GCF_004126475.2. NCBI lineage: Eukaryota > Metazoa > Chordata > Mammalia > Chiroptera > Phyllostomidae > Phyllostomus > Phyllostomus discolor. Next base: position 73,391,439 of record NC_040903.2, read on the forward strand.
TCTCAGTGCCAGAGATTTGTGAAAAGGAAAGGAATTACTTATTTAAAAAGCTATAGAGACTTTGAGTAGTGACTTAATGTCTTCATTAAAATACTAACGTCCTTTAAAATACCCACAGATGCACACAGTCCTTCCTTCTCCCTCTGCCCAGTCTGGGGCACCATATCTCAGGAAAAGAAGTAGCAGTCCATGATTCGGGCTCCTGGAACCATCAGCTGTGTCACTGCCACGATCTCCGGTTAATCCAAAGCCATGTGACACTTTCTCATGGCCCATCAGCAAGAGTCCTTTCCCCACTTTTCTTCCAGGCAAAGTCTCCCCTGCTTCCTAAGCCACATGGCAAAAGGGAGCACCCCAACCCCATGCAGTCCAGACTCTGCCAAAGCTGTGTGGTTCTCTCTGGTATGGCTGCCATGCCTGGGTTTTAAATCCCTGAGCCAATCTTCCTCCGCAGCCCCATTTCCCACTCCTCCTACAATCAGTTACACCAGCCAGCCAGCATTCCCCTATTCTTTCAGCTTTACTGGGCTGCCATCGTAAGTCTGGGCAGATGTGGCCCCATGGCATGGAGCCAGTGTTCTCCAAGCTCTCACACAGATGCTATAACCAGGAGGAGCTGCCCCCCACCCCATTACATCTTGGGTGGAAGTCACTTCCATCCCCCTGGCTTAATGCATGGCCACAGTTATTTAACATATCCATGAAACAAGTTAAAGGTTATAGATATGTTAAATGACCATACTAGAGTTTAGCTGCAAAGCTGTTGCTATACAACACAGCTCCCAATGGCCCTGCTCCATGTGTCCCATCCCGCAGCTCAGCCTTGTGGGTGGGGGAGGGGGGACGTGAGGACATCCTATATGTCTTTCTAATATTTCCTGGATACCTTGAGTTCTGGACCCCTTTACAAATCCCTATTTGGGGCCCCTCTTGCTGCCAATCCCTCTTGGCTGCACCCTGTTACAGGAGGGGTTGCTATTGTTTGGGACATTTCTGGGGACATTGTATCTGGGTGACACTGTCAATCAGTCACAATGTCTCTTTCTGGGAAGGCAGGTCGGGCATGGAGCTGGACATGGAGTTGGGGGCTGTATGTAACATGTGTGCTTGGCTTTCATTTACATACCTTTCTGACCTACTTGGGGGCAACAAGAGCTGAACTTCCCACTTCACTACCCCTGCTAGGGGATAAGGGATTGGCAGAGCAGCAAGGAGGGGGCAGCATCGCCACTCCGCACCTGCCTTCTGGGAAGAAGGAAGCCAAGGAATTCCCATGTGGCTTCGTGCACCATCAGACTGAGCTGCATTTGCTCTGGGTTGGGCCGCTGTTCGTGTGGATGCCCAGGGGCACTGCTTTTCTGTCTCCTGTGGGACATGGCCAATGGCCGAGTCCTGCCCTCTGCTCTTTTCTCCCCCTCATCAAGGTATCCAGGTGTGCTTTGCTTTGGTCTCTTGCATGAGGCACCCGGGTAAAAGGTGATCAAATCCTCAGTTTTCAGATTGCAGCTACAGGAGAGATAAAGCCTCCTGCGGAATCCAACCCAGCTTTGCCCAACTTCTGTTAAAGTGGTACCTGCCTCCCCTTTCACTGCTGCTCCTTGTCACCATGGATCCCTTGAAACTCAGCAGCCAGGACTGAGTGTTCCTGAGCTCCCTTCACCTAATGATGCTGACATGGGTCACAGGACAGTTATACCTGGTTCCTCATGGCAGCTGTTCAGGAGACCTCCCGTCAACAGACCAGTCCTCTGAGAGGCCAGGCCCTGGAGTGCTTGCACAGTACTCAGAGGATGCATGCATTTGCCATGCAGATGCACCACTGCTGTGGTGAATCTCAGGAAAACCTCTGAGCCACGGGATTCAGCATGATAAACCACTCAAATTTAGCGTGCAGCTAGCCCTGGATTTGCATGGAGGAGATCGTGGGGAAAGCAAGCATGAATGCATACAAGAACGAGCATTCAGAGAGCTGGTGGCGCTGGCCAGCAGGTGCCTGGGTTGTTAGGGCTCTGAATAAAAGAGGAAACACTAAGCCTCCATCCATCATCCAGGCAGAAGGCAAACTGATCATTTCCCCAAACAGCACTTCTCTTCAACAAACAGTGGCCATAAAAGCAGAGGCTTTGAAACTTTAAGAGGCCATAAACCCTTTGGCAATGGCACAGGCTCTAAGAACACACACATGAATAAATAAAAACCCAAAGCTGCCATGAGACATAGCCATGTCCGGAAGGATACAGATCAACAGACTCTTAGAGGAAAGAAACACAGGCCACTGTGCCTGACAGCATCTCACTTGAGCCTGGGGCAGCTAGCTGCCTACCCGGCACCCAGGGTCCCCCCAGCCCTGAGCCAAGTCAGCAGCTTCTGTCAGCTGAACAGGGAGGGCACGCTGAGCCACAAGGTCGATGGCTTTTTTGGTCAACCAAATAGGGACCTCACTGGATGACTCTAGGCCTGTAGGCACTCTGCTCTGAATAGGGACAGAACAGTCCTCTGTTTCTGGGGGTGCAGACGCATTGCACCTTGTGTTACCAACTTCATGTTCAGCCTCCCAACCAAGTGCTTCAGGGCCAAGAGACCCACTTGTCAGGCTCCACATTCAGTGATGTACATGGGAAGGCTTTCCACATGGAAAGTCTGACATTAAATGCTGCGTTTCTCCACTGAGAGACAGCTACAAAGACCCCACTGCCTGCCCACACCAAGGCTTTATCCTCAACTTAAAAACATCCTTTCCCCTGCGGACCTCAGAGCAGTGACTGTAAAGAATGCCAAAGAGGCCCTGGAATCAGACAGAATTGATGCGGCTCATTCCTCCTGATGGATCTTGGTGGGATACTTAAAACCCAGACTGTGTCCATGTAGCTCCTTGCCCAGGACCGCATGTCATTAAAGATGCATCCAAGGTGCCGCTGTGTCTCAGTTGGCTTGACCTATCATCACAAATAACAAATGCCACAAGCTGGGGGGCTGAGACAAGCCCATCCTGTGCAGGGCGTATGTTGAAGATTCTTGTGGGTGAGGCTTTCTTCCTAGCAGAGTGAGCCCTAGTAAGATTCACAGGATACCTACAAAGTTTACAAGGGAATTATATCAGAAAAAACATTGTCAGCTTGGAGTGGAAAGGACAGACAAAACTAACTGAAAAGATGTCTTTGGACTGTGAAACTTCTAAAGGCCGGAAGCAGGCTGAGAAAACTACATACACGCAGGAAAAGGAAGGATAACTCAAAAGGTGGAAACAAAACTCCATGAAGAAGCCAAGGGCCATGAAAAATTGTTCTGAAAAACTGTTGATTTGTATCCAACTGGATTTTAGAATTACTATGAACCAGTGACTTCAGTGCCTCTCGGGTTTCTACCCTTGCAAAGCAGGAGGGTCTGCAGCAGTCATCCTGTGCTTGATCTTCCATTGTGTGTTGTATGTTAACTGGTGGGCTAGGGGCTCAGGAAGGGGCTACAGTGGCTAGATGGCATGTCTGCAGGAGGACAGGCTGGGCCGGAGAATCCTACTACAGGGAAGGAGGAAAACCCAGAGCAGGAACCTGGTGAGACTTGCTCTCTCCCTCGGCCTTCAGGAGTGCTGTTGCTTCAAGCTTGTTTTCTTAAGGCCGAGGTCCAGTGAGTGCTCACACTGGACAGTCATGTTCTGAGGGACCAGTCTTGTAAGGGACCAGAGGGCCAAAAAGTGCTCCTGAGGCCAAGGCGGGTGGTTCTCCCACACACAGGACAGTCTGTCTCAGTATCCTGGGGGTAGGCTGGTCATGAGACAGGAATCAAGGATCAGGGAGGCCAGCTGTATCTGGGCCTCCTAGGAGCTGGGTGGGACTCTAAGGACGGGCACAAAGCCCTCCCAGGGGTGGGGTGTGGCTCCTCCTTCCTATTTAGGCCCCCTGGAGGCGAGGTTATGGAACTCTGGAAAGGATCCCAAGGGCAGACCTGCCTGAGGCTCTGGGAGTGGCCACATCACTATTCAGTTACCTGTGCTGCACCTCCTCCCCCTTCTCTCACCCTAGCTGGATAGCATAGTCCGGTTTCTGTCACAGTGGAGGAATTTAAGGGAAAAGTCTGTTCTGCTCCTGAAATGCAGAACTGAGTGCTGAAGCTACCTTGTGGGTAAGGACAGCAGCCTGAGGGGGAGGGATGGTGGCCCAACTCACTGACAGAGTGAGTGTGAGACATTACAACCCCCAAATCAGGCCCCTAAGAGATCTCAAAAGGACTGAAACCCTGGGCAAGGAGGTGATCCAAGATTAAAAATTCACAGCTTGATGTGTAACTGGGGAATTCGTGGAAAGACGAAGTGTGCCTTAATTGGTGGTCAGACTTGTGAGACCTGGACATGCAGGTTATTGATGACTTGGATACATAATGATAGATAGGCAGATAGAGATATAGGCTGGACAGATGTATGAGTGGAGGGATGGATAGACAGATAGATAGACGAATAGACTGACAGATAATGGGTGGGTGTACAGGTATAGGTATGATTGATGGTGAAGCAGTTCAGAGCACGTTACCCCAAAATAAGCCATTCCGGTATATTGATTACTTTGAGTTAGATGCACATAAAAAATAGCAGGTGTAAGAGGGGCATCCTCTTCCTTTTTTATCCTGAAAGCAGGAGATAAAAATATGTGGAAGGTGCCCTCCCTATAATGGGAAGAAGAAAGATAGACATTCTTATCCCCAGAGATGGAAAATTGGGGGCCAATTTTAACAAGTGATCTTGTTAAACTTGACATTATGTTCCTAGTTCTTCTCATCATTTACTACCCTCAGCCCAAACCCCTCCGTCTTGTCAATTCTGCACAACTTTATTTTTTCTTTGTTTAAAAAATAAAAAGCTTTCTGCTGTGGTCACTTCTTTGGGCCTTCATTATTTTGTGAAGATTCCCATGCACATGTAAAAATTTAATAGACCTTGGATCCATTTCTCCTGTTAATCTGCCTTATGTCAGTTCAACTCTTACACCCAGCTGGAGACGCAAAGAAGGGAAAAGAGAATTTTCCTCCCCTACGATGGATGGATGGATAGATACATGATGGATAGAAAAACAGAAAGAGAGAAAGAAAACAAAAGAGAAAGAAGAAAACTGGAGGAAATATTTCTTTTATTATATTTCTAAAATGTGGACAAGGTGCAAAGAAAGGACATGAAAACATAAGCAAATGGGAATCCAGAATGCAAATTACTTGCGTTAGCTCATCACAGTCCAGGAGGATTTTAGAGGCAAGGTACAGTGGTCCCCAGTTCCCCTTGGTTCTAGATCCTGTGATGGGTACATCTCACAGCAGTTTTACCAGTACCAACCAGGAGATCAAAACAACACAAAATGGGACCCTAAAAATGGAAAAGTGCCTGTTTCTGTCCCTTACATCACATGAAAGAATGAGAGAAAAGAAAGTTGTTCAGACAGACCTGGAGACAAGGCCGGTTCTTGGGGTTTTACCTGGAGCTCCCCCACCCCAGAGCATGTGGCTCCTTCAGTCTGACTCCTTTGCCCCTCCCTTTTCCCATACTCAAGGTGAAGGTTGTGATATTTCACCCATTCCCTAGGATGTGTCAAGCAGCTCAAACAACTGTTCTGAAGAATGTGGCAATTTGGGGGTCAAAGACCCTATGCAGGACAAACTACTGTCGATTAACATCCACAAAAGACCCTCAGAAATGTGGGAGCCAGAGAGGTTCCGCTGGGGAGTGAGACCAAATGGAGCGCATGGGACGTTAAGAGTTCTAAACCTCTGTGACAGCCCAGCTGGGGAGGCCGGCCACATGCAGTGTGCACATTTTTCTATGCATAAAGCTGATTATCTACCATTACCTGGAAACAAAGAAAAATTACTGGTAATTATTCTAGACTGAAAAATAACGACTTCTGGAAGTTTTTTGACTCCCCTCCTACAATGCCCATTAGTGGTTATAAAGAGGAAATAATAAAGCATTGATTTAGAGTAATGCAATAGATCAGAGAGTGACTCACATTGTAGGAGGTGGGTAAGAAGGATCTACCTTTAAAGAACTCCAATTAAAGTAATTACCATTGTTACAAAAATTACTGTTTTAAAAAGACTGAAGTCCTCTATCGGAGAACACTTCAGAAAGCTGGGGGAGAAAACCCACATGACCAGTACGATTAAGGAGAACAAAAGCCAAGCATTGTTTCAACTGAGCTGCTTAAATCCTCCTATGCCTTGTTCCTTGGTGGGAAGTCACCACTCCTGAAAGCTTGTCAGGCTTTCTGAAGTCTTCAGAGAGCTGTCAGCAATATTCCAAAGGTGGGAGGCAGGCCGACATGTGAACATTGCTGCACGTGGCAGGGTGACGACTGTCACCGTCTTTCTTTTTCTGAACTTACCTGCAGGCGAGGTGGCATCCTGTGGCTCTTCGTTCTGGACTAAGTTGAAGATGGACCACAGCGAGCCACCTGGGTCTGAGACCCTGCACTCAGGCAGGATAGAGAATTACAGAAGAAAAAAATAAAAGACAGTGCCAGCGGCCCCGCAGAGGTGGGGGCACAGGAAGGTAGTCTGCATCCTGCCTGGATCACCTTCGTGCTGGCACCTGATGCTAGGAAGATCCAATGGGGCCTTAATGCTGGTGGGATAGCTTTCAAATGGCGAGGGAAAGGACTGTTTTTTAAACTTTTGGTGTGTTGCAGATGGATATTTTTTGTAAAGTATCCTGAAAACTAATCATTAGATACATGAAATTAATAAAACAAATACAAAATATAAGCCCCATGACTTTGTTATTAGGCTCAGTGGACAATAAAGATTACTCTGCCCAGTGATTTTAACTGCTTAACTGTAATTAGCCATAAAAGTCACTAAAAGCTTACCTTCAATTTCTGTACTTACTTCTTTGCAGACCACCAGTCCATGGGCTGCTCGGTAAGCATCTCTGCTCTAGACCAGCAGATCCCAAAGTTGTTCCCAAGGCACTAAGGTACCCAAGGTGACCACAGGAGAATGGTTCCAATTGTCAAATAAGGTTTGTGAAAAGTTACATATCCTTTTGAACATTCACGATGCATGGTGGCATATTGAAGGCTATGAGAAATTCTGTATTAAAAAAAGTTAAAAATGACTTACTTTTATTGAGCTCAGTTTTCCAAATTTATTTGCTCACTCTCTCTTTCTCTCCTTTATTGTTTTCCTCCTTTAATCCTCACCCAAGGATATGTTCATTGACTTTAGAGAGAGAGGAAGAGGGAGAGACAGAGACAGAGACAGAGAATTGATGTGAGAGAACAACACTGACCGGTCACCTCCCCCGTATGTTCCCCAACCCGCAGACAGAACCTGCGGCTGTGCCCTGACTGGGAATCAGACCCATAACCTTTGGTGTACAGGATGACTCTCCAACCAACTGACCCACCTGGCCAGGGCTCTTTCTCTCCTTTTAAAAAAATTTAAATTTATTTTTAGAGAGAATGGAAGGGAGGGAGAAAGAGAGGGAGAGAAGCATCAATATACGGTCGCCTTTTACATGCCCCCAACTGGGGACCTGGCCTGCAACCCAGGCATGTGCCCTGACTGGGAATTGAACCAGCAACCCTTTGGTTCACAGGCTGGCTCTCAATCCACTAAGCCACACCAGTCAGGTTCTCTCCTTTTTAATTTGCATTTTTTACATATTAATTTGTTTTTGCATAACACCTGCAACATTTGCCCAACTACATTCCACCAACAGATGCTAAGAAATGCTTGCCGGCGTCTGGCCTCACAGGACTCTGCCTCACCAGGGAGAAGTTGGTTGACAGTGCTGGACCCCAAAGTGAAAAATCCACCTGCATCAGCCAGTTGCTGCCAGCCTGAGTTGACCCTGCGATGGTGATGCTGTACCCATTTGCAGACCTCACCAAACAGTCCAAGGAATCGCTTCCACTGAAACTCAGGGGCCTCTTTAATTGTTTAGCCATAGCAGATAAGAATTCCAGCTGATAATCCTACTGTATTTTGGCAATTGCCTTGTGTGCTGAGACACAGTGGCCTTTACAGACCACCGTGCGTGGAATAAACTCAGTCAAGTGTAAGGAGATTACGAGTTACGCCGAGGAGCTCCGGCGCACCAGCTATAGCGACACCATTTACCCTTCCCTGGGCTCAGTCATGCCAGGCCCAGAATGCGTTTCCCTAATTAGTTGGCATCAGGCAAACGTCCCATGGAGCAATCAATGTCCTTACACTAGGCCCTCAAATACTGCTAGGAAGTACATTTGAATCACTAAGCTTCCTGATTCCCCTCCAACAAAACAATTCCAATTTCTGCACACGGAACCCCAAGTGCCATTCACAGTGGGCGCAGTGGAATGAGAGGTCTGGTTGTGGCAGGACTCGACTCTCCATTGGTTTTAACAGTCATGGAGACGATCGACTCTTCTAGAATACCACAGTCCTTCAAAGATTCAGGATTTCTGCTGTTGTATCACAAATCAAAGGCACATGAAAGTCTAGGCCACATTCTTGTCTTCTGCTCAGTCTCCTTTCTGTTTCCTGCCTTCCTAATGCTGTTTCCTATCCCTGTGGGATTATCACTTAAAAGTCTACTCTGATATAAGCTATCCTGAGCCACAGGAAGAATATTTCCCAGTCTGGGGGTTTTCCTAGTAACAGCAGAGATACAGTGTCTAGTCAGAAAACATAGCCACTTGGCTGCAAACTACACCAACCCTTCACAAGTCCGACATGGGCTGCTAGCCACTGCAGGCACCAGAAGACTTTCACTGACACAGGGGATAATTAGGAGGTACCCAGACTATGTCACAGGCTTCTGTGTGGTTATAAAACACGCCAGTAAATTCTTAGAGAAGCCTCCCAGGAAAAAGCAGAGTCTGGCTTCCCTCCCCATGAATAAGGGTCAGCCGTGGGCACTGATTCTGACAGACGGACTGCAGCAGAAGAGATGGCTGCCGTCCTCTGAGGCGAGGTCAGAAAGGGGTGCAGTTTTGTCCTAAGCTGCCACGTACGAAGTTTTGCTCACCTGAAGACATGCTGGACAGACCATGAGTGAGACCACAGGTAGAGAAATGGCCAAGGGTGAGGAGGCCCAGCTATCCAGCCCAAGTGCCAGATAGGGGGGCTAAGAAGCCTTTGAGAAGTCCTCAGCTGCTCCTGACTCGTGAGAGATGCACCCCCTGAGGCAGGCACACCCTGAGGCCACATTCCTTGGTGTCTCCCCTTACAGACCAAGAGCACTATTGGGTCCAGGCCTGTGACTGTTTACTGCAGCTTCCACACACTCACTCACTCACTCACTCACTCATGTGTTTATGAAGCTTCCCTGGAGCTCTGAGAGCAGAACAAAGCTGATAATCTCTCGCCATGCTGCAGAAGCAAGGAAAACACTCACATCTTCATTAGCAGCGTGATGAGCCAACACCAACCAGGGCACTCTGCAGCTAGGACAGAAACATTAAACAGGAAACGTTTGTTTTGTTGCTGTTGTTGCATGAAGTCTTATGAGCCTGCGAATGGAAACAACTACTAATTTTCTCACAGTGCTTCCGTAAATATCGAATGGCACAATGGAGGTAAGAGTGATACAGGGTGCAGCCAAGAGGGGACCCCAAAAAGGGATTCGGAACGGGATCCAGAACTCAAGGTGTCTAGGGAATATTAGAAAGACATATAAGATGTCCTCACCCCTTCCTCTTAGGTGTGGGTTGGGGGAGGGGACACAGGAGCAGGAACACATAGAGCTGTTTTGTACAGCAACAGCTTTGCAGCTAACCTCTGGCATGGTCATTTAACACATCTATAACCTTTAACTGGTTTCATAGATGTGTTAAATAGCTGTGGCCATGCTCTGAGCCAGGGGGATGGAAGGAACTTCCCCCCAAGATGTAACTAAAGGACAGGTCCTCTGAGTTACAGTGCCTGTGTGGGAGCTTGGAGAAGATTGGCTCCATGACATGGGGCCACCCATGCCCAGACTCAGAATGGCAGCCCAGTGAACTTGGAATAATACAGGAATGCTGGCAGGTGTAACTGATTGTAGGAGGAGTTGGAAATGGGGCTGCAGAGGAAGATCCGTGTGAGGATTTAAACCAAGACACAGCAGCCATGTGAGAGAGCAAGTCACGAGGTTTTGCCAGAGTGGGGACCCCCACTCTAGTAGGTAGTGGGGTAAACCTACTATGCGGCTTTAGCAGAGGGGAACCACCATGAGGCTTTAGCAGAGAATCGCCACTTGGCTTTGGCGAGTGGCAACCGCCCCTCCCTGCAGCTTTGTGGAGTGATCCACCTGGTTTTGCCAGAGTGTAGACCCCCGCAGCTTTGGTAGAAGGGGACCACACAGCTTTGGGGTGCTCTCTTTGATGGCCTGGGAAGCAGGAGAGACTTTGTCTGGAAGAAGGGTGAAAGAACTCCTGGCAGTAGGCCATGAGAAGGTGCCACATGCCTTTGATTAATTAGAGATCCTGCCTGGACGGTGACACAGCTGACGGTGTCAGGAGCCTGGATCCCGGATGTTTGCTTCTTTTCCTGAGATATGGTACCCCGAATTAGGGCAGGGGGAGAATGAAGCACGGTGGGTGTCTGAGGGTATCCTAACGGACTTTGATATTTTAATGAAGACATTAGGTCACTACTTTAAGTCTGTATAGCATTAAACAAACATTTCCTTTCCTTTTCACAAATCTCTGGCATGGAGAGATGCCTTTCCTATTGGCGATGGACAATCAAGCCCAGGAGGGGTCCTTTCGGTAATAATAGTATATCGTCCTCACCTCCCATGGCCCCTGTGTGTGTGTCTGTTCTGTAACAAGAGCCCTCCCCAGTGCCTGGCATGTAGGAAGGTAAGCCATTCTGTTATCACACATCACCTCAGTCTGACACGCCCAGCACTGAGCTCCGCACATTCCCTCTGCACCTCCCACACCTTCTTCATCTCCTTCACGACCTGCTATCCTTCCAGTTACTCAGCCAAAAAACAAACAAACAAAAACAACAAACAAACCCCAAGCCTAAAGTCCTTCTCTCCTTCTCTCACATTCCCCATCCAACCCAATGTCAGGGCTTTGTGGCCTTGTCTTTAAAAATGGATTTGGAGCTGCCTCACTGCCCCTTCTGTCCCTGCTCTCGCTGCCTCCCCTGAGCACCGGCAAGATGTGCTAACTCCTCTGCCTGCCACCCCTACCCCCGACCCCCGCATCGCCACGACTGGTTTTCCCACCAGCTGCCAGAAGACGTGTGTTTAAACAGAAGTGATATCAAGTATTTTTGCTCAAAATCCTAATGACCTCAGGATCTAATGATCTGGCCCGGAAGAGTTAGAGCAGGGTTAGAGGCGCAGCCTTCCTGGAGTGCCGCTAGTGCTTAGGGAGGCCCTCTGGTGCAGTCAGTGGCAGGTTTCCGAATGTGTTCCCTAGTACCACTCGCTTGCAATGGGGTAAACACTGGGGGGAGGGGTGCACATTTCCTTGACAGTTAAATAGCATGTTGAGCTGGGAAGGGTCACAGGATATGGGTTTTAGCCCAGGCTCTGATATTTACAGCCTGAGGCAGACCACTCTACCACTGAGGAACCTGTAGTGACCCCATGAAATGACTTACCCTCTGCTTTCTCAGCAGACTCACATCACAGATGACTCTGCAGCCCCAGGTGTATTTAAGACAAGAGCCTTACGCATGAGTGTAGGGAAACTAGGGCATTTTGTGGTGACACCTCTGCTTCATATAGAACAGTTTTTCCTTCCCGCTTTCCTTGTCCCGCTCATTTATTTATTCAGGAAATGCTTCTTCAACATTCATCTAGGTTACAAAAGATTATTGGCAATGGGTCTTACCTCCAAAGGACCTTCATTTCCACGCTGCACCTCTGCCTCCATTTTTCCTTTCTCTCTGAGCTGTATTCCCTCTGCTGCTCTCTGGGGTGAAGCTCATGGTCTGAGAGGCAAGATAGGTGGTTGTCTCCTGTGCCAGCTGTTCTCGTTGGGAAAGTTACAGCCCTCAGAAAGCCCAGCTGATGCCTGCTGACAGATCCCAACCTTCTGTAGCCCCCTGTGCATGACAAACGGGTTGGGCAACCTGTCTGTATGTGGACTTCAGAAAATACTTGAGGAGGAAGCAATGGGGGGATGCAGGATAGCAATGACTGAAGATTTACTGGAAAAAAAAAGTGTCAGGAGCTGTGGGTTCTGCAGGGATGGGTTTGTCAGAGTTGGCATCTGCAACATGGCACGGGGCCCAGGCATAGCAGGTGGCCTAGACACAGCCTTAATTGATAGCTTAATTAAGGAATTAGGTAGGTTATAACTTCCAACCTACAGCTTGGTTTAGCTAAATTTTATTATCTTCTTTTCCCATAGAAAAACACAGAAGTAAATGAGGAGTGGGTGTCATCCACCCAAGAACTGCTGCTAAAACGGTTTGGCCCACCCGCATGCACGAAACTGAAGAAAAACTACGTGTCGGGGTGGCACATCCCTCCCACCCCCTGCTGGGAGCTGCTCCAGGGGGCCCTAACAGCAACAATTTACCCCTTTCCCCTTAAGAACTTATGGAATTGCCTTCTGGAAATGAGAAACATCGTCTCCAACAGCCAGACCAGAGCTTTCAAAGGGTGTAGGTCTGTGAAATGTGTGGTCTGCCAAGACATGAAGAAGACACAAAGCCATTCCATTTACGTCCACAAGCTCTGAGAGGCAAAGTACCACGTGCTTCACAAACCACAATGGGCAGCTGCCTCTGGTGCCAGGAAACCACTTGGCCCTCCAGGTCAGTTGCAATGGGTCTTGTACTTCTGCTTCATTCTTTTCAAGGAAGCCTGGCCTTGATCCTCATTACAGTGTGGTCCTGTCTTAACAGCATCAGCACACTTGGGAGCTTATAAGGACAAGAGAACCTTAGATAAATCATGGACCCATGGAATCAAACCTGCATTTTTAGCAAGACCTCCTGGTAATTTCTATGCACATTGAAGTTTAAGAGTCCGTGATCTGGAAAACAGATAGTACAGTCCAACTTCTACTTAAAATGAACCCTTTCCTAAAAAATTCTGTGAAACTTGAAAATGTAGGAAAAGCAAGGTCTATGAAAAATAGAGGCCACTGCATGGGGAACCATTAACTGAGATATGACACACTTATTTAAATATAAATGTTATGCTGTGGCTCACAAGTGATACCAGGCAGTAACAGAGTCTTAGTTACATGTGGGAGGTGGGTACTAAGCAATAAAGAACATTCAGGAAGGGATTGGGGGACACTAAAGGCTTTATGATTCTGCCACTAGCCGGGTGGTGGGTGTCCTTCATGGGCACCATGGAAGATACTCTTCCCACTCTGGGGTGCTGTGCACTTTGGAACACTGACCAAGCTATTGAAAGTCACAACCCACCAAACTGAGACAGGCCTAAGAGACCAACCATACCTCTTTGTTGATCTCTTATGCCAGCAAAGCCCCTTTGTTATTTTCAAATAAACAGCCCACTTTGCTACTCTCCAAACCACCACAGTCTGAGTTATTTCCAGGGAGGCTCTGGGCCCCCAAAAGGCAGAGGCAGGAAACTCTGCTGGAAGAACGTTCACATCGTGAACAGCCTTGAAAGTCATCTGACTGACCATGGTGAGCCACTGAGGTTTTTTAGCAGAAAAGGACATGACCCAAGTTGGGCATTAAAGGTTTAATTTGAGATTATGCAGTTGAGTAGAAAGTTATTCCAATAGTCCTAGCAAGTGTTACTGAAAGACTTTAACTAGGGTTTTTGGTTTTTTAATTGGGATTGTAGTGAACACATGTAACTTTATTCTGATGGACACTTATGGTCTGAAGAAGACATTCAGTAACACCAGGTTGAATGAATGAATGTGTGTGACTTAGGAACAACATTACACAGACCAATCTCCACAGTAATGCAATTAAACCTTAAATTTTGTTGAGCTCTTTTCACCCATATTAACTGGGTCAAAATACCATTTCTTGAATATTTGCACCTGGGGTCATTGGTTGGCGGCTTTTACATGTAACTAGGTTTTTATCTTCTTCCCTCACTCCCAGGTTGAGTGCAGTCTGGCAGGCAGGGGATGCCTGGTGTCCACCTTCCACCTTTGCACTGCTGTGGGATGTAGCAGTGGAGAAAGGTGAGGGCTGGTCCTTTGCTCAAGACCAAGGCAATGGACTATTCTGGCCTCTTTTCTTCATTCATAAACTGTCCATCAGGAAATGAGGAGAACTTTAGAGACTGCCTGGCCTGAGTCCACTAGAGACCTGAATGAGCCTGCTGGACTTGGGCGTGGTCTGTCACTGTAAGGGGTTCCTCGACAGGCACAGTGTTTGAGCTCTGCTGCCCTACATGTGGACATTCACTTGGTTAGGCCAGGCTCCTTTTGGCCTCTTGTCCTCACGTGAAGCTGCCAGGTGACCAGATTTTGGATAGGTAAGTTATTCCTGCTTCTCATCAACACAATTCATCATAAAATAACATCTGGTTTTCTTTGCATGTGTCATAATTTCTTATACCAGCTTCAATGACCATATTTTGCTGTGTGTAATGCACACCAAAAACTTTGAGCCAAAGTCTTTGGCCCAAACTTTCAGGAAACAAATCTTTTATTTTAGTTTTTAAATCCAATTATTTATTTGTTTCTATTTAAAAACAAAACTGATTATCATATTCCAGAGTATTATTTTGCATATGGATATTGTTATTGCTTTCTAGCGTTACACTTTTAACTCATAAGCATAAATAAAAAAATTAAAAACATTTACATACAGAATTAGTACTACCCATGTATAACACACATCCTTATTTTTCCCTCAAAAATTTGCACAATAAAGTGCACACTATACATGGCAAATATGGTTAGGTCCTACTTTCCTATACTTCACTCAGCTAATCCCAGATGTAATTTAGATCACCATGATTTTTTAAAATACATTGTACAGACTCCTTCTCAGGACTCTGATTAAACTCACAAGCCCCATCTGGTGTTATAAAAGCTGTTTCAAGCCTGAATTCCTTCTCTGAGGTTATTTGCCAACAATCTATCCATAAATTAATAGTTGTGGTATGTTTATTAGTTCCCAGGACATCTAACAGTGTACTGATTCTGGACAGAAGCTTAGTGTCTGGTTTGGCTAAAGAGTTTAATTTTCTACAAACCATGCAATCTGATCATCATATCATCTGGTATTGAACAAACACCAATTCAATGGTCTTTAAATGCTGATGTGTGCATTAGGGCTGAACCATACAGAGTTTTCACCAATCTGCAATGAGATATTTATAAACATCAGAGAAAGAGAAAGAGAGAAGAAGAGGAGTTGGAGAAGGAGATAGAGAAGAAGGAAAAGGAGGTGGAGAAGAAGAAGGAAAAGAAAAAGATCAATATAGTGGATTTTTAAAAAAGGTTAATTCTCACTTCTGGCCAAGATGGAGGCATAGGTAGATATACTTTGCCTCCTAATACAACCAAAAGAAGGACAACAACAAATTTAAAAACAAAAAATAACCAGAAGTGCCAGAAAATTGAACTGTATGGAAGGCCAACAACCAAGGAGTTAAAGAAGAAACATTCATCCAGACTGGTAGGAGGGGCAGAGATGGGCAGCTGGGGCAGAGAAGACTTGTGACAAGGCGGTGGCTGGAGGACTGAGGTGGGAAAGGTGGCAGCTGGTGGAGTGGGCAGTCCCACATTTGTGTGCAGATGAACTGGGAGGAACAACTGGGGAGCAAGACAGACTGAGCAACCCAGGGTTCCAGTATGGGGAAATAAAGCCTCAAAACCTCTGACTGAAAAAAGCTGTGGGGGTTGAGGTGGCAGGAGAAACTCCCAGACTCATAGGAGAGTTAGTTGGAGAGACACACAGGGACCTAGAACATAGAAACCTACCCACCTGGGAATCAGCACCAGATGTGTCCAAATTGCTTGTGGGTAGTGGAGGAAATGACTGAAAGCTGGCTGAGAGCTGAGTAAGTGGCACTGTTCCCTCTCAGCTCTCCCCCTCACCCCCTGCCACATATAATGCCATAATGCAGCAAAGTGGGTTGCCCCACCCTGGTGAATACCTAAGGCTCCACCTCTTACTACATAACAGGTGTGCTGACACACAAGCAATATGG
Organism: Phyllostomus discolor; assembly: GCF_004126475.2. Lineage (NCBI taxonomy): Eukaryota > Metazoa > Chordata > Mammalia > Chiroptera > Phyllostomidae > Phyllostomus > Phyllostomus discolor. The sequence continues at coordinate 73,407,511 of NC_040903.2, forward strand.
CCCAAAATGAAAGAACAGATCAAAGCTCCAGAAAAAATACAACTAAGTGATGAAAAAACAGCCAACCTATCAGATGCAGAGTTCAAAACACTGGTAATTAGGATGCTCACAGAATTGGTTGAGCATGGTCACAAAATAGAGGAAAAAGTGAAGGCTATGAAAAGTGAAAAAAGGAAAATATACAGGGAACCAACAATGAAGGGAAGGAAATCAGGACTCAAGTCAATGGTTTGGAGCAGAAAGAATAAATATCCAGCTGGAACAGAATGAAGAAACAAGAATTCAAAAAGACGAGGAAACATTTAGGAACTTCTGGGATAACTTTAAACATTCTAACACCAAATCATAGGGGTGCCACAAGGAGAAAAGGAAGAGCAAGAAATTGAAAACTTATTTGAAAACATAATGAAAAAGAACTTCCCCATTCTGGCAAAGGAAATAGACTTCCAAGAAGTCCAGGAAGCTCAGAGAGCCCCAGAGAAGTTGGACCCAAGGAAGCACACACCAAGGCACATAATAATTACATTACCTAAGATTAAAGATAAGTACAGAATCTTAAAAGCAGCAAGAGAAAAGGAGACAGTCACCTACAAAGGAGTGCCCATCAGACTGTCAGCTGATTTCTCAAAAGAAACCTTACAGGCAAGAAGGGGCTGGAAAATATTCCAAGTCATGAAAGAAAGGCAAGGACCTACATCTAAGATTACTCTATCCAGCAAAGCTATCATTTAGAATGGGAGGTCAGATAAAATGGTTCCCAGATGAGATCAAATTAAAGGAGTTCATTTTCACCAAGCCCTTATTGTATGAAATGTTAAAGAGACTTATCTAAGAAAAAGGAGATAAAAAATATGAACAGTAAAATGACAACAAACTCACAACTACCAACAACTGAACCTAAAAACAAAAACAAAAAGAAAAACAAACTAAGGAAACAACTAGAACAGGAACAGATTCACTGAAACAGAGATCACATGGGGAGTTATCAGTGGGGAATGGGAGGAGGAAGGGGAAGAATGGGGGAAATGTGGAAGGAATAAGAAGCATAAATGGTAGGTACAAAATAGATGGGGGGTTAAGAATAGTATGGGGGAATGATGGTGGGAGGGGGAGTGCAGGACAGAGGGGGATAAAGGAGAGAAAATATGAGGCAACTGTAATAGCATAATCAATAAAATCTACTTAAAAATTAAAAAATAAAAGGGTAATTCTATTCAATTTAAAGGCTGTCCATTTTTCTGAGTTGATACTCCTTTTTTATGTGTTACAGTGGTCTTTAAAATATTCTTTTTTTTAGATTTTATTTATTTATTTTTAGAGAGGGAAGGGAGGGAGAAAGAGAGAGAGAGAGAGAAACATCAATGTGCGGTTGCTGGGGGTCATGGCCTGCAACCCAGGCATGTGCCCTGACTGGGAATCAAAACTACGATACTTTGGTTCACAGCCTGCACTCAATCCACTGAGCTACACCAGCCAGGTTAAAATATTCTTAAATAAATGTATTTGATAAAATAAAAATGGACAACTGTACCATAGTACCTCACATCTTAGAGAACATTTTACTGATCTATGAAATCCAAGGGAATAGGCTATCCTGAACTAATGGAGTATCTGCTGAGCTTTAAAAGATGGGACAAGACCAGATTTAAAATCTCCTCCATCCCTTTCTGGTACAAATAAGCATCCACCACTGTTTGTGATTGGGTCTGGCCAGGGATAAAAAGACAGGCTTCCCAGACAGGCTTGACAATAGAAGCCTCTAAGTCCAGCACTGACTTAGCAAGAAGGGAATATGAAGCATCTGATTCCCTGCCTCCTCCCCCATATTTCCAGGTCTTTATATTTCTGAATAATTTTTCAAAAAAATTTATTGCTGACTTTCACTCACTGGGCATCATTGATCTTCAGATTCAATGATAAAAATAAGATTGCACCCTTTTGTCCCAGGCCACGCAGGCCTCCGGCAATCAGAGCATGCCTTCCACTGCATGGCTGGGTCTCAGGGCTGCCAGCCTGTGGCCACCTGCTGCCTTTCAAGGTGCCCTGGGAACCTTTCTGTTTTCTGACCGCTCCTCCCTCCCAAGTGAAAGCACTGGAAGGGAGTGAACAAGGCAGTTCAAGAGGAGGGAATGGCAATTTGAGAGTCTCTCCACTGAGGACCAGTGTTTGCCGAGTTCTGCCCAAAGCCCTGTCATGCTCATTCTTGACTGAAGCCTAAACAGTGACCAAAGTGGGGAGCGTATGTTCTGCTTTGCTCCCACCTTCTATTCCTACCTACCTGGGACATGCCCTGCCCCCACCTTTAGGGCTCTTTGCCCCTCCTCGCTGCCCTGTTTTATTTCAACATGGTTAATTCTTACATCTCATTGCCTGCCCAGCAGTTCTAAAACCTTATTCGCTGTCCTAAAAGGCTTCAAAGCCTTCAAGCAAACAGAACTTCCATGGCCCACCTTGACAGCCCACAGGTCCTGAATCCATGGTTAGCAACCTCATCCCCACCCACTCATGACCTTCAACACCATATGGCTGAGTCTGGCTTCAAGACTGGTCTGGGAGGAAGCCAGAGGCTAGAACGCCAACCAAGTGCTATGTGAATACTGCTTTGCAGCTTTTTTCATTCAGCTGTAAATCATAGACATCTTTCCATGTCAATCACATTATCAAGCTATGTATGCATGTACTTTTAAAGGGTGAAAAGTATTCTTTTGTATGGCTTTATCATAATTTAACCTATCCTCTACTGATGGACATTCAGGTTATCCTTTTATATGTATATTTTTCCATGTGTACTTCTATTCATAGTAGTTTTGCAGGGGCAAAAAATACAATGCATAAACTCTGAGCTTGCGAAGTGGTGCACTTGTGGAATACAATGTTCCTCTCACTAGCAGGGCACCCCCATTCTTTTAGACAACTGTCTTTGCCAATCATTGTGCAAGTTTTGATTTCTCCAGTTAATGGGTTTGTATACCATATGTTTACTGGCTTTTCACTTCTCTAACTGTACATTTTCTTTTTTCTAAAAAATACTTTATTTTTTTATTTTATTTTTTTTAGAGAGGGAAGAAGGGGAGAGAGAGAGAGAGAGAGAGAGAGAGAAACATCAATGTGCGGTTGCTGGGGGCCATGGCCTGCAACGCAGGCATGTGCCCTGACTGGGAATCGAACCTGCGATGCCTGGTTTGCAGCCCGCGCTCAATCCACTGAGCTACGCCAGCCAGGGCAAAAATACTTTATTTTTAGAGAGGGGGGAAGGGAGAGAGAAATAGAAACATCAATGTGCCAGAGAAACATTGATCAGTTGCTTCTCCTGAGCTTCCAACCACTAACTTGGCCCACAACTCTGGCATGTACCCTGACCAGGAATTGAACCAGTGGCCCTTTGGTTTGCAGGATGACACCCAGCCCACTGAGCCACACCCGTCAGGGGTCTGTACATTTCCATTTAGCATTCTTTGCCCATATTCCATTTTGGGGTACTTAATAAATCTAAAAGAACAAAAGCTCTTTAAATATGAATACCAGCCCTTTCCTTTCCCTATGCAAACATTTATATTCATCACTTAACATTTATGTCCCACGCACTGTATTACATGTACATTATCTGAATTGATCTTCAGAACAAACTTGCAAGGGAGACCTTATTTTTCCTTATTTTATTCATGAGATTGATGACCAGCAAGGTTAGTGGAAAAGCTGAGACATCCCCAAGTTTGTTTTTAAGCCTGTATTCTTGCCACTACACCATTCGAAATCCTCTAAATAAAAATTTGAGGGTTGTTTCCTGATTGTAATAGATGACATGGAAACTAGAAAAATAAACAGAGGTGGAGAGAGTGACATCTCCTTTTTTTCTGTGTGGTCAAAACACTTCACTTGTTAGCAGAGGCAGGCCATTCATGGCTTTCATCAAAGGTTTCAAGCCCAAGGGTCTGATTTCTTGTGCTATATTCCTTTACAATTGCATTCCATGGTTAGGTTCTAAGGGACTGATTCCAGAACCATGAAATATTGGGCCATGTAAATATTCAACTTAATTGGTCTGTGGTGGGTTTGGGCATAATATTTTGACAGCTTCTCAAGTGATTCTTATTTGTGACCATGGTTGACCTCCACTGTTTTGGGTCACTTCCACAACCTTTTCTAGCTCTGATGCCCACATTTTATAGCTGAGGAAAGCAGGGCCCAGAAAGGCAATGTGACCTGCCCAAGGTCACACAGCTGACGAGTGGCAAACACAGACTGCCATGCAGGTCTCATAGCCTCCAGGCCACTCTACCAAACTGCCTATGTACAGGGAGGACCACGGCTGCTCTAACTCAGCTAACAGCATACTGCATGGGTGCAGACTTGGCTCAGAACTTGAAACTGCCCTCACGTTAGCAACTTGAGCTGTTTGTGTCAATACCTGCTACTCGGCATCCTTTGCTCCGAGGCTATGATGAGAGGGGCTGCATCCCCCGAGGCTGTGAGCCGGTTTCCTCCGCCCCTTATCGGGACTACTTCCCCTGCATGCAATTCAAGTCACATCTTTCTCACCAGTGTTGTCTCCTCACTTGCTATTTATTACAGGTGCTGAGTGCATTGGCCTCTCCTCCTTCCTGGTCCTGGCCAGGGTGAGGCTCATTTGGGTTGGTAACCACATACTCAACACCAGCCTTCTCCACAAGACTCTCCACTCCATGAGACCAGGGACCATGTGATCTTTGCTTACCACTGTTTTCCTAACACTTGACACAGCACCCAGCACAAAGACAAACAGGCCTCTGGGTGGTGCACCCTCCCCTTAGAGTTTGGGCCAGAAGCATTTCCAAACTCCCCCTCTCACTCCACAGTTTATAGATCAGAAAACGAATGGAGGCCCAGAGACCTACCTTACTCAAAGTCATAGCATGAATTAGTGGCAGAGCTTATTAACACATTCAAAACTGAGTTAGCTTTTGAGGGAGCCACAGCTTGTTGCTGATTCATATTTAGCTTACAGAGAAGCTACCCTCTCCATCTTGGGCACGTATATGCTACTCCTGAATCACATCTCCAGTTAACGTACATCGCATGACAGCAAAACTTAGTACTCTTCAAAGTCAATGATGATCATGGGCAGCACTTGAGTTTTCTTGGTGCAGCCTGCTTCATATTCAGATTGTGCTGATTTTCCTCCAAATTAAAGTGAGATGTCTGAATTACAGAAAGTTTAATAATGGGTGTCTTAATACTCATCGACACATCAAGTAGTAACAAACTGGAATCAAACCAAGGGCTGACTTGCAGGACTTCAGTGTGTTTGAATGGGCAAAACTGATTTCTAATCAGCATTTTTTTCTGTATAAATACACATTCCCTCCACCGCTGCCTTCACTCACCCTTCCCTCCAGCCACCAGTCAGGAACTGCCCATCCCTTCTCATTCACACCTTCGGAGAGAGCCGGTCACCTTCCACAGGGCCTGCACCCACTACTAACCGAATGTGGCTCTAAGGACAGCATACGACAGCAATGAGCTCCCAACTGTCAAATCCAAACCATCCTTTTGGTCCTAGTGACTGGGTCCTTCTGCTGTATTTCACACTTCCTGCTTCTTGGAAGGCCTCCTGCTCCAGCCATGGCACCAAATTCTCCTATCGCCCTGTGTGCATTCCCTCTCACGTGCCATGTGTAACCCACTGCCTGTGTCCTGCACTGCGAAGTCGGCCATCGCTCTCGTTCACTACAACCTGGCACTGTGGGGGAATGTGAGTGTAGACAATATGCCAAAGCAATACTGTGTGACAGTGCTGCACTGAACACTTTATGCAAATTAACTCACTTAATCCTCACAACTCCATGAAATAAAAATACTGCCGTCTTCCTTTTATAGTTGAGGAAATGGATCAAAACATAAGCTCTGCAAGGACAGGGATTGTGTTGTCCTTTACATCACAACTGATTCCACTGGGACTAACGACAGGGGCTGGCCCACTGATGCAAGGTCCAAACTCGAGTCAGTTTGACTTCAAAGTTCAATCTGCAATCACTGGACATTTAAATATTGCAGAAGCAGCCCATGACTGTTTTCTCTGAGTCCTTCACGCACTCCTTTCCCTCTGGCACCTCTCCCACGCCAGAGACCTCCCCCAGGCTCTCTCCATCCTTAGCTTGTTCATCTTCTCCCTATAGAAGTTCACTCTCTATTTCAGTGACTTTGGTTATATTTTGCTTGTTTCTTTGTTTTGTTGTTTAGGTTCCTGTTAAAGGTGAGATTATATGGTATTTGTCTTTCACTGCCTGGCTTATTTCGCTTAGCATAATGCTTTCCAGCTCCATCCAAGCTGTTGCAAAGGGCAGGAGCTCCTTCTTTCTTTCTGCTGCATAGAATTCCATTGTGTAAATGTACCATAGTTTTTTGATCCATTCATTTACTGATGGGCATTTAGGTTGCTTCCAGCACCTAGCTATTGTAAATTGTGCTGCTATGAACAGGCTGATAGTGACCAGAGGGGAGAGAAGAGGGAATTTCAGGGGAGAATGGGTGGGTTTACAGGAACAAATTTAAAGGACACATGGACAAAAACTAGGGAGAGGGTGGCAATGGGAGGGAAGTGGGGAGGGTTGGGTGGGTGGGCTGGAGTGGGAGTAAAAGGGAGAAAACTGTACTTGAACAAAGATTAAAATTAAAAAATAAATAAATAATTAATTTTAAAAAAAGTTCACTCTCCTGGCTTTGCCTCCTGCCTGCTGGCAGGGCCCACATCTCTCTGGAATTGCCAACTGCTTGTCAGACACCGGCTGTCAATCCCCTAGTCCTATATTCTGCATGTCAATAAAGTCATTTTCTCACTAAACCTAAGCCTCTTCCTTTTCCTGAATTCTTTTTATCAGATGGTGGCCCCACTACTCACCCTACTACCCAATGTGAGAACTGTACAAATGAACCTTGACCCTGCCTCTCCCCTCAACATTACAGACTAATGTTTAAGCACACTGGCTCTGAAGAAAGCAATTCCATTCATAAAGCAAGAAACATAAAATCTCAGAAATAATTTTAACAAAAGAAGCACAAGACATACAGTAAAACTACAAACACTGCTGAGAGAAATTCAAGATCACAAAAAGTGGAGACATTCTGTGTTTATGGATAGGAGGGCTCATGTTTTTAGAATGGCAATTATTCCAAAATTGACCTACAGACTCAAAATAATCCTTATCAAAATCCTAGCAGGTTTTTTTTTTGGCAGAAACTGGCAAGCTGATCTTAAAATGTCTATAGAAATGCAAAGAACCCAGAACAACCAAAACAATTTAGGGAAAAAAAAGTTGGAGGGTGTGTACTTCCTGACTTCACATCTTAAACCAAACACACACACACAGACACACACACCCCCCAACTGATTTTTGACACAGGTACCAAAGCAATTAATTAGGGAAAGTGTAGTCTTTTTAACACATGGTGCTAAGACTACTGGATATCCACATGCATTTAGACCCTTACCTTACATCATGTACAGAAATTAATTCAAAATGGCTTGTAGACTGAAATGTAAGAGCTGAAAGTATAAAACATCTAGAATAAAACAGGAGAAAATCTCTGTAACCTTGGGATAAGTGGAGAAACAATGCTATAAGCATGATTCATAAAGAAAACACTGACAAATTGGACTCCATTAAAATTAAAAACATTTGTGCCTCAAAAGACACCAGTAAGAAATTGAAAATACAAGTCACAGACTGGCAGAAAATACTTGCAAATCGTATGTCTTGTAAATGACTTGTATCCAGAATACAGTTAGAACTCTTACTGTGAAATAATAGGAAAACAACCCAATTTTAAGTGAAAAAAGACTTGAATAGACATTTCTTTGGCCCATAGGCACATGAAAGGATGGTTAGACATCATTAGTTATTAGAGAAATACAAATTAAAACCACAATGAGCTATCACTTCACACTCACTAGAATGGCTATAATAAAAAAGTACAAAATAACAAGTATTGATGAGGACACGAAGAAATCCAAACCCTCATACATTACTTTCTGGTGGGAACATAAAATGGTGCAGATACTTTGAAAAACCGTCTGAAAGTTTCTCAAAAAGTTAAACATAAACTTACCATAAAAGTCAGCTATAGCCCTCCTATATACCCATGGGAAATGAAAACACACACAGACTCGTACACAAAGGGCCATATCAGCATGTGAAAGCAATGTGAAGGTCTATCAGCTGATGAGTGAACAAACTGTAACATTGCCATACAATGTAATACAATTCAGCAAAAAGTACCGATAGATGCTACAACACAGACAAACCTCAAAAACATTATGCTCAGTGTGAAAATAACATACAAAAATAAACCACCTATGGTCTGATTCTAGTTTTATGAAAGGTCCAGAAAAGGCAAATCAGGAAGATAAAGTGGGTTGGTGGCTGCCTGCGGCTGGGGGCAGGAAGGCAGATGAAGTGCAAAGGGGCATGAGAGATCATTGTAAGAAAGAAATGTTCTACCATTGGTTTATTGCACAAGTCTGTAAATTTACTAAAAAATTATTGAAGTGTACACTTAAATGGGTGAAATGTTATGGTAGGTACATTATGCCTCCTTAAAATATTTTTGGGGGGTAGTGGTGCAGGAAAGACTCCAGATTCAGACCACTTGGATTCAGGTCCTGGCCATTACCTACCATTCTGTCACTAAGTTACTTCAACTAATCTGTGCCTTAGTTTTCTCATCTGTTAACTGGGAATTATAGTAGTACATATGTCAGAGTTATTCTGAGAATTAAGTAAGTTAATATGGGTAAAGTGCTTAAGCACGGGCCAAATGTGTAGTAAGTACTCAGTAACTCTAGATATTTATGATTATTATGATGACATTCAAACAATTATCAGGTCTTGCCCATTTTAATTAGTAATTAGTTCTCAAATTAATCACCTTCTCCTTGAAACTTCTGCCCTGGCCTCTGTACCACCGTTTAGACAGAAAACTTACCTCAGTCTTTTTTACTTCCCCTCAGCTTGTGTCCTCACATCTAGCCTCCACCGCTTCTAGGGACCACACAGGTAAACTGAATGCAACCATGGAGAAACCCACCTACAGGACCAAGGTCAATGGCATCTAAGGCCCTCCAAAATCTGGTCTCTCTGTGGAACCCCACTCCCACATCAAAGTGGCAAACTATCTTCTACAGACCACACAGTTGCTCATGCCTTTCCCGTGGAGGAATGCCCCTTTCCCTCCCCATTTTCTGTCCGCTCTATGAATCCTATGAGGCTCAGCTGAGGCAACTCCCCCACAAGCTTTCTCAGCCTTTTTAGCTGTGGCCTTCTGTGCCTGCAGTAACCATCTGTGCAGGTCTCCAACGCGGAACGCAGACTCAGAGATGGTAACACTTGTCTCTGATACTGGAGCACGAGTCTAGCACAGTTCCCAGGACAACTAGTCCACTGGAGATGCTTCATAAAATGCTGACTGGTCAAGAGAGTAGTCTAAGAAGCATTTCCTCAGCTCCTCACATGGGGAAAATGCAGGCAGGCTTCTGAACAGCAAAGGCCTTTTTCTGGCATGTCGCTTGAGGAAAATGACAGAGGTTGTCTAGGGAAATGGAAATTCTAACAAGGTTCTAGCTGTTTTGTACGACTGTTGTGAGCAGTAATGAGACAGTACAGGGTTATGACTCTTTCCATTTGAAGCCATTTATACTTTCCACAACTGTCAGTAGTTCATCAAAATTTACAGAGATTGCTGGTAATATTAATCTTTCCAGTGGAATTTTTCCTAACTTACCTAAAATTAGAGTCTCTAAACTCAAACTGATCTGTGAGGAATTTTTGAGACAGCTCATAGTGGGAATATAAGACAATCAACTTTAAAAGGATTTAAAAAATAGCTTTATTGACAGAATGGGGGGAAGATACAACTACCTGATACCTGGAATCTACCCAGCCATTCTGATTTAAGGGGCCTAGGGTAGAAACAAAAAAAATTTTTTTTGAAGTTCCCCATATAATTCTAAAGAGCAGCAGGGGTCAAGATTCACTACTATGAAATCTAAAATTTGTTCCTTTATCAGTGTTCTTCTCTATAAAATGGTGACAATTATCCTTAGATTTATAATTAACTGAAAATCTTTCTGAAAGTAAAAATAATAAATTCTAAATGGAATCCTTCTACCTAGATGTAATACCTTGTGTCATTGTAAAAGTAAAGTTTGACTTACTAAAATCACCTTGTCAATAATCATTAATATCCGTACTAGAAATGAATATTTACAATCCATTAAAGGCCAATCAAAACAAACCAAAAAAACCCCACCAGATCTCAAAACCATAATCCTAACCCATGATCAACTGCAGAGTAAAAATAAAGTGTGAGTCTAAAAGATAATGGAGAGTACAAGTATTTCCAGAAGATTAAGCTTAGGTCCTCTCTGAATAAAGCCTTGTTTATGGACATGGCATGTTTTTCTCTAACATGAAAACAGATCGCAGGGTAGTGTTAATGAGGTACTATTTTTATGCCTGAATTATAATGGGCCCCGATAGACAGGTCTGAGGTAACTACAGATATGAAAATCAATTTTAAAGTTACACTAAGTATAACATATATTTACTGTAAGAATCTTCTTAAAATAAAAAAAGTTAAAACAATCATTTCACATTCTGTAAACATCCATTTTTCTTCTCCAGAAATGTCAAATCTCTTTTAAGGTTCTTTTTTTTAAACACTTTATTTTTGATGCTGAAGGGGATCAGGACATACCACCCCAAAATATGCCACTTTGGCATACGACAGCTTTTGAGCTGAAGGCATTCGAATTCCTGAAATCCCTTACCTACCCCAAAAGCAGAACCTCCCCAAAGAACACAACAGTCGCACATCCACTTCCCAGGCCACTCTCATCTCTTCTGACACCACACCCAGACTTGTCACAAACTATCGTATCTCCCATCTATTTTTCCAAAAGGCCTACTCATTTCTCAAAAAGTCACTTGCTTTTCCATATGTGCCTTTCTCCCTAACCCTTCTTTATTAAGTTGGGTATCTAGACCCTACATTTACCCAGCTTGTCGTTGGGTCCTCCCATTTGAATGCATGATACACATGTTAGTAAACTTCTGTTTGTTTTTCTCTTGTTCATCTGCATTTTGTCAGTCCAGTTTACAGAGCCTCAACTGGAGAACCTAGATGGGTAGACAAAAAACATGCTCCTCCCCTACAATACTTTGATATCTGACTTTACATATATTTCCCAGCTTTAAAAAGCTATGATTTTTTTAAAAAAACCTATAAAAAACAGAAGCTCCCGAAAGAGTAAAAATTTTAAAACCATTTGAGACTCTGGGTCTAGTTTCTTTAAATTTTCAAACTCAATATTAAAAAATAAAAACTATACCAAAGTGCTTATTATTTTAGGCAAAACTGCTATGAAGACTTAATAATAAAATAGTTACAACAAGTACATGCAATTACAGAGTAAAATCAGTCTCCACCCATAAAAATTCTTACCAAATGTTTTTCATAAATATATTTTAACTCACTTTACCAATATTATTTCATCTTTTATCATCTTTTCATTATTTATCTTTATTAAAAATAAATCTGAAAGTGTGAAATTGAATGGTGGCAAAATAACTTCAAGTTAAAATTTGCTACTTGGAAAAGTAACAGAGATCTACACTTTGTAAAGGGGAAGATTGGAAATAATACCTTACTGCTATTAATAATGGCAGTTAAATAATATAAAGGGCAGGTGCTGTAGTTCTAAACACAGTACTACTGGAAATTAATAAAGCATATAACACAGAACTTGATTAAGTACTATATAACGTAACCTGATATAACTATATATACTTTATACAGGAAGTCATGTCAGCAAACACTGGGCATATCTATGCAGAAGAGAATTAGCTTTAGAAGGGTCAAGGATGCAGCACTTCTGCCATATAAAAAACACATAAAAGACACAAAACAATATATATGTATACTTTTAGCATGTTAAAAACAATCACATCAAAAAAGTATACAGATAAAAAATGTCCTAGATGAGATAAGAAAATAGTGTGTGTATACATATTTTGCATACATACATATATAAATCTGCAGTATTTCCCACTGTTGATATACAGATTTGGGAGCAGCTCAGATGCTGCCATTATGAACTAAATTGTACAGCTTGATTTATTACAAGTCACAGAATCATTATTTAAAAATTAGAAAGAATATCCTCAGCTACATTTTTACATACATTTATTTCTAAGCTTCACATGATCTGAATCAAGAGCCCAGTGATGCCAGAATTTTGTTTGCACTTCAGTGTAGGCCTTACCTGCTAATATACTACATTTGTTTTGCCATTTAATAACATCATTTCCAAGCTGATTAAAATTACATTAGACTCATTATATACATAAAAATATTGTCACATTCACTAGCTAAACAAATGTTAACTTTCATTTTAAAAGACATACTTCTGTACCTTGAAAGCTTAAAGCCCCAACTTGCAACAAGAGCCCCTCATGTTAGGTTTTCTACTCTATTCTTCAAATGTAAGCAAAGTAATGTCGAAAACAAGCCCTCCAATTAAACACAAAGTCATACTTTCTCAGCATGCTCCAAACTTTGTCAGTGCTGTGGTAACTGTAGTGTAAATAGAATATTTTAAAAGACACTGCTGATTTCTTTCTAACATGAACCTAAATTTTTTTCACTGAACAAGAAAAAAAAGATTTTTTGAAATTATGAAATTCACACTATTTAAAAAAAGACCAAAATTTTAGATTCTTATTAATAATTCAGATCATTTTTTGTAATTTTATACACCAATAATTTAATGGCCAAGTGCAGCAATATCCACTGACTACATTCTTCAAAGAAAAGAGTGCCAGGAAAAATATCATGTAAATGGCCACCCAGCACTTTGTAGTGAAGCCCTGCAGGAATCTGAGGGGCAGGAGTAACCAAATTGTTAATCCTGGTTTCCAAGGAATTTGCAAGTAGTTTGTTCTGTTGCCCAACAGTAACTTGCAACCTCTCCTGCTGGCATCCACAGGAGATCTGTAGCCAGGACCACCATACCTCCTTTGCATCAGGCAAGGAACCTTCTGCTCTGAGCTCTGCAGGAGTCAGACCAGAATAAAGGGCGCAGAGGCACTGATGCCGATCTCGATAGCGGTACAATCTGGGCACTGCTGCACCTTTGGCCATAAACTTACTTTGACTGCCACAATTTTTAAGCACCATTAAGGGGTTAGCCTTTCTCTTCAACATCTTTAATTTTCAGAGTGAAAGAAAATGTTAGCAATTGAATGAGAAATATGAGCATTCTGTGAGATTTGAATTAATCAACTCGGGGTAAACTCTTAAGTCATTTAAGATCTGGGTTAAAAAATATAAGAGGGGAAAACCTGACCAAAAGGCCAGTTAAAGAAAAGAAGAACAAGAAATTATTCCATGGATCTAGATTAAAAGCATTGTTTTAAAACGTTTCATTAGTTCTGTGTTCAAATGTGTATGCATAGGTGCCTATATCTATTAAAAGACACATACACTACATATAGCCTTAAAAATATCTACTCTACACGTAGACTCTACACGTCTACAGTTTTTCAGTGCTTTGTAACATTATTCAAAATAGAATGGGCTAATAGAGTAAAAGGGTTCAGGTTTTGGAGAAAGCTACAAATGAAACTGAGTAGTGAATAATTACTTTGCGTGCATCCCTATATGCTATTGCTATGTTTCCATGTTGAATCAACAGGTTCAGTGATGATGCCATTTAAAATGCTCATCTTAAGCAGCATCTACAGGGGGATGAAAACACTTCCATCTATTCTTATTACTAACATACATATCAATTGTGCGAGTTGTTTACAATGGTATAAAATACTGCTTTGGCAATTATAAACATAGCAATGTAGGTTCTGTATGGTTCCTATTTTCTTGTCTTAAGTAAGTATAGATGAATTCTCACAGCAATACTGACTCTTGAATAGAAAGTCCATCCCGGTTTCTGTAGTGATACACTGGAGCTGCAGGCCCTGCATACGGATACCCAGGTGAACTGGCATCTTCTAAAGCTGGGGATGTTCTATACCGCAATGGACTATCCATGGATACTGTGGGGAGGTTATGGTCCTGAAAGGGTACATGTTGAAAGGCAGAATATTTTGTTAAATTGCTTAAGTGGCTACGGTTAGCATCTTGAGTCCATGGCTGTTCAGGCATCTCAGGTCTGTATGTGTAGCTGACTTCTGACCATTTTCTGTTATCTGGCAAATAATCCACTGGAGGAATGATGAATTTTCCATTTTTTGGGGACCCTGAATGGCCCGAATACCCCCCAGCACCAATATCAATGGGAAGAACCTCTATTCGATTAGATGGTAGGACAAGAGGAGTTGGGCGGCTATGTAGTTTCTCTGGAGAAACACTGATGGAAAGAGTGGAACCATAAGGTCTCCTGGAAGGATTCATTTGCCCGCCATGGCTAAACTGTGCAGACACAAAGCTGCTGTTAGCAGTAGGGACGTGTTTTGGAGAATTTCCATGGTAAACAGGAGGATTGCTGTAAGATGGGGGGTGCACTGTCCCGTGATCTTCCCCATCTAACTGAGTTGGATATTTTGCATAACTTGGAGGCTGTACTTTAAAAGTAAACTTGTTTGATACTTTTGATGGACTAGAACTTGGCTCAGCGTGCTTTCTTGGACTGTGAGCGTAAACAATATTCCTTGGATTTTGAGAGTAAGCCCTTTCAAGTGCCTCTTCAACAGATGTGCCATTTTCATTTTCAGATACATTATCATACTGTGATGCGTTCGAACCCCGTTTCCCTTCCTCAGCATCCCAGACCTTCATCTTCGGCCTCGAGTTTGACATGCGAGGGTCAGTGGAACACGGGATGGGGACTGTAAGCGCGGGGTGCGCTGATCGACTTTTGCCTTCAGGGGCATATTTGGCCATTTTTTCAATAGCAGAAACATCTGATGGTTTATTCCACTTGGGCATAAATTCCTTCCTGATATTTGAAGTAGCATTGCTGTTTTGATTAGCAGCTGCATGATCATATTGCCTGGTATTGTCTTGTGGACCTGATGCAAGTTTTCTTTGAAAATCTGCTTCATCTTTAAGCTTTTTACTATCCTCATCCACTGATTTCTGTCTTAGCTGCCTCACTCTCTCTGGTGTGCCAACTCTACTTTGATGGTGAGGGGAATGCTCTGATTTCTTGTGAGGTGAGGAGTCATTCTCTTTTCTGATGTTCTTATGGGGACTTGACCTGCCAAAGCTTTGTCCATTGCTCAGGTGACTAATGCCAGCAAACTGAGATTCAGGTGGAAGCTGTCCCAAAGGTTTCTTCGGAAATTCATCCTCTTTGCCTAAAGGGAAAGAAATTCATAAGTAACATAAACACATGAGTGAATAGTAACAAATATAAGAGCTGCACTATGAATAACTGTATACTGTTTCTATGAGCTCTCATATACATACAGACAGAATTATAGTGGCTTAAGAGAAGCATTTAGAGAGACTAATAGAAAACATACCAAAATTCAAAATCTTATTAGGCAATGTGCAGATGGGGATGTTTTATAACCTTATAAGTAGAGTTCATACATTTGTGTAACATACGGTTCTTACAGTTTGTGAAGACATACCATTACATGCTTTTTCACAAATGCAAGTAAATGCATTTGCTTTTTCTATTCCTAAAACAACTCGGCAGGTCGCTTATTCAATGTCTTGCCATTACCTTCACTTTAGCTTACCTTGACTAAAATGGTTATGAAATCTCAGTAAAACATTTATCAACTTCAAGCAGATCTGCCAAATTTAAAAGTCAACTGATGACCAACTGTGATCTAAAGTTGTCCCCAAATAGCCAATTATTATTATTATTACTATTATCATCATCTTAAGTACCTTCCACAGTGTAACTTCATCATAAAAAGAAATAGTACTCTCTATTTTAAAAAGAATATTCTAAGAGGATTCTACTTTAAAGAAAAAAAAAAAAGAAAGAGAAAATCATATTGGCTACTTTTAGTTTTATATTATAATAACACCATAAATAAATGAGGAATTAAAGAAAGGTGCAATGTGTGCTATTTAGCAGTGTTTAAAGATGATCTATTACAAGATGAATATCCAATAAATATTGTCTTGAATGAGAAACAACAGATTTCACTTATAAAAACTCCATGGTTTAAGACATATTTTTAGTCATTACAAAATAATATATTCTCACTTAAAAACAGTTGCTGCTCACTTCAAACAGCCACCCGTCTATTGTCCATCGAACAAACACTGAGTGAGCACTGCCTCAGGACTGTGCTAAGGAGTATATCAGTAGTGACTAGGCAGACCTGGTGTTTGTTTTCATTTAGCTCACTTCTTGGTGAGCACAAGACTGTTGTTTACATACAAATCATAATTTTCTTTAAGACATTTCAAAAGGTATTCAATGAGCTTTTCTTTGAGAGAAGAAGAGAATGATGAAGAAACAATATCCTTTAAATAGTCACCTATCAGAATCAATGAAGCTAAAAATAACCTTGTGCTCTTCTAATTCAGTGGTTTTGAGACTTTTTAGAAGCAGACTTTTTTTTTTCAGACCAACTTTCATATGAAACCCCAGTATATAAAGAAAATATAAACAAAGCTGCTCTAATTAAAGTGGAAGTGCTTAGGATGTCTCCCATCACCCCCTTTTCCACTCCCCTCAGCTGGGCTGCTTCTCAGATCCCGAGGGTTTCAGAGGGATCCAGTCCGGCCGACTTTTATAGACAGGAAAGCAGAGTCTCAGAGAAGCCAAGTCACTTTTAGTGTCACAATCAGGTTGAGAACCAGGACCCAGTGTTTTCTTCCACTATGCCATGCTCACTAAACTCCAAAGAAACTTCTGATGGTTTTAACCAAATTTAACTTTACCTTGACGATATTTGTGTAAGCTCTTTATTTTATACATTTGAAAGCACACAAAGCATTAGAATTGGGAATCAGTTGTTTCATTCATTCACCCATTCAACAAGGACATACCTACCGAGCAACCACTCTTTACCGGGCACTGCCCTGGGTGCTGGCCATCCACGGACACAACGGTGGGGGGGGTGGGGATCCCTGCCTTGCGGAGCTTACAGGCTAGTGGGGCGGAGCTATGAGGACAGCACCAGGGCGAGGCAAGTGTAATGACAGGGTGGGGCGGGACGGGGCAGGGACAAATTCTAACAGAACAAAGGTGCCCTGTTCCTGGCGTGGGAGACAGGAGGGGAATGACTGGGGGCAGGGGCAGAGGAATAGAACTCACACCACACAGGGCCTTAGAACTTGGGGCTTTTTTTTCCTGTATTAACTATAAACTACTGAAGGCTTTTCAGCAGGAGAGTCACAAAATCTGATGTGTATCTTATCAAGTTTACTTTGAGTGGTGGGGTGGACTTAGATTGTGCAATAATTAATGAAGGTAATAACAGTACTAGCTAATACTCACTAAGCCCTTATGTGTCAGCACTGCTCATAAAGCTATAAATACAGCATCAGCAACAGGCGTATGACATAGCCTACTACTATTACTATTGTATAGACGAGAAAACTGAGATAGAAGTGAACTTGCCCAAGGGCACACAGCTAGTCAGTGACAGATCGAGAATTCAAGCCTAGTTGATTCCAGAGTCTTTGCTCTTTACTCCTACACTATGGTGTGGTGGAAGCAGTGAGAAGAGGTTGCTTCTAGGATGTGTTTTAAAGCAGAGCACAGCACTTGAGCCTGTGTCAGGTGTGTGTGATGAGCAGAGTAAAGCATAGCTCCTGGTTTACAGACAGCAACAGACAGGGGCCACTCAGTAACGTTCTGTCTCTTTTCATAATAAAGACATGTTATGTTATGTGAACAAACTGCTTCAAGCAATAGCTCCAATTTTAAAATGCTCATCATTGAAAAAAGTTTCTTTGTTTATGAATGCTGTATGTAAGCTAATCCGAAGCATTCCAGTTCAGCTGTGACTAGTCTCACAGGAAATACCTGGAATCAGGGTAAAAGAATTGACTCAAAGGCAGTCCACATCAAGAACTTTCACAAGTACATAGTTATTTAGCTTATCTGTCTAAAAACTAACAATAAAAATTAAAATCCATCTAGTGTCCCCAAAAAGTTTTTATCAGCTCTGCTCTTCACCGATCTGGGTGCTGCTGGCCAATAGTGATCCATTTAGTCCAGATAAATATCTGCGTCCCTTCTTCCCTACAGGCAACCTACCCCAACAAACATAAATTATCAAGAAGACAGAAAGACCTATGTAACAGAAAAACTGAATTTACAAATTTTCTTTCGGTCCTACTTGAACAGTTTTCTAAGGGTACACAACTCAGTTATTTGAATGGCTAATTCGATGGCTGGTTGATACTCCATCAGATGATAGTATCAGCCAATTGTCAAAACATCCTTTTCGGGTTGGTGAGTAGGAACCTGATGAAAAACATAACCATTAAAGAGAAAAGAAAAACAGTGGCACCCAGAGAGTGGTTAATTCAAGCCTGCAAGATGTGCTGTTAAGGGACAAAATTGGATTAGTTGTAGAGATTTTCATGCTGAGCCCTTTAAGCTGCCCCACTTCCCCAGCACTCAGTGGCTTTTAGCAGCCTGCAGAGAGAGCCTGGTTCATAGGAAATCATTTTAAATATTTAAAAAATTCTCCATAGCAGTATTATTATTATTTTTAAAAAGGAACATCTGTTAAAACTTGCACATGCACTCCCCACAACGTCCATCTGTCCTGAAAGCTTCAAATGTTTCTCTGAGCCCAGGCTGGGTACTCAGAACCTGTTTGCAGTTTCCATCTATCAACTTACAACTCATAAAACCAAGTCCACCTGAAATTAGATTTTTCAAAGGTTAGTTACCTACTGTACACTGAACATCTGTGATCTACCCCCTCCCAAATTCAAGGTTGAAAATCCCGAAATGTAACCCCAATGTAATGGTATTTGGGGGTGAGGTTTGGAAGGTAATTAGGTCACAAGGTAGAGACCTCATGATGGAATTTGCATGCCACCACCCACTCTGAAGTGCAGTAATGGATGGGGCCACAAAGAGAGGTGTGATCTGCCCAGTTTTCACCTCCCCCTCTGCAAAGGAAAAAACAAAGCCAGGTTGCACCACAGGACCGCACCCACTGGGTTCCTCTGAGTTGTGGTCAACAGCGGGGTGAGGAGAGGCCCCCTGGCAGAGCAGGAAGAAGCACCCAGGGGAGAAGACTCGGTCAGACAGGGAACTCAGGACCAGTGGGGACAGCCCATCTCTTTCTGCCCTCACACTTTTCCAAACACTCCAGGAGAGGTGACGCCTAAGAGGGAAGGAAGACTATCCTTGACTAGCTGTGTGAAGTACTGGACAGTGCCTGGCACATGGTGGCCCCCAGTAAAGAGCTGCACGGTCTGGGTCCTGGGAGGTGGACCAGGCACTGCAGCTGTGAATAATCCACCAGAGAACAAATTTGTGTTTGTCCTCTTCTTCAGCGAGGTCTGTGCCTAAAATCCACCTCATTGTTGTGGGCTGAATTATGTCCCCTCAGAATTCAGAATTCATATTAGAGTTGAAGCTCGAATCCCTGGTTACTCGGAATATGACTGTGTTTGGAAGTAAGGATTTTTAGTGAGATAAGTAAGGTGAAATGAGGTCCCTAGAGTGGGCCGCTAATCCAATGTGACTGATGTCCTTGTAAGAAGAGGTCATCAGGACACAGAAAGGTCAGAGGGACAACCATGTGAAGATAGCCATCTTAAGTCAAGGAGAGAAGAATCCAGCCCTGCCAACTCTTTGATCTTGGACTTCCAAGCTTCCAGCATTGGGAAAAAATAAATTTCCATCGTTTTTGCTACCCCGTCCAGTCTGTGGCACTTTTGTTATAACAGCCTGTGCTAGGACACTACCCTTAGGTCTGTATCCTGGATCTGAAAACTGATTTGCATTACTAAGCACACATTTTAAGGATTGCTTTTTTCACTAAAATAATGAAATATTTATGATCACCTGCTTTTATGGTCCGAGCATATTTTCAGTGTTTACCAGCTATAGTAAGTAAAATTTATTTTACACAGCCACATCGAAAAGGCCACCGAGCAAAACAAATAGGGAGGGTGGACACCAGCGGCACTGGACCCACAGGTGTATCTAGGATCCACTGCTTCGCAAGCTCTTGTACGCCACTTCCAATGTCTTGTAGTCACCGACTTATGCCAGGAACAGCAAGTTTGGGGCTGGCTTCCAAAAGCATTTTCCACAGGCATTCAGCTACAGCTACTTATTGACACTGATGAAGATGATAGGGCATCCTGCCAATGTGGTACCCAGAATTTAAGCAATGTTCTAGGTTAGGACTAACTGAAGAAGAGTAGAATAGGGTATAAAAAGGAGCCAATAAAGGGGAAGAGATTTTTAAAAAACACTTTAAAGTGGGGGTAGGAGGAAGAAAGTGGGGAGGAAAGAAGACTAAGGAGGAAAATTAAACATCTTTGGGGAAAATAATGCCATTTCACATGCCATTCTTATTCTAACTTGCATAGGTTTTTCATTTTTAAATCTTTTAGAAACATAAAAGGCACACATTGGTAAAAACTATCAGGACACACAGTAAAATGTAGGATAGGGCATGTATTTCTCGGGAGAAGCAATAGAAAAATTGAGAAGGAAATAATGACAGACTGAGGTGGTAATTTCATGCAGTCTCTAGAAAGTAGGACTCTGTAAGAGGTACATGGCAAATACCTCAAATGTACAAAGACATTTAGGGAGTACAGCCCCTGGCCCCCATAAAGATTTTCAATAAGCATGAAAGAAGGCAAAGCAATTTGAAAGAGGCAGTAGACAGCAGCATAAGAAAGAACCTCCTAAAGTGTAACTGCTTAAAAAAAATGATTCCTCCCAATTTTAAAGACAGTAATGCCAGTAATGTTGGAAGGCCACACAGTAGGGGTGAGGATGTTCACAGGTATCAGGGCTGGAATGAAGTGCTGGGATTTGCTTAATTTAAAACAGTGTCAGGTCACACCTACTTCCTATAATGATTTGTGACCAGGGAGCATGCTGAAGACTAACAATGCCCAAGTGGAACTAACCCATGGCTCATGATCCCGTATCAACATCTATCTCCCATAAATATTTGTTGACTGATAACCCTGTTGGATTATGCCATGTACAAGTTACTCTCATAACTGACCCAACACCTCTGAACAATGTACAACTCTATATACATTGTTGGCACTTCAGCAAAGGTCCTGAGGAGCCTCAGGCCAATCTCATCTGTGGAGGGCTGTATCTCTCTAGAGGAGGAGGAGGGATGAGAAGTGATTGAAAGAAGTGACCAGAGAAAGAAGAGAGAGAAAAAGCAAGGCATGGAAAGAAGGAAGGGGAGAGAGAAGAGGAGGAGGCAATCATGGTAGGTGAATAATGGAGAGGACCAGAAGGAGAAGGAAGGAGAGCAGGAGACAATAGGGACTGGGAAGGCTGAGAATGGAGATGGCCACGAGGAATCTGTGAGTGAGCATCTCCTGTCCAAAAGTAGGTTCTAACACCCACGTATGGGTGGGGACGCACTCATGGCACACTGGGCAAAGCAGAGGCCTTTCAACTCCAACAGCAGGGACTCAAGGACTCTGTGTATGGGCAATCTGACATTTATAAGTATGAAATTAGGAAGAAAATATACTTGACTTTGTCATAAAGGTGATTCTTTTATGAAGATTAATTATTCAACTTTCACTGAGCTGAAGGTATACTATGTGGATCCTATAAAGAGGACAAATGCCATCACCAGTAATACTTTTGTATGCTAATAAATATTCTCTGCTTTTCCCACAAAAGTAGATACAAATAAGCATTAGATATTATTGTATAGTCTTAGATTCATCTTAACCTACTTGAACACACATACATAGCTATACTTGGCCTTTGTTTATCTTCTTTCATCCCTAAGCAATTGAGAGTAACCAAAAGACTCGAACATAATTAATGTCAAAACAGATAACTAAAAATAGGCAATAAGTATTAATATTTATTATCCATTCTAGACTGCTTTTCAATAGACAATAAATATTGTTTTGCTCACCCCACTATAGTCCCATGCCTAAAACTTTCTTTCCTCCTTCCCCTGAAACCACAGGGGAATTACTGCCCTACTCCTTAAAGGGCAGGAAAGCACCGCAATTCCCATCAGATGTAATAGGGGATGCCTTCGTGAAAATACCAATTGAATGGTATTTTTCATTGCTGTTACCATCATGTAAGTGGTGAGTATTTTTATGCTGGCAATTAGGATATTCTACTCAAAAAAGGGGAGATATAATGATGTATTTAGAATAAAGGCAAAAATATTTACTAGTTTTATTTAAAGCCAACACCACCACCACCACCACCACCACCACCACCACCACCACTCTGGGTATCCTCAAAAATATAAGGGAAAGAGTCCCTGTTAAGTCCCTCCAGGCATGTCGTGTTCATCTTTGCTCTTACTCAGGTCTCTGTCACCACCCAGTGGACACCACACCCTACTACAGGCCTTGCAGATCAACTGCCTCAGAAGACGGTTTTTGCACCCAACAAGAGAGATGTAGTTACAGGAAAGTGCTCTAAGTGCTCTTTCTTGTGAGCAACATTTTACTTTTAAATTTCAACAATAGAATATATATGTACTTTGGTCTAATAGTATTCAGTAAAAAATGGTGAGGGGCTGTTATCGGGAAAATTATTCTGGGAGAGTCATCTCGTTCCCTTCCAGATCAAATATTAAGTCCAACTGAGTTTTAAAATACCATCACAAAATTACTGATTTCAAATTTATGTCTGGAAAACCATCAGCCCAAAGAATATACCATTCAAACACCAGTACAGCCTCCTACAAGGTGATCAAAAGAGTACAGTCTGCTTTCTAAATTATCGCTATGTTATTAAAAAAGTCAAAAAATATTATAGTTAGGCTTATAGGCTGAACATTTTCTTTCATCAGATTAAATCTGAAAGATAAAGGAAGCAGAAAGGGGACACAAACACATTTTGTTTTATACCACATAAATTCAGTATATTTTTGTGAAATAACCCTCAAAAAGTGGGACAGGTTTTTTTAAACTAATAATACAATTGACTTGTTTTGTGTGTGTATGCAATCGGGACATAAAATAATTCCATCATCTCAAAAACTTCAGTAGTGCATTTTTTCTTTTGGTTTTTATTGCTGCTGCTGCTGCTGTTTTTCGTAATAGTAGTCAAAAACTTTGAAACACGTGAAAAAAAATTTTCATATGCTGAATCAACAAACTTGAAAGAAGTTTCTGGATTTGTATATTTAGTAAATCAAATACTTATCTAAAAACCCTACATAATGCCATGCATAGAAATTTATCCTTAAGGGTTAAAAAATAAACAAACTTACACTGACAAACACCTTCTTCCAAAGGGTGGTAGAAAAAAAATAACTGCTAGGTATATGTAAAGAAAGCATTTTGCAAGGAGTCTATTATAAGACTCAAAAGTTTGCTGCTACTATCAATCTTTAAATTAATTACTAAATTAATGGGGTGGACATTAGCAGTAAAACAAGCCAGCCAAGGGAGTGTTACATGTCAAACCAAGGAGTCTGGATTTTCTCCTGTCAGCACTGAAGTGCCTTTGAAGGGCTGGGTATTCCGCAAGGTTACTCGGGCTCACCAAGAAGGTGAGCAGCTCTGGAGTCGGGGATTTCAGTGTAGACGGTGCAGCTCTGGCAGTGTGGGGAGAAGGGAAATGTTAGTGGGGCATTACCAATCAAAAGAAACATACAACTTGGCAACTAAATGCACTTGAGCTAAATGGAGGGCTGATTAGTGAGGGTAGCAGGGAGGAGGAGATGTTGGATGACTAAGAAGATGAATGAATGTTGAATATTTCAGTGATAGGAAATGCAGAGGAAAAATGGGAAAAGGTTAGAGGTAGGGTGGGAATTTAGACATTAAGTTTGAAGTATTTGAGGGGTGAGCAGATGAAGATGCCCATTTAAGGTATCCATTAAATGAGTCTGGAGCTCAAAAGTTCCAGCACACAGATATGGATGGAGGCTCAGAGTTGGAGTCTTTCACCTGACTGCCATAAAAGTGTGCGGAATGGTAAAGAACCTGGGATGGTGTGCAGAATGAAAAAGACAAAGAACACAACTTCAGACAGGTAATTTAAAAGAGAAGCTCAAGAAAAGGAAGCCATAAAGGAAGAAGTGAAGGAATGGTTAGAGAGGAAGAGGCAGGGGAAAGTCAGAAACAGACGAGTTATCTGGGAGTGAGACAGAAAGATCTCAGAACTGTAACCCACAGAAAGTATTGCTGTGGACGAGCACAAACAAACATTTTCCTTCTATGTTCAGTCAGACTGGTGTTACCAAAAAACTACGAAGGAGAAAATGTAATACTGAAGCTGTGAAATTTTTTCTATAAATAAAGAAAATAAAATTCCCAAATTACTTGAGGAAAGAAAAGGCCAGGTACCAGAATCAAAAGCTATGCATGTTTTCTTTCTTAAAAAGGTTCCTTCAGTTTCATATTTTCTAATATCTAAAATAAAAGATAAACTTTAAAATGGCTCTCTCAATTGCTCTACAATTTTTTTCCTCTCTCAGTTGTTCTATATAGGTCATAAGCTATAAGTTTGGGCCAACTTGGCAGTCATAGTGGATCAACATAGGCTTTCTAACCACAATGACTTCCCTTAGTGACAAAATCTCTGCCAAATGGCTTCATCTGAATAGAAGATGGCTAGGGAGAACAGAAGGATATTTCTGTCTAAATAAACACTAACCAAACAGTTATACAAGAAATCATCTGAATCACTTTAATACTCTTCTTGTCAAAAGTACTTCTATTTAAAGTGAAGTCTTTACAGTTGATTCACATGAAGAGTTGGAGAGCTAAAACATTATGACTGCTTATACATGTTTATTACTAGTGGCCAAAAATAGGCATTATAGAAGTAATCAATAAAACAGAAAAGAAATGGCTGGAAATCAGATTAGCGAAAATGAAGGAAAGGCTTGATATATCCACAATAAATGAAGACTAAAAAAGCAGTGACATAAGGATAAAGTGTCAGCAAATTAGGAAGAGAATGTAACATTTGTTGATAAAATACATCTATAAACAAGCTACATGCATTTGTGGAAATTTATGTGTTTACATATAAGTTTATACATAAAAGCAAAGGACAAGGACCAGAAGAATCTGCCCCAAACTACTGCCAGTAATTTCCATTGAAGGCAACAACAGAAGTACAGTGAAGTAATGAGGTCTTCATATATCACGCAGCATACTGCAAAGACTGTCTAGAGCTCTTATATGGGCGTATTTGTGTATTATTTGTAGAATAAAACTGAAGAACAGGGGATTTTTAAGATAAGACAGAAATACTTGCTGCACATAAAAGCAAGGAAATAGTCACACTACTAGTGTTGGGTCAAAAGGACACAGGAATCAGTTTAAGGGAGATCCCAGTGGCCAAATGTAGAACTTGAGCAATAAAACAATTATTACATCTGATTGAAACATTTAGAGTAAGTCAAATTCCACTAATTCACATTGAGAAAATAAGCTCATTTGTTGCCATTGGAGATAATCAAGAACAACAACTCCTAATTTTGAAAACTGATAAAGAGAAAACAATTACGCATGTATTCTGCCTTTTCAATAGGAAATACATTTCAAAGTAACCATAGAGTCCCTGTTGATGGAGAGGAAACTCTGTTACAGAAGAAAATCTGCTGATAAATGTAAAAGAAACATCAAATTTGAAAGTTACTATTTTGCAGCCTCTAGTGAAAGATTTGCTTTAGGCAAGAATTATCAATGAAAGCTAAAAACATCAGGGAAAAGATGAAAAGGATACTGGATTATCTGTACAATATCAAAACATTATGACATAGATTACTTGCTTAAAGTTTTACAATTAAAAACATCTAATTTGTAAAATGAGAGACCTGCTTACCACCACCTTTTTTACCCAGTGTTTGTACTGAGTATTCCTATTATTAATAAAACTAGTTTTTATGTTCCAGCTATTTAACCTGAATCTAATTAAATCTCTACATTTAACTTCTAGCTTATAGAAAATACAGAGGCTAGAGGAATGAGTTAAATGACTATAGGAGAGAAAATTGGACTACTCCAGAATGCCGGACAGTCCACAGACAATAGGACTGATTTCTTTAACAAAATATCATTGAAAAAAAGAAAAATAAAAGGTAGGGGTGGTGAGTGAGGAAGAGGAAGAAGAGGCTGTTGAATAGAAGATACTTAAGAAATGTAACAAACAAATACAAAGTGAGGTTCTTGGTTAAATCCTAGTGGAGAAAAATGGCTAAGATGATTTTAGGTACAACTGAAAAAATTCTCATAGGGAATTGGTTTGTAGATCATATTTGGGATCAATGATGTCCTTATATTTCGCTTGAAAATTGTGCAGTAAGTTGGGTGATGAATAAATGGAGAAAGGGATTCTTTAACATTTTTCTACTTTTGTATATATTTGAAAAGTTCTTTGCAAAATCTTATACAAATACATTCAGAAACAGAGCATGAACAAGTTTCTAAAAAATACAGAAGTCTCCCCTTATCCATAGGGGATACGTTCCAAGATCCCCCAGTGGATGCCCGAAACTGCAGATAGTACTAGACCCTATATATATTGTACTGTGTTTTTTCCTATACCTACCTACATACATACATGCCTATTATAAAGTTTAATTTATAAATTTGGTACATTCTGTGAAGACAGCATTATCCTGACAATAAAGCCAGATAAAGCCACTGCAAGAAAGTTACAGAACAACATCCCTTATGAACACTGATACAAAGTTCCTCAACAAAATACTAGCAAACTGAGTTGAGCAACATAACAGAAGGACTGTACACCATGGCCAAGTGGAACATATTCCTGGAATGCAAGGATAATTCAACATGCAAAAACTGATCAATTTAATATACCACATTAAAAAAATGGAGGAGGAAAAAAACCATGATCATCTCAATTGATGTAGAAAAAGTGTTTGACAAAATTTAACATTCTCATGATAAAAACATTCAACAAACTAGTAATAGAAGGAAACTACCTTAACATAGTAAAGGCCATGTATGGAAAAACCCACAGCAAACATCATATTTGCTGGTAAAAGACTGTAGCTCTTTCTCTGAGATCAGTAACAAGAAAGGGATGCCCATTCTTACCACTTCTAGTTTACCCAGTACCAGAAATTTTGGCCAGAGCAAGTAGGCATAAAAAAGAAATAAAAGGCATCCAAACTGGAAAAAAAAGTAAAATTCACACTGTTCCCAGATATAATCTTATGTGTATACCCCTGAAGATTCCACACACACCAAAAAAAAATTGTTAGAGCTAATAAACAAGATGCAAAGTCAACACACAAAATTCAGTTGTATTTTTATACATCAACAATAAACAACCTGAAAAGGAAATTATAAGACAATTCCATTTATGATAGCACCAAAAAGAATAAAATACTTAGGAATTAACCACAGAGGTGTAAGACATGTTCCATAAAACTATAGAACATTGCTGAAAGAAACTAGCTAAAACAAAAATAAATGAAAACACATCCCATGCTTATGGATTAGAAGACTTAATATTCTTAAGATGTTAATACTATCCAAAGTACATTTTTAATGTAACCTTTATCAAAACTCCAATTAATTTTTTTGCAGAACTAGAAAAACCATCCTAAAATTCATATGCACTCTAAAGGGACCCTAAATGGCTAAAACAATCTTGGAAAACTGGAGGACTCAAAATTTCTGATTTCAACACTTATTATAAAACTATAGTAATCAAAACAGTGTGGTAGTAGCATTAAGGCATCCACTTTAAGACCAATGGAATAGAGAGCCCAGAAGTATATCTTCCCCTATATGATCAAATGATTTTTTTTTTGACAAGGGTGCCAAGACCATTCAATGGGGAAGGAACAGTCTTTTCAACACTGGTGCTGGAAAAATTGGTTATCCACATGCATAAGAATGAAGTTGGATCCTTACCTAATGCCATGAAAAATTTAACTCAAAATGGATGAAAGACCTAAATGTAATCGCTAAAATCTATGAAAATGTTAGAAGAAAACACAGGGCAAGAACTTTATGTCAATGGATTTGGCAATGATTTCTTGGATATGACATTAAAGGCACAGCAACAAAAGAAAAAACAAATTGGACTTCATAAACATTAAAAATTTTTACACATCAAAAATAATATCAAAAGAGTAAAAAGGCAACCCATAACATGGGAGAAAATATTTACAAATCATTTATTTGATAAGGGATTAATATCTAGAACTTAGAGAGAACTCCTAAAACTCAACAATAAAAAAATGAATAACCCAATTCAAAAATGGGCAAAGGACTGAATAAATGTTTCTTCAAAGAAAATATATAAATGATCAATAAGCACATGAAAAGATGCTCAAGTCACTGATCATTGAGTGAATCAAAACTACATTAAGATTACCACCTCGCACCAATCAAGTGGCTACTAAGAGAAATATAAAAAAAATGATGGCAAGAATGTGGAGAAATTGGAAACCTTGTGCATTATTGGTGGAAATATAAAAGGGTGCAGCTGCTGTGGAAAACAGTGTGGTAATTCCTCAAACAATTAAAAGTAGAATTATAATATCTCCCAGCAATTCCATTTCTGAGTATATATACCCAAAAGAATTAAAAGAAAGGTCTTGTAGAGATATCTGTTCACCCACATTCATTGCAGCATTAGTTAACAATAGCTAAAACGTGAAAGCAACTGATGTAGTCCATCTTGAATGGATAAGCAAAATGTGGTTTATGCATACTATTGGAATGGAATACTTAAATGGAATACTATTCAGCCTTAAAAAGGAAAGAAATTCTGACACAGGCTACAACATGGATGAACCTTGAAGACATGTTCAGTGAAATAAGTCAATCACAAAAGATAAATAGTGTATTATTCCATTTATATGGGATACTTAGAGTGGTCAAAATCATAGACAAAAAGTAGAATGGTGATTTCCAGGGGTTAGGAGGAGGGTAGGAATAGAGAGGTCTTAATTAATGGGTACAGAGTCTCAGATTTATAAGATAAAGAGTTAAGGAGGTGGATGGTGATGATGATTGTACATTATGAATGTGCTTCATATCACTTAACTGTACATTTAAAAATGGTTAAGATGGTAAACTTTATGTCATGTATTTTACCATGACAAAAAAAATTTAATATAGCAAAAGTTTTCCTAACCAGTTAGAAAAAATGAAAAGTTCACCTTACAGCAGCAATAAGAAAGATAAATTTACCTATAGGAGTGGGGGGTTGGGATGAGTGTTAAGAAATTTGTAACAGTCATATGAAGAAAACAAATATGAAGATTAAAGTAAATTTGAACATCTGAAAAGCAAAAGCTTGTATTTAGAAAAAACCTTGTCTTATAAATATCAATTTTTTCTCAATAATCTTTAAAATTCAGTGCAATCAATTAAAATACTAGTGGGGTTTTCTTGTAACTTGACAAAATAATACAAAGTTATGAGGGGAAATTAGCCCCAATAGATATTAAAATTGTTTATAATTAGTGAAGTCGAGGCCGATGAGCAGAGTGTTGTCCTAGAAAGTGCATGACCATTTGCCACACGCCACCCTAACTGCAAAACTGAGCCAATGTTTCTGGTCTTATTTGTCTGTTCCTCTCCCCTACTTCCCTGCTCCATTCTCCATCCCCATTCTACACTCTCCTAGTAAAAGATCTTAGAAAAGACTATAAGCTTCCTCATGCGTAAAATGAGGATGAGTACTTTCTCACAAGGTATTTTTAGGGATTAAATGAAATAGTTCATGTAGTAGGTGGCACACAGTAAGCATACAGTAAATATTAGCTGCTACTTCAATGCTAATTTACATAGGTTTTGATGTTATTCTCATGTTCAAACAGTTCTACTCTATTATTTTTTCTCTATGTCCTTTACTAAAACTTGTCATAAACTCTTTTTAAAAGTAGTCAACAACATACTTAAAAATAAATGTTAAAGTAGCATGCTGTAGTTAGTAATTGTGTTCCAATGCATTCCCTGCTACAGGAAAGAAATAGCAGAAAATGGACATTATTATACCAAACGAGAGAGGGTTGACCTCACTTAGGAAAGGTGATGGGTTCAGAGGGCTGATGCCCACATTTGGTTACTGCCATAATATTTTGTTTTTGAGGGAACCCTTATGACCCAGAACAAACTTCAGAGAAACACTAATGATTAGACCTCTTGCAATTTGTAACTGAAAGCAGAACATCCAGGTTTTTACCAAAGGGGGAAAGACGTTTTTCAGTAATGTGTTTCTGCTTGTTCTGTACATACACATCCAAGACATCAAAGTATGGACTGCACTGACTGGAAATACTAAATCCAACCGCAGCTAAGGGTTTTCATAATTGACCTCATTTACTTTTCTTCTCTTACTCATGGTCTTCCACTTTCCAACTCCCTTCCCACACCCATCCACACAACAAAGGTAGAAAAGGAGGGCAGAATACACTTTGTACGGGACATCATACATTGTCAAGTAATATCTAGTCAAAACTCTTAAAAGTTATTCCTACTGTGATCTTTCTACATTTTCTTTTCCTTCTCATTCTCCACTACCCTGCCCCTGATCCTTCCCTCTGTATCCTGTGTCTAGCTATTACTCTTCCACAATCTGTTTATCTTTGAGTAAGTCCCATCTCTCCTGTACCCTGAAAGCAAGAAACTTGTCTTTATTTTCAGTAATTCATCCCCAGGAGAGCACTTAGCAGAAAACCTAGTAGGAGGTACTAGAAGATGTTTTGAAATAAGTGAACAAAGTATATTATCTACACTGCAATATACTGCAAGGACCCTGGATTAGTAGTCAGAAAACTGGACTCCAGTGTCAATAATGCAATCTGCTTGTTCTGCAGCTTCATATTTAAGCATCTTAGTATCAGTTCCCTCTTCTATAAAATGGGACTCTTACTTGCTCTGCTATTGCATATAGTTTCACAAATTGAATGATGAAAGTAAAAAGTGCTTCTTATTATGCTAATTTAAAGCTGCATGCTTACTTTTGTTGAACAATATTACTTGTCAAACAAGCTTTCTAAATTTAAGTAGTGATAGTACAGTTATTCTATTAGGAGAGGCAGATATAATTGATACATTTATTTGCTTTTTCTTAAAATAAGAATCAAGTCATGAACAGCTGGTAAAACACTGATTTACATTATGTCATCACAAGCATGTATAATGCTCATGTTTTGAAACAGTAATGGCCCATGTTAATTGTGCTGTATCTTTCAATTTTAATTATAATTTAGATAAAGTGTTTCGATATTTCTTACCAGGTTCTGGAAGGTCTAATTTTGCCCGCTTTAGTTCTGCCATAGAAATCTGAAGTTGCTCTATTACAAAGTCATCTTCAAAAAAAAAGTCCTTTGCCAAGGTCTCCTGAAGAAATTCCACAAGTTCTTCCATAGACAATTTCATTAAGTGCTCTAAGAAAGGATGAGAGAAATAAAAATGCTATGTCAACAGCAACTTTAGGTAGAGAAAGAATTCTTTCTGCTATTCTGGTGCAGTATTTTTTTAAGGGGCACAACAAATTAAATATGGTATTGTGAATATCATTGGAACTCAGTATGGCAGAAATATTTTCTGATATTAAAGCAGTCACAGAGAAAAGCAGGTGCTCGTACAATGGGGGATAGGGAGGTGAATACTACTAAATACCTTCTCATGGTTTAGAATAACTGTACCCGGGCATTAATATTAACTCGGAGCAAGAACTCCTTTTGATACAATGAACACAGACCATCTATGAGGATGAGAGCTCTTTCTGTTTTATTGGCATGAGCTCCAAATGCATTTTTAGGTCTATATTTTCTACTGTTTCAGAATTCAAAACAATTTGCATTACTAGTTTTATTTTTATTTCTACTTATAAAATTAATTTTATTGGAAAAATTCAAAGTACAGATACAAAACAGAAAGTAAAAATCAGGTAAGATTCCACTAGCTACTGCCCTGTAAGATGTGTGCACATGTGCATTAATTTTAAAAAGTAAATTATATTTTCCATGATATTCACTTCCTTGTTTTTTCTCATTCAATAATGAATGCATATATCACTGATATTTCTTATTTCAACAAGTATAATTTTATACCATCATTATTAAGAACTATAAGAGTCCAATGTATATATGTACTATACTTTTTAATATTGGACATTTATGTTGTTTCTTTGCTTTTCTCTTTTCTTTCTTTAACTATTTAAACCACTATGTGGTGAACCTCTCGTAACACTGTCTCTGAATATTGTTAAGGCAATCAGGAAATAACCAAGAGAAAACCTTGGGAGCTTCAGCTAACTATTGGTTAAGGGTTCTAGACACAGTTTTTGAAACTTTATATGGCAGTGAAGGAATGTCTTGTAAGTCTTTGAGCTCTCTTTTCCTAACTAAGAAAACATACATAGCAGCAGACTTTCTTACACAGCTTTAGTCTAATGAAATGATAGTACATAATGTATTAACAATTGTTATGCTTAAAGATTATTTACAAAGGGTGAAGAAACTTTTTAAAATTAATCAAGAGTCATATAAGTAAAACATACTTTAAGTAGGAGAAGAGAGCTATGGAGAAATAGAACATCGTGTTTCTACTCCTCATGTTTAGGGAACATTGAAGTAGTAAGTATATATCTTAATAAAAAGTATTTACCTTTATTCTATATCTTGGTCAGTTCATAATCCAGAAAGAGGAAAGGGGAGGGGAAAGACTGAGAAAAATTGACTGATTTCCTGTGGTTCTATGAGTCTTGAAGACAATTCACTCTCACTTGTTTTCTTTGGTGCTGTGCTCTGTGAGTTGGGGTAGCAGGGGTTTGGGTGTCAGAGGAGCAAACCACAACACTTCTGAATCCTTTTCTTTCCGAGTGAATAGTACAGATATGATTTTAAAGGGAGTTTTCAATCCCGTCTAAAGTTTGGATAATCTGGCACTTGTGAAGTCCATGCTTTTCAGGTAAGCAATCAAACAATCTTATATTAAAGTACCTAACGTGTACTTAGAACAGTACCATGCACAGCTGGGAAAAACACTACAAAACATGACCCCAAGTACTTAATTAGATCATAATTTAGTTGGGAGGCTGAACAGAAAAATCATTTGAGAACAGCATAAGAGAGTAGAATACAGTGAACATGAAACTATGTTGTGTGGCTGAATTAGAAGTGTACATGCAGTTCTAAAGCTTTCAGTGGTTCTCTGTGTAGTTACAAAATAAGTCATATTTTTTTATGGGTGAATTGAGATACTAAGATGGATAAGGCTCTTCATTTCATGAAGAAAAACTCTCATTTCTGGATTTTAAAATAAGGCATAGCACATCAAATTTACACAGCCTTTGAAATATTGCAACTGCAGGCTTCTTAAAGCCTTGTTGCATTAAGCCAACTATAGCTGTGGACTGTACTTGCCCCAGAGGCTACAAGGCAGTCAAGCAGAGAGATCCACTGAAGGTTTCCCATCTCTGTTCTACACCTTGAAGATGGATGCATTTTTCTTGGATAAAGGAGACAGTAATGGAAAATGTCCTCTCTAGACCTTTTTAAAAATTAAGGCACCTGGTTTCTTTGGTCTTGCTCCCCTCCTATTACAAAGCTGAGATTCAGAATGATGAAAAGGATGAATGGGATCCCAGTGGAAACAAATACTTAATAAGATTAATATTATTAGCAAAACCACCACATTATATTCTACGGTTTAAGTATGAAAATAATAATAAAACTGATATAGAGAAAAGAATCAAAGACCTTTGCAATGAGGTAAGCTTCTAGTCATAAGATTCAGTGAAAATAATTACCAACTGAAGATAATTTCTTCAGTGATTTTCAGGAATATTTTAAACTCATTACTAAAAGAAAATGAATTTGAGTGGCGAATGATACATCAGCATTAAAACATGGCTAGATTTTTGTGAAATCTTTATAGTTAAACGTCTTCTTACTTTTGTGTAATTTTAAGATTGTATAAGACATAGCAGTAAGAACTCGTTCTCCTTCAAAGATGTAGATATCCCATATTCTGAGGTTTAGAGTAAAGGGAGTCTATAATTAAAAACAAAACAGAAATAAGGTTAGTAGTTTGCCTTGAGTGGTAGTTATAATTTTATGATTGGGTTTCATAAATAAATACTTACACGATCAAGGAAACATTGAAAAAACCATTTCATTGTATAAAAGCTTGTGTAGATCTCTTGAGAATCCTGAAAAAACAAAGACTTCATAATTTCTGGATTGCAGCAAACAAAGTCTGACACATAATACTGGAAGTTAGGGAGGCTGAAGGAAGTAGCTATCATAGCTAAACATTAACCCATTTCATTACAAATCTTTTTTCATGCTGCTCGAGTAATTCTATTTTTTCTCTTCTTACTCCCTCTTCTCATTTTTACTTTTGAAAATCAAATCCTTTTCATGATAGGATTGTAATACAACATTTTGATTCTCTTTAATACAGTTTATAGTGAAGTATCTTTGCTTTACTATGTTTTAATATCACAGAGCATATATATAGTTCACTAAGAATGAGTTTATATCCTTAAAATACTTTTTGTGCAATTAAAACACCTTCAAATTTACTGAAATATCACATTATCTTTATAATTTTGTTTGTATATATCAGCATCAAAGAAGTCTGAGTTAGGGCTGTGATAGTTCATCAACATTAAGTTTCAAAAATCCAATGTTCTTTAAACAACTGCATAGTAAATGAAATGGAAAACACTACAAATCAATATGCTAATTGGGATCCAAGGCTGCAGTCAATTATTCTAGCTTTACTCTTCTTTTTTAAGATTTTGTTCATTTATTTTTAAAGAGAGGGGAAAGGATAGAGAAAGAGAGGGAAAAAAACACTGATGTGAGAGAGAAATATCGATCAGTTGCCTCTTACATTCTTCTAACCAGGGACCTGTCTCCTGCAACCCAGGCATATGCTCTGACCAGGAATCAAACCAGCAACCTTTTGGTCTGCAGGCCAGCGCTCAATCCACTGAGCCACACCAGCCAGGGTTCTAGCTTTATTCTTGATGTAGGTGGGTTTAAGTCAATGTCACGTCTACCTACCAAGTGTTGCTTAAGCTTGGACAGAAATTTATTCAGTATTTTTTCATGATGTTCTTGAAACCTCAAAAGCTTAGGAAAACCATGGACAAAAAAGCCTAGAATACAAACATAAAAATATTTTTTTAAACAACACCAATAAAAACCCCTATTTTAAAATGCAACATTGCTTTCATCTTTAACTGCCAGAAACAACAACAAACAACAAACCCAGGGGTCACCTAAATACTTCCCCCCTCCACACACAAAATAATTGTGTATGAGCTTTGGTTAATAAAATCTGTAGTTTAATATTTTTTCTAAAGATCTCCTATAATCTTATAAAAATATAAAAGAGAACAGAATACTTCTGTATTAAAAGGAAAACTAAGAAACCAAAGAAAAAATGGAAACAAGCCATTTATCAAAATTACCTCTTAAAATATCAGATCATATCCTGATTTGTTTTCATTTTGTTTTACTGTTTATTATATAACAAACATTTTACTACTTTTTCCAGGTTTACTCTAAAAATTTCATTAACATCATGCTTTCAAAGTGTTTATCTCTTTTTTAATCCTTTCTATAAGTGATATTTAACAGCAGTTAAAATATACTATGTGATCAGTGTTACATCAGAAATAGTGTTTTACCCCAACTGATTATATAATATAATGTATAAGATTTCTAGGCTACAACTAATTGTAATTCAGTGAATAGTAATTCAGTATTAATTTTGTGTATTTAATTCATGGAACTTTGTATCTATTTTTATTTACAGGTTTGTTTTCAGACATTCTACACAATCCATTAAAAAGGATGTATACTTAATGGTTTATAGTTTTTCCATATTTGTATTTAACAACCTGGATTCTATATAACTTTGAAAGATGTTAATAGATGTTCTATGTTTAAAAAATAATCCAGGGGAAATGCTCTAAATTATACATATCCTTCTTGGATATTCATGATACATATGAGCTTCTTAAGGCTTCTAAGTTATTCTATAAAGAAACATTTTTCTTTGTTTAACTTGGTCTTCTAGACTTATTTGATCTTGGAGACCTACCCCACCTCCCCCACAAAAAACCCCACATCTGTTTCCTAAAAGTGAAACTATGTTCCTCACATACTATTGGGAAACACTGCTTTATAATCTTTAGAGAAGGGCTATTTCTTAACTACTTCTCAGTTTTCTAAGATGTGTGCAAAAATTTACACAGAGATTACTACGAGTAATATTTTCCAGTGAGATGATTTCATAAAAAAATTCACATCTCTATATGTGCCACTTTCATGGTCAATCTGATAATAATAGGAACTGGAATAATTTCAATAAGTCTGATTTTTTAAAAAAGCAATGCCCATCATAATAAATACTAGCTAAGACACCCTATCTTTCTTCACTTTTCAGTGACATACCAGACTTGATATTCTAAATCTCATTTTCTTCAGTCCTCACTTTATGTTTACATTTGTATGTGAAACTTTCATATATGAAATGCAAAAAAATGACTTTTCTGAAATTGGGCAGTCTTCTACATAATTACACATACTGAAATTACAGCAGTCCATGTACTTAAACATATATCAGCAATATCATCCCAAGGTTAAGCGAAATAAAAATTGATATCAGGCAGAGTTATTTTTCTTCGAGATGCTTTTTAAATGATACTGTCTACTGGATGGCAATTCACTATAACATATACTGTTGGAGTCTATTGGTGAGGTGCAAAGTGTCCGGGAACAGTTATCATGAAGATAGTATTTATTTAAAAAAATTCACAAGGAACACTGAGGGAGACAGCCAAATGCTAACACACACACATGCACATTTTTGCACACATACACACAGACCATGCACATACAAAATACCCCCCGGGAAAAAAAA